>NC_066582.1:13014627-14214627 GCF_024323335.1 Lathyrus oleraceus
TTAAATAATTTTCATAATAATCTTAAATGAAAAAGGACCGTTGGAATCTAGTATTCTGGCGAAACCCCAAATGATCGATCCTAAGACTTAGGTCTCGTTCTCATCAAGCGTTCGTCATTCACCTAAAACACATCCAACACATCAAACTATTTTGTTGCTGCCAAGCGATTAATTTTCATAAACCTTTTCAAAACGAAAGATATCTTGTCTTAAGATGATGCAAAGCAATTCTTCATCCATAATTTTTAAGTTGAGATAAGTGACATTTTTTCGAATGTTGATTTATAAATCCATTCGATGTGATGTATACGTCCACTCCTCAACTGTTTTGGGTAAAACAATGTTTTTTATCGATTAATATAAGATAACTTTCGCTAAAATCGACCAACAAACAAACATTTTCTACCCAGAACTACGTAAGCCTTGAATTCTCTATTGCACCTGGAGATACTGTAAGACCCTAATTTTGTCCCTAAGATCCCTCATGGCATCATAACATTGCATTTGCATTGCCTCAAGGATCATAAGCATCTTGGTTCCCTTTGCCTTTGGGTGGGACCTCTTGTGAGTGGTTTGAGATCACCAAGCATGCTTGATTTGTATATTATTGCTTTTCTTATTTTGTTTGCTAACCAAAAGCACAAAAATATGTCACTAACATCTTTTGCTTGTAGCTTAAGCAATCACAAGGTCAAGAGCTTCAAGGAGATCATTGGTACAATGATATGATCAAGAGAAGATGAAATCAAGCATGGTAATGGTTCCCAAAGCACTCATCCATCAAATATGCCTCCCAAGTATCTCAATTCATCATTTTTTATCATAGCAAGTCAAAGGGTTTGAGGTTTGTTCCTCAAAGAAACCCTAATCCATCTGTGCACCACAATGCCTTGCTCTTGAAGCAACCTCAGCCCATGATCAAATACCATCAAGGGAAGTTCTTTAATTCATCATTTCATGCATATTTGAACTTATTTTAGTGTCCTCAATCATCAATTCATCCAGATATGAGTCATGGACTTGAGAAGTGGAGCAGTCAATTCATCTGACTATTTTGAAATGTGCTGAGACCTAACTTTTTATGTGTTGGTCAAATGGAGATGATCCCAAAATAAAAAATTATCTTAAGGAAAATATGCACAACTTTCATGTTCATAAAAAATTGATTTGAATCTTGTAAGGTCATCTCCCATTCCAATACATTATAGGTTATTTTGACTGAAACCCTAATTTTGGATCAACTTCCCAAGGACATAACTCATTCACTTTTTATGATTTTGATGTGGGATCAAATGAATTGGAAAGCTTAAGATGTCTACTTAAAATGTTTAGTTGAACCAAATTTCAAAATCTCAAAGGAAATACATGTGATAATGCAAGACATTATAGGTCCTTTTGGACCAAATGCATTAAAAGGCAAAAAAGTCCAACTTCAAGTGCCCATAACTCTTTCATAAAAAATCCAAATGATGCAAAATATAAGTCCATTTTGATTGTATTGAAGATATCTACAACTTTGATGTTGGAGGTTTTTTCATTTGAGGCTTGCATCATCAAAACAGAAGGGCTTGAACATTGGCCAAATTTAGAAACTTTGCCTTTACATGTTTTGCACCTTGCACTTTAAACTCAAAATTCACCAATTTCCACACTTCAAATGGATTTTTCCCAACATAATAATTGTTCCTCACATCAAAACCTTTCCAACCATTACTCACATGCTCATGTTTGGATTTGGCAAATGGCATTTTTGAAGAGGGGAAGTTTTTGGTTCAATTATGCATAACACATCAAAACTCCATGCACAAGCCAATTCACTCCAAGCTACGCGTCCAAATCATTTCACATTCATTTCAGATTGCATTTGGCATTGAATTTGGGCCTTTTGCATGATCATGCAAGCCCATGCAATGAATATCCAATTCCATGCACACGGATTGAATCACACTTGCCTTGCCTTTCCATCTATAAATAAGAGCTCCATTCCATTCAAATCTCACCCATGAATCAACCTGAAATGCTGCTGAACTGAAAACCTAACCTCTCACCAAAGGAGCTATTTCACTTTTCTTCATTTTTTTTTCAGATCTAAAATTCAACTACATCTGGTTGAATCTTTGGATCTAAAGCTCCTAGACCTCTCTCTCATACTCCATTGATCTTCTATTTTGCCAAAGGAACCAAGGAAGCAAGCTCAAATCTCCAGAATCCAAGGTTGTTCTTCAACTGGTTTTTTCTTCGAAACTCACCATTTATTGATCTATTTGCTTGGATTTTGTGTTGGCTGAAGTCCTCTTCATAGAGGCAATTGTTTTGAGTGCTCAATTGTTGAAATCCATGAAGTTCACTTGAACATCACATAATTTCCATCTCTGATTTCTCTCAATATAGAGATCTAGTGTGGAATTGAGTGATACAGGGATGATGTACATCATCCTAGCTTTCCAATGATGTATGGATCGTGTGTTTTGGTTAAGTTTTGGTTGTCTGCAATTTTGGCTGGAAAACACAAGCTCACCGGAGAAGACGGTGGCGCCGGCCACCGTCCCCTTTCCAGTTTGAATCTGGATCGTTGGATTGAGTTTCTCAGATCTAATCCTGGCCTTCGCTTGTTATGACTTATTTTAAATCCCTGTGTTACGCGTGGACTTTGGCTTATGGTGGAAGCGCGCTTCTGGAGCATATGATCTGCCAGCTCAATTAATGAGCTCAGATCTAACGCTCCTTATTTTTTTGAATTTCTTATTTTCTGATTTTATTTCTTTTATTTCCATTATTTTTAAAAATTCATATCTTCTTCATTTTAATTCCAAAAATTATGGGACCAATTGCATTCTTCTTCAAATAATTTCTAGTTTCTAATTTTGATTTTTAATATTTTTTTTATTTTGTCATTTGGTATGTTTTGTGATTTTTCTCTTTTCTGGTTATTTTTAATTCATTTTAAATAGTTTTTGATATTCAAAAAATACAAAAATATTTTCCTAACCTATTTGAATGATGATGGATCTATGAAAAATATTCTCATCAATCTATTAATTGATTTGAGATTTATTTGAGATTTTAGTTCAATTAGGTTATTTTTATTCATTTTTAATTGATTAAAAATAGTTTCTGACTTTTAAAAATGCTGAAATTCTTTGTCAAACTTTGTTTGACCTTGTTGAACTTGGGATAAATCACTTGGACCTTTCAAGGTTGATTTGAAGTGATTTTGAAGTTTGACCTTTCTTTTATTTTTAATTCAAGTTTATTTTAATATTAAAAAATGCCAAAAATATTTTGCTTATTGTTTGACCTCCAATCTTCATCTCATTTCTGATTTCTCATTGTTTGACTTTGACTTTCAATGTCATTTGGTCAATACATATGAATTGGTACATTTGATTTCACCTTATGCACTTTATTCTTTTCATTTCCTTTTCCATTATTCATCTCTCTCTTCTTCTTCTTCTTCTTTCTTTTTCTTTTTTTGATCAATGAGTTGAAGGTTGATAAGTTAGCATTGATTAGGGAGACTTAATCTTCCTTGATTCAAATCTAATTCATCTTGATCAATTGATCAAGTGAATGGCTTTGCATTAAGGATATGTTGTTTCCTAAATGATGCAAAGGACTTAAACCAATACAAGATCAATTCTCTTTTTCCTTTTGGCATGGCAAGTTGTTGGAACTTGGTTCACTAATCAAGACTTCTAACTTGTGTTGTTGCCTACATTATTATTGACCGACCTCAGATAGTTGTGACTTCTACATAAGTCCAATTACGATTACTTAACATAGCGCTAAATTTGCCTTATGGCACACTAACTACTAATACTAACCATTAACCATTAACATTTACTTTATGCACTTTACATTTATGCAATTTACTATTCTTGTACATATTATCCATTTGCTTTTTCCTTTGCTCACTTGAGCACATGTTTATGTTAATGCCATTTGCCTTTTGCTCACTTGAGCACATAATTGTGTATATACTATTGTGCTTGTGTTTTGTTTTGATTGTTGTGAACCAAATGTAAAGAATTGAACAAATGGACTTAGACTTTAGGATTTTCCCTATGCAAAATGGAGTCAAAGAGCAACTAGGCCTCATGCCTTTAGAGTGCTATAAATGTCAAAGAGCAACTAGGCCTCATGCCTTTAGAATGCTTAAAACTTGAAGATGAACATTGAAAGGACCACATTCTAAACTCCCTCTTGTCCATTCTTTGATTGTATTATAGAACCTTTTGATGTGTGTTTTCTTTGTGCTAGGGATTCCCACTTGAGCTTAATTGAGGAACCATTGCCATGAGCTTCTAAGAGAGAGAGATCCAAGATACATTGAGGAGTATTTCCAAGAGTTCATTTGATTGTTGATTGCTTGAGTTTATGCTTTTGTGATTGCTTATTCCAAAGGATGAGAGCTACTTGGATCATCAATATGATCTCAAGAAAGGAACTCCATTATGGTCTTATTCTTTATCCCTCACCTTTTTGCATTACTTAGGACCTTAGCCATTCTTCTTCTTCTCTCCACTCTAACCCAAGCCAAACTTTTGTGCAAACATCTAACACTTGTTTTCAACATTAGAAACCTAAGCCTTATGCTTTTGATTTTCAAACTTTCTTTTCATAATACTTATTTTGAATTGAATCTTTAAGTCCACTTTGACCATTTTGTATATACTTCTAATTGGTAAATATAACCCATTCAAATGTCTTTTTGTGGTTTCAATGGCCACTTTCTAATCAAAACTTTTTCATAACCTTTAGCTATTAGGTTTGAGTTATCTTTGTGGTAGATGTAATACTCACCTATATCCTTAGTGATGGAAAATGAGTCTTCCATGCTTATTATAGGGTTAACCCCTCACTAGCATGTTGAAGCTATCCTCACATGGTGGATTTGTGGTTTTAGGTTGAGTTTTCTCCCTTTGATAACAAAAGACCTTAAGGCTTTTGGACCAATCAATTCACCCACTCCTTTTGAAATTTTTACCCCGAACTACGAGGTTTTGATCCTAATATTTTTTAAGATGGTACGTAGGCAATGGGGTTATCCATCCAAACACAAAATGTAAATAACTTGTATATTCTCTTCTCATCCCCTCAATCATGTCTGCACAAACAAATTTTCACAAAACAACAACCTTACCACAAGTATGAAAAGGGCTCCCTAGGAATACCTAGGATGTTTTGGATGCCTAACACCTTCCCATCGCATAACCAACCCCCTTACTCAGATCTCTGTTTCTCTTTTACTAGTTTTTAATTTGATAAAACTTTTAGGTTTTTGTTCGCTTTCTAACCATTCCTTTGGATAAATAGAAGTGCGGTGGCGACTCGACTTGTATGATTTACCTTGGATTTAGTCAATATCTCTAATGGTAACGAATACCCCACTACAGAAAAGTGGCGACTCTGCTGGGGAATCTTTGCCTAGTGGGTTTTGCCTACTTTTCATATTGTGTTGTATTGTATTGTATTATTTTGTGACATATTTTTGTGCAATTTAGGATTACTGTATTGTATGTAATGATTGAATTGCTTGAATATTAATTCCTTGTGTGATTGGTGATCTTTGTGAGATTATTTCTATACCCGGACTCGAGTGCACTTAGGATAGGAGAATGGCGTAGTCTTGTTGACTTGTGTGGAGTTATTCCTTAGCAAGTTGACTTGCAAGTCCATTCACTTGGTGGAGGTCATGTTGGGATCAATAATGTCACACAAGTAGTTGTGGTTAGACATTACTCTTTCCAATATAGACCTTAGAAGCCAAGGACCTTAGTTTACCAAGCCCATCTTGGCCTATTCTTAGGATGTAGTGTGAAAGTCGTTCAAGTGTAAGATTTGATACGATTGTTACGCGATACTACACTCATAAGAGTCTCTCTTGAGAATATTTTTGGAATACGAGTAGTCGTTTATCCGATAATATCCGAAAGATGGAATGATGACTATGGGAACCTCTTGTAGAACATGTTTGGCAGGTTTAAACCCTAGTACACTCCCTTTGGATGGTTCTTAACCGAGACTCCATGCTCGTGACTCGCAACAAACCCTTGATTCATGGTTGATCCGTTCATGTATCCTTAATATCAATGGAACTTGGGTGTTGATAAGGTGTAAACCATAATCCACCAAAATGGATGATTGATATTAAGGATGATATGATCCATCCCATGACCTTTGTTTGGTGTGCTTTGCTTGATCCTTGAGTGTGATTGTTGCATTCATGCATTCATGCATCCATTTGCATCCATATCATCAATAATGAAGAAATTTTTCAAGGAACTTAAGAGGTCTATTTGCGAATTTTCAGACATGGAAAGACAAAGAAGGAATACAAAGAAGTACAGTTTCAGACAACCAGATTTGAAAGAGTTAAGGAATCTGACATCCTATGTACTAGATCCCTTGGGTTTCAAGGCTCGTTTTAGGAGGCTTCTTCCTCTTCTGACTACTCAGGTGGATGAAGGATTGATGAGTGTATTGGTGCAGTTTTATGATCCCTTGTAGCGTTGCTTCACGTTTCCGGATTTCCAACTGTTGCCTACACTTGAGGAGTATGCGTACCTTGTGGGTATACCTATTCTAGACCAGATGCCGTTCAGTGGCTTGGAGAGTACTCCTACTTCTCAATAGATTGCAGACATGTTACACATAGATGAATCTCTGGTTGGTGCTCATATGACTACCAAAGGTGGAATTCAAGGCCCCCCTTCTGAGTTCCTCATTGCTCAAGCTGATATGTATGGGAAAGCCATGAGTGAGGGCGCCTTTGAGGCCATATTTGTACTTCTCATCTATGGGTTAGTGTTGTTCCCCAACATCGACAAGTTTGTGGATGTGAACGCTATTAGGATTTTCTCTACTCTTAATCCTGTTCCGACTCTGTTGGGTGACACTTATTTCTCTTTGCATATGAGGAATGCAAAGGCTGGTGGTACCGTTGTGTGCTGTTTGCCTCTGTTGTATAAGTGGTTTATTTCTCACTCACCGTAGACGGTCGCCTTCAAGGAGAACAAGGGATGTCTACGGTGGTCCACGAGACTCATGTCTCTCACTAATGATGATATCTCTTGGTACAACCGTGTGTATGATAGTGTGCAGATTATCGAATCTTATGGCGAATTCTCCAATGTAACTCTTCTTGGTACATGTGGTGGGATTAACTACTACCCTGTTTTGGCACGTCGTCAGCTTGGGTTCGCCCTAAAGGATAAACCTAATAACATTCTGGTAGAGGGTGTGTTCTTTCAAGAGGGTAAAGATCCCCAAAACTTGAAGGGGAGAATGGTCCGCACTTGGCGCAAGATTCATAGGAAAGGAAGGAAAAAGTTGGGTCCTAAGAATTGTGTTGCTATGGAGCCTTACACTGCTTGGGTTAGGAAGAGAGCGTCTGAGTATCTCATGCCTTACGAGTATCCAAGACCTACACCTTTGGTTATGGCTGGGCCTTCAACCCTCCCTGACCAAGGAGTAGAGGAGTTGAGAGACGAATACCGATCACGTGCTTGGATCCGTGAAAGAGAGGAGTTGCTTCAGCAGATCAAGGAGAAGGATGCTTTGATAGAGTTCCTCGAACATCAGGTTATTGATGATCCTGATGATGCATGGACTTCTCTACTTCCTCAGTCTTCCAGGTTTTGGAAAAGGAAGTACGACCGACTCGCCAAGGAGAAGGCAAATATGGAGGCAACCTACGAGAGAGAGATGAAGAGGCTTCATGCATCCTATCTTCCTATGTCCAGAGTTTTAGATGATTGTTTCTAGGGATCCATATGATGATTATTTTCCTTTTCTCTTGTATATGGTTACCAATGTTGTACTTCTTTGGTATAAAATATTTCCCAGATATTATGTTTCCATATAAAAGTGTTTAATATTTCCAAAATTTGCAAATAGAACTCTAAAGTTCCTTTGAAATAAAAAAACAAATTATGTGCACAAGCATTGCATGCATCATGTGCATAAGCATGTTTTGTTCCCGGCTTCTTGTCCTGTGGTCTAACTCTGTGTTCTTCATTTATTTTGAAGAGAAACTGACTCACCGGTACTACGCCAGAGCCAAAATTTCAAGACTGATGGATCATTTGGAACAAGAGAACCGCGAACTGAAAGAGGAAGTGGCCAGATTAAGTGCCTTGATGGAGTCATTCATGGCTGCCCAGAGCCAGTCTTCTCTGACACCTTCAACTCCTCCCCAGAGGACAATCATCTCTGAGATTGTCTCCTCGACTGTGCCTGCAGCCAGTGCATACTTTGCTCCAACGGCCATGCTAGCCGAATTCCCGTGGGGGACGCCTCCCAATTTCATGCCCGAGGGTCCTGCTCCCACCTTTGCTTTTATGCCGACATCTAGCCCGATCCTTGTTGTTCCTCCTCCTGTCGTGCATACTCTGCCCAGAGTAGACTACACCATCTATCATTTTGAGCCGTCTGAGGGCCCAGATGTCTATGAGAAGATGGACGCTATGAACGATCAATTTCTTGAGCTTCGTAAGGAATTGAAAACTCTCAGAGGAAAGGATCTTTTCGGCAAGTCTGCTGCCTAACTCTGCTTGGTTCCTAATGTGAAGATCCCTGTGAAATTCAAGGTCCCAGACTTTGAAAAATACAAGGGAAATACTTGCCCTCTCAGCCACCTGGTCATGTATGCTAGGAAAATGTCGACTTAGACCGACAATGACCAACTGCTCATCCATTACTTTCAGGACAGTCTGTCCGGTGCTGCTCTGTGTTGGTACATGGGTTTAGACAGTGCGAACATCCACTCCTTCAACGATCTTGGCGAGGCCTTCGTCAAGCAATACAAGTACAATGTGGATATGGCTCCCGATAGGGATCAATTGAGGGCCATGTCCCAGAAGGACAAGGAAACATTCAAAGAATACGCCCAGAGGTGGCGAGAGGTAGCAGCACAGATCGTGCCCCCGTTAGAAGAGAAAGAGATGACTAAGATCTTTTTGAAGACCTTGAGTTCTTTTTATTACGAGCGGATGATTGCTAGCGCTCCTTCTGACTTCACCGAGATGGTGAATATGGGGATGCGTCTAGAAGAAGGGGTTAGAGAAGGGCGTCTGACAAGAGAAGAAGGATCTTCTGCCAAACTTTATGGGGCGTTTGCAAGAAAGAAAGAGGGTGAGGCACATGTTGTGACCTCCCATATGAAACCAAGAAGACCCTCTGTGAGGAGGAAGACCGTGCGTCCCGCTGGTAACCAGCACCAGGTGGCTCATATAGCACCTGTCTTCAGAGATAATCAGCAGTACCAGCAACATAATAACAATCAACAACCACATCCGCAATATCAACATCAACAACACCGTCCGTAACAGCAGGCCTACCAGCCTCGAAACAGTAATCAAACCAGCACAAGTTACGAGAGGAAAAGGGTTACCTTCGATCCTATTCCAATGACGTAGCAGAGTTATATCCCTCTTTGATAGAGAGGAAGTTGATTACTCCGCGAGACCCACCGGCTATACCTACTAACCCCCAGTGGTGGTATAAGCCCGAATTACACTGTGTTTACCATTCTGGTGCTCCCGGCCACGACGTAGAGAATTGCTACCCTTTGAAGACCAAAGTCCAAGACCTTGTGAGGTGTGGCATTCTATGTTTCGAGGATGTAAGTCCTAACGTGAAGAAGAACCCATTGCCCGAGCATGGGAAATCTGTCAACATGGTCCAGGGTTGCCTTGGCAAATACAAAGTCAAATATGTCAGTCATATTCGACAATCTCTGGTCGAGATGCATCGTTTGCTATGTGATTATAGTCATTATGAGCATGACCACGATAGATGCCGAGTCTGTTCTGTTAATCAAAGAGGTTGTCGCCAGGTGCGCAAAGATGTTCAAGAAATGCTGGATGAAGGAGTTATTGAGATCCTTCAAAACAGAAACGTTGACGAAGATGCTGATGAGGTCAACGTAATTTCTCCAGTATTCCGGATCCCCGAGCCTGTTATCATCAAGTATGATGGTAGCAAGCAGAAGGTTTCTCCCGCATTAACCATCAAGCCAGCCGGACCTGTACTGTACTCTTCTGAGAAGGCAGTCCCCTATCGCTACAATGCCGTAGCAGTGGAAAATGGGAAAGAGGTGTCCTTGCCTTCTTCATCTGTTGTAAATATTGCTGATGTTAGCGATTTGACCCGTAGTGGTCGTGTATTTTCAGCACCGCCAAAGCCTCAAGCTGATGCTCGAGGAAGTGCTAATACTGATTTTGTTGAGCGCCCGATTGGGAATTCTGTGAGCACCCCGAATCCGGCACTTGTTGTTAAGCCATCCTCTACATTGAGAACTCCTGATTCTGTTGGCCCAAGAGGAAATATGAAAGAAGACTGCGATGAGATGCTGAAGCTCATCAAAATGAGTGAATACAATGTTGTAGACCAACTTCTACAAATGCCGTCCAAGATATCTATGTTATCATTGCTTTTGAATTCAGAACCACACCGAGAGGCTCTACAGAAGGTGTTGGATGTGGCATATGTGGATCACGATGTCACGATAGAACAATTCGATAGCATTGTTGCACACATTACTGCTTGTAATAACTTAAGTTTTTGTGACTCTGATCTCCCCGAGGAAGGAAGAGACCACAACTTGGCATTGCATATATCTATGCGTTGCAAAGATGATGCCATGTCCAATGTGCTGGTGGACACTGGGTCATCATTGAACGTATTGCCAAAATCCACTCTCGCTAAGTTGTCATATCAAGGGCCTCCCATGAGGCAGAGTGGAGTAGTTGTGAAGGCTTTCGATGGGTCTCGCAAAACTGTGATTGGGGAAGTTGATCTCCCAGTCAAGATCGGACCAAGTGATTTCCATATTACCTTACAAGTTATGGATATTCACCCATCGTATAGCTGTCTCCTAGGCAGACCATGGATTCACGAGGCAGGCGCCGTGACATCCACCCTACACCAGAAACTAAAATTTGTGAAGAATAAGAAGCTGGTGGTGGTAGGGGGAGAAAGGGCTCTCATGGTTAGCCATTTGTCTTCCTTCTCATATATAGATGCTGAGGACGAAGTTGGAAAGCTTTATCTATTGCTGAACCTATTGAGAAGAGAACTCCTTCATTTGCTTCCTACAAAGATGCAAAGTTGGCCATTGAGTATGGTGCAACTGCTGGATTAGGGAAAATGATTGAGCTAGAAGACAACAAGTCCCGGGCTGGCATAGGTTATTCATCTGGGGTTTCTAATATGCAAGGTCTGTTCAAGAGTGGAGGTTTCATCCACACTGGTCAGGACGAGGAAGCTGCTGCCGTTCTGGAAGAGGACGAAGAGGATTCTGGAAACTTCGACATCCCTGGGGGGATCTGCAATAATTGGGTCGCTGTGGATATTCCAACAGTTATCCATAAGTCAAAGTAATGTTCATTGTGTTTAAAAACCCTCCTCCCATGCCAAAAGGAGGAGTGATGACATTGTTGGCGCATAAATACAATGATATTTTCATCCAATAGATTCATGTTAAATGTTTGTTTTTCCAATTATTTTCCCTTTTCGCTTTTTGCATGAAATTGGTGATCACATAAAACCTAAAAATAAGAATAAAACCAATCTTTTCATTTGCATAATGATTTGCCTTGTTTGAATTCTAAAGCTTTCATATCCAAAATCATTATGCAGGTTGATCAAACCCATTGAACATAATGACCCAACACCATCTCCCAACTTTGAATTCCTTGTATTTGAAGCGGAAGAAGATGATGTTGAAGAGATTCCTGACGAGATTACCCGTCTACTTGAGCATTAAGAGAAGATCATTCAGCCGCATCTTGAGAATCTGGAAACAGTCAACTTGGGGTCTGAGGATTGTGTGCGAGAAGTGAAGATTGGGGCACTCTTGGAAGAATCTGTTAAGAAGGGGTTGATTGAATTGCTACGAGAATATGTTGATGTCTTTGCCTGGTCATATGAAGACATGCCTGGTCTAGATACAAACATTGTGCAACATTTCCTACCTTTGAAACCTGAGTGCGTGCCTGTGAAGCAGAAGATCAGAAGAACTCATCCTGATATGGCAGTGAAGATCAAAGAGGAAGTTCAGAAGCAAATTGATGCGGGGTTTCTGGTGACTTCTACATATCCTCAATGGGTGGCCAATATTGTGCCCGTGCCTAAGAAAGATGGAAAAGTCCGGATGTGTGTGGACTATAGAGACTTGAATAAAGCTAGTCCGAAAGATGATTTTCCTCTACCACATATTGATATGTTGGTAGACAATACAACTAAATTCAATGTCTTCTCATTTATGGACGGATTTTCCGGATATAATCAGATCAAGATGGCACCCGAGGATATGGAGAAGACAACATTCATCACACCTTGGGGAACATTCTGTTATCGAGTGATGCCCTTCGGTTTGAAGAACGCCGGAGCCACGTATCAACGAGCTATGACCACCTTGTTTCATGATATGATGCATAAGGAAATCGAGGTATATATTGACGATATGATCGCTGAGTCAAGAACGGAAGTTGAACATGTAGAGCACCTGTTGAAGCTTTTTCAGCGTTTGAGAAAGTATAAGCTCCGTCTGAATCCCAACAAGTGTACATTTGGAGTCCGTTCCGGCAAGTTATTGGGCTTTATTGTTAGTGAAAGAGGTATTGAGGTTGATCCTGCAAAGGTCAAAGCAATACAAGAGATGCCTGTGCCCAAAACTGAGAAGCAAGTCCGAGGTTTTCTTGGCCGCTTGAATTATATTTCCAAATTCATATCCGACATGACTGCCACATGTGTGCCGATATTCAAGCTCCTCCGGAAAGAGTCCCATGATTGGACCGAGGATTGCCAGAAAGCTTTCGACAGTATTAAAGAGTATTTGTCTGAGCCTCCGATCCTGTCTCCGCCCGTGGAAGGAAGACCATTGATTATGTATCTGACTGTTCTTGAAGACTCAATGGGTTGTGTCCTTGGTCAGCAAGATGAAACAGGGAAGAAAGAATATGCTATTTACTACCTGAGCAAGAAGTTTACCGATTGTGAGTCTCGATATTCAATGCTTGAGAAAACATGTTGTGCTTTGGATTGGGCTGCTAAGCGCTTACGCCAGTATATGTTAAATCATACGACGTGGTTGATATCCAGAATGGATCCAATCAAGTATATCTTCGAGAAGCCTGGTTTAACAGGGAGGATTGCCCGTTGACAAATGTTGTTATCTGAGTATGATATTGAGTATCGAGCTCAGAAGGCTATTAAAGGTAGTATCTTGGCTGACCACTTGGCACATCAGCCGATTGAGGATTATCAGTCAGTACAATATAACTTCCCAGTGTAACACCTCAAAATTTGCCCTCCTCTCTTGGGACTAGCTTAGCATATTGCATTTCATTTTGTAGGACATTAGTCATTGAATTTTTGCATACCATGAGCAATGAGCAAGTCATCCTCCTAAGTCTTTCTCAGAAGTTGGAGAGGTTAAGAGGTGCAAGCCTAAGGGTTTCATGAATTGATCACTAATCATCTGAGGTTTGTGCTTCAATTAGGGTTTCTTGGTTCTTCAAGGAGGTTGAGTATTGTCTTGGTTGAAATGGTACATCACCATCATCATGGTCTTATCATCACCAAGAGGTTCATTGTGCCTGATCATGTTCCTTGGGATTAGGGTTTTGACCTCTGGTCAACCCTAATCAGTTGTATTATACCAATCAGGGTTTTTCAAGGAGATGAGGTTTTTATTGAGATGTAGATCATCATATGATTTTATTGAGCTTGTATAAGATAGGGTTTCATTTTGGAGCCATTTCATCAAGAGATTGAGGCTCAAAATCATCTGTGCATGGCCAAGTCATCTATCAACTATAAAAGTCAACTGCCAAGTCAACTGTTGGATTTGGAGGTGGGAAGTGATTAGAAATACTTCACTCATGTTCAAACAAGTCTCATTTGACATTTCAAACATCAACTTTGAAGAAAATAAAGTCAGGACAAAACTTTCCAAAAATAGAAAGTGACCTATAATTTGAAATTGCCAAAAATGGAAAGGTTTTCAACTCAAGATTACATCATCAAGAAAGCTTCAAATGAAATTTTGTTGAACATGAAAGTTGTAGATATTTCTCTCAAATTTTAAAAAAGTCCAAGATCATCAATTTCTCATGTGTGGTTAAGGATATATGATCAAAACTTGGTCAAGTGAACATAGAACTTCAAAGGAGCATAACTTCTCAACCAAAACTCCAATTCAAGTGGTTCTTTTTGCTAAATTCTCCTTTTAACCTCTAGTTTCCAAAACATACATTGCATTACACCAATTGTCATCACAAAAATATTTGCATTTCACTTGATTTTTGGAGGGAAAAATTGGAATTTGAAATTGGTGAATTATTTGAACTTTTGGCCATTGCTAATGATTTCAAAACAGCATTTTAAGTGGAATTCAATCCAAATTCGTGCACTATTCACCATGCATTTCATACATAGGGTGAAAACTCATTTTTGCACTTACACTCCATAATTCACTAATTCCATTTGCATTTGGCTTAAGATTAATTAAACATGATTAGCATTGCATATATAAGCCTAATCTCTAACTGTTTTTCACAATTCCCAATTTTAGATCTAGAATCACAAAATTCATCAAAATTCTCTCTCACTTTTTTCTCCAAATTTCTCCAAACAAATTGCATTTCTCTGGTTTGGTTCATCATTCTGAAGCATCATTGAGCAAGTTTGGAGGTAGAATTCAAGAGAATCGTGGCAAGGTTGAAGCATACATCAAGATTGAGCAACAATGGTGAATCAAGGTTCTGGCTAAATCATGCACAATTAATCCTCAATTTCTCTTCCAATCAACTGTGCAAGCATCATAGAGAAGCATTGGAGCATTGCGAGGCTTGAATCCATTGAATTCCAAAGCTGCTCATCAAGAGGTCACAAATTCGATCTCTCTAATTCTTAAAATTGTTAGGATATATTTGTAAATCTCTTTGCGCTGGTAACACTGAGCTTTGAATCGTGATTTTTCATGCCATATTCATTGAGTTATGTTGATTTAAAGATTCATGCATGAAACTTGTTGGCTTCGATTCTCTCATGTTAGATAGAATTAGGATAAACTAGGCATGGATTCGTGATGTACATTGAAAGATCTTCATGCTCATATGCTTAATTGTGAAAACTGGGAAAATTGTTCTTGAGGTTGATGAACAGTGATTAACACGATGAGGGAGATGATACAGGTCTTTGGCAACGGTTTCAATCCATTTTCTGCAACACAAATCTGTTTCCTTATGTTCACGTTAGGGTTAGCACGTGATTGGCTGCATGAGACGCCCATGCACGCTCCTGATTGGTCCGCCCAGTTGACCGCGCCATTGCTTGACAACACATAAATGGAACGACATCGTTTTGCTTCCTGGCGCGCTAAATTCAAATAATTTTAAACAATTTCAATTAATCCATTTAATTTTCTACATTTTTATTTCATTTCATTTCAATCATTAAAAAATCATATCAAATTGAGTTTTGATCCAAAAAATATGAGGTTTTTTGAATTGTGCCACATTTTCTCTCTAGTTTTTTATGAATATTATTTTGCAAATTGTGCATGGCTGGAAAGTATTTGGTGCTAGGGTTTGTGTACATGTGTCCATTCTTGACATTGCCTTGCCATATCATTTGTGAAATGCTCAATTTTAATCCAATGCTTCTGAAATTTTACATGTTGAAACTAGACTCATGGCTTGAAATTTTGGTGTTGATTTGGTACTTTTATCATGTGTCATTTCTGTTTTATGATTTTTCTAAGTTAGGTGTGACAATGTGTGTCACACCTTGTGATGTTCAACTTGGTTGATGAATTTGCCATGCCAAATGAATTCCAAATGTCCTGATTTTTTGTATGATGCTTGATATGAATGTTGTGAATGCTCATGATTTTTGGTGGAATTTTTGGATTGATTTCTGATTTGATTGAGATTTTCATTCTGGATGGTCACATGTGAGCTTTTGAATTGCTTTGAATTTCATTTGTTTGTGAAATGCTTGTTCTTTATCCTATGGATGTGAAAGTTTGCACATTACTTCTAGACATGTTAAAGGTTGTTTTGGCTTTGGTTTTAGGTTTTTACCAATTACCATTTCTATTTTAGGCTTATGCTAAGTTGGTGTGACATTTGGTGTCACACATGTGCTTGTTATGCTTGCCTTGACTTATGTAATATGATTACCATGCCTAATCTTGTCCAATGCTTCTAATTTTTTGTGTGATGATCATGTTGTATGTCCTGTTTACTCATGAATTTTGCCAAAATTATTTGAATCATTTTTGAATTAATGTGCATTTGTTCATTCTGATGTCACAATGTGGTTACAACTTGCATACCTTGCCATATTTGGTTCATGAAATGAATTTGGTAATTGATATGGATGTGAGACCTTTTGGATTGTGTTCTTGATTGAATGAAGTTGATTCATGTTGAATTTCATGTTCTGTTTTGGATTTTTTCTCCATCTTTGACCCTAGGCCTTGACCTAGTGGTTTGTCTCATCTTTGAGCTTTGATTTCAGGTGGAGCATTCAAGTTCCATAATTGTTGATGCTCTATCACTTGAGCATTTGATGTTTACTTTTGACTACTAACCTTGTGTGTTTTGTAGGGTTGTTAACTCATTTGAGTTTGACTTGTTGGCTTATGCCTTTGCTCATTGGGTTTGACTGTTTGATATTCATGATTGTCTGTTTGTCTGTATAGTTGAACTGACTTGTTTGATGTTTCCACAGGTACATAAGTTGCTTAAGTTCATTTTGAACTTGCTTTTGCTTGGTTGCTTAACCACATAGGTATAATATCTCTGACTTCATGTAGTCTGGAAGACCTGTCCTGTTACTTGGGAAGGCACCTGTCTGAAGCCCTCCTTAAGAGGCAATGCTTGTGAATGTTTATTTTTGTGCCAAGCAGGAAAAGTCCTTTTGATAAGGCAATTGGCAGATAAAAGAGATGTGTAATCCATCTCCTGCTATTCAGTGTGTCACCCACTTTGCTCACACCTTGTGTTGATGCATTGTGGATAATAACCCAAGATCTTTGTTGTGTCAGTCATATATGGAGAAGAGTTCCTACTTTCTGAACTCCCACACTTTAATTTGTTTGAAGGTCTCCCAGGCCAGGGATAAGAGCTGTGAGGTCTTACCCTCACTTCCCATTTCATCTGCTTCACCCTAACTCCCAATAATAGGGTTAAGAGTTAACTACACCTGATTCCAGTTGGCTTGTGTTTCACAGCCTAACCTTGTATGAGCCCAATTGTTTGCATATAGTGTGTGTGCTTGCTTTTTGTGCTTGTATGACTTTGCTTGTGCTGTTTAGGATAGCTTGCTGCCTGTGCAAGTTAGATAGAAACCTCAACTTAGGACCATTGTGGATTACATGATAACTATTAGGCTCGAGTCAGTCTCCCTTCTAGTTTGTCATTTCCCAGTCTCAGGTTAGGAGAAAGTTTCTCCCCTGTTAAGGGGAACTACGTTGCCCTGATCCTCATACCAGATGAGGTACGTAGGCAGGAGATCGTGCGAGATCTCTCCGGGCGCCCTTTTCCTTTTTTGTGTGTGTTTGCTTGACAGTTATTAGGCTCGAGTGCCGGACTCCCTATTAACTTGTTTGCTTGTTAACCTTCTTGTGTGTGTTAGGAGATGGATGTAAGACCAGTGATTGGCAGTCCGTATCCTATTGGTGTTTGTTGGTTCGGAGTCTGATGTAAGTCCAACAATTGGCATTCGGTTTCCATGTTTGCCGGTTTGTGTGGAGTCTAACGTAAGCCCAGCGATTGGCAGTCGGTTTCTTGTGTGTGTGTTTTGTTTCGGCGTGCGTGAGCCGAACTACTGTAGCTCTGATTCTCATTCCAGATGAGATGCGTAGGCATAGGATGCGATATCCTAGCGAGCCCGTTCCCTTCTTCTTCCATCTGTGTCTTATTCCAGTGTGTGTGTGCATTCTTTTGAGCAGTGTTTAGCAACCTTTCTTCTATCCTTTTGAGCGTGGATCCCGTCGAGTACGACGGATGTGTAGGGGTGCTAATACCTTCCCTTCGCATAACCGACTCCCGATCCCATCTCTCTTTGGTCACGAGACCATGTCTTTTCCAGGTTTACTTTGAGCGTTTCCTTTCCCTCTTTGGGATAAATAACGCACGGTGGAGGCTCTGTTTGTTTTGTTTTTCCCGCCGATTGTTTTTCGCGGATGCGACAGCTGGCGACTCTGCTGGGGAATAGAAGTTGACCTCCTGCTGGCCCATCTTCCCTAAGCGAGTCTCTCCTAGCGCTCTCTAGGATAGTTTAGGTTGCTTGTGTTGCTCTATTTATTGCATTTATGATTATTATGTTGTGTATATATTTGCATAAAGGTTTGCATGCATCATACTATCATTGTGCTGTCTTCTGTACAGGTTGGTTCCTCTGATTTGGGGTGGGTGTTCTGAGTGGGGCTAAAACCCAGGCCCGAGTATACACCTAGGAATAGTGTGGTCTCACGTTCCTCACATGTTGGTTGGGCATGTTGTTGCGACGTGACATACCACAAGCCGGACGAGGTTTGTCTGAGAGAGCTCTTCCATTGTGGAGTATTCCACTTTGGTCTAGCTACCTCTTTTTGAGCTATTGACTTCGGTGACCGTTCTTTCCCGGATCTTTGGTTTAGACGATCTTAAGAGAGCTGCAACGGCACACCCGAAAGGGCAAACCCGTTGAGTATCTTTGCCCGATTGTCGAGACCATTATCCGCCTTAGGATGACCTGATTAGAGTTTACCTGTGAGGGGAGGGTTGATTCTTACAGATGCATGTTCTGATGGTGACTTTGATGGTGACTAATGGTTCTGTTATTGATCAGAGTCCTATTTATAAGTCGGATTTATGGATTTATTTCCGAGACGCCGGAGTTTTGTCCGTGGTATTTATCTGTGGGGATCCGTTTATTCCAGGATTCCCTGGGCTGGTACAGAGGGTATTGTGGTTTTCTGTTCAGAGGATCTCTGGTGATGATGGTGACATATTCTTCAGTTCCGTTTATTTCGGAACTCTCAAGTCGGATTTGTGGTTGCATATTCCTTCAGATGGTTGTGATCAGTTCAGAGGCCGCAACTCAGTGCAGTGAATGATCATATGACTTGGAGGATGGCACAGTGCATTGCATTCATACATCAACATCATTCACATTTTGCATTTATCCGCATCTAACTCATGTTTATCCATATGCAGGGGACATTCTTGATTGAGATCCTGGTTGAGAGACTTCTTTGCTCGGATATGAGGCCTGGTTTGAAGGACGATGTTGTCTACAGTTTCTTTGATCCAGAGATCAGTGTGCTGAAGGAGATGATAGCATTGATTACACCTGACCATGTGGGGATGTTCCGTGAGACGTATGGGGGTATTTTGAAGATGGTTTTCAGGCTCACTGACAGGGATAGGAGCGCCATCCATACTCTTCTCCAGTTTTATGACCCTGGTTTAAGGTGTTTTGTCTTCCCGGATTACTTACTGGGGCCTCTGATGGAGGACTATGCTGGTATCTTGGGCATTCAGATCAGAAATCAGGTTCCTTTCTATGCCACTAAGGAAGAACCTGATATTGGTGGAATCTCCCGTGCTCTTTATTTGAGCCCCGAAGTGACTAAAGGAGGTCTGAAGGAGAAGGGAAGGTTGCCTGGTTTTCATCTGAGTTTCTTGGAGGCTAAAGCCAAGGAGCATGCTGTTTTGGGTGATTGGAAAGCTGTCTGTGCTTTGATTGCTGTGAGCATCTATGGTATCATCCTATTCCCTAACCAGAAGAACTTTGTAGATATTAATGCCATCCGTTTGTTTGCTCAGAAGAATCCTATTCCTACCCTGGTTGGGGATGTTTACTACTCAGTCCATAATCGGAACGAGAAGAGGCGTGGGGGATTGATTAGATGTTGTGCTCAGCTACTATACAAATGGTTTATGGGATATTTGCCTTCCAGGGGTGCTTTTGTTCTTCTTGGCCATACTATCAATTGGGCGACCAAGTTGATGGGTTTGCGGGCCAAAGACATAGCTTGGACTCACAGTAGTGGGGTCGGACAGGACTTCATTTGCAGTTGTGGGGGTTTTCCCAATGTGCCTCTTATAGGAGTTCAAGGTTGCATTAATTATAACTCGACGCTTCTTAAGAGACAAATGGGATTCGCTATGGAGGTTCCTCCTCTCAAGAGTGAGATTCAGGAAACTTCGTACTTCCCGGTTGAGGGTAACCAGTCACGGCTGAGGCAAGTGTCTGATGCATGGCGCAACATTTAAAGGAAAGGCAAGTTTTCTTGGGGTAGAGCTAATAACAGGTCTTTCCCTCCGTTTGATGACTGGCTCAGCAAGAGAGTGGAGCTCACTTGTCTACCATTTCCCGTGGTTGATCCTTGGTATCCGTTGATTGAGGAATCACATTCTTCTGTCAGTATGGAAGAGTTCCTAGAGATGAAGAAGGAGAGAGATCAGCTGCATGCATAGAAGGCTGAATTGGAGAGGAGTGTTGCTAGAGTCCAAATGGCTAATCAGGAAATCAAAGGGAAAATGGAGGACCAGGATAAGAGACATGCCATGGAGGTGAAGCGCTTCGAGACAGACACCGCTTATTATGGTAAGGTTAGCCAAGCTTTGGAGTCATCCACAAGGGAATACGACACCACCAAGGAGAGGTTGGCTAGAGCTTCGAAGGTCATTGAGGATGAGAAGAGGAGACAAATCCTTGTGAGGGGTTAGAGGGAAGACAGAGTCAGAACCCTTATCGCCGAGTGGGAGGCAAAGCTGAAGATTAAGGAAACAGAGAACGTGAAGATCGTTGCTGAGAGAGATCATTATATTGCCGAGAGGGATCACTACATTGCTGAGAGGGATCATTACTTACGACAGATGAAGATTCACCAGAAGGAGATAGGGAGACTGCAGCAGGAGAACACTGAGCTCAGGTTTGCCATGAAGTTTACCAAGATGGTTGATGATGCAGAGCCGTATGTGGGACCTTCTTCAGTGTAGCCTCTTGTTATCATTTGTGTGGATTACCGTTAGGCCTGTTGACGGAATTCACTTGGTTGTATTTTCTTTCTGATTCTGGAGAATTGTAATTTGATTTGTATTAGCTTGATGTATGACTTTTGCTCTTATTGTGCACTTTTGGTATACAATGGTTGTTTTCATTCAGTGATCCATCTTCAAGCTTTATTTGCTTTCCTGTATGCTCTCACATGGCACACACATGGTTGGGGGGTATCTTTGGTAAATCATATATCTCTGATCTGTATGATGAAACCAGATGATTGAATATCAGAATATTGCTGCCGAATTATTATCTGTCTCGATGAAGCCAGGATCGAAAGACAGAGTGTTCCTCATATGGATAGACATTGCATTCATGCATAATCATAATAACTTGTTTTCTATTTTGCAGGTGTCCGTTTCTAACGTGCTTGGTTGTTTCAGGAATCATTGCTCGTGCGCGTAGAGTCATTCCCTTGCACACAACCCGTCCGCACCGATACTTTACCAGACGCAACACACCTAGGCTGATGGATCTACCCAATACAGATGTTCTCGAGTTGAAGGAGAAAATGAATGAACTGATCAATATCATGCAAGGGTTTGCCGTAGGGCAGAAAGCACTTGCTGATAAAGTGGAGAAGCTCGAGCGGGCTTCAACTGCTAACAGTGGTGTCAATTTGGAGGGTGTCTCTAACCATGGCCTTGGTGGTTCCATGGATGGAGGAGATCTTGGAAAAAAGACAACTGCTGGTGTAGTGATCAACAATGCTGGGGGTTTCGGTGCTGCCACAAGTGGTAGACCAGGTCCGATGGGCAATAATTTGAAGGACAGTCTGTTTCCTCCTTTCTTTGGGGCTGAGGAGGATAGAGAAGAGGACAGAGAAGCAGATCAGTTCTCTATGTTGAATGAGCAATTTGGTCAATAAGGTGTCCAACCACCAAACAAAGAAATTCAGGTGCTGGCAGAGAAGATCAGGGCCTTAGAGAGCCATGCTACTCTGGGGTTTGTCAATATGTCAAATATGGGGCTGGTCGAGGGGATTGTGATCCCACAGAAGTTCAAAGCGCCCGCGTTTGATAACTATAATGGGAGTTCTTGCCCGGAAACTCACCTCCAGGCTTTTGTTCGCAAGATTTCTGCTTATACAATGGACCAGAAGCTGTGGATGTACTTCTTCCAGGACAGTTTGTCTGGAGGGTCTCTGGAATGGTACACCAAGCTGAAGTCTTCTGACATTAAAAGCTGGCAAGATCTTGGTGATGCTTTCTTTAAACAGTACCAGTTCAATGCTGACATGGCTCCTAGTCGTACCCAGCTGCAGGGTATGTCTCAGAAGCCTAATGAGGGGTTTAAGGAGTATGCACAGAGGTGGAGGGAGCTGGCTGCCAGGGTCCAACCTCCGTTGGTGGATCGAGAGATGTCAGATCTGTTCATGGGTACCCTTCAGGGGACATTTGCTGAAAGGATGGTTGGATGCCCGGTTACCAACTTTGCTGATATTATGGTGGCCGAGGAGAGAATTGAAAGTTGGTTGAAGCTGGGGAAGATACAGGGTAGTGCTTCGTCCTCTGGATCGAAGAAGCCCTTTGGAAATGGTCAGAGGAAGAAAGAGGGTGATACAAGTGCCATGTATACCCAAAGAGGACCGAGTAGGGATCGTTACTACCAGCACACTGCTGCGGTAACTATTCCTGTTGATAATAAGCCTGCACAACAACAGCAGCAACAACCGCAACAACAACGACAGCCGTTTCAACAGAGACTGCAGAGAGCCGGGTATCAGGTGCGAGGGCGAATGAATGATCGTCAGTTTGATAGACCACCTGTGACCTATTCATTCTTGTTGAAGAAGTTGAAGGACTTGGGGTTGGTCCAGCTGAGAACTTTGGCTCCGTTGAGACCTGATCAGAGGCCAGCCAGTTTTGATGAGAATGCCAAATGTGAGTTTCACTCAGGTGCCCCTGGACACAACGTGGAAAATTGCAAAGCTTTTAAGCATGTGGTCCAGGACTTGGTGGATTCTAAATCCATCAACTTTGCACCATCTCCAAATGTCAATTCTAATCCCATGCCCGCGCATGGTCAAATGGGGGTGAATGCAATTTCTGAAGAGGACAGAATTGGGCTGTTGAATGTTGGTCAGTTGAAGACTCCGTTGGTTGAGGTCAAGAGGCAGTTGCTGAAGAGTGGGGTCTTCCCGGGCTGTGATGATTGCTGTGCTGCGTGCATTGTTGCTCCGAATGGGTGTGTTTTCTTGAGGGAGGCTGTCCAGAGGATGATGGATGAAGGAAGCCTTAGGTTTGAGAAGGTTGATTCGGGGAAGGAGGATGTCTCCACCATAACTATCTATTTCGACCCGGTTGATTTGTCAACGTTGGCAGATGCGGCTCCAGTTACTATCACGGTACCTGGACCAATTCCTTATGACAAAGATGATGCCGTGCCGTGGCATTATGGTGGAGAGGTGTATTGTAATGGGGAGAAGTTGGAGGATCAAACTGCAAGTGAAACCACCGTTTCAAAGGTGGATAATGCCGGACCCAGTGGTTTCACTCGTATTGGAAGGTTATTTGCCCCTGATGCTTTGAGGAGTGGGGATGGAGAGAGAGAGAGAGAAAAGAAAGAAAATGCCGAGGCTTTAGCCAGGGCAAGAGGAAAGCAAGTGGTGAATGAAGGTACTCCTGTGGTGACACCGACACCTGTTGGGTCGGAGAAAGAACTTGATGATGAAGCTGAAGAATTCCTGAGAATCATCAAGAAGTCAGAGTACAAGCTTGTCGACCATCTGCAACAGACCCCATCCAAGATCTCAATCTTGTCCTTGTTGCTAAGCTCTGAGGGGCATAGGGAGGCTTTGCTGAAAATTTTGAAGAGAGCCTATGTTCCTCAAGAGATAACAATTAATCAGTTGGAGACGGTGGTGTCAAATGTCAATGCCAGCCATGGACTGGGTTTCACCGATATGGATTTAACTATGGATGGGTGGAATCATAATCGGGCTTTACACATTGCTATGGAATGTAAAGGAGCCGTGCTTTCGCACGTGTTGGTTGATACCGGCTCGTCTTTAAATGTGTTGCCTAAGAAAGCTCTGGCAAAGCTGGACTGTGAAGGGTTGATTTTGACGCCCACTGACCTGATAGTGAGAGCTTTCGACGGTTCGAAGCGGGCAGTGTTCGGTAAAGTGGAGCTCCCGGTGAAGGTCGGGCCTGAGGTGTTTAAGTCGGTATTCTATGTCATGGATATTCAGCCGGCATACAGTTGCCTGTTGGGTCGCCCATGGATTCATGCTGCTGGGGCAGTGACTTCGACTTTGCACCAGAAGCTGAAGTATATCTGGGACGGGCAGGTCGTCACCGTTTGTGGAGAGGAAGGTATCTTCGTCAACCACCTATCATCGTTCAATTACGTGGAAATGGACGGTGAGATATGGGAAACGCCGAGTCAAGCATTCGAAACCGTTAAGGTAGAGAATGCTCTTTTTGCCAAAGAAGAGGAGAAACCGTCCATTTCTTCATACAAGCAGGCCGCTGAGGTGGTAAAGAGTGGGGAAGCTCCTGGTTGGGGGAAGATGATGGACATTGCCGCCAAGAAGGATAGATTCGGGGTTGGTTATCAGCCGGGCCGAGGCTCGTATGGGCAAGGTAGAGGACGTCGTCCGTCATTCATATTCACCAGTGTTGGAATGCTGGATCTAGATCACATCTGTATGGTGGGTGTAGAAGTCGACAGTGATTGTAGGATTGATCAATGGATAAAGCCGTGCGTACTAGGGATGGAACTCCAGAACTGGAACGCCAAAAAGATCATCTCTGTCACTCTACTTGAAGAGTAATATTTTCTTGTTTTTCAATTTTATTCGCATGAAAGCCATACGTTTTGCCCGAAACGTAATGGTTCATTGTAAGGGCCACCTCATGTTCGTTTTGCAAAATTTGCATCTTAAATAAATGGATGTTTTTCAATTAAAAGCGGTGTTCCCTGTTTTTCATTTATTTTTGCAGTTTAAAAATAAAAATAAAAATGGCAATGTTTTCATTTTCCTTTTCAATTTGTCTCGCTCCGGTTCTAAAGCAATGCATGAATCAACATTCATGCAGATGCGATATTTCTCCGGATCTCATTGATAACAATCCTGTTACACCCTCGTATAACTTCGACAATCCGATCTATCATGCCGAAGAAGAAGGCGAAGAAGATTGTGAACTGCCGGAGGAATTAGCCAGGTTGTTGAAACAAGAGGAGAAGGTGATTCAGCCGCATGAGGAGCGAGTTGAGATAGTGAATCTGGGTACTGACGAGGTCAGAAAAGAAGTGAAAGTTGGGGCTGCTTTAGAGGAAAGTGTCAAGAGCAGAATGGTAGTATTGTTGAAAGAGTATGTTGATATCTTCGCCTGGTCTTATCAAGATATGCCAGGGTTGGATACCGATATCGTTGTGCACAAGCTACCGTTGAGAGCAGATTGTCCTCCCGTGAAGCAGAAGTTGCGCAGAACTCGACCTGAGATGACAATGAAAATTAAAGAGGAAGTGTAGAAGCAGTGGGATGCTGGTTTCCTAGCCGTCACTAATTATCCACCTTGGGTCGCGAATATTGTGCCGGTCCCGAAGAAGGATGGGAAGGTGAGAATGTGTGTGGACTACCGGGATCTGAACAGAGCTAGCCCGAAGGATGATTTCCCATTACCTCACATTGATGTGTTGGTAGATAATACAGCTCAATTCTCGGTGTTTTCCTTCATGGATGGCTTTTCTGGCTATAATCAAATCAAAATGTCGCCAGATGATATGGAGAAAACAATGTTCATCACACCGTGGGGCACTTTTTGTTATAAGATGATGCCATTTGGTCTCAAGAACACCGGTGCTACTTATCAGAGAGCCATGGTGACTTTGTTTCATGATATGATTCATCATGAAATCGAATGCTATGTTGATGACATGATAGCAAAGTCCCAAACGGAAGAGGGGCATCTGGTAGATCTGGCCAAGTTGTTTGACAGGTTGAGACAGTTCAGACTGAGGTTGAATCCGAATAAGTGCACTTTCAGAGTACGGTCCGGTAAATTGCTGGGGTTCATTGTAAGTGAAAAAGGAATCGAGGTTGATCCTGCTAAAGTAAAAGCAATACAAGAAATGCCTGAACCGAGAACAGAGAAGGAGGTTCGTGGTTTCTTAGGTAGATTGAACTACATTTCACGGTTCATATCTCATCTAACAGCCACGTGTGAGCCAATATTCAAGTTATTGAGAAAAGATCAAACGGTCAGGTGGAATAATGATTGCCAAGCGGCATTTGAAAAGATAAAAGAGTATTTGCAGGAGCCTCCGATTCTGATGCCTCCTGTGGAGGGACGACCGTTAATTCTGTACTTGACGGTCCTCGAGGGGTCTATGGGGTGTGTATTGGGGCAGCATGATGAGTCTGGTCGAAAGGAGCATGCCATATACTACCTTAGCAAAAAGTTTACCGACTGTGAAACAAGATATTCACTGCTCGAGAAAACTTGTTGTGCTTTGGTCTGGGCTGCTCGCCGACTAAGGCAGTATATGCTGGTTCATACCACTTTATTGATTTCCAAGATGGATCCCATCAAGTACATTTTTGAGAAGCCAGCATTGACCGGACGGGTTGCGAGATGGCAAATGATTTTGACTGAATATGATATACAGTATACCTCTCAGAAAGCAATCAAGGGGAGTGTATTGTCTGATTACCTCGCCCAACAACCTATTGAGGATTATCAACCGATGAAGTTTGAATTCCCTGATGAGGACATCATGTTTCTCAAATCAAAAGATTGTGAGGAACCGATCCCGGACGAGGGGCCTGACCCTGAATCCGAATGGATTCTGATGTTTGATGGGGCCGTTAACGTGAATGGTAGCGGTGTTGGTGATGTTTTGGTTACGCCGAAAGGATCCCATATTCCTTTTGCTGCCCGGCTAACATTTGAATGCACCAACAACGTGGCTGAATACGAAGCTTGTATCTTGGGGATTGAAGAGGCGATTGATTTGCGGATCAAAAACCTTGTTATATATGGAGATTCGACTTTGGTTGTGAATCAGGTTAACGGAAAATGGTATACGCATCAGTCTCATTTAATTCCATACCGGGATTATACGAGGAGATTGTTGACATTTTTCACCAAGGTGGTAATGCATCATGTGCCTAGAGAAGAGAATCCATTGGCAGATGCTTTGGCTACTCTGGCTGCCTTGATTAAGGTGCAGTGGTGGAATCAGTTCCCCAGTGTTGAGGTGGGACGTCTGGATAGACCGACTTATGTGTTTGCTGTTGACACAGCGCCTGATGATGAGAAGCCGTGGTATTACGATATCAAGCGCTATCTGGAAACTCAAGAGTATCCTGAGGGAGCATCCAAGAAGGACCGAAAGACTCTGCGGAGGTTGGCCATGGTGTTCTACTTGAATAAGGATGGGGTTTTGTACAAGAGAAATTTTTATTGGGTCTTGCTCAGATGTGTTGATGATAAAGAAGCAAGCCAATTAATGAAAGATGTTCACGAGGGGTCGTTTGGTACCCATGCCAGTGGGAATGCGATGGTGAAAAAGCTGCTGAGGGCAGGTTATTATTGGATGACAATGGAGGCCCAATGTTTCAATTTCGTGCGGAAGTGTCATAAATGCCAGATTTATGCTGACAAGGTGCATGTGCCTCCAAATCCGTTGAGTTTGATGTCGTCTCCGTGGCCGTTCGCTATGTGGGGCATTGATATGATTGGGAAGATTGAGCCTACGGCTTCGAATGGGCACCGGTTCATATTAGTGGCTATTGATTACTTCACCAAGTGGGTGGAAGCAGCCTCTTATGCAAACGTGACGAAGCAGGTCGTTGCCAGATTTCTCAAGAGAGACATCATTTGCAGATATGGGGTTCCCGAGAGAATCATTACTGATAATGGTTCTAATTTGAACAATAAGATGATGGCGGACTTGTGCCGGGAGTTCAAGATCGAGCATCACAATTCTTCTCCTTATCGTCCGAAGATGAATGGGGCGGTTGAGGTAGCCAATAAGAATATAAAGAAGATTGTGCATAAGATGGTCGTGACCTACAAGGATTGGCACGAGATGTTGCCATTTGCATTGCATGGGTATCGAACTTCGGTGCGTACATCTACTGGGGCAACGCCTTTCTCGTTGGTATATGGAATGGAAGCCGTGTTACCGGTTGAGGTTCAAATTCCCTCTTTGAGAGTCCTGATGGATGTGAAATTGCAAGAGGCTGAATGGGTAAGGACTCGGTACGAAGAGTTGAGCCTGATTGAGGAAAAGAGGCTGACGGCCATTTGTCATGGGCAGTTATACCAGCAGAGGATGAAGCGTGCTTTCGACCGAAAGGTGCGACCTCGCGTGTATCACGTTGGTGATATGGTGCTGAAAAGGATCCTTCCTCCTCAAAACGATCGTAGGGGCAACTGGACACCCAATTATGAAGGTCCGTTTGTGGTCAAGAAGGTTTTCTCTGGCGGAGCCTTGTTGTTAACAACCATGGATGGCGAGGATTTTCCATCCCCTGTGAATGCGGACGCAGTTAAAAAATACTTCGTATAAGAGACCCGCTGGACGAAAAGAATAAAATAGTCCAGGCAAAAATGGGCATCCCGGCGAACCAAAAAAAATGAAAAAGGTTCGGGCAAAAATTAGGGATAAAAAAGGAAAAATTGTACACCCGGCAAGTCGAAAACCCCACAAGGGCGGCTTGGGCAAAAAAAGGTATCCCGGTGGACTGAAAACCCGAAAGGGCGGTCCAGGCAAAAGAGGGATTGAAACGAACAACTGCGTCTGGCATGATCGTTTGTACTTTGGATATGACATGGATACTCCCCGGTAGGGATCAGTCGGAAACGTCTTATTCAGAAAGCAGAAAGCACAGAGAGTCTGAGGACATATGGGGTGTAACCGAGTTGGAACTCGATGAGATCACGGTTTCACATTGCCATTAGGATAGATTTTTCCTTTTGTGCGCAATTACCTCTTTTCAGGAATTGCTTCCTTTGTATTGCTCAGTTACGAGCCACACTTTTTCAATCAATAAAATGCATATTCAGTCAAATAATGTTGTTTTTTGTTTTCATTACCGCTTTGATTGCAAAAACATCCAGTTATTTTTGATAAAGAATCTTTGCATTTTAAGACACGCGGGTCCCTTCCAATGCATGTTTATAAGATTGAAAACTTGAAGTCTTATTTGGAAGGTTGAGCGACCCAAGTGTTGAATCTCGACACGCCTGGGGCACGTTTTTATCTAACGATATCTTTTGCAGGTACTGTTAGATATTGTCCCTCACTTGTAGGTTGTGATGTGGAAGCTTTTGATAAAGGATCCCCGGGGAGTCCAATCGGGGACGAATGAATTGAAGAATGGTGGGAAGATGGCGAAAACGTACGACGATCCTTGAGAGTTAATCAAGAAGACTCTTCAAAGTCTAAGATTGGAAAGTCTGTATGAATCCCAGGAGTTCGCTCTCCGTAGAGTACGGAGCAGTCGAGAATACAAGCTGATGAGTCAGAAAAGTCCAGACGAGTCTAGGAGTTCTCAAAATTGGAAAGCTGATAGTGGATTTGGATGATGAATGCAATGGTTCGACGAGTCGACGGGTGTTCAGTACCAGAACTTCCTGGTTTCCCCAAGCAGAGTGGGGATTGTTACCTCCTCAGCAGATTCGAGGTCGGTGTCTTCCCTAGCAGGGTCGGGATGGTTTTCTCCCCAGCAGGTTTTAGATCGGTGTTTTCCCCAGCAACCAGGCCTGAAGGTTGCTATTTCCCCAACGGAGGTATCTATGTTTTTCCAAGCAGGGTCGGGATTGTTATTTCCCCAGCAAGTCAGAGACTGTTGTTTTCCCCACAGAGGGTGTTGGTGGTTTTTTCCCCAGTGAAGTCCCCAAGCGGGTTGGGTGCAGAGGAGGTTATCCCTGGTGAGGGTGGCCTATTTCCCAGCAGCAGTGCTATTCCCCAGTAGGGTGGAGGTTGGAGTGTTGTCGAGTTCCTCAGCAGAGTGCCTCGAGCTCCCCAGAAGAGTCCCTTGAGGGGGATACTTTTTATGCATTCATCATGAAGATAAGCATAGCATACTGCATAATTAATTGCGTAGCATTTCCATGATTATGGAGCATTACGCTAAAAAATATCATGCATCAGCATTGCAAGCATAAGCTAGTCTCAAGCCGTGGTTATTGTTTGAGAGGTGGTTTCGCCGGATGATGAAGATGCTACTCCGAGGAGTTTGGCATCATGATTTTAATCAGCAGTGTTCCCCAGTATTGCGATATTGGAGGAAGGGTTTCTGTCGTACGGAGATGGAAATGCTAATCCAAGAAGTTTCGGGGTTCAAAAAAGTAAAGAGAAGAGAAAGAGATAATCCCCAGCTAAGTGCGAAGTGTTCGTTGGCTAGGGTTGAATAGAGAATAGCCGGTTCATGGCTTGTTATCCCCAGCACGGGTCGTTGGCACGCGTGCCGCCTCATTTATCACTATTCCTTATCTCTGCCGATGCTGACAGGCATGAAAGATTTCCGGTGTTCAGACCGAGGTGGCATTCAGGCCAGGTTTCCGATTTTCAGATCGAAGAAGTTTCCAACGTTTAGGTCAAAGAACTTGTGGCACTCAGGCCAGTTTCCGATTTTCAGATCGAAGAAGTTTCCGACGTTCAGGTCGAAGAACTTGTGGCACTCAGGCCAGTTTCCGATTTTCAGATCGAAGAAGTTTCCGACGTTCAGGTCGAAGAACTCGTGGCACTCAGGCTAGTTTCCGATTTTCAGATCGAAGAAGTTTCCGACGTTCAGGTCGAAGAACTTGTGGCACTCAGGCCAGTTTCCGATTTTCAGATCGAAGAAGCTTCCGAAGTTCAGATTGAAGTACTTGTGGCATTCAGGCCAATCTCCCGGTATCCAGACCGAAGTGGTATTCAGGCCAATCTCCCGGTGTTCAGACCGACATCAATACTCTCGTATTCCGATGTTCAGTATTCAGACTGATGAGCGGAAATCAGGCCATGGTGGTTCCTGTGTCACCATTTATTTTGGTATCCAGACCAATTCCTTTTCGGTATTCAGGCCGACTTTCTCCGTACCAGACGAATTCTTCTTTTGAGATTGCTTCTTCGCCGATTCTGACTGGCCTTGTTAATTATTTCCCATCGGAGTGCAAATTGTTCGTCTGTTCTTGGTATTCAATCACTCTTCACCTTGATCATCTGAAAGCTGAGGCTGTTCATATCGACAGGTTCACAGTGGATTGAATAGGGGCAGCTGTAACACCTCAAAATTTGCCCTCCTCTCTTGGGACTAGCTTAGCATATTGCATTTCATTTTGTAGGACATTAGTCATTGAATTTTTGCATACCATGAGAAATGAGCAAGTCATCCTCCTAAGTCTTTCTTAGAAGTTGGAGAGGTTAAGAGGTGCAAGCCTAAGGGTTTCATGAATTGATCACTAATCATCTGAGGTTTGTGCTTCAATTAGGGTTTCTTGGTTCTTCAAGGAGGTTGAGTATTGTCTTGGTTGAAATGGTACATCACCATCATCATGGTCTTATCATCACCAAGAGGTTCATTGTGCCTGATCATGTTCCTTGGGATTAGGGTTTTGACCTCTGGTCAACCCTAATCAGTTGTATTATACCAATCAGGGTTTTTCAAGGAGATGAGATTTTTATTGAGATGGAGATCATCATATGATTTTATTGAGCTTGTATAAGCTAGGGTTTCATTTTGGAGCCATTTCATCAAGAGATTGAGGCTCAAAATCATCTGTGCATGGCCAAGTCATCTATCAACTGTAAAAGTCAACTGCCAAGTCAACTGTTGGATTTGGAGGTGGGAAGTGATTAGAAATACTTCATTCATGTTCAAACAAGTCTCATTTGACATTTCAAACATCAACTTTGAAGAAAATAAAGTCAGGACAAAACTTTCCAAAAATAGAAAGTGACCTATAATTTGAAATTGCCAAAAATGGAAAGGTTTTCAACTCAAGATTACATCATCAAGAAAGCTTCAAATGAAATGTTTTTGAACATGAAAGTTGTAGATCTTTCTCTCCCATTTTCAAAAAGTCCAAGATCATCAATTTCTCATGTGTGGTTAAGGATATATGATCAAAACTTGGTCAAGTGAACATAGAACTTCAAAGGAGCATAACTTCTCAACCAAAACTCCAATTCAAGTGGTTCTTTTTGCTAAATTCTCCTTTTAACCTCTAGTTTCCAAAACATACATTGCATTACACCAATTGTCATCACAAAAATATTTGCATTTCACTTGATTTTTGGAGGGAAAAATTGGAATTTGAAATTGGTGAATTATTTGAACTTTTGGCCATTGCTAATGATTTCAAAACAGCATTTTAAGTGGAATTCAATCCAAATTCGTGCACTATTCACCATGCATTTCATGCATAGGGTGAAAACTCATTTTTGCACTTACACTCCATAATTCACTAATTCCATTTGCATTTGGCTTAAGATTAATTAAACATGATTAGCATTGCATATATAAGCTTAATCTCTAACTGTTTTTCACAATTCCCAATTTTAGATCTAGAATCACAAAATTCATCAAAATTCTCTCTCACTTTTTTCTCCAAATTTCTCCAAACAAATTGCATTTCTCTGGTTTGGTTCATCATTCTGAAGCATCATTGAGCAAGTTTGGAGGTAGAATTCAAGAGAATCGTGGCAAGGTTGAAGCATACATCAAGATTGAGCAACAATGGTGAATCAAGGTTCTGGCCAAATCGTGCACAATTAATCCTCAATTTCTCTTCCAATCAACTGTGCAAGCATCATAGAGAAGCATTGGAGCATTGCGAGGCTTGAATCCATTGAATTCCAAAGCTGCTCATCAAGAGGTCACAAATTCGATCTCTCTAATTCTTAAAATTGTTAGGATATATTTGTAGATCTCTTTGCGCTGGTAACACTGAGCTTTGAATCGTGATTTTTCATGCCATATTCATTGAGTTATGTTGATTTAAAGATTCATGCATGAAACTTGTTGGCTTCGATTCTCTCATGTTAGATAGAATTAGGATAAACTAGGCATGGATTCGTGATGTACATTGAAAGATCTTCATGTTCATATGCTTAATTGTGAAAACTGGGAAAATTGTTCTTGAGGTTGATGAACAGTGATGAACACGATGAGGGAGATGATACAGGTCTTTGGCAACGGTTTCAATCCATTTTCTGCAACACAAATCCGTTTCCTTATGTTCACGTTAGGGTTAGCACGTGATTGGCTGCATGAGACGCCCATGCATGCTCCTGATTGGTCCGCCCAGTTGACCGCGCCATTGCTTGACAACACATAAATGGAACGGCATCGTCTTGCTTCCTGGCGCGCTAAATTCAAATAATTTTAAACAATTTCAATTAATCCATTTAATTTGCTACATTTTTATTTCATTTCATTTCAATCTTTAAAAAATCATATCAAATTGAGTTTTGATCCAAAAAATATGAGGTTTTTTGCATTGTGCCACATTTTCTCTCTAGTTTTTTATGAATATTATTTTTCAAATTGTGCATGGCTGGAAAGTATTTGGTGCTAGGGTTTGTGTACATGTGTCCATTCTTGACATTGCCTTGCCATATCATTTGTGAAATGCTCAATTTTAATCCAATGCTTCTGAAATTTTACATGTTGAAACTAGACTCATGGCTTGAAATTTTGGTGTTGATTTGGTACTTTTATCATGTGTCATTTCTGTTTTATGATTTTTCTAAGTTAGGCGTGACAATGTGTGTCACACCTTGTGATGTTTAACTTGGTTGATGAATTTGCCATGCCAAATGAATTCCAAATGTCCTGATTTTTTGTATGATGCTTGATATGAATGTTGTGAATGCTCATGATTTTTGGTGGAATTTTTGGATTGATTTCTGATTTGATTGAGATTTTTCATTCTGGATGGTCACATGTGAGCTTTTGAATTGCTTTGAATTTCATTTGTTTGTGAAATGCTTGTTCTTTATCCTATGGATGTGAAATTTTGCACATTATTTCTAGACATGTTAAAGGTTGTTTTGGCTTTGGTTTTAGGTTTTTACCAATTACCATTTCTGTTTTAGGCTTATGCTAAGTTGGTGTGACATTTGGTGTCACACATGTGCTTGTTATGCTTGCCTTGACCAATGCTTCTAATTTTTTGTGTGATGATCATGTTGTATGTCCTGTTTACTCATGAATTTTGCCAAAATTATTTGAATCATTTTTGAATTAATGTGCATTTGTTCATTCTGATGTCACAATGTGGTTACAACTTGCATACCTTGCCATATTTGGTTCATGAAATGAATTTGGTAATTGATATGGATGTGAGACCTTTTGGATTGTGTTCTTGATTGAATGAAGTTGAGTCATGTTGAATTTCATGTTCTGTTTTGGATTTTTTCTCCATCTTTGACCCTAGGCCTTGACCTAGTGGTTTGTCTCATCTTTGAGCTTTGATTTCAGGTGGAGCATTCAAGTTCCATAATTGTTGATGCTCTATCACTTGAGCATTTGATGTTTACTTTTGAATACTAACCTTGTGTGTTTTGTAGGGTTGTTAACTCATTTGAGTTTGACTTGTTGGCTTATGCCTTTGCTCATTGGGTTTGACTGTTTGATATTCATGATTGTCTGTTTGTTTGTATAGTTGAACTGACTTGTTTGATGTTTCCACAGGTACATAAGTTGCTTAAGTTCATTTTGAACTTGCTTTTGCTTGGTTGCTTAACCACATAGGTATAATATCTCTGACTTCATGTAGTCTGGAAGACCTGTCCTGTTACTTGGGCAGGCACCTGTCTGAAGCCCTTCTTAAGAGGCAATGCTTGTGAATGTTTATTTTTGTGCCAAGTAGGAAAAGTCCTTTTGATAAGGCAATTGACAGATAAAAGAGATGTATAATCCATCTCCTGCTATTCAGTGTGTCATCCACTTTGCTCACACCTTGTGTTGATGCATTGTGGATAATAACCCAAGATCTTTGTTGTGTCAGTCATATGTGGAGAAGAGTTCCTACTTTATGAACTCCCACACTTTCATTTGTTTGAAGCTCTCCTAGGCCAGGGATAAGAGCTGTGAGGTCTTACCCTCACTTCCCATTTCATCTGCTTCACCCTAACTCTCAATGTTAGGGTTAAGAGTTAACTACACCCGATTCCAGTTGGCTTGTGTTTCACAGCCTAACCTTGTATGAGCCCAATTGTTTGCATATAGTATGTGTGCTTGCTTTTTGTGCTTGTATGACTTTGCTTGTGCTGTTTAGGATAGCTTGCTGCCTGTGCAAGTTAGATAGAAACCTCAACTTAGGACCATTGTGGATTACATGATAACTATTAGGCTCGAGTCAGTCTCCCTTCTAGTTTGTCATTTCCCAGTCTCTGGTTAGGAGAAAGTTTCTCCCCTGTTAAGGGGAACTACGTTGCCCTGATCCTCATACCAGATGAGGTATGTAGGCAGGAGATCGTGCGAGATCTCTCTGGGCGCCCTTTTCCTTTTTTGTGTGTGTTTGCTTGACAGTTATTAGGCTCGAGTACCGGACTCCCTATTAACTTGTTTGTTTGTTAACCTTCTTGTGTGTGTTAGGAGATGGATGTAAGACCAGTGATTGGCAGTCCGTATCCTATTGGTGTTTGTTGGTTCGGAGTTTGATGTAAGTCCAACAATTGGCATTCGGTTTCCATGTTTGCCGGTTTGTGTGGAGTCTAACGTAAGCCCAGCGATTGGCAGTCGGTTTCTTGTATGTGTGTTTTGTTTCGGCGTGCGTGAGCCGAACTACGGTAGCTCTGATTCTCATTCCAGATGAGATACGTAGGCATAAGATGCGATATCCTAGCGAGCCCGTTCCCTTCTTCTTCCATATGTGTCTTATTCCAGTGTGTGTGTGCATTCTTTTGAGCAGTGTTTAGCAACCTTTCTTCTATCCTTTTGAGCGTGGATCCCGTCGAGTACGACGGATGCGTAGGGGTGCTAATACCTTCCCTTCGTATAACCGACTCCCGATCCCATCTCTCTTTGGTCGCGAGACCATGTCTTTTCCAGGTTTACTTCGAGCGTTTCCTTTCCCTCTTTGGGATAAATAACGCACGGTGGCGGCTCTGTTTGTTTTGTTTTTCCCGCCGGTTGTTTTTCACGGATGCGACACCCAGATGAGGAGATTCTGTATTTGAAAATGAAATATTGCGATGAGCCTACACTCGATGAAGGGCTAGAGCCTGGTTCTAGATGGAGTATGGTGTTTGATGGCGCTGTAAATCAATATGGAAATGGTATTGGGGCAGTGATTGTTACTCCTCAGGGCATACATATCCCTTTTACAGTAAGGCTAACTTTCAAATGCACGAATAATATGGCTGAGTATGAGGCCTGTATTATGGGATTGGAGGAATGCGTTGATCTAAGGATCAAGCATCTTGATGTTTATGGTGATTCGGCCCTCGTTGTTAATCAGATTAAGGGCGAATGAGAAACGAATCAGCCTGGGCTCATTCCACATAGGAATTATGCGAGGAGGATTTCAACATTCTTTACTGAGGTTGACTTCCATCATATTCCTCGAGATGAGAATCGGATGGCAGATGCTCTTGCTACACTTGCTTCAATGATTGTGGTCAGACTTTGGAATGAAGTTCCCAATATCACTGTGATGCGCTTGGATAGACCAGCTCATGTATTTGCAGTAGAAGAAGTAGAAGATGATAAGCCATGGTATTATGACATCAAGTGTTTCCTTCAGAACCAGTCTTACCCGCCTGGGGCATCTGTGAAAGACAGGAAAACTCTGAGGAGATTATCAGGAAGTTTCTACCTCAATGGTGATGTGCTTTACAAGAGAAATTTTGACATGGTTCTGCTCAGATGCGTGGATAGACACAAAGCAGACCTGTTAATGACTGAGGTCCATGAGGGTTCATTTGGTACTCATTCCAATGGACATGCCATGGCTAGAAAGATATTGAGAGCAGGCTACTATTGGCTGACAATGGAGTCTGACTGCTGCAAATATGTGAAGAAATGCCATAAGTGTCAGATTTATGCGGATAAGATTCATATTCCCCCGACAGTTCTGAATGTTATTTCATCACCATGGCCCTTCTCCATGTGGGGAATCGACATGATTGGCATGATAGAGCCAAAAACGTCTAATGGACACAGATTTATTTTCGTAGCAATTGACTACTTCACCAAGTGGGTTGAAGCGGCATCATATGCGAATGTGACTAGGCAGGTACTCATGAAGTTTATCAAGAATCAACTCATATGCCGTTATGGTGTGCCAGATAAGATCATTACTGATAATGGATCTAACCTGAACAACAAAATGATGAAAGAGTTGTGTAGTGAATTCAAGATTGCGCATCATAATTCTTCTTCTTACAGACCCAAGATGAATGGGGCTGTTGAAGCTGCTAATTGTAAGACCCTAATTTTGTCCCTAAGATCCCTCATGGCATTATAACATTGCATTTGCATTGCCTCAAGGATCACTAGCATCTTGGTTCCTTTTGCCTTTGGGTGGGACTTCTTGAGAGTGGTTTGAGATCACCAAGCATGCTTGAATTGTACATAATTTCTTTTCTTATTTTGTTCACTAACCAAAAGCACAAAAATATGTCACTAACATCTTTTGTTTGTAGCTTAAGCAATCACAAGGTCAAAGCTTCTAGGAGATCATCTGTGCACTAATAAGGCCAAGAGGAGATGATAGCAAGCATGGTAATGGTTCCAAAATCTCTCATCCATCAAGTATGCCTCGTTAGCATCTCAATTCATCATTTTGATCAGAGCAGGTCAAAGGGTTTGAGGGTGGTTCCTCAGGGAAACCCTAATTCATCTATGCACCACAATGCCTTGCTCTTGAAGCAACCTCAGCCCATGGTCAAATACAATCAAGGGAAGTTCTTTAATTCATCATTTCATGCATATTTGAACTTATTTGAGTGTCCTCAATCATCAATTCATCAAGATATGAGTCATGGACTTGAGAAGTTGATCAGTCAATTCATCTGACTATTTTGAAATGCACTGAGACCTAACTTTTTATGTGTTGGTCAAATGGAGATGATTCCAAAATAAAAAATGTTCTTAAGGACAATATGAACAACTTTCATGTTCATCAAAAATTTATTTGAAGCTTGGAATGCCATCTCCCATTCCAATACATTATAGGTCATTTTGACTGAAACCCTAATTTTGGGTCAACTTCCCAAGGACATAACTCATTCATTTTTTATGATTTTGAGGTGGGATTAAATGAATTGGAAAGCTTAATATGTCTAATTTAAATGTTATTTTGGACAAAATTTCAAAATCTCAAAGGAAATACATGTGATAATGCAAGACATTATAGGTCATTTTGGACCAAAAGCATTAAAAGGCAAAAAAGTCCAACTTCAAGTGTCCATAACTTCTTCATCCAAAATCCAAATGATGCAAAATTTAAGTTCATTTTGCTTGTCTTGAAAAGATATACAACTTTGAGGTTGGAGGTGTTTCCATTTGAGGCTTGCATCATCAAAAAAGAAGGGCTTGAAAATTGGCCAAATTTAGAAACTTTGCCTTGACATGTTTTGCACACTACACTTTAAACTCGAAATTCACTAATTTCCACACTTCAAATGGATTTTTGCCCAACATAACAATTGTTCGTTACATCAAGACCTTTCCAACCATTACTCACATGATCATGTTTGGATTTGGCAATTGGTATTTTCAAAGAGGTGAACATTTAGGCACAATTATGGAATTCACATCATAACCTCATGCACAAGCCAATGCAGCTCTAATTACACGTCCAAATCATTGGCATCTGAGTTCAGCTTGCATTTCCATCCATTTTTGGGCTTGGCATGCGCCTGTACAGGCCCATGCATGAGAAGTCCAAATTCCATGCACATGAGAATTCACCTTGCTTGCAGTTTGTTTTGCTATAAATAGAAGTGCTCAACTTCATTCAAACTCAACCTAAAGGCGCCTGAAACCCTGCTGAAGTGATTCCCTAACCTCACCAAAGAAGCTATTTCCATTTTTCTTCAAATTTTTCAGATCCAAAATTCAACTACATCTGGTTGAATCTTTGGATCCAAAGCTTCTAAACCTTCATCATTTAGTTCATTGATCTTCTGTTTTGGCAAAGAAAGCAAGGAATCGAGCTCAAGTTTCCAGAATTCGAGCTTACTCTTCAACTGGTATTTTCTTCGAATCTCATCATCCATTGACTTATTTGCTTGGATCTTGTGTTGGCTGAAGTCCTCTCAATAGAGGCATCATGATTATGCATTTAATTTTTGAAATCCATTGAGTTCATGATGAACACCACAGAACTTCCATCTCTGATTTCTCTCAATATAGAGATCTAGAGGGGAATTGAGTGGCACAGGGATGATGTACATCATCTCAGCTTTCCAAAGATGTATAGATCATGCATTTTGGTGGAGATTTTGTTGTCTGCAAATGTGGCCGGAAAATCCAAGCTCACCGGAAAAGAAGGTGACTCTGGTGGCTGTCCTTTTGCCAGATGCATTGTGGACCCTTGGATTCGTTTTCTAGATTTAATCAGGGCCTTTCCTTCTTATGATTTGTTTTAATGCTGCGTGTGGTTCAGTTGACCTAGGCGTATGGTGGGAGCGCGCCTCTGGAGCGTGTGATCTGCCAGCTCAATTAATGAGCTCAGGTCTAACGCTCCTTGTTTTTTGCATTTTTTAATTTCTGATTTTATTTTGTTTATTCCCTTTTATTTCAAAAATCAATATCTCTCTCATTTTTAATCCAAAAATTATGGGACCAATTGCATTAGTCTCCAAAAAAATTCTAGTTTCTATTTCTGATTTTTTTTTTTTTTTTTATTTTGTCATTTGATATTTTTTGTGAATTTTCTCTTTTCTGGTTATTTTTAATTCATTTTAAATAACTTTTGATATTCAAAAAATACAAAAATGTTTTCCTAACCTATTTGAATGATGATGGATCTATGAAAAATATTCTCATCAATTTTTAAATTGATTTGAGATTTATTTGAGATTTTAGTTCAATTAGGTTATTTTTATTCATTTTTAATTGATTAAAAATAGTTTCTGACTTTTAAAAATGCTGAAATGTTTTGTCAAACTTGGTTTGACCTTGTTGAACTTAGGATAAATCACTTGGACCTTTCAAGGTTGATTTGAAGTGATTTTGAAGTTTGACCTTTCTTTTATTTTTAATTCAAGTTTATTTTAATATTAAAAAATGCCAAAAATATTATGCTTATTGTTTGACCTCCAATCTTCATCTCATTTCTGATTTCTCATTGTTTGACTTTGACTTTCAATGTCATTTGGTCAATACATATGGATTGGTACATTTGATTTCACCTTATGCACTTTATTCTTTTCATTTCCTTTTCCATTATTCATCTCTCTCTTCTTCTTCTTCTTTCTTTTTCTTTTTTTGATCAGTGAGTTGAAGGTTGATAAGTTAGCATTGATTAGGGAGACTTAATCTTCCTTGATTCAAATTTAATTCATCTTGATCAATTGATCAAGTGAATGGCTTTGCATTAAGGATAGGTTGTTTCCTAAATCATGCAAAGGACTTAAACCAATACAAGATCAATTCTCTTTTTCCTTTTGGCATGGCAAGTTGTTGGAACTTGGTTCACTAATCAATACTTCTAACTTGTGTTGTTGCCTACATTATTATTGACCGACCTCAGATAGTTGTGACTTCTACATAAGTCCAATTACGATTGCTTAACATAGCGCTAAATTTGCCTTATGGCACACTAACTACTAATACTAACCATTAACCATTAACATTTACTTTATGCACTTTACATTTATGCAATTTACTATTCTTGTACATATTATCCATTTGCTTTTCCCTTTGCTCACTTGAGCACATGTTTATGTTAATGCCATTTGCCTTTTGCTCACTTGAGCACATAATTGTGTATATATTTTTTATGCTTGTGTTTTGTTTTGATTGTTGAGAACCAAATGCAAAGAAATGGACTTAGATTCTAGGACATACCCAATGCAAAGAATGGAGAAATGGACTTAGATTCTAGGACATTCCCTATGCAAAATTGGAGTAAAAGGACCTTAATGATGAATATGGACCAAATCTCTAAACTCACTCTTGTCCATCCTTGGTTTACTTCATGAAACTTTTGATGTGTGTGCTTTTGTGCTAGGGAATTCTATGAGAGCTCAAATTGGAGGACTATTGCCATGTTCGTCCAAAGTGAAAGATACAAGACACATTGAGGATCTCTTATGAGGCTTGTTTAATGATTGCTTATGCTTTGTGATTGCTTATTCCAAAGGATGGGAGCTACTTGGATCATCTATATGATCTCAAGAGAGGAACTCCTTGTGTGGTTCTCTTTCCCCTCACCTTTTTTGTTTTACTTAGGACCTTCGCCCTTCTTCTTCTTCTCCCCACTCTAACCCAAGCCAAAACTTTTGTGCAAACATTTAACATTTGTTTTCAAACATTAGAAACCTAAGCCTTATGCTTTTGATTTTCAAACTTTCTTTTCATAACACTTATTTTGAATTGAACCTTTAAATCAACTTTGACCATTTTTGTATATACTTCTAATTGGTAAACATAACCCATTCAAATGTCCTTTTGTGGTTCCAATGGCCACTTCCTTAATCAAAATTTTCATAACCTTTAGTTATTAGGTTTGAGTTATCCTTGTGGTAGATGTAATACTCACCTATGTCCTTAGTGATGGACAATAAGTCTTCCATGCTTATTATAGGGTTAACCCCTCACTAGCATGTTGAAGCTATCCTCACATGGTGGATTTATGGTTTGGTTGAGTTTTCTCCCTTTGATAACAAAAGACCTTAAGGCTTTTGGACCAATCAACTCACCAACTTGTTTTGAGATTTTTACCCCGAACTACGAGGTTTTGATCCTACTCTTTTTATAAGATGGTACGTAGGTAATGGGTTTATCCATCCAAACACAAAATGTAAATAACTTATACATTCTCCTATCATCTCTTCAATCATGTTTGCACAAACAAAATTTTCACAAAAAAACAACAACCTTGTAACAAGTATGAAAAGGGCTCCCTAGGAGTACCTAGGATGTTTTGGGTGCCTAACACCTTCCCATTGCATAACCAACCCCCTTACCCAGATCTCTGTTTCTTTTACTAGTTTTTGTTAAAACTATTAGGTTTTTGTTCGCTTTCTAACCATTCCTTTGGATAAATAGAAGTGCGGTGGCGACTCGACTTGTATGATTTACCTTGGATTTAGTCAATATCTCTAATGGTAACGAATACCCCGCTACACTAATAAGAATATCAAGAAGATTATCCAAAAGATGGTTGTCACGTACAAAGATTGGCACGAGATGTTGCCATTTGCCTTGCATGGATATCGTACATCTGTCTGCACTCCAATAGGGGCAACCCCTTTCTCTCTTGTTTATGGCATGAAGGCTGTACTCCCAGTGGAGGTGGAGATCCAATCCATGAGAGTCTTGATGGAAGCCAAGTTGACTGATGCTGAATGGGTTCAGAGTCGTTATGACCAACTGAATTTGATAGAAGAGAAGAGATTGACTGCCATGTGCCATGGTCAGTTATATTAGCAGAGGATGAAGAAAGCCTTTGATAAGAAGGTCAAGCCTCGTGTGTTCCGAGAAGGTGACCTTGTGCTCAAGAAAGTCTTGTCTTTCGCGCCCGATTCCAGGGGTAAGTGGACTCCAAACTATGAAGGTCCATATGTTGTTAAAAGAGCCTTTTCAGGCGGTGCTTTGATACTTACAACTATGGATGGGAAGGATTTCACTCGTTCTGTAAATTCAGATACAGTCAAGAAATACTTCGCCTAAAAATAAAAACAGAATAGCTCGCTAAGTTGAAAACCCGAAAGGGAGGCTTAGGCAAAAATGAGCGTCTCGGTGGATTGAAAACCCGAAAGGGCGATCCAGGCAAAAGTTAGAGGCATAAAAAAATGAATATATGTATCCCGCTAGATTGAGTACCTCATCCTGGGGCAATCTAGGCAAAAATAGGGATTTGGCAAGTAACTGCATCCTGATAAGACTTTGTTCTACAACTGTCATCCGTCATAGATTCTTGCTCATTCATCATCAACCAAAGCTACAAATACATCGGATTCAGAATTGGTGGAGAAATGGTCATTATGTTCAATGTAGCCCTTTTCCAATATATATCACCAATTTCAAATTTGTAAAGATCTATGGAGTCTTGCCATTTGCAGACTATCATTCCATCAAATAAATTTGAGCCTTTTATCCAATTATTTGCACTCTTATTTGTTTCTATTCGACAAATGTTTTACATGTTTTAATTGAAAAAAATATCATTGCTTTAAATAATCAAATTTTTCATAATTTGTTTTTAAACAAAATGAACATTCACAATGACATAAGGATACTTAAGAGATCTTCGCTGCTCTCCCAAGGATGGTATGATCCCCAACAGGGTAAGACATTTGTTCATATTCCTGACATGCTTGTATCTTCTTCCTCCGGGGCCTTTTGTGGTTTTTCTACTAAGCGAAGTGTTTGGTAAGATATTCACCACTCTTCCCTTCAGTAGAGTAGCGACCTTTCCTCCTCAGCAGGTGTGATCTTTGGAAGTACGGTATTTGGCGGTGACCTTGGAAGCCTCCTGTTTGGTGGTTGTTTCCCCACAGATCCCCCACCTCCTCGGATATATTCCCCAGTAGAGTTGCTTATATGGAGGATTTTATTTGTGCAATAACTCCTGTTCCCAGCTAGAATGACTGATGTTCGTTCCCCTGCAGAGATCTTTGCTTCCTGGTATCTCTTGCCCTCATCAGATTGGATACTCTCCGGTGAACCTGGCTTTCTCTCTTGAGATGTAGTACCGGATGTTTGTGTACTTATCCTTTGGAACTGTTTGTGTTAGAAATGTCTGTTTGTCAGCATTCATCATACATAAACCATGCATGTGTGCATATAGTTTTCAAACATTCAGATATCCATGATTGCATTCTTTGCCATATATCTTTGTTTGTAATCCCCTGCTAGTGGGTAATATGCTTCCCAAGCAGATGTCGATGTCTGATCCCTCAATATAGAGTCATCCCTTTAAGCAGAAAGTGTTTATCTTTCCTTTCATGTTCCCCACCGAGTTATATCCTCGTGGATAATGGTTGTTTCTGTTGCCTCCCAACACATATTGGGGTGGACTTCCCCATTGAGTTATATCCTCATAGGGACAAACTTTTTTTCATTCGCGCCTATCTAGTTTGATCCTAGACTGGCCTCTTACGACTGTTCCCTGCACTCCACTGTGGTATAAATGAATAATTTCTTAGTAATTAGTAATCATTCATCTTATCCCTGGCGGAGTATGTGATTTTCTACCTTCATATCGGTAGTTGTAAATCCTATTTCATCCCCTTGCGGAGTTAACCTTTTGTTCATCCTAATCGATGACAGTTACTCTTCCGTGGTTGTCTACCCAGTATCCGGTAGATGTAATTCCCTCCTTGACGGTTATCATTATCCAATATTCTGTGTCGATATTCCCTCATTTCTCTTGGATAATTGCTCTGATTAAGCAGTTTATCCCCAGCAAGTCATCTTTCATATACTGGTTGCCATTAATGTTTATTGCTCCCCTTGAATGGTCATCATTATATACCTAGTCTCGGTATCCCGATCCCTTTCTCTCTCAGTCGATCTATCCTTTATTAACCCAGTAACCGGTTGTGGATAATCTTCCATGTGAGTATACTATCTACGTTCTGACGGTAATAGATAATATATCTCATGCACTCTTTGGTCGAAGCCTTTTGTTCTTCCCCAGTTGAGTAAGATTCGTATCCCTTTGTGGAATCGAATGTCCATCCCATAATCGAGTTTGCTTTTAATCGTCCTTTGGATGATGAGTGTTTTGGGAATATTCCCCAATTCATGCTTTGGTTGATCACCTATTATATGCCCAGTAACCGGCATCCCTGGTGTTCTTTCCTTCTGCTCCCTATTATGACTTTTTGTCCCCTGTGGAGTCAGATTTTCCTGAGTTAAAATATACCTTTTAGTCTTCCTCAGATGATTTGGTTGATTGATATCTCTCACCCTTATACCGGTCTTAGATATTCATTCTCCCGGAGCATGTTTTTCCCTCACCCTTATGCTGGTGGGATCACATGATCTCTTTTTGAGCTTATTACCCAGTAACTGGTAATACCTTATTTTGTTTTCTTCCTCAGTTGAGTCCTTAGTGGACATCCCCACCTGAGTCCGGATTTTTATCCGAAGTATCCGTTACGGATAATTTTACTGTATTGGCATATTCCCCAATACATGCATCTTCGAGTCAGCTCGAGTCTTTCCATTGATTTATTTCATGGATTCTTTCTGTGTCTCTCAGCAAGTTTTAAGTCGTGACCTGCTCACGCGTTTTCATCCCTTTACTCCCCGGTAGAGTCTCTGCCCCATAGAATGAATTATCCATAGGAATCGTCGGTTTCCTCCTGATCTTTGCCTTTCTGGACCTATCCCCACATAGTTTTACCATTTGCATGCATACATCTGCATCATGAGGTCTCTTAGGGGCCAAAATTCGTCTCTTTGTTATTATTTAAGCCCATTCTACCAAGTCGAGACGAACATTTTAACCTTCACTTCTTCGGCTAGAATGATCTTAAATAGGGGCGTCTATAAGACCCTAATTTTGTCCCTAGGATCCCTCATGGCATCATAACATTGCATTTGCATTGCCTTAAGGATCATAAGCATCTTGGTTCCCTTTGCCTTTGGGTGGGACCTCTTGTGAGTGGTTTGAGATCACCAAGCATGCTTGATTTGTATATTATTGCTTTTCTTATTTTGTTTGCTAACCAAAAGCACAAAAATATGTCACTAACATCTTTTGCTTGTAGCTTAAGCAATCACAAGGTCAAGAGCTTCAAGGAGATCATTGGTACAATGATATGATCAAGAGAAGATGAAAGAAAGCATGGTAATGGTTCCCAAAGATATCATCCATCAAATATGCCTCCCAAGTATCTCAATTCATCATTTTTGATCATAGCAAGTCAAAGGGTTTGAGGTTTGTTCCTCAAAGAAACCCTAATTCATTTGTGCACCACAATGCCTTGCTCTTGAAGCAACCTCAGCCCATGATCAAATACCATCAAGGTAAGTTATTTAATTCATCATTTCATGCATATTTGAACTTATTTTAGTGTCCTCAATCATCAATTCATCCAGATATGAGTCATGGACTTGAGAAGTGGAGCAGTCAATTCATCTGACTATTTTGAAATATGCTGAGACCTAAATTTTTATGTGTTAGTCAAATGGAGATGATCCAAAAATAAACAATGATCTTAAGGACAATATGAACAACTTTCATGTTCATCAAAAATTTATTTGAAGCTTGGAAGGTCATCTCCCATTCCAATACATTATAGGTCATTTTGACTGAAACCCTAATTTTAGGTCAAATTCCCAAGGACATAACTCATTCACTTTTTATGATTTTGAGGCGGTATCAAATGTATTGGAAAGCTTAAGTGGTCAACTTCAAATGTTATGTTGAACAAAATTTCAAAATCGCAAAGGAAATACATGTGATAATGCAAGACATTATAGGTCCTTTTGGACCAAATGCATTAAAAGGCAAAAAAGTCCAACTTCAAGTGCCCATAACTCTTTCATAAAAAATCCAAATGATGCAAAATTTAAGTCCATTTTGATTGTCTTGAAGATATCTACAACTTTGATGTTGGAGTTGTTTTCATTTAAGGCTTGCATCATCAAAACAGAAGGGCTTGAACATTGGCCAAATTTAGAAACTTTGCCTTTACATGTTTTGCACCTTGCACTTTAAACTCAAAATTCACCAATTTCCACACTTCAAATGGATTTTTTCCCAACATAACAATTGTTCTCACATCAAAACCTTTCCAACCATTACTCACATGCTCATGTTTGGATTTGGCAAATGGCATTTTCGAAGAGGGGAAGTTTTTGGTTCAATTATGCATAACACATCAAAACTCCATGCACAAGCCAATTCACTCCAAGCTACGCGTCCAAATCATTTCACATTCATTTTAGATTGCATTTGGCATTGAATTTGGGTCTTTTGCATGATCATGCAAGCCCATGCAATGAATATCCAATTCCATGCACACGGATTGAATCACACTTGCCTTGCTTTTCCATCTATAAATAAGAGCTCCATTCCATTCAAATCTCATCCATGAATCAACCTGAAATGCTGCTGAACTGAAAACCTAACCTCTCACCAAAGGAGCTATTTCACTTTTCTTCATTTTTTTCAGATCTAAAATTCAACTACATCTGGTTGAATCTTTGGATCTAAAGCTCCTAGACCTTTCTCTCATACTCCATTGATCTTCTGTTTTGCCAAAGGAACCAAGGAAGGAAGCTCAAATCTCCAGAATCCAAGGTTGTTCTTCAACTGGTTTTTTCTTCGAAACTCACCATTTATTGATCTATTTGCTTGGATTTTGTGTTGGCTGAAGTCCTCTTCATAGAGGCAATTGTTTTGAGTGCTCAATTGTTGAAATCCATGAAGTTCACTTGAACATCACAGAATTTCCATCTCTGATTTCTCTCAATATAGAGATCTAGAATGGAATTGAGTGATACAGGGATGATGTACATCATCCCAGCTTTCCAATGATGTATGAATCGTGTATTTTGGTTAAGTTTTGGTTATCTGCAATTTTGGCCGGAAAACACAAGCTCACCGGAGAAGACGGTGGCGCTGGCCACCGTCCCCTTTCTAGTTTGAATCTGGATCGTTGGATTGAGTTTCCCAGATCTAATCCTGGCCTTTGCTTGTTATGACTTATTTTAAATCCCTGTGTTACGCGTGGACTTTGGCTTATGGTGGAAGCGTGCTTCTGGAGCATATGATCTGCCAGCTCAATTAATGAGCTCAGATCTAACGCTCCTTGTTTTTTTGAATTTCTTATTTTCTGATTTTATTTCTTTTATTTCCATTATTTTCAAAAATTCATATCTTCTTCATTTTAATTCCAAAAATTATAGGACCAATTGCATTCTTCTCCAAATAATTTCTAGTTTCTAATTTTGATTTTTAATATTCTTTATTTTGTCATTTGTTATTTTTTGTGATTTTTCTCTTTTCTGGTTATTTTTAATTCATTTTAAATAGTTTTTGATATTCAAAAAATACAAAAATATTTTCCTAACCTATTTGAATGATGATGGACCTATGAAAAATATTCTCATCAATTTATTAATTGATTTGAGATTTATTTGAGATTTTAGTTCAATTAGGTTATTTTTATTCATTTTTAATTGATTAAAAATAGTTTCTGACTCTTAAAAATGCTGAAATTTTTTGTCAAACTTTGTTTGACCTTGTTGAACTTGGGATAAATCACTTGGACCTTTCAAGGTTGATTTGAAGTGATTTTGAAGTTTGACCTTTCTTTTATTTTTAATTCAAGTTTATTTTAATATTAAAAAATGCCAAAAATATTATGCTTATTGTTTGACCTCCAATCTTCATCTCATTTCTGATTTCTCATTGTTTGACTTTGACTTTCAATGTCATTTGGTCAATACATATGGATTGGTACATTTGATTTCACCTTATGCACTTTATTCTTTTCATTTCCTTTTCCATTATTCATCTCTCTCTTCTTCTTCTTCTTTCTTTTTCTTTTTTTGATCAGTGAGTTGAAGGTTGATAAGTTAGCATTGATTAGGGAGACTTAATCTTCCTTGATTCAAATTTAATTCATCTTGATCAATTGATCAAGTGAATGGCTTTGCATTAAGGATAGGTTGTTTCCTAAATCATGCAAAGGACTTAAACCAATACAAGATCAATTCTCTTTTTCCTTTTGGCATGGCAAGTTGTTGGAACTTGGTTCACTAATCAAGACTTCTAACTTGTGTTGTTGCCTACATTATTATTGACCGACCTCAGATAGTTGTGACTTCTACATAAGTCCAATTACGATTGCTTAACATAGCGCTAAATTTGCCTTATGGCACACTAACTACTAATACTAACCATTAACCATTAACATTTACTTTATGCACTTTACATTTATGCAATTTACTATTCTTGTACATATTATCCATTTGCTTTTCCCTTTGCTCACTTGAGCACATGTTTATGTTAATGCCATTTGCCTTTTGCTTACTTGAGCACATAATTGTGTATATACTATTGTGCTTGTATTTTGTTTTGATTGTTGTGAACCAAATGCAAAGAATTGGACAAATGGACTTAGACTTTAGGATTTTCCCTATGCAAAATGGAGTCAAAGAGCAACTAGGCCCCATGCCTTTAGAATGCTTAAAACTTGAAGATGAACATTGAAAGGACCATATTCTAAACTCCCTCTTATCCATTATTTGATTGTATTATAGAACCTTTTGATGTGTGTTTTCTTTGTGCTAGGGATTCCCACTTGAGCTTAATTGAGGAACCATTGCCATGAGCTTCTAAGAGAGAGAGATCCAAGATACATTGAGGAGTATTTCCAAGAGTTCATTTGATTGTTGATTGCTTGAGTTTATGCTTTTGTGATTTCTTATTCCAAAGGATGGGAGCTACTTGGATCATCAATATGATCTCAAGAAAGGAACTCCATTGTGGTCTTATTCTTTATCCCTCACCTTTTTGCATTACTTAGGACCTTAGCCCTTCTTCTTCTTCTCTCCACTCTAACCCAAGCCAAAATTTTGTGCAAACATCTAACACTTGTTTTCAACATTAGAAACCTAAGCCTTATGCTTTTGATTTTCAAACTTTCTTTTCATAATACTTATTTTGAATTGAATCTTTAAGTCCATTTTGACCATTTTGTATATACTTCTAATTGGTAAATATAACCCATTCAAATGTCTTTTGTGGTTTCAATGGCCACTTTCTAATCAAAACTTTTTCATAACCTTTAGCTATTAGGTTTGAGTTATCTTTGTGGTAGACGTAATACTCACCTATATCCTTAGTGATGGACAATGAGTCTTCCATGCTTATTATAGGGTTAACCCCTCACTAGCATGTTGAAGCTATCCTCACATGGTGGATTTGTGGTTTTAGGTTGAGTTTTCTCCCTTTGATAACAAAAGACCTTAAGGATTTTGGACCAATCAATTCACCCACTCCTTTTGAAATTTTTACCCCGAACTACGAGGTTTTGATCCCAATCTTTTTTAAGATGGTACGTAAGCAATGAGTTTATCCATCCAAACACAAAATGTAAATAACTTGTATATTCTCTTCTCATCCCCTCAATCATGTTTGCACAAACAAATTTTCACAAAACAACAACCTTACCACAAGTATGAAAAGGGCTCCCTAGGAATACCTAGGATGTTTTGGGTGCCTAACACCTTCCCATCGCATAACCAACCCCCTTACTCAGATCTCTATTTCTCTTTTACTAGTTTTTTATTTGATAAAACTTTTAGGTTTTTGTTCGCTTTCTAACCATTCCTTTGGATAAATAGAAGTGCGGTGGCGACTCGACTTGTATGATTTACCTTGGATTTAGTCAATATCTCTAATGGTAACGAATACCCCGCTACAGATACGTAGGAGCAAGATTACGAAGTTTTGTCAGGCCCATTAATAAAAAGTTTAGGTTTAGTCCTTCTCAGGCCCCTAATAATAAAAACATTTTTAGATCTTCTTCTCAGTAGTAAAAATTCAAAAACATTTATCTTCTCTCTCTTTTCCTATCCCAAATAAGTAAAAGATTAGAAACTAACAACATGCTAACATTCATTCAAAATTAACTAAACAGTTCCCGTTGAATACAACGAACGAGAGGGGTGCTAATACCTTCCCCTTGCATAATCGACTCCCGAACCCTGATATTGGTTGAGATGAACATATCTTATCCTTTATTTTAAGGGGGTTTTATCAATATTTTCCCTCTCCCTCTTTGGGAATAAATAAATTTCGGTCGCGACTCTGTTCAGTCCATTTCACGAGCGTGCGATTGCGCTCTACGAGCGTCGTGTTCTCATTTTTCAAGGTGCGACAGATGACGACTCTATTGTATGTTCAAACATGTGATGCATTCGGGTATATTTCTGCTAGCTTCAGCTGGAGACTCTGTTGGGGACACTCTACTACTTGGAGTACTTCCTAGTCGCTAAAAGGAGTCGAGCCTAGCTTTGGTTTTCTTTGCTTCCTTTAGATGTTTATCTTTATCGCTTTACTTGCTTTATCTTTATATTATTTATCTCTTTCTTCCCTATTTTGCATTTGCATGCTTTATTATTCTGGATATCTATATATGTTGTTGTTGGGTTGGAGTGATGTTACATGAGAGAAGCTCTACACCCGGGCTGAGTATACACACAGGATAGACTCGTGGATAGTCGTGTACACTTGCGTTTCATGTGTTGGGTTGTTACGAGAACCAAACCCAGACAAGATTCACTTGGAAGTACTTTTATCCTGCGAGAATTCGCTACGGCAAGGTATTTTCATTTTGAATCGATGACTCTAGGAAACCTCTTAGGGACCACCTTTGGAGCATAGTGCAAGACCCCAATTTTGACCCTAAGATCCCTCATGCAATTTCATCATAAGCATTAGCATTGGGATCATACCTTGGCATCCTCCTTACCCCTCTTTCATTGGGTTTGTTTTGGGAGAGATCACCAAGCACTAGGTGATTGTATCATACTTGTATATTATCATTTTACTAACTAAAATACCAAAAATATGTCTTTGCATTTGCCTATTTCTTTTGTAGGTAGGGCATGCTCACCATTGATCTATCAAATTCATATATAGGGTTTGTGACCCTCATGACAAAGAGCACAACCATGAATTGATCCAAGAATGGTTATGAGCATCATATATGAGTTCCATTGATTCCTACATGATATATTGACAAAGTGTTCTTCAAGAATTTGGAAGTGATTTGCCTTGGAAACCCTAGTTTGACTGGGTATCTTAAGTAACTTCTCCAATAAGATATCTCACCAATTGATCAATTTTTTAAGGGAAACTTCAAAATTCATCATCTTATGCATATATGATCTACCATGAGCCAATAAAGTCAAGAGAATTGAAGGATAGCAAGTTGGTTGATGGTGGTTGGCCAGATGAATTCATCTGATCAAAACTGGGTTTCCCTAGACCCTATCTCCTACAATTTTCACCATATTAAAATGATTCCAAGAGAAACGTTACTCTAAATCACATTCCAAATAACTTTCATGTTGAGACCTAGAGCTAGTTTTTCTTGGAAAATCATTTTCTATGGTGAAACATTAAGGTCATTTTGTCTAAACCCTAATTTGAAAGTCAACTTCCCAAGGTCATAACTTGCTCAATTTTTATGAGATGAAAGATTTCCAAGTTTCACAACAAAATTCAAGATGTCTACTTCAACTTTGATGTTTGGAGTGAAATCAAACTCAACTTTTATGAGCATGTGATATGAGGAAACATTATAGGTCATTTTTTACCTATACCATTGAACAAGTGATTTTTCCAAACTTCAAAAATGAATAACTCTATCATTCTAAATCCAAATGACATGAAATTAGTGACCATTTTGAATTTATTTGAAATAGCTATAACTTTGATGAAGACACTTTTCTCATTTGAAGCACACATAAAAAGTTAAGCAAGGTGGAATATTGAAGTATATAGCTTGACACTTAGTAAAATTTTCAACATGTTGAAATTTCCAAACTTCCACCTCAAGATTCTCCATGTTCCAAGATCCAAATGAAAAAGTGTTGAACGTCAAACGTGTTCCCCTTGATCCAAGATTTCCAAAGAACCCAAGTTCATGCATTTTGGATGAAGATTGCTAGGTCTGCGCATGGATTTAACAGACCCGCACAATTGGAAGGAATCAAATGTACAAACTTCAGTTCACATTGCCTTGCCGTTCAAGCTTCATTCAGACTTCAACATGAATCATTTTGGACCTTAATGCATTGCATAATGGGCCTGTACATGCCCATGCACTCGTGCCATTCATATTGCCAATTTTGGACATATTTTGAAGTGTGCAATTATCATTCCCTTTGGCTATAAATAGAAGGCTTATGAGCTCATTTGAATGACACCTTGCGCGCCAACTTTTCCCCCCAATTCAAACCCTCTCATTCTAAAGGAAAACCTGAGAAATTTTAATTAGAAATTTGAGTTTGAATCTCAACTGTTGGAGATACAAGAACTCCAGGATCCACAATCTTGCAACCTCTCCAATCACTTCCTGCTAGCTTCTCAAGTATGACCAGATCGTGTTTGAAGCAAGACACATCAAGTTCTACATATCATTGAAGGTAATTTTTAGAAAACCCCATCTCTTCGATTCTCACTCAATTCTACTCAATTCTCTTGGATCTTTGGTTGTCTGAAGTCCTACCAATGTAGGCAAGAAGATTGAGTTGCTTAGAGGTCAAATCGAAGCAACTCAGTTGACACACCTCAAAATTCAACTCCTCATATCTTTTTATATATTTGGAGTTAGTTGTTATTGAGGTCAGATTCGTGCTCTACGCCATTTTTTCTTTCAGATCATGTCCTCCTTTTTTATTTTGGTGATGGTTGAGGGTGGACCAGTCCGGTGAGGTCCACCGGAGAAGAAGATTGGAGTTACAGCTCCAGCGGTGCGTTGGCACGTCTCCCAGCCATATGATCCATCCAATTTATTTTAATCTTGAGCGCTCATTGTGATTATCATCCCTACAACGCACTGACTCGTGTGTTTGGTGGAACGCGTGTTTCAGGCCACTTGATCTGCCACTTCAATTAATGAGGGAGATCAAGTGGCTCACGTTTTTTTTGATATTTTCTGATTTTCTTTTATTCCTTTTATTTTCATTAATTCATATTAATTTTAATATTGATCCAAAAAATATGAGAGTTTCACCAAATAATTTCAAAAAATTTTCTCTTTCATATTTTGAATTAAAATTATTTTTTGGATCATTATTAATATTTTTCATGATTTAATTGATTTTATGTTTATTTTTAATTGTTTAAAAATACTTTTAAGTCTTTAAAAATTCTAAAAAAATTTCTCCAAGGTCCTTTGACCTTGTTTGACCTATGATAAATCTCATGGCCATTTCTTTGGTGTTTTGATGAGGTTTTAGGAATCTGACAAACCATATTTAATTTAAATGTATTATTTTAGTCTTTTTTTAATTTGAATAAATGTCAATTAATTGTGTTGACCAATTGTGATGACTTATTTGAGTTTGACTCTTGTTGTTGGGCTTTGATCAAGGTTGATTTGACTTTGCCAAGTTAATATCATTGAATTTAGGGGATTAATGGAATGTACATTTCATCTCCCAAAATGAATGGATGATATTAATTTGGTAAAAATCCTCCGTTGACCAATTTGAGTTTTGATCCATTCCCTTTTTTCTTCATCTCATTCCCATTCTTTATGCATTCATCTCATTTAGCCTATGATATCTCAAAGTCATAAGGCTAGTTGATTGAAAAATCAACATAAGTAGGGATGAGATTAGGCCACCTCTTTTGCATATTATTTTTGTGTGTGGTATGTTTCATGAGCATAGTCCATTATACTATGTCTCTAACATGCATTAACACCAAAATTCTATTGCTCGGCCTCAAATAGTTATGACTTCTACATAATTCCAATTACGATTGCTTAACATAACGCTAAATTTGTGACACAAAAAGGCATATCATTCTAGTTAGTGAGATTGTAAGTATCCCCTCTTTCATGGTATTATGTGGAAACTTGGCCTTTTCTCCTTCCTTTTGGAAGCTGTCTTGGTTCAAGGATCCATGCTTGTGATAAGTGGGTTGAGTGTTCTCCAAAGAATGACTAAAAAACAAAAAGCAAAAGCAAAACAATACTAACTTCTAACTCATTAACAACTAACTTTTAATTTCAAGCCATTTACTTTAATGTCATTTAATTTTAGTCTTTATTCATTTGCCATTATTCATACCATGCTAATTGTTTATGTTAATGCAATTTTCACTTTGTCCACTTGGACCATATTGTGTGATATTTTCCATTTTTGTGGATACTTTGTTTGTTTGTGTGGTCTTTGACCATTAATGTACATAATAACAACAAAAATCCTAAAAAACTTTTGTTTTGACTGTTGACTTGATCTTGGACAAACGGACTTAGAATTTAGGCAACATTCCTATCCCAAAGGACTTGGCCAATGCCAACTTTCATGTAACCAAGTGCTTACAATTTGAAACTTCATCTGATACATCATTGAAGATCCATTTGAGTTCATCTGCAACATGATCATTGTGAAGCTGTTATTTTGAACCTATGACTTATGAATTCATCTGTTACATGGGCTATCTTGAAGAAGATCATGGAGTGGCTAAGCTTGGATGTGGCTATCTTTATTTGATGCCTTGCTATTCAAGATTGATATAATTGTGCCTTTGTTTGTTGCTTGATTCTAAATGTCCAAGGGAATCTGGGTTTCTATTGACATTCTTGTCTATTGGATTGCTACCCATTGGTAAGATCTTTTCAACCCTTAACTTTTAATTTTGTGCATAGGATTAGTCTCTTCATCTCCCCCCATTTCTTTAATTTCAAAAATCTCTCCCTCATTTTTAAAATTTTCTTTGTTTGAACTAGTTTTATTCTAAACTTTGACCACTTTGCAAAAAGATAGAAACTTCGGCCTTATGCCATTGAATTTGCAAACTTCCTTTTCTTAATCAAACTTGTAAATAAACTTAATTATACTTGACTTAAACCTTCAAAAATCCAAAAAGAACTAACACATTCAAACCATTTTTGGGCCTCTGTGCCTTTCAAACTTAACTTTTGTTAAAAGTAGTGCATCCACTTTGAAATTTGTAATACGAACTACGAGGTTTTGATTCTTCATTTTTATGTTGGTACGTAGGAACAAGTCCGAAGGTCTTGTCAAACACAAAAATATAATTAATGAATTCTTTTCTTACCCCCCCCCCCCCCCCCCCCATTCTATTTGTTTGTAAACATCATTTTGTACCAAATACATATGCACACAAAAAGGGCTCCCTAGGAGTACCTAGAACACTTTGGGTGCTAACACCTTCCCTCTGTGTAACAAACCCCCTTACCTGTAATTTCTAACATTTTATTAGTTTTGATTTGAAAACTTCTTACTTTTGGGTTTTGTTCGTACTTTTTCCATTTTCCCTTGGAAACAATAAAAGCGCGGTGGCGACTCTTGTTATTTGATGTCTAGCTTATCCATAGCTTGATGATCATGATTTTACCGCTACAGAAATTAAGTGGAGACTCTGCTGGGGAGTAGTCTCCAATGGGTTTAGCCTACTTTTGTGTGTATATATTTGTATATATGTGATGTTTGTATATATGTATGTGTGATATAATCTGCTTGTTGTGCTTGGTGATCTCTGAGTGGTGAGATAAGTTCTAACCCGAACTTGAGTGCAATTAAGATAGGAGGATGGTATAGTCATGTTCGACTTGTGTGGAGTAGTCCTTAACAAGTTGGCTTGAGATCCATCTACTAAGTGGAGACTCTTTTGGATTTGGAAATGTCACACAAGTATTTGTGGTTAGGCATTACTTGTAAGAACAAAGTTGGTTCTACAATATATCTATAAGATTTTGATGATAACAAAGGATGAAACAAATATTGTACTCTAACGAGATTTTTTTGTAGTGTGCAGGACTCTGATCAAACATCAGATAGAAAATTACATCATATACAAAATATTCAACTATCAGATGCTACTCAGAAAGAACGTGTCTAGAAGGCTCTGATTTTGATCAATGTAGATACCAACGCAACATAAAGAAGTTAGAAACTCTGATAAAAGAATACTGAATCTAGACTTTGAATCTGAAGAAGTCTAGAGCATTGAGAAACTCTGATGTGGTCAGACATAATCCACCTTTGAAGACAAACTCTGATTTACCAAGACTCTGATGCAGACTCACCAGTTCAGAACGCATAACCGAAAAGAAATCTTAATTTGGAAAGAAATTATTTCAAGAAGGAAATAATGAGGCATACAAAACTTGTTTAGGAAGAAACAAGGAGAGTAATGACATTAAACATTCTTCAATAACCAAGATCCTGTCATCACTCTAACGGTCCTTCACAACGACTATATAAAGGACGAAATACTTCACAAAAACACACACCTGAGACACACAAGAATACAAAAACTCTCAATCATCCCTTCTTATCTTTCACGAGCTGCTGCTCTTACGTGAAAAACTATTTTTCTTACAATTCTGTAATTCTTGCTTGTTTGTTAGAAGCACATTACATTACAATTTATATTTTTTCTTAAAATACTTCCTCAAGTGACTCTGTGTAGTCTGAATACTTGGCAGGGCTGAGGGATTATTCTCTTAGACGATTGGTTGTGTAATCTTTCAAGATTAGTGGATTAAGTCCGTTTTGAAGGCGAAATCACCTTGGGCGGGTGGACTGGAGTAGCTTTGAATTTCAAGCGAACCAGTATAAAATTCTGTGTCATTTCCCTTTTTATTCTGTGTGTGTCTGATTTCTGAAAAAGTTTTTATTTCCAAAACAATTCAACCCCCTTTCTTGTTTTTCTCAACCTTCAATTGGTATCAGAGCTTCGACTCTGTTATTGATTTTCAAATCAAACACTTAACAGTGTAGAGAGATCCAGCGTGAGAAAAACACTATGGCCAACACCAATGAAAGAGATAGTTACAATGCTAAACCTATAATCTTTGATGGAGAAAAATTTGATTATTGGAATAATAGAATTGAAAGTTTCTTTCTAGGCTACGATGTTGATCTATGGGATATAGTCATAATCAGTTACACACCACCTGTGACTGACGCTGGCGTTGCTATTCCCATAAGCAAAATGACAGATGATCAGAAGCGTGAATTCAAAACCATCACAAAGCCAGAACGATACTTGACTCCCTGAGGATGACTCACGAAGGAAATTCTCAAGTCAAAGAGACAAAGGCTCTGGGCTCTAATCCAAAAATATGAAGCCTTCAAAATAGAGGACGATGAAGCTGTAGAGGTAATGTTCTCTAGATTTCAAACTTTAATTGCAGGACTCAAAATGCTGGACAAAGGCTACACAACTGCAGATCATGTCAAAAAGATTGTCAGAAGTCTGCCAAAGAAATGGAGACCTATGGTCACAGCCTTAAAGTTATCTAAAGATCTGAACAATATCAGCCTTGAGGAACTCGTCAGCTCACTCAGAAGCCACGAGATTGAACTGGAGGAAGATGAGCCTCAAAAGAATATCAATTTTGTAGCAATAAAGTCCAGATCTGAAAGATGCAAACCAGAAAGAAAAAAAAGCCTTCCAAGCTAAAGAGGAAGACAATGACAACTCTGAGAAGGAAGACTCTGACGACGAAGAAGAGTTATCCCTTTTAACCAGAAGAGTAAACAACTCTAGAGAAAGAGGAATAATAACTTCATAAGACCAAGGCCCAAGGGAGATCGCTCAGAATCAACTTCCAGAGGTAAGTCAAACAAAGATATAACATGCTATGAATGTAAGGAAACATGTCATTACATAAATGAATGTCCCAAGCTGAAGAAAGAGATCTCCAGAAGAGAAGGTTTTAAGAAAAGCTCATTCAGAACTAAAAAGGGACTGATGGCCACCTGGGACGACAATGGATCTGATTCCTCAAAATCAGACTTTGAAGAACAGGCAAATGTTGCACTCATGGCTATCACCTCCAGAAATACATCAGATGAAGAATTTGACTCTGAAGAGGTATTTCCTGAACTTTCTCGCTCTGACCTTGAATCATGCCTTTCTGAAACTCTAACCTCATATCAGAAACTTAAACAAAAATTTAAGGCCTTAAAAGGAGTTCTTGAAAGAACAATCAAAGAATGTGATAAGCTTGAGATAACTACTTCAGAACTAAAAGATGAAAATCAAACTTTGATAAAAGAAAGAGACTCCACAAATAAACAATATTTAAAACTTGAAGAAGCACTATCTCAAGCCCCACAAACTTCTAACATAATGATATATGAATATGAAAAATCTTTTCAAAAGTTTCTGAAAAATGGGATAGAAAGGAGCAGAATGGCATCCATGATTTACGGAGTAAGTCAGAATAATAAAAAAGGAATAAGGTGCGTCCCTAGTGAAGATAAATCTTCCACAAATGACAAACCTAAATCTCCTTTTTCTTATCACTACACACATACACAAGGACAACGTTTTGATAATGCTATAAAACCCAAAGTTCTAAGAAACTCTGGGAAAACTAATCATAAAGGAACCAAAAGGTTCTGGGTACCAAAGGATAAGATTGTTTATGTTGCAGATATCTTATGCAACAAAGTTAAGACACCAATCATGGTACCTGGACTCTGGATGCGCGCGACACATGACGGGAAGAAAACATATGTTCCAAAGCCTGGAACTTAAAGATGCTTGCTTCATAGGTTTTGGAGGAAATCAGAAAGGAAGGATCAGAGGCTCCGGAACTATTGGTAATGGAACTCTTCCCTCTATATCTGATGTTCTCTATGTAGAAGGATTAATTCATAACCTGTTATCAATAAGTCAATTAAGTGATAAAGGATATGATGTAATCTTCAATAAAAAAACATGTAAAGTAATTAATCAGAACAATGGAACAATCCTATTCACTGGCAGAAGGAAAAACAATATTTAGAAAATAAATCTTTCAGACGTAAAAGAACAAAATGTAAAATGCCTGATGTCTGTTCATGAAGAGCAATGGGTATGGCATAGACGCTTGGGCCACATTAGCATGAGAAAACTCTCTCAGCTAAATAAACTCGAGTTAGTCAGAGGTCTACCCAAGATGAAGTATTCTTCAGATGCTCTATGTGAGGCATGTTAGAAAGGGAAATTTTCTAAAACATCTTTTAAAAAGAAAAATATTGTTTCCACCTCTAAGCCTCTGGAACTTCTTCACATTGACTTGTTTGAACCTGTTAAGACATCGTCAGTCAATGGAAAGAAGTATGGACTATTTATTGTTAATGATTTTAGTCACTGGACATGGGTAAAATTCCTAAAGCATAAGAGTGAGTCTCACTCTGTATTCACTAGCTTATGTTCCAAAGTGAAAAATGAATTTGACTCTAAAATCATCAGAGTCAGAAGTGATCATGGTGGCGAATTCGAGAATAAATTTTTTGAGGAACTATTTGACTCTAATGGAATATCCCATGATTTCTCCTGTCCTAGAACTTCACAATAAAATGGAGTTGTAGAGAGGAAGAATAGGACACTCCAAGAGATGGCCCGAACCATGATCAATGAAACAAATGTGGCTAAGCACTTTTGGGCTGAAGAAGTAAATACAACGTGTTATATTCAGAATAGAATCTCTATAAGACCTATTCCGGAGAAGACTCCCTATGAACTATGTAAGGGAAGAAAACCCAACATTTCTTACTTTCATCCTTTTGGATGCTCTTGTTTTATTCTCAATACTAAAGAACATCTGAACAAGTTTGATTCTAAAGCACAAAAAGGTATTATGTTAGGATACTCAGAACGCTCTAAAGGCTACAAAGTATACAACACAAAAACCAAAATTGTGGAAGAATCAATCCATGTTAGATTTAATGATAAGCTTGACCCTGAAAAGTCAAAGCTAGTTGAGAAACTTGCAGATTTGGAGATTACTTTTGCAGGTTCTGACGAGAAGACTAAATCACCAGAAGGATCTGAAAGACAAAAGCCAGATGCATCTGAAACCATAATCATCCAGAAGAAATCAAGGAGTCACCCGAACATCTCTGAAGATTTAATTCTGGGAAACAAGGATGAACCTGTCAGAACTAGGTCAACATTCAAAGTATCTGAAGAAACTCCTCTAGGATTAGTATCTCTAATCGAATCTACTTCCTGTGATGAGGCACTTTAAGACAATGACTGGGTTCTGGCTATGAAAGAAGAGCTATATCAATTCTCAAAGAATGACGTCTAGGATCTTGTTCCAAAGCCTAAAGGAACTCATATTATTGGAACCAGATGGGTGTTCAGAAACAAACTGAACAAAAAGGGAGAAGTAGTCAGAAACAAAGCATGACTGGTGGCACAAGGGTACAGTCAACAAGAAGGTATTTACTACAACGAAACCTTTGCCCTAGTTGCCAGGTTAGAATCTATTTGCTTACTTGTTTCATTTGCTGTAAATCATTTTATCAAACTATATCAAACGGATGTCAAGAGTGCATTTCTTAATGGTTATATATCAGAAGAAGTTTATGTCAATCAACCTCCAGGTTTTGAAAACTCTAAATGTCCAGAACACGTTTTTAAACTCAAGAAATCACTATACGGTTTAAAACAAGCTCCTAGAGCCTGGTATGATAGATTAAGTACCTTCCTTATGGAACATGACTTTATTAGAGGAAAGGTTGACTCTACACTCTTCTGTAAAAACATTAGAAATGATCTCATGATATGCCAGATATATGTTGATGACATTATTTTTAGTTCAGCTAACCCTTCTGTATGTCAAGAATTCTCTGAGCTAATGCAGGCAGAATTTGAAATAAGCTTAATACAAGAACTAAAGTTCTTTCTAGGGATTCAAATCAATCAAGTTTCAGAAGCTACCTACGTTTATCAAAGTAAATACATAAAAGACATTCTGAAGAAATTCGAAATGGTTGAATGCAAATCTGCTAAGACATCTATGCATCCAACCTGTATTCTGGAAAAAGAAGAAATTAGCCAGAAGGTTTGTCAAAAGCTCTATCGTGGTATGATAGGCTCTCTTCTCTATCTGAAGGCTACACGTCCTGATATTCTGTTTAGTGTATGTCTCTGTGCCAGATTCCAATCAGATCCTAGAGAATCACATTTAACAGCTGTTAAAAGAATCCTCAGGTATCTGAAAGGAACCCCTAACCTAGGCCTGATGTATGAGAAAACATCAGAGTATAAACTCTCTGGTTATTGTGATGCAGATTACGTAGGGGACAGAATGGAACGTAAAAGTACATCTGGGAACTATCAGTTCTTAGGAAAGAATCTGATATCCTGGGCCAACAAAAGGCAATCAACCATAGTTTTGTCCACTGCATAAGCAGAATATATATCAGCATCACTATGCACTACTCAGATGCTCTGGATGAAGAATCAACTTGAAGATCTTCTGATTTTTTAGAGTAACGTTCCTATTTTTTGTGACAATACTGTTGTCATTTGTTTAAGTAAGAATCCTATTTTGCATTCCAGAGCTAAGCACATAGAAATAAAACATCATTTCATTAGAGATTATGTTCAGAAAGGGGTAATCCATTTACAATTTATTGATACAGACCATCAATGGGCTGACATTTTTACCAAACCCCTGGCTGAAGATAGATTCTTTTTTATCTTGAAAAATTTTAACATTCAAAATTGTCCAGAATAAAATATGCCTCTGAAATAGCAAAATAAGACTTTGAAGTAAACACCTATAATTTGCATCTGACTTTGATGCTACTACTAGTTAGAAGTCATCTGAGTCAGAAATCCTCAGGATCCAACCCTTTTGGTATTCCTGAAGATCAGATAAAGTAACACGTGGTACATCTTGTGTCTGACCTTGGAACTTCTAGACAGCTGTCTAGCAGAAATCAAGAGACAGACTCTTGATATCTCCTCGAGCAGTATGCTGATTTGGGGATTAGACCTCCATCATGGGCTGTAATCATTCTCCCCTAAACGTGCTTACTTGGTTAACATGCTGCATTCAATTTCTTAACTATTAAACTCACTTTCTATTGTCGTTTTGCATGCACCCTAAATGTGTATATATTCACTTCACAAACTACACTTGCACTTTACGTCCACGACCTCACAAAACCCTCTCTCTCAGTTCTTCATCTCCTTCAAAGATTTCTGCAGTTTTCATCAAGCTCTTCAATCCTTCATCATCATCTTTAACTATTCTTCATGGATTCTCAACAATAATCCATTTACAACTTCTCCCAACAAATGAACTCAACGGTGTAAGAACAAAAATTGTTCTACAACAGACTCCATGATTTTGATGATAACAAAGGATGAAACCAAAAATGGCACCCTAACGAAAAGTTTCTAAGTGTGCAGGGTTCTAAAGAAAGAAGAAATAAATCTGATGATGTCATCAGATGCACGACAAGATCAGATACAAATTATCAAGTATCAGAAGCATCTAAAGTGGAATCTCGTTTCAAGAAGCTCTGACTCTGAACAAAACTGCAAAGTATCAGAAGCATCTGAACATAATGTAAAGTCGAGAAGCTCTGACTCTGAACAAATGTCTTCTGTAAAACTCTGATATTTATCAGCGCTATCTGAACTCTCAAGAAATAACATCAGAAGCCAGATCCCAAGTTTCTCCAGATACATGAAGACTCTAATCAGAATTGTTAATCATGATGAAGTAACGTTTAAGCCAAGTTAAAGTTCTGCAAATGGATTTCCTCAATTAGAAAGAGACGTTAATCTCCACTTCCAAGAGAGAAGATACTACTTGTGGTAAGTAGTCACTTCTAAGAGAAAAAGTCTCCTGCAGAAGCTATTTATGGAATGGCGTAATTACATCTCATTATCCAGCAGATTTAACTCTACTTCAACTCTATTTCAACACTACTTCAACTCCTATATAAAGAGAAGAAATCAACCTTCAGTAAGCAAGAAATCACTAGCCAAAACTATACTGAAATTATATCACGCTCAAGAAAAACATCTTTGTTCTTCAAAGATTTTCACTAAGCTTTTGCTTATCAAGTGAAATATTTGTTCTTAAGTTTGTAATATTTGCTTTCTTAGAAGCACTCTAGATTACACATCTTGTATCTATTTTTATTTGATTTCCTCAAGTGACTCTTTGTAGTCTGTAGACTTGAGAGGACTAAGAGATTTTCTTCTCTCTTAGGGGTTGTTTGTAATCTTTCAAGATTAGTGGATTAAGTCCTTGTTGAAGGCGAAATCACCTTGGCCGGGTGGACTGGAGTAGCTTTGTGTTATAAGCGAACCAGTATAAAATCATTGTGTGATTTCATTTTGCAAAAGCGCTTATTTTTCAAACAATTCAAACCCCCCCTTTCTTGTTTTTTTCTCACCTTCAATTGGTATCAGAGCTCCGACTCTGTTATTGATTTTCAAATCAAACACTTAACCGTGTAGAGAGATCCAGTGCGAGAAAAACAAATGGCCCACTCAAATGAGAAAGATTCTTACAATGCCAAGCCTCCTGTTTTTGATGGAGAAAAGTTTGATTACTGGAAAGATAGAATCGAAAGTTTCTTTCTGGGTTATGATGCTGACCTCTGGGACATTGTCACAGATGGATACAAACCTCCAACCTTAAATGGAGCTGAAGTTCCCAGAAGCAAAATGTCAGAAGATCAGAAACGTGTTTTCAAGAATCACCACAAGGCCAGAACAATACTTCTAAATGCTATATCATACAACGAATACGAAAAGATCACCAACAGAGAGACGGCTAAAGATATACTTGACTCTCTGAGGATGACCCATGAAGGAAACTCCCAAGTCAAGGAGACGAAGGCTCTGGCGTTGATCCAGAAATATGAAGCCTTCAAGATGGAAGATGACGAAGCTATAGAAGCTATGTTTTCCAGATTCCAAACTCTTATTGCAGGTCTTAAAGTGCTAGACAAGGGATACACGACTGCAGATCATGTTAAGAAGATTGTCAGAAGTCTGCCAAAGAAATGGAGACCTATGGTTACTGCTCTGAAGTTATCAAAGGATCTGAACAGTATCAGCCTTGAAGAACTTGTTAGTTCTCTCAGAAGCCATGAGATAGAACTAGATGAGGATGAGCCTCAGAAAAGGAACAAGTCAGTGGCGCTGAAGTCCAGACCTGAAAGACGGAAGTCAGACAGAACCAAAGCTCTCCAGGCAGAAACTGCAGATACTGACGACTCTGAACTTGAAGACTCTGATGATGAAGAAGAACTGTCCTTACTAACCAGAAGAGTTAAGCAACTCTGGAAAAGAAGGAACAACAACAACTTCAGAAGATCAAGACCCAGAGGGGATCGATCAGAGTCAACTTCAAAAGGTAAACCTAATAAAGATATTACCTGTTTTGAATGTAAAGAAACAGGTCATTATAGAAATGAATGCCCCAAGCTGAAGAAAGATAACTCTAAGAAAGAAAGCTTCAAGAAAAATGCCTTCAGAACAAAGAAGGGATTAATGGCCACCTGGGACGATAGTGAATCCGAATCATCAGAATCTGACTCTGATGAACAGGCCAACGTAGCTCTTATGGCTACCACATCCAGCAGCTCAGATGAAGAATCTGAAGAGGTATTTTCTGAACTTTCTAGATCTGACTTAGAATCATGTTTATCAGAAACTCTTACCTCTCTTCAGAAACTAAAACAAAAAGTTAAAGACATTAAAGGCCTTCTTAAAGCAAAATCTGAAGTATGTAGTAGACTTGAGACAACAATTCTAGCACAAGATGATACTATCAGATCTTTAACGTTAGAAAAAGATGGAGCTAAAACCAAAAGCTTAGAATTAGAAAAAGCGTTGTCTCAAGCACCACAAACTTCAAATGAAATTATTTATAAATATGAAGAAGCCTTTCAACAATTTCTGAAGAATGGGATAAATAGGAGTATTATGGCATCCATGATTTATGGAGTAGGTCAGAATAATAAAAGGGGAATTGGGTATGATTCTGAGGAAAATAAAACCTCTACCAGTAACCAAATCAAATCGCCTTTTTCATATCACTACACACACACACAGGAACACAAATTTAAAAATGCTAGAAGACCCAAAGTTGTAAGAAACTCTGGGAAGACTAATCTAAAAGGACCCAAGAGATTCTGGGTACCGAAAGATAAGATTATCTATGTTGCAGATATCCTATGCAGCAAAGTTCAGACACCAGTCATGGTACCTGGACTCTGGATGCTCGCGACATATGACGGGAAGAAAGTCTATGTTCCAAAGCCTGGAACTTAAAGACGCTGGATTTGTAGGATTCGGAGGAGATCAAAAAGGAAGGATCAGAGGCTCCGGAACTATTGGTAACAGTACTCTTCCCTCTATATCTGATGTTCTTTATGTAGAAGGATTAATGCATAACTTGTTATCCATAAGTCAATTAAGTGATAACGGTTATGATGTAATCTTTAATCAAAAAACGTGTAAAGCCATTAGTCAGAACGATGGCTCTGTCCTTTTCACAGGCAAGAGGAAAAACAACATTTATAAAATAAATCTTTCTGATTTAAAAGATCAAAATGTTAAATGTTTAATGTCAGTTCACGAAGAGCAATGGGTATGGCATAGACGCTTAGGCCACATTAGCATGAGAAAACTTTCTCAGCTAACTAAACTTGAGTTAGTCAGAGGCTTACCTAAACTGAAGTTTTCTTCAGATGCTCTGTGTGAAGCTTGTCAGAAAGGAAAGTTTTCAAAAACATCTTTTAAAAAGAAAAATGTTGTTTCTACCTCCAAGCCTCTGGAGCTTCTTCACATTGACTTATTTGGTCCTGTGAAAACAGCATCAGTCAATGGAAAGAAGTATGGACTAGTAATCGTTGATGATTACAGCCGCTGGACATGGGTAAAATTCCTAAAGCACAAGAGTGAGTCTCACTCTGTATTCACCAGTTTCTGTTCTAAAGTGCAAAAAGAATTTGACTCTAAAATTGTTAGAGTCAGAAGTGATCATGGTGGAGAATTTGAAAATAAAGATTTTGAAGAACTATTTGATTCTAATGGAATATCCCATGATTTCTCCTGCCCTAGAACTCCACAACAAAATGGAGTTGTAGAGAGGAAGAATAGGACACTCCAAGAAATGGCCAGAACCATGATCAATGAAACAAATGTAGCAAAGCACTTTTGGGCAGAAGCTGTAAATACAGCGTGTTATATTCAGAATAGAATCTCTATTAGACCTATTCTGGAAAAGACTCCCTATGAACTGTGTAAGGGAAGAAAACCCAACATTTCTTATTTTCATCCTTTGGATGCATTTGTTTTATATTAAATACTAAAGAACATCTAAACAAGTTTGATTCCAAAGCACAGAAAGGAATCATGTTAGGATACTCAGAACGCTCTAAAGGCTATAGAGTATACAACACAGAAACCAAAATTGTGGAGGAATCAATTCATGTTAGATTTGATGATAAGCTTGACCCTGAAAAGTCAAAGCTAGTTGAAAAGTTTGCAGATTTAGAGATCACTCTTGTAGAATCTGAGAAAACTCCAGAAGCAACTGTCACTCCAGACTCTGAAGAAATTAAATCTCCAGACATTCCAAGGAAAGTTAAAAGTCGTATTAACGTATCTGAAGATTTGATTTTGGGAAACAAAGATGAACCTGTTAGAACCAGATCTACCTTCAGAACTTCTGAAGATATTCCTCTGGGACTAGTGTCTCTGATTGAGCCTACGTCCTGTGATGAAGCTCTTCAAGATAACGATTGGGTGGCAGCTATGCAAGAAGAGTTAGATCAATTCTCCAAGAATGATGTCTGGGATCTCGTTCCTAAACCCAGAGGCACTCATGTCATTGGAACCAGATGGGTTTTCAGAAACAAACTGAACGAGAAAGGAGAAGTTGTCAGAAACAAAGCACGACTGGTAGCTCAAGGTTATAGTCAACAAGAAGGTATTGATTATAATGAAACCTTTGCTCCAGTCGCGAGGTTAGAATCTATTCGTCTTCTTGTATCTTTTGCTATTAATCATTCTATCAAATTATACCAAATGGATGTCAAAAGTGCATTTCTAAATGGTTATATTTCAGAAGAAGTGTATGTAAATCAACCTCCAGGTTTTGAAAATTCAAACTTTCCAGAACATGTTTTCAAACTTAAAAAATCTTTATATGGACTTAAACAAGCTCCCAGAGCTTGGTATGAACGTCTGAGCAATTTTCTTCTGGAACAAAATTTTATCAGAGGGAAAGTTGATTCTACACTCTTCTGTAAAAATCATGAAAATGATCTCATGATATGCCAAATTTATGTTGATGACATTATTTTTGGTTCTGCTAATATCTCTGTTTGCCAAGAATTTTCTAAGTTAATGCAGGCAGAATTTGAAATGAGTCTAATGCAAGAACTAAAGTTCTTTCTGGGAATTCAAATCAATCAAACTCCAGAAGTCACGTACATTCATCAAAGCAAGTACATTAAAGATGTTCTGAAGAAGTTTGACATGACTGAATGCAACTCTGCAAAGACTCCTATGCACCCAACTTGCATTCTGGAAAAGGAAGAGGTAAGCAACAAGGTTTGTCAGAAGCTCTATCGAGGTATGATAGGCTCTCTTCTCTATCTGACTGCTACTCGTCCTGATATTCTCTTTAGCGTCTGTCTTTGTGCCAGATTCCAATCAGATCCTAGAGAATCTCATTTAACAGCTGTTAAGAGAATTCTTAAGTATCTGAAAGGAACTCCTAACCTGGGCCTGATGTATGAGAAAACATCAGAGTATAGGCTTTCTGGTTATTGTGATGCAGATTATGCAGGAGATAGAATAGAACGAAAAAGCACATCTGGAAATTGCCAGCTTCTGGGAAACAATCTAATCTCCTGGGCTAGCAAAAGACAGTCAACTATCGCTCTATCAACTGCAGAAGCAAAATACATCTCAGCATCACTGTGCACAACTCAGATGCTCTGGATGAAACATCAGCTAGAAGATCTTCAAATATTTGAGAGTAACATTCCTATCCTTTGTGATAATACTGCTGCTATTTGTTTGAGTAAGAATCCTATTTTACATTCCAGAGCCAAACACATAGAAATTAAACATCATTTTATTAGAGACTATGTTCAGAAAGGAATAGTAACGCTGAAGTTCATTGATACAGAACATCAATGGGCAGATATCTTTACTAAGCCTCTAGCTGAAGATAGATTTCTTTTCATCTTAGAAAATCTGAACATTAAAAATTGTCCTGAATGAAGTATGGCTCTGAAAAATATAAAATAAGATTCTGATAAAAACAAATATGATTCTGCCTCTGACTCTGATACTTCTACATTGTTAAGAAGATATCTGAGTTAGAAATCTTCAGAACCAATCTCTTGGTATTCCTGAAGATCAGATACATCAACGCGTGGAACTCTGAAGCGTCAAACTTTAGAACTTCTAGACAGCTGTCAAGAAATTCAAAAGGCAGACGTTTGAGTTTTCCTCGAGCAGTGTGCAAACTGTGGGATTAGACATTCATTTATGAGCTGTAATCATTTTTCCCCCCAAGCGTGCCATTTTGAGTTTTGTGTCTAACGCATTCTGAGGTGTCGTTTTGCATGTGTTTGAACTTAGGTATATAAACACTTTTTCTCACATTTCACACTTATCACTCTCACTCACTCTAAAACCCTAAACCCTCTCTCGAAGTTTTCTCTGCAACTTCTTCAAATCTTCATCTTCTTCATCAATCTTCTTCATGAATCCTCAAGAGCAAGAAGTTTTTAACTTCTCCCAACAAATGGAAGCCAGTTCCAATCCCCAAACCTCAAACACTCAAACACCCACTGTTACAGGCGTTACCACAACCCCTGTTTATCAAGAACCTCACATTTTGGATCGTGAACGCCACATTCATCTTGCAACCTCCTTTGAAAATTTGGATGTACTGTGTGAATCGCTGGTAGATTTTGAGAATTTGAGAAGAAACGGTGTTGATCTTACTGAAGATCTTCACAAGCAAGGTTGGGAGAACTACTTCAACAGGCTTTATGGTCCCATTTACCCTCTTCTTGTCAAAGAATTCTGGAGACATGCAGATGCTGATGACCAGTTCATTGTTTCTTTTGTTCTGGGAGTGAAGATTGTCATCACTGAAGCATCAATTGCTTCCTTGCTGAACATGGAGACTACTGGAGGAAAGAGGATTTACAACATTCCTCCAAGGTCAAAGCGCATCACAGAAGTCATTAACCCTACAATCTTCAAATCAAACGCTGAGGGAAACCCCTCTAAGAACAAGGAGCTTCATCAGAACCTCCGAGTTTGGTTGAAAATAATTTTGGGAACAATCCACCATCGCCCAGCCTCCAACTCCTCTGATTATATTAATGCTGATCAGAAACTCATTTTATACTGCATTCAGAAAGGTATCAAGATCAATCTCCCTGTTCTTCTTTTCAAATATTTAAGGGATTCTGTCAAAGACTCCAGAAACAGCTTGAAGCCAAGATCTTACATCCCTCTGGGAAGACTGCTTTCTGATGTCTTCATTGAGCATGGATTGGTTGACCAGCTGGAAAAGGCCAAGCTGATGGATGATCTGGCTATAGAAACTGGAAAGCCTCTGAATGCCAAAAACCTGAAGAGCATGGGAATCATCAAAGAGATCAGAGTCAAGGCCACTATGGATGTGACCTGGGAAGCTCTGAAGGATCAGAGGAAGATGCCTCATGGCCTTGAAAGGTTCTTCAAGAATGAACCCAGAGATGCCATTGCTATCTACCTTCAGCGTCTGCTGCATGAAGGTATTGATATTTCTGATTTCAGAATTGAAGACCTTTTGGATTCAGAAGAGGATTTGGTCAGATACAAAAGAGGCCTTTCTGAGAAGAAGATAGCTGAGGAAGCAAGGAAGGCAAAGAAACCCAGACTTGGAGAATCTTCTGGAACCAAAGCTCCAGCTCCTCTGAAAGTCTCTTCTTCTGGTAAGTCTATTCCTCCTGTTACTTCTGTAATACCTATGATGGCCTCTTCTACTCCTCTCCCAACACCTCCCTTATTTAAAACCTCTGAAATCCCTCCTTCAACCATCAGAACCTCTCACCCTCCACCTGTTCTAAAAATTGCTCGTAATTTCACAACTACCTCTGACCCTAATCAACTATATCACCACAGCACTTCCTCTTCCTCATCCTCTGGACCAGAAACACCCCCATACTTTAGTGTTTCTTCATCATCATCCACAGAACACTCTGACCCAAACTCCCCAACAATAGCTGAAATCTATGCTAAAAATTTCGCTCCACAACCCACAAGACAATCTGAAGTAACCTCCACCCTCCGAACTTCTCTTCCACAACAAACAACCACCATCTCCTCTGAAAATCAAACTTCACTTCCACCACAACAAACAACCACCACACCCTCTGAAACCCAACCATCTGTAATTCGACCATCTGATCCTTATATCACCCCACCAATTATTCCCGCTGTACCTGGACCAGACTCTGACCCATTAGACCTAAACCCACTCTATGCTTCATCCCCCAGTCTTCAACCAGAACCAGATTCTGAATTTCAAGCAGAATCTGAACCTCAACCAGAATCAGAAACTGAACCTCACTCTCTAAATCTCAGCCCTCAAAACTCTCCACCTCATTCACCTGAACCTGAACCTGAACTTACCATACCTACCCTTGAGGAGGCCATTATACAGGTTGCAGAAGCTTCAGTCCAGAAGATCAAGTCTCTGGCTAAAAACTCTGAAGTTAGTGATGATCCTAAATCTGTTAGGACACACTGGAACATAGTCATTAGTTGGATGACCTCTGAGTCTTATAGGCTGAAGAGTATCTCTGAACAAGTCAGAAATGGCTACATCAGAGACTCTGAGGAAAGACTCCAAGAGAGACTGGCTAGAGAAGCTGAGGCCAGAAGATTAGAGGAGGAAAGATTGGCTAGGGAAGCTGAAGAAGAAGCAAAGAGGTTGGAAGAAGAACGACTGGCAAAGGAAGCAGAACTTCTAAGGATTCAGGAAGCTGAAGCCAAGGCTCAGGCAGATGCAGAAGCCCAAGCTGCTGCTGAAGCTGAAGCTCAGCAGGCTCTGATTCAGGGGGAGTCTTCCTCTGCGATCCCTCTGATTCTTAACACTCTGAAAGAGATAAAGCAAGATCAGCAAGAGATCAAGAAAGATCAGAATGAGCTTCGTGCCAGGATGGACAAGCAAGATGCTTTGAATGAAAACATCCAGAACATGTTTGCCATGTTGCTTCAGAGACTTCCTCAACCTCCAAACCCTTAGGCACTTAGGATTTATCTTGTTTGCTTGCCTAGTGTTTTTGCTTCTGTCTTTTTCTTTTTTAGCTCTGATATTCTCTTGAATCTGATGTTTTGACTGCTGTTTGCCTTTGTGCTTTTTAATGAAGTGTTTTTCTCTTTATTATTCTTTTTATTTTTATTTTTTATGCCTTTTTGATTATGCCAAAAAGGGGGAGAAATTATTAAATAGCTCTGATGAAAATTATGTCTAAAAGCTTAAGCATTCTACAACAATTGTAGAAATAGCTCTGATATAAATAGCTTTGATTAAGTAAGTTTATCTAACATAAAATTTAAGCATTTACAGAAAATTTTCAGAAACTTAATTACTTGGAAAGCTCTGGTAAGAACTTCTGAACTCCCTAGCGCTAACTCAGGGGGAGCTTTTGTCTATCTGATCTAATATTTTTCATGTTTCATCTGATAATTTTATTTGTTTTGTCATCATCAAAAAGGGGGAGATTGTAAGAACAAAAATTGTTCTACAACAGACTCCATGATTTTGATGATAACAAAGGATGAAACCAAAAATGGCACCCTAACGAAAAGTTTCTAAGTGTGCAGGGTTCTAAAGAAAGAAGAAATAAATCTGATGATGTCATCAGATGCACGACAAGATCAGATACAAATTATCAAGTATCAGAAGCATCTAAAGTGGAATCTCGTTTCAAGAAGCTCTGACTCTGAACAAAACTGCAAAGTATCAGAAGCATCTGAACATAATGTAAAGTCGAGAAGCTCTGACTCTGAACAAATGTCTTCTGTAAAACTCTGATATTTATCAGCGCTATCTGAACTCTCAAGAAATAACATCAGAAGCCAGATCCCAAGTTTCTCCAGATACATGAAGACTCTAATCAGAATTGTTAATCATGATGAAGTAACGTTTAAGCCAAGTTAAAGTTCTGCAAATGGATTTCCTCAATTAGAAAGAGACGTTAATCTCCACTTCCAAGAGAGAAGATACTACTTGTGGTAAGTAGTCACTTCTAAGAGAAAAAGTCTCCTGCAGAAGCTATTTATGGAATGGCGTAATTACATCTCATTATCCAGCAGATTTAACTCTACTTCAACTCTATTTCAACACTACTTCAACTCCTATATAAAGAGAAGAAATCAACCTTCAGTAAGCAAGAAATCACTAGCCAAAACTATACTGAAATTATATCACGCTCAAGAAAAACATCTTTGTTCTTCAAAGATTTTCACTAAGCTTTTGTTTATCAAGTGAAATATTTGTTCTTAAGTTTGTAATATTTGCTTTCTTAGAAGCACTCTAGATTACACATCTTGTATCTATTTTTATTTGATTTCCTCAAGTGACTCTTTGTAGTCTGTAGACTTGAGAGGACTAAGAGATTTTCTTCTCTCTTAGGGGTTGTTTGTAATCTTTCAAGATTAGTGGATTAAGTCCTTGTTGAAGGCGAAATCACCTTGGCCGGGTGGACTGGAGTAGCTTTGTGTTATAAGCGAACCAGTATAAAATCATTGTGTGATTTCATTTTGCAAAAGCGCTTATTTTTCAAACAATTCAAACCCCCCCTTTCTTATTTTTTTCTCACCTTCAAACGGAGCAAGCACCCAGTTCAAGCCAACAAACTACTGCAACCACCGGTGTCGTCTCAACCCCAGTCTACAGGGAACCCCACATCCTCGATCGTGAGCCCCACATACATCTAGCAACTCCCTTTGAGAAGCTTGAAGTTCTATGTGAATCTTTGGTTGATTTCGAAAACATGAATCGAAATGGCGTAAACCTTACTGGATAATTGAAAATGCAAGGGCGGGAAACATACTTTCAACGCCTCTATGGCCCTGTGTACACGAATCTGGTGAAGGAGTTCTGGCGTTTCGCAGACTCAGATGATCACTACATTATCTCCTATGTTCTGGGAGTCAATATAGTCATCACTAAGAAATCTATTGCCTCCCTTCTGAACATGGAGAAGACAGGAGGTAGACGCATCTACAACATAAACCCTAGGGCAAAATACTTGTCCAAGGAAATCAACCCTACCATCTTCCAACAGAATGCTGAAGGCAAGCATTCCAGTAACAAGGAGCTACATCAGAACCTCCGGGTCTGGTTGAAGATCATCTAAGGCACCATTCATCATCGCCCTGCTTCAAACTCTTTTGACTACATCAACACAGATCAAAAGTGTATCTTGTACTGCATTCACAAGGGTCTGAAACTGTGTCTACCTGAACTCCTCTTCAAATACCTCAGAGACTCAATCAAAGACACCATAAACAACATGAAGACAAGAAACTACATCCCTCTGGGGAGACTCATATCAGATGTATTGATTGAGAGCGACTTAGTGGATCACCTGATTTAGCTCAGACTCATGCAAGATGTCACCATTGACACTGGAAGACCGTTGAATGCTCGGAATCTGAAGAGCATGGGAATCATTAATCAAGTTAGAGCCAAACCAACACTTGATACCTCCTGGGAAACACTCAGAGATCAGAGGGAGATTCCTAACGGACTCTACTTGTTCTCCAAGATTGACCCTCCAGAGGTAGTATCCTACTATCTACAGGATCTTGCCAATCAAGGGGTGGATATCTCTGACTTCACAGTGGACTGGCTTCCTGAGCATCCACCTAACTTCATGAAGAGGATGCGAGATCCCTCTGAGAAGTCCAAGAAGGCGAAGAAAGCTAAGCTGGGAGAATCCTCTAGATCAAGACCCATAGTTCCTCTGGTTGGCTCTCCAGGTAAGTCTGTACCTCTCTCTCGCTCTGTCAAAATTAAACCAATTGCTTCTTCTCTTCCCCAAACAACTCCCATATACACCTCTTATGAAACTCCTCCCTCAACCACCAGATCCTCTAACCCACCCTCTCTTAAATTCAACCTCGCTACCACCACATTACCCGTTTCAGAAGCAGAAATACTAAATGAAACCACTTCACTATCATCATCACCATCTCCTCAATCCCCACCTTACTACGAACTCTCCTCTGACACCAAACCATCTGACTCCCAATCCCCCACTATGGCTCAGCTACAAACCCGTACTCTGGCCTCTCAACAACCATCACACTCTGAACCTGCACCAGACTTTCCTTCCCCACCTCCTGAACATCCAAATCGCACCACATCTGAACAAACACCACCACCTACACAACAACCAATCCACTCTGAACCACAACCAACCCAACCACAATCTGAACATCACCCAGAACCTGAACAAACATCACAATCACCCTCTGCCATTCCCACACCCACAACTTCCATTGCCTCCATAACTCTCACACTAAATCTCAGCGCCCTAAACTCACCTCCTCCATCCTCCCCAGCATCTAACACTGAAACTAGAGACTACCCTCCCTATCCTAGAAGAGGCAATACAAGTTTTTGTAAAGTCTTCAGTAGAGAAGGTCAAGTCTCTAACAATCAATTCTGGCATCAGTGATGATCCCTCTGCTGTAAGGATCCACTTGAGCAGAGTGATAAGTTGGATGACCTCTGAAGCCTTCAAGTTGAAAGGCCTCTCTGAACAAGTCCGCAATGACTTTATCAGAGACGCTGGTATTAGACTTCAAGAGCGCTTAGCTAGAGAAGTTGAGGAACGGGCAAGAAAGGAAGCTGGAGAGAAAGCGCGCCAAGAAGAACTTCAAAGAATTAGACAAGCTGAAGCCAAGGCCGTTGCTGATGTGGCTGCTACTGAGGCTGAGGCAAAAGCTAAAGCCGAAGCTGAAGAAGCAACTCACATTTCTGAAGAAGCTGCCAAAGCTAAAGCTGATGCTCTAACTCAGGGGGAGCACTCCAACTTTGGGTTCGTCCCTCTGGTCTTGAAGACTCTAGAGGAACTGCAGAAATAACAATAGGTAGTTCGGGCCAGGCTGGATCAACAAGACTCTATCAACCTCAACATTCAGAACATGTTGTCCCAGCTGCTCCAAAGGATGCCTCCGCCCCTAAACCCTTAGGCACCTAGGCTAATTGTTTGTTGCTTTCTCTGGTTTGATGCTTCTTTTTTGCTTTCTGATATCTGCCTTATATGCTGCCTACCTGTAACTACTCTGTTTATCAATATCAACCTTTTTTGCTATGTCTTTTTTATTCTGACAAAAAGGGGGAGAACTAAAACAACTCTGATGGAAACATAACTAAATCCTCTCAAGCATTGCAAGCATTATTAATAAATTATTACTAAATCAATGACTAAAGATATGCAGGAATGTAGCTAAAGAACTAAACCAAGAAAGATCCGGTAAGAACTTCTGAGTTATCCAAGGATTTAACTCAGGGGGAGCCCACTTTCCTATATGATCTAAGATTGTCTTTAATGTTTCACCTTTACTCTGTATTGTTTTGTCATCATCAAAAAGGGGGAGATTGTAAGAACAAAGTTGGTTCTACAATATATCTATAAGATTTTGATGATAATAAAGGATGAAACAAAAATGGTACTCTAACGAGATTTTTTCGTAGTGTGTAGGACTCTGATCAAACATCAGATAAAAAATTACATCAGATACAAAATATTCAACTATCAGATGCTACTCAGTGTAGCGGGGTATTCGTTACCATTAGAGATATTGACTAAATCCAAGGTAAGCCATACAAGTCGAGTCGCCACCGCACTTCTATTTATCCAAAGGAATGGTTAGAAAGCGAACAAAAACCTAAAAGTTTTATTGAATCAAAAACTAGTAAAAATGTCAGAGATCGGGGTAAGGGGGTTGGTTATGCAATGGGAAGGTTTTAAGCATCCAAAACATCCTAGGTACTCCTAAGGAGCCCTTTTCACATTTGTTGTAAGGTTGGTATTTTGTGAAAATTTATTTGTGCAAACATGATTGAAGAGATGAGAAGAGAATATACAAGTTATTTACATTTTGTGTTTGGATGGATAAAACCATTGCCTACGTACCATCTTAAAAAAGATTAGGATCAAAACCTCGTAGCTCGGGGTAAAAATATTAAAAATGAGTTGGTGAATTGATTGGTCCAAAAGCCTTAAGGTCTTTTGTTATCCAAGGGAGAACTCAACCTAAAACCACAAATCCACCATGTGAGGATAGCTTCAACATGCTAGTGAGGGGTTAACCCTATAATAAGCATGGAAGACTCATTGTCCATCACTAAGGATATAGGTGAGTATTACATCTACTTCAAGGATAACTCAAACCTAATAGCTAAAGGTTATGAAATGTTTTGATTAAGAAAGTGGACATTGAAACCACAAAAGTATTTGAATGAGTTATATTTACTAATGAAAAGTATTTACAAAATATGGTCAAAGTTGACTTAAAGATTCAATTCAAAATAAGTGTTATGAAAAGAAGGTTTAAAAATCACAAGCATAAGACTTAAGTTTCTAATGTTTGAAAAGAAGTGTTAAATGTTTGCACAAAAGTTTTGGCTTGAGTTAGAGTGGAGGGAAGAAGAAGAATGGCTAAAGTCCTAATCATACAAGAGATGGAGGATAAGAAACAAAACCGCAAATGGAGTTCCTCTCTTGAGATCATATTGATGATCCAAGTAGCTCCCATCCTTTGGAATATGCAAGAAAAATAAGTGTAAGCTCAAGCAATCAACATAATCAAACAAGCTCTTAGAAGATCCCCAAATGTCTCTTGTATCTTTCACTTTGGATGAACATGGCAATGGTTCTTCAATTTGGCTCAAATAGGATCCCCTAGCATAAAAGCACACACATCAAAAGGTTCCATGAAGTAAATCAAGAATGGACAAGATTGAGTTTAGAAATTTGGTTTTTCTAATCCATCTTCAACATTAAGGTCCTTTACTCCAATTTGCATAGGGAATGTCCTAGAAACTAAGTCCATTTGTCCATTTCTTTGCATTTGGTCCACAACAATCAAAACAAAACACAAGCACAATAATATATACACAATTATGTGCTCAAGTGAGCAAAAGGCAAATTGCATTAACATAAACATGTGCTCAAGTGAGCAAAGAGCAAAACAAATGAATAATATGTACAAGAATAGTAAATTGCATAAATGTAAAGAGCAAGAATTAAATGGTAATGGTTAATGGTTAATGGTTAGTGTTAGAGTTAGTGTGCCATAAGGCAATTTAGCGCTATGTTAAGCAATTGTAATTGGACTTATGTAGAAGTCACAACTATCTAAGGCCGGTCAATAATAATGTAGGCAACAACACAAGTTAGAGGTCTTGATTAGTGAATCAAACTCCAACAACTTGCCATGCCAAAAAGAGAAGATGAGAAATGATCTTGTATTGATTTAGGTTCTTTGCATGATTTAGGAAGCAACCTATCCTTAATGCAAAGCCATTCACTTGATCCATGATCAAGATGAATTAGATTTGAATCAAGGAAGATTAAGCCTCCGTGTATCAATGATAGCCACCAACCCTTAACTCATTGATCAAAAAGAAAAAGAGAGAAGAAGAAGAAGATGAAGAATTAAAGTGCATTAATGGAAAATGGAATGAAATAATCAACAAGCATTGACCAAAGATAGAGAAGATCAAGGTCAAATAATTGAAAACAAAAGCAAAAATGTAGATTAGAAGTCAAGAAACAAATAAAGTATTTTTGGCATTTTTTAATATTAAAATAAAACTTGAATTAAAATAATAAAGAAAGGTCAAACTTCAAACTCACTTCAAATCAACTTTGAAAATTCCAAGTGAATTATCCTAAGTTCAACATGGTCAAACAAAGTTTGACAAAAAATTTCAGCATTTTTAGAAGTCAGAAACTATTTTAAATCAATGAAAAATGCATAAAAATAATCTAATTGAGCTAATATCTCAAATAAATCTCAAATCAATTAATAAATTGATGAGAATATTTTTCATAGATCTATCATCATTCAAAGAGGTTGGAAAAAATATTTTTGTATTTTTTGAATATCAAAAACTATTTTAAATGAATTAAAAATAACCAGAAAATAGAAAATTACTAAAAAATATCAAATGATAAAATAAAAAATATTTAAAATCATTTTTAGAAAGTAGAAATTAAAAGGAGAAGAATGAAATTGGTCCCATAATTTTTGGACAAATAATGAGAGAGATATGAATTTTTAAAAGAAATGGAATTAAAAGAAATAAAAGAAATAAAATCAGAAATTAGAAAAAGGAGAAAAAACGTGGACCGTCTGATGATCTTCATTAATTGACGTGGATCATCACGTGGCCAAGAAGCGCACACTCACCATACACGCTAGTCAACAGCAACACACCAAGCCATTAAATAAGTCATAAGGTTGGACGCGTGAGATTGAATATGGAAACATGAATGGACGGTTCTGATGAAATCTGGAGACCAGACGATGGCCAGCGCCACCGTCTTCTCCGGCCAAGCTCCGACCAAGTCCAAAGTTGCAGAAATAAAAATGGTAACCAAATGGGACGATCCAGGCATCAATCGAGAGCTGGGGTGATGTACATCACCCCTGTACCACTCAAATCCATTCTAGATCTCTATATTGAGAGAAATCAGAAGTGGAAAATCTATGGTGTTCATATGAACTTCATGATATTTGAAAATTGAAAGCACAACAATGTTGCCTTTATGCAAAGGACTTCAGATCACACAACAACAATGAAAATCAAGCACTATGCAAGTAGATTCGAAGGAAATAACAGTTGGTATGAACCTTTGATTTGCAAGGCTTTGAGTCACAATCCTTGGATGCTAATGCTTACAGCTGACACTACAGATAAAGGAGAGATGGTTTAGGAACTTTGAGATCTGAAAATTGATCAATGAAATCAAAATTCAGATCTGAAAAAATTGAAGAAAATAGAGTTAGTTCCTTTAGTGAGGGCTGAGTTTTCAGTTTAGCAGCAATTGGGGCGCCTTAAGGTTGAAGAAATGAAGAGCATTGGCCTTGTATTTATAGGAGAAGCAAGCTGAAATGCATGATCAAAAGTTTGCATGAACGGAAAGGGCCTCCATGCATGGGCCTGTACAGGCGCATGGAGGGCCCAATTCCAACTGGAAATGAAGGCTGATGCGTGATGAAAGAAAAATGGACGTGCAGATTTAGTAGTAGTAGCTCATGCAAGGCAGTTTAAATGATTTTCAAAAAATGCACTATTAGGTTCAAGCATTCGAAAATGCCATGTTAAAAATAGGAACACCACCTCATGAGTAATGGTTGGAAGGCTTATTGCATAAGGATCATTTGTTATGTTGATCAAAATTCCATTTGGACCTTGGAAATTGATGAAAATTGGACATGAAGTGTAGGGTGCAAAACATGCATATGTGAGATTTTCAAAATTGGCCAAAGTTAAAGCCCTTCTGTCTCAATGATGCAAGCTCCAAATGACAAAATATTCAACATGAAAGTTATAGATAGTTTCAAGGCACTCAATTTGGAACTAAATTTTGCATCATTTGGATTTTTTATGAAGAAGTTATGGGCACTTGAAGTTGGACTTTTTCACATTTCAATGCATTTGGTTCAAAGTGACCTATAATGTTTTGCATTATCACATGTATTTCTTTTGAGATTTTGAAATTTTGCTCAACATAGAATTTGAAGTATACATATTAAGCTTTCTAATGCATTTGATCCCACCTCAAAATCATAACAAATGGATGAGTTATGTTCTAGGGAATTTGACCCAAAATTAGGGTCTCAGTCAAAATGACCTTAAAGGTTTTGGAATGGATGATGACCTTCAAAGCTTCAAATCAATTTTTGATGAACATAAAAGTTGTTCATATAGTCCTTAAGAACATTTTTTTATCTTGGGGTCATCTCCATTTGACAAACACATAAAAAGTTAGGTCTCAGTGCATTTCAAAATAGTCAGATGAATTGACTAATCAACTTCTCAAGTCCACACCCCATATTTTGATGAATTGATGATTAAGGACACTAAATTAAGCTCAAATATGCATGAAATGATGAATGAAAGAAATTCCCTTTATTGTCTTTGACCATGGGTTGAGATTGCTTCATGAGCAAGGCATAGTTGATGAACATATGGATTAGGGTTTCCTTGAGAAACAAACCTCAAACCCCCTTGATCTGCTTTGATCAAAATGATGAATGGAGATACTTGGGAGGAATATTTGATGGATGAGATCTTTGGGAACCATTTCCATGCCTGCTTTCATCTTCTTTAGGCCATATCAATGCACATAGGATCTCCTAGAAGCTTTTAGACCTTGTGACTGCTCAAGCTACAAACAAGAGATGTTAATGACATATTTTTGTGATTTTGGATAGTAAATAAAATGAGAAAAGCAGTAATATACAATTCAAGTATGCTTGGTGATCTCAAACCAACTCACAAAAGTTCCCACCCAAAGGTAAGGAGCTAAGATGCTAATGATCCTTGAGGCAATGCAAAATGCAATGTTATAATGCCATGAGGGATCTTAGGGTCAAAATTGGGGTCTTACACTCAGAAAGAACGTGTCCAGAAGGCTCTGATTCTGATCAACATAGATACCAGCGCAACATAAAGAAGTCAGAAACTCTGATAAAAGAATACTTAATCCAGACTCTGAATCTGAAGAAGTCTAGAGCATTGAGAAACTCTGATGTGATCAGACATAACCCACCTCTGAAGACAAACTCGGATTTATCAAGACTCTGATGCAGACTCACCAGTTCAAAACGTGTAACCGAAAAGAAATCTTAATTTGGAAAGAAATCATTTCAAGAAGGAAATAATGAGGCGTACAAAACTGTTTTAGAAAGAAACAAGGAGAGTAATGACATTAAACATTCTTCAATAACCAAGATCCTGTCATCACTCCAACGGTCCTTCACAACGCCTATATAAAGGATGAAATACTTTACAAGAACACACACCTGAGACACACAAGAATACGAAAACTCTCAATCATTCCTTCTTATCTTTCACGAGTTATTGCTCTTACGTGAAAAGCTATTGTTCTTACAATTCTGTAATTCTTGCTTGTTTGTTAGAAGCACATTACATTACAATTTATACTTTTGCTTAAAGTACTTCCTCAAGTGACTCTGTGTAGTCGGAATACTTGAGAGGGCTGAGGGATTATTCTCTTAGATGATTGGTTGTGTAATCTTTCAAGATTAGTGGATTAAGTCCTTTTTGAAGGCGAAATCACCTTGGGCGGGTGGACTGGAGTAGCTTTGAATTTCAAGTGAACCAGTATAAAATTCTGTGTCATTTCCCTTTTTATTTTGTGTGTGTCTGATTTCTGAAAAAGTTTTTATTTCCAAAATAATTCAAACCCCCTTTCTTGTTTTTCTCAACCTTCATTACTATCTCTAATTTGGGTCCGAGAAGCTGAGGACCATAGAATATTTACCCCCTCTTGGCCTATTTAGGACGTAGTGCGGAGACTGTTCAAGTGTAGACTTGATAACAGTTGTTACCCGATACTACACTCAAACGAGTTTCTCTTGAGAATATTATGGGTCGATGAGTCAGTCATCTTAACCTGTAATATCTGATAGATGGAATTAAGACTTTGGGAGCTTTTTAGAACATGATCTATAGGTTTTTATCCTTATTTCACTCCTTTGGGATTGTTCTTACCCAAACTCCATGCTCGTGACTTACAATAAACCCTTGATTCTTGGTTGATCCAATCAAGTCTTGTCAATATCAATGGAACTTGGGTGTTGATAAAATGTAAACCATAATCCACCAAAATGGATGATTGATCTTGACAATGACTTGATTCATCCCTTGACCTTTGTTTGTTTGCCTTGTGTGTGATCCCTTATTTGTGATTGTAAGGTTTGGGATATTGTGGCCTTTGTTTGATCTCAATATGAAGTATCATAAAGGTGAGATCAAACCACCAAAAGTTCTGACTTCAAGTTTTAGTTTAGGTGGGACCCGGGTCTATGGAGGCTTTACTGGTCAAGACTTCTTGGTCTTTGCTCGTGGCCTAAACCAACCACGGGCAAGGAGAGGTGTGGTGCATTCATGCATTCATGCACATCATAACATTCATCACACAAAAATTTCACGGAACTGAGGTATTATTTGCAAATATTTTCATACCATGGATTATGGACGAAGGAACACTAAGAAGTACAATTTCAAATGTCCCGACTTGAAAGAGTTAAGGAATCTAGCATCTTTTGTATTAGATCACTTGGACTTCAAACAACGCCATGGGAAGCTTCTGTCTATATTGTCTGCCAATGTGGTTAAAGGACTTTTGAGTGTATTTGTGCAGTTCTATGATCCTCTCTACCGCTGTTTCACTTTCCCAGATTTTCAGCTTGTTCCTACCTTGGAGGAGTATTCTCATCTTTTTGGGATACATGTTTCTAGTATATTACCTTTTAGTGGATTGGAGGAGATTCCCCGCTCTAATCTTATTGCTGAAGCTCTTCACTTGAAGGAGTCTGAGATAGAGGCTCATTGGATGAAGAAAGGAGGATTATTTGGGTTGCCATCTGATTTCCTCATCAAGGAAGATACTTCCTTTTCTCAAGCCGGTAGTGTGGACGCTTTTGAACCTATCTTTGCGTTGCTCATTTATGGATTAGCTTTGTTCCCTAACATTGACGGTTTTGTTGATGTTAACACCATTAGACTTTTCTTGATTGGGAATCCTGTGCCTACTTTGTTGGGTGATATGTATTTCTCTTTGCATATAAGGAATTCTAAGGGGGGTGGAACTATCGTCTGTTGCATTCCTCTTCTGTACAAGTGGTTTATTTCGCACTTGCCGCAGACACCTGCTTTTATGGAGAACAAACAATGTCTACGGTGGTCTCAGAGACTTATGTCTCTCACTAATGATGATATAGTTTGGTATGATCCTTCTTTGGGTAGTTTGGATATTATTGATAGTTGTGGTGAATTCTCTAATGTGCCTCTCATTGGTACACAAGGAGGAATTAACTATAACCATGCTTTGGCTCGTCGTCAACTTGGGTTCCCCTTGAGAGACAAACCTAATAACACTTTGTTAGAAGATCTTTTCTATCAAGAGGGTAAAGATCCCCAAAATTTGAAGCAGAAGATTGTGAATGCTTGGCATAATGTGCATAGGAAGGGAAGGTCCGAGCTTGGTCCGTGCAATTGTGTAGCTTTGGAAGCTTACACTCTTTGGGTGAAGAAGAGAGCTTTGGAGTTGAAGATGCCCTATCCTTGTGAAAGACCTATGTCTATGGTTGTGGTTGAGACATTAACTCTCCCTAACCAAGATGTAGAGGAGTTGGAAGACGCACTCGTCAAGATGAAGCAAGAGAAGGATATGTGGGAAGAGCGCTTCCGTGCTTTGAGCAAGAAGCATGAAGAGTTGCAGTTGGAGTCTAAGGACAAAGATGCACTTATTGAGTTACTTGAAGACCGAGTGACAAAGAGATAGAGAGAGCCAGAGGTTTCATCTTCTAGCCTGCCTCAGCCTTCCGTTGCTTGGAAGAAGATTATTGATCAGCTTGTCCTCAAGAAGACTCAGATGAAGGCTTCTTTTGAGACCGAGATACGTCGCATTCGAAGGAAGTACGCGCCTTCAGCCAGATCTTCTGACATTGTTGTTAGTGTAAGACCCCAATTTTGGCCCTAAGATCCCTCAAGGCATCATATCATATCATTCATTGCCTCAAGGATCATTGTGCACCTTTTGCTTGCCTCCTAGTGGGTGGGTATCTTGTGAGTGTGGTTTCTTGATCACCAAGCATGTATTGCATTTGTATATCATTGCTTTTCATTTGTTTACTAACCAAAAGTACAAAAATATTGTCATCTAACCATGTTACTTGCAGCTGAAGCAATCATCAGTCAATCAGTCAAGCAAGCCATTGAGCAATAGATGGTGGCCATTCTTGAAGAATTTGGGCACCATGATCATTCATCAAGAGTTCATATGAGTTGTGATAGCATTTGGTATCAAGATCTCAAGAGAAAAAGGCTTGAAATTCATCAGAACATGGCTCAGTCAACCAAAACCCTAGCAAAGTCAACTGTGGTCAACTATGCATTTAATCAGGAATTGGAAGGTGTGAGATGGTTGGAAATACCTCATTCATGTCCATATAGGTCCCAATTGACATTTCAAAGATCAAGGTTGAAGGAATTGAAGTCAGGCAAAAAGTTTCCCAAAATGGAAATGACCTGTAATTTTCACCTGCAAAAAATGGAAAGTCATGCTCTTCAAAATTACATGTCCAAGAAAGCTTCAAATCAAAATTTGTCCAACATGAAAGTTGAAGAGCTTGTTCTTGCCTTTCCAAAAAGTCCAAGAACACTCATTTCGCATTTATGGTTGGTAAGTTATGATCAAATCATTTTCAAGAATTTTGGAATTTCAAAGTGGCATATCTTTCAAACCATAAGGCCAATTTGGGTGATTCTTTTTTGAGCAAATCCCATTTGATGTGTACTATCCAAATCCATCATCACATTTCATCAAAAACCTTCACATAAAAAGGTCATTTTTCAAGTGAACCATTTAATTTTTGGTGGGAAGAAAAGTCAAATTTCAAAGTACATGGAATTTCCACATGAAACCAATTGGAATAGCTTCTAAATGTGATTTATGACTTGCTTCAAAAGAAAAAACACTGTTCCATTGGTTCAAGCTATCAAAGGGCAAAATTGGCCAAAATGACATAATGTGCAAATTTGCTAATCCATCCAAATTGAGCTAAACATGATTAAGGCATGGATTAAGAGGAACTATAAAGGCTTAATCCTAATAGAATGCTCAGAAAACAATCACAATTCAGATCAAAATCACAAAATCTCAAAATTCTCTCAATTTTCTCCATCTTCACATACACTTTTTTTTCATCAATTCATCAAGAATTCATCAATGCTTGTGCTATTTCTTTGTTGAATTTTCATCTGCAGGTGATTTTGGAGTTCTGTTTGAAGCAATTGAGGAGGAAAATCGAGCAAAATCTCACTGTTGCAAAGCTTGCTCTTCCATGGCAGTTGCAAGATTTCACTGATCCAAGCACTATTGAGCTGAACATTCATCACCATACACCTTCTACATCATCCTACACCATCTGTTTCACACGATTGAGCCTTGAAAATACCTGAATCACGAGCTGCACATCAAGAAGGTAAGATCTCGATTCCTTCGATTCTTATAATCAACATGTGGTTTAGGTAGAGCATCGAACATAGAGTAATCTGACATTTGAATCGTGCATTTTCGTCCAATATCCATGGAGAAATCTTGAATTAAAGTTTGTATGTCAAAACTATTTTCGATTGGATCTTTTTGTGCGTTGAGTTTTGGACGATTTCATTGCCATATTCGTGATCTACATTGAACGCCGGTTCCAACCATATATGATTTGTGCATTTTCGTGAAAATTTGCTCTTAGTGATGATGAACAGTGCGAATCTATTGATGAACACGTTGATTTCCTTTCCAATTCGTGTGCTAGATCGTGTTGGCCTGGCTTCATTTTTAAACTTTTGTTTCCCGCCGCGCCTGGACCAATCACATGACGCCATGCAATTTAGTGAAACGGGGAGTTTTGCCCCCTGGTTCACATAATTACAAAATTGCCACGCTGGTTAATTAATTCATTTTAAATCTTTAAATAATTATTTCATTTCTTGATTAAACTTCTAAAAAGCATAATTAATTCATTTTTAGTCCAAATTGAGTGAGAATTTTTGCATTGATCTCCAAATTTTCTCTAGTTTTTTTTAGGTATGATAATCAATGTTGTGCCTGGTGATTTTTTGGTTTTGCCTAGTGATCTTTGACATGTATGCTATATGTGTATGTTTTACCATTTCATTCATAAAATCTTGATGCATCATCCAAAATGTGTGAAATTTTACATGCCTATTCTTGACTCTTTCCTGGTGATTTTGATGTATAGTTTGCTAATTTTGAGTTCCTGGTTAGAGAGATATGATGTGATCTTTTTGAGTGTGACAATGTGTGTCATACTAGGTTATGTCCACTTCATGAATTTTTTTTCCATGCTTATGCTTTGCCAATGGCTCTGATTTTTTGCATGTGATTACATCTATATGTCTAGTTTAACCATGATTGTTTGCAGGATTTGTTGATGCATTTCCTATTTGATTGGGATTTTTGTTGGCTGTTTAGTCATTTTAGGGTTTTCCTTGAGTAGTCAACTTACTTATCTTGTGAAATCCTCGTCCCTTATCATATGAAGATGAAATTTGGTGGAGTGTTTCTTAACATGTTTAGCTTCACTTTGGCTTTGGTCCTATTTATTTATCATTTGTTTTCACTGTTTTGCATTTATTTGAAGTTGGTACATGATTTGTGACCTTATTGGGAGTTGTATTTGCATACCATGAATTCTTGGATTTAGTTCCTCTACTTCCACTTGTTCAAATGCTATGAAATTTGATATGCTGCTCATTGAATATGTTTTGTTTAAGCTGGAATTTTTGTGGAATTTATTGAGCTGTTTTGGTATTAGTTTGAGTGTGATCATTCTGTTTGCTCCAATGTGATTCCAAAATGCATAGTTTGACATGTTTAGCTTATGAAATGCAATTGGTGAATGTTTTTGATATGAGACCAACTGGAAGTTCTTCTTATTTGTTAAATCTTGACTTTGATCAATTTTCACTTGCTGTTTTGAATTTTTCATCTCCTTTTGACCCTAGGCTTGTCCTAGTGGTCTTGTATCTCATGTTTGAATGTGATTTTCAGGTTATGAAGCAAAATGCTTTAAGGAGATTAATGCAAGTTGTTGAGTTGTTTCATTTGATGTTATAAACTAACTTGGTTTATTTTGTAGGGTGCTTGGTTCACTTGAGCTTTGTGCTTTGCACATTGCATTGTTAGATTGTACATTATCTGTTGGTTCATTACCTTGTTTGTTTTGATGTTATGACTTGAATACTGATTATACTTGATTGATTTCAGGTACCATAGTCGCTTTAGTTCCTTGAGAACTAGCTATTGCTTTGCTTTGCTTAAGCATTGAGGTAGACTCTCTTGTCTCCATGTAGTCTGGAAGACCTGGCTTGTTATTTAGCCAGGCAACTGTCTGAAGTCCTCCTTAAGAGGCGATGTTTGTGATTGTTTAACTTTGTCCCCAAGCAGGTAAAGACCTCGTATGAGGCAATTGGTAGACAAAAGAGATATGTAGCCTATCTCCTACTATTCTGTGAGTCACTCACCTTGCTCACACCACATGTGTTGATGCATAGTGAGTAAATACCCAAGATCTATCGAGTCTAATTTGTGGAGAGAGGTCCATCTTTCTGAACTCCCACACCTTCTGATATTCAATGCTCTCCCTGACCAGGGATAAGAGTGATGAGGCACACCCCTCATATCCTTTCATCTGCTTCACCTTGGCTCTCAATGTCAAGGTTAAGAGCGCCTTTCACCCTATTCCAGTTGACTTTTAAAGTCCAGCCTTTGTTTGAGCCCAATTGTGTGGTTATAGTGTGTGATACTTGAACTTGTTTGATTGATGATTTGATTCATTTGAACATGATTGCTTACTTGCCATTGTGCATTCATCATTATTGATTGTTAATTCTTGTATGATCATTATTGCATATCCTTGTGATCTATGTTTGTTTGCCCATTGAGGACAATTGTAAGCCCATGTTGATTGGCTTTTGTTCCCATGATATGGAAGGATAGAGTGTAAGACCTCATTGGTCACTCATATCTTCTTTGCTCTTGTTTGTTGTATGAGAGGATGCAATTGTAAGTCCCGGTGATGTGGCATTTGTATTCCTATGACCATACTCTGGAGGTTGGTATAAGTCCAGATAGATTGGCATCCGACATCCAAGTTTTGTTTTACTGTAGGAGGTTGGTGTAAACCCAGTTATTGGTATCCGACATCCGCTTTTGCTTTGTGAGATTGGTATAAGACCATTGATGGCATCCGGTATCATTGTTTTATTTTAGGAGGTTGGTGTAAATCCAGTTATTGGTATCCGACATCCGCTTTTGTTTGTGAGATTGGTATAAGACCATTGATGGCATCCGGTATCACCTTGCTTTTATTTTGCTTACTTGCTTAGTTGCCTCATTCCTAAGGACACACTTGAATCATCTTCTATATGATTTCAAGAGGTGAACTTCTAGGAAGTTTTACACTTCATCCACACCCTTTTGTTTCAAAACCCTTTTTCACTTGTTGACTTTTAAAACTTGTAAATACATGTTGTGCAAACATTCTCATCCTTTTTCAAATTAGAAACCTGGACCATAAGTCCTTGACTTTTCAAACTTCTTTTCGTAACACTTCTTTGAATCAATCTAATCATACTTTGACCATCCTTTTGTGAATAATCATTATCAATTAACCCAACCCCCTCAATTGTTTTGTGGTGTTGTCCATGCTTGTTAAGTTTTCATACATTAGCCATAGGTTTGATTTATCCTAGTTGGTTGATGTTAATCTCGCCTATTTGTCCTTAGTTGATTGAATTGTAAGTCTTCCTTGCTTATTATAGGGTTAACCCCTCACTAGCAAGTGGAAGCTTTTCTCACATGGTGGACTTGTTGTTTCATAAGGTTGAGTTTTCTCCCGTGGATAACGTAAAGCCTTAGTGCTATTGTTTTAAAATGAACTCACTCATGTTTTGGAAATCTTTTAGCCGAACTACGGCGTTTTGATCCTTACCTTTGATGGAAGGTATGTAGGCAACGGGTTCATCCGTTCAAACACAAAAATAATCAACTTGAACATTCTTTTCTCATCATCCCATTCATGTTTGCACAATATGTCATAAACAAATAAACATTTTTTATACAACAAGTGTGAAAAGGGCTCCCTAGGAGTACCTAGGACGTGATGGGTGCCTAACACCTTCCCATTGCGTAATTTACCCCTTACCCAGACTCTCTGATCTTTTATTGGTTTTCTACGTGTAAAACTTCTTAGGTTTTTGTTCGCTTTTTAACCAGTCCTTAGGATAAATAAAAGTGCGGTGGCGACTCGAATTCATTGTATACTTTGCTTATGGTTTAATCAATAAATCATATAGCGACGAATACACCGCTACAGAAAAGTGGCGACTCTGCTGGGGACGACATTAGACCTTCCCTGGTGGTATTGCCTACTTTTCACCCTTGTTGTATGATATTTGTTTATGTGTTATTTGACATATTTTTGTACAATTTGGGATAACTGTATTGATTGTAATGTTTGAATTGCTTGATATACAATTGCTGTTTGCTTTGGTGATCTCTGTGAGATGAGTTCTATACCCGAACTCGAGTGCACTCTAGGATAGGAGAATGGCATAGTCTTGTTGACTGGTGTGGAGTATTCCTTAGCCAGTTGACTTGCGAGTCCATTCACTTGGTGGAGGTCATGTTGGATTAATAATGTCACACAAGTTATTTGTGGTTAGGCATTATTCGTTCAATCATGTGCCTTAGAAGCCAAGGACCTTAGTTTACCAAACCCATCTTGGCCTATTTTTAGGACGTAGTGCGGAGGTCGTTCAGATGTAAGATCTGATGCGATTGTTACGCGATACTACACTCATAAGAGTCTCTCTTGAGAATATTTTTGGAATACGAGTATTCGTTCCTCCGATAATATCCGAGAGATGGGACGATGATTATGGGAACCTCTGGTAGAACATGTCTGGCAGGTTTAAACCCTAGTACACTCCCTCTGGGTGGTTCTTAACCGAGACTCCATGCTCGTGACGCTCAGCAAACCCGTGATTCGTGGTTGAGTTGTTCAAACATCGTTAATATCAATGGAACTTGGGTATTGATAAGGTGTAAAACCTGAATCTACCAAAATGGATGATTGATATTAAGGATGTTAGAGCCGGTTCATGTACCGTTAATATCAATGGAACTTGGGTGTCGATAAGGTGAAAACCTAAATCCACCAAAATGGATGATTGATATTAGGGATACAATGAGCTTTCCCACGACCTTTGTTTGGTGTGCTTTGCTTGATCCTTGAGTGTGATTGTTGCATTCATGCATTCATACATTCATATGCATCTCATGTCGTCAGAAAAAAAAGAAAATTTTCAAGGAACTTAAAGGGTTTATTTGCAAAATTTTCAGACATGGAAAGACCGAAAAGGCATACAAAGAAGTACATCTTTAGACAACCCGATGTGAAAGAGTTAAGGAATATGACATCTTATGTATTAGATCCCTTGGGTTTCAAAGCTCGCTACGGGAAGCTTCTACCTATGTTGACTACTCAGGTTGATGAGGGTCTGATGAGTACTCTGGCTCAGTTTTATGATCCTCTGTATCACTGCTTCTCCTTCCCGGACTTCCAGCTGTTGCCTACCTTGGAGGAGTATTCTCACCTCATTGGGATCCCGATTCTAGATCAGGTGCCGTTCAGTGGCTTAGAGAGTATTCCGACTGCTCGAGAGATTGCAGCCTTGTTGCACATAGATGAAGCTTTGATTAAAGCTAATCTGACTACCAAAGGTGGAATTCAGGGTTTTCCTTCCAAGTTCCTCGTCGCTCAAGCTACCATCTATGGGAAGGCCATGAGTGAGGATGCCTTTGAGGCTTTATTTGTGTTGCTCATCTATGGATTGGTGTTGTTTCCCAACTTCGACAAGTTTGTGGACATGAATGCTATTAGGATCTTCTCAGTTCTTAATCCTGTTCCGACTTTGTTGGGTGATGCTTATTTCTCTTTGCACCTGAGGAATGCAAAGGGTGGTGGAGTTATTGTCTGCTGTCTGCCTCTGCTGTACAAGTGGTTTATTTCGCACTTGCCGTAGACTCTTGCTTTTAAGGAGAACAAGGGATGTCTACGGTGGTCTCAAAGACTTATGTCTCTCACCAATGATGATATCACTTGGTATGATCGCGTGTATGACACTGTTCAGATTATTGACTATTGTGGCGAATTCCCGAATGTGCCTCTTCTTGGTACATGTGGTGGGATCAGCTACAACCCCATTCTCGCACGTCGTTAGCTTGGGTTCCCCCTAAAGGATAAACCTCATAACATTCTGTTAGAAGGTGTGTTCTTTCAGGAGGGTAAAGATCCCCAAGGCCTGAAAGCCAGATTCGTCCGCGCATGGCGCAAGATCTGCAAGAAGAGTAGGAATGAATTGGGTCCGAAGAATTGCATTGCTTTGGAGCCCTATACCTCTTGGGTCAGACAGAGAGCTGCCACTTACTTGATGCCATATGACCATCCGAGACCTACACCGTTGGATGTGGCTGGGCCTTCAACCCTCCCTACCCAACGTGTAGAGGAGTTGAGAGAAGAAGACCTTTCACGTGCTTGGATCCGTGAAAGAGAGGAATTACTTCAGCAGCTTATGGAGAAAGACGCTCTGATTGAGTTTCTCGAGCATCGAGTGATCGACGATCCGAACGATACTTGGACTTCTTTGCTTCCTCAGTCTTCTAAGTTCTGGAAGAGGAAGTATGATCAGCTTGCGAAGGAGAAAGCAGATATGGAAGCTGTCTATGAGAGAGAGATCAAGAAGCTGTGTACTTCTCGTCTTCCCGCGTCCCGAGCTTCTAGGGATCCATAGGATGTTTATTTCCCTTTTCTCTTTGTAATGATTAAAAAATGCTGTACTTCTTTGTCTCGATATATTGAATGAAATATTTTCCGCGAAAAATTAAAATGCTTTAACTATTCAAAATATTGCAAATAATACCCTAAGGGTTCCTTGAAATAAAACAAAGCATATGCACAAGCATTTCATGCATCATATCGCATAAGCAGGTACCTTGTTTCTGGTCTTCTTGTGCTGACTCTGTGTTCTTCATTTATTTTGAAGACAAGCTGACTCACCGGTACTATACTCGAGCCAATTCTGCAAGAGTTATGGATCAGCTAGAGCAAGAGAACAGAGAATTGAAAGAAGAGGTCGCCAGACTTGGCGCTTTGATGGAGCAACTCCTTACTGCTCATAATCAACCTGCTCAACCACCTGCAACTCCTGTCCAGAGGACAGTTATTTCTGAGATTGTGGCTCCGTCTGTGCCAGCCGCCAGTGCTCATTTTGCGTCTCACGCAATGCCAGCCGGGTTCCCTTGGGGTTTGCCTCCGGGTTTCATGCCTGATATCCCTGCTCCGACTTTTGCTCACATGCCGGCATCTAGCCCGGTCCCTATTGCTGCTCCTCCTGTCGTGCATACCATGCCGAGGGTAGACGACACCATCTATCATTCCGAGCCGTCTGAGAGCCCGGATGCCAATGAAAAGATGGATGCCATGAACGACCAATTCCTTGAGCTGAGGAAGGAATTGAAGACCCTCAGAGGTAAAGATCTGTTCGGCAAGTCTGCTGCCGAGTTGTGCTTAGTTCCCGGTGTGAAGATACCGATCAAATTCAAAGTGCCTGACTTTGAAAAATACAAAGGGAACACCTGTCCACTTGCTCACCTGGTCATGTACGCCAGGAAGATGTCTACCCAAACTGATAATGATCAGTTGTTGATCCATTATTTTCAAGACAGTTTATCGGGTGCTGCGCTCAGATGGTATATGAGCTTGGATAGTGCCAATATCAGATCCTTCAACGACCTTGGCGAAGCCTTCGTCAAGCAGTATAAATATAACGTCGATATGGCGCCTGATCAAGATCAACTCAGGTCCATGTCGCAGAAGGACAAGGAAACTTTCAAAGAGTACGCCCAGAGGTGGCGAGAGCTTGCTGCTCAGATTACTCCTCCGCTAGAGGAGAAAGAGATGACTAAGATCTTCTTGAAGACTCTTGGTTCTTTTTATTACGAGCGGATGGTCGCTAGTGCTCCCTCTGATTTCACCGAGATGGTGAATATGGGGATGAGGTTGGAAGAAGGTGTCCGTGAAGGACGAATAGCAAAAGATGAAGGCTCTTCTAGCAAGCGGTATGGAGCATTTGCTAAGAAGAAGGATGGGGAAGCACATGTTGTGCAATCCCATGGCAAATCGAGGAAACCTCCTGTTTAGAGGAAACCCGCATGGCGCAACAACAATCAGCACCAGGTGGCTCATATAGCACCTGTATTCAGAGACAATCAGCAGGCTCAGCATCAGCAATATCAACAGCCTCAATATCAGCAACAGCAACGTCCACAGCAACAGGCTTACCAGCCTCGTGGAAGTACAACCAATCAAGCCAATTTGAGTTATGATAGGAAGAAGATCAGCTTCGATCCGATTCCAATGTCATACGCAGAGCTATATCCTTCCTTATTGGAAAGGAAATTGGTTTTTCCCAGGGATCCTCCTGCTATTCCTACAAATCCACAATGGTGGTATAAGCCAGACCAGCATTGTGTGTATCACTCCGGTGCTCCAGGCCATAATATAGAGAATTGCTATCCACTCAAGACTAAGGTTCAAGACCTTATGAGGTGTGGAATTTTGAGCTTTGAAGATTCAGGCCCAAATGTCACCAAGAACCCATTGCCTTCGCATGGGAAGTCTGTTAATATGGTCCAGGGATGCCCTGGGAAATACAAGGTCAAATATGTAAGCCATATTAGACAGTCGTTGGTCGAATTACATCGGTTGCTGTGTCAGTACAGCCACATGGAGCATGACCACGACAAGTGCCGCATCTGCTCGGTGAACCGCTTGGCTTGCAACCAGGTCCGCAGAGAATTGCAAGAGTTGTTAGACGAAGGGACCATTGAGATTCTGCAGAATCGCAATGTCGATGAGGATGAACCAGAGGTCAATGTTATATCCCCTGTGTTCAAACTACCCGAGCCTGTTGTTATTCGCTATGATAGCAGCAAGCCGAAGGCTTCTCCCTCCTTGGTGATTAAACCTGCAGGCCCCGTGCCTTATTCTTCTGACCGATATGTGTCGTTCAGATACAACCCTGTTGCTGTGCAAGATGGGGTCGAAGTGCCTTTGCCTTCAACTGCTGTAACCAACATCGCCGACGTAAGCGGCTTGACCCGGAGTGGTCGTGTTTTCTCTGCACCTGCTAAGGCTCCTGTTGCTTCTGATACCGTTGAGCGTCCAGTTGGGACCGCTGTTAACATTCAGAATCCGGCACTTGATGTTGCCAGACCCTCCTCCGTACAAAAGACTCCCACTTCTTCAGTTGGCCCGAGTGGCATTACGAATGAAGAATCTGATGAGATGCTGAGGCTCATCAAGAAGAGCGAGTATAACGTTGTAGACCAGCTTCTGCAAACGCCATCCAAAATCTCCATACTATCTTTGCTGTTGCATTCAGAACCCCATAGGGAGGCTCTGCAGAAAGTCTTGGATTTGGCGTATGTTGATCATGACGTCACGATTGAGCAGTTTGATAGTATAGTTGCAAACATCACTGCTTGCAACACTTTGAGTTTCAGTGACGCCGATCTCCCTGAGGAGGGAAGAGACCACAACATGGCTTTACACATATCTCTGAATTGCAAATCTGATGCTATGTCCAACGTATTGGTGGACACTGGATCATCCCTAAATGTACTGCCAAAATCCACACTCTCCAGATTGTCATATCAAGGTCCTCCCATGAGGCAGAGTGGGGTCGTTGTGAAAGCTTTTGATGGGTCGCGCAAAACTGTGATTGGGGAAGTTGATCTCCCAATCAAAATTGGACCAAGTGATTTCCAGGTTACCTTCCAGGTAATGGATATCCACCCATCTTATAGATGTCTCTTAGGCAGACCATGGATTCACGAGGCTGGCGCCGTGACATCCACCCTACACCAGAAGCTGAAATTTGTGAAAAACAAGAAACTGGTTGTGGTAGGGGGAGAAAAGGCTCTCCTGGTTAGCCACTTGTCTTCTTTCTCATATATTGACGTAGAGGATGAGGTTGGAACTCCGTTCCAAGCTTTATCTATTGATGAACCGATTGAGAAGAAGTCTCCATCATTTGCTTCCTACCGTGATGCAAAGCTGGCCATTGAATGTGGTGCAGTTGCTGGTTTAGGGAAGGTGATTGAACTGGAAGACAATAGATCCCGGGATGGCATTGGCTACTGTTCTGGGGCGTGTAATGAGCAAGGTTTGTTCACAAGTGGAGGATTCATCCATGACGATCAACCTGAAGAGGAAACTGCTGCTATCTTGGAAGAGGATGCAGAAGATTTGAACAATTTCGTCATTCCTGGGGGTGTCTGCCACAATTGGGTCGCTGTAGATGTTCCTACAGTCATCCATAGATCAGAGTAATTGTTCACTTTGTTTAAAACCCTTCTCCCATGCCAAAAGGAGAAGTGATGACATTGTTGGCAAAGCATATATACAATGATGTTTTCATTCAATTAATGCATTGTTAAACATTTATTTTTCCATTTGTTTTCACTTTTCACTTTTTGCATGAAATCAGTGATCACAAAAAACCCATAAAAACAAAAATAAAAACAACATTTTTCATCTGCATAATGATTTGCTTGTTTAAATTCTAAAGTTTTTCATTAACCAAAATCATTATGCAGGTTGATCCTAAAACCCATTGAACATAATGATCCGACGCCATCTCCCAAGTTTGAATCCCCTGTATTCGAGGCAGAGGAAGATGATGTTGAAGGAATTCCTGATGAGATTACCCGTCTCCTTGAGCACGAGAAGAAGATCATTCAGCCGCACCTTGAAGATCTGGAAACAGTCAACTTGGGGTCTGAGGATTGTGTTCGTCTGGTGAAGATTGGGGTACTTCTTGAAGAGTCTGTCAAGAAGGATTTGATTGAATTGCTACGAGAATATTCCGATATCTTTGCTTGGTCATATGAAGATATGCCGGGCCTAGATACAGATATTGTGCAACATTTCCTGCCTTTAAAGCCTGAGTGTGTGCCTGTGAAGCAGAAGCTCAGAAGAACTCATCCAGATATGGCAGTGAAGATCAAAGAGGAAGTTCAGAAGCAAATTGATGCGGGGTTTCTGGTGACTTCTACATATCCTCAATGGGTGGCCAATATTGTGCATGTTCCTAAGAAGGACGGAAAAGTCCGTATGTGCGTTGATTACAGAGATTTGAATAAAGCTAGCCCGAAAGATGATTTTCCTCTACCACACATTGATATGTTGGTAGACAATACGGCTAAATTCAAAGTCTTTTCCTTTATGGACGGATTTTCCGGATATAATCAAATCAAAATGGCACCAGAGGATATGGAGAAGACAACATTCATCACACCTTGGGGAACATTCTGTTATCGAGTGATGCCCTTCGGTTTGAAGAACGCCGGAGCCACGTATCAACGAGCTATGACTACCTTGTTTCATGATATGATGCACAAGGAGATAGAAGTCTATGTTGATGATATGATTGCTAAGTCCCGAACGGAAGATGAACATGTCGAGCATTTGTTGAAGCTTTTTCAGCGTCTGAGGAAGTTTAGACTTCGTCTGAATCCGAACAAATGTACATTTGGAGTCCGTTCCGGTAAGTTATTGGGTTTTATAGTCAGCAAAAGAGGTATTGAGGTTGATCCTGCAAAGGTCAAAGCAATACGAGAGATGCCTGCACCAAAAACTGAGAAGCAAGTCCGAGGTTTTCTTGGCCGCTTGATCTACATTTCCAGATTTATATCCCACATGACTGCCACATGTGCGCCGATATTCAAGCTCCTTCGGAAAGATCAGTCTCATGATTGGACCGAGGATTGCCAGAAAGCTTTCGACAGTATCAAAGAGTACCTGTCTAAACCTCCAATCTTGTCTTCGCCTGTGGAAGGAAGACCTCTGATTATGTATTTGACTGTGCTTGAAGACTCGATGGGTTATGTCCTCGGTCAACAAGATGAATCAGGGAAGAGAGAATCTGCTATATACTACCTCAGTAAGAAGTTTACTGTATGTGAGTCTCGGTACTCCATGCTTGAGAAGACGTGCTGTGCTCTGGCTTGGGTTGCTAAGCGTTTGCGCCAGTACATGATAAATCATACAACTTGGTTGATATCCAGAATGGATCCAATCAAGTATATTTTCGAGAAGCCTGCTTTAACTGGGAGGATTTCCCGTTGGCAGATGCTGTTGTCTGAGTATGATATCGAGTATCGAGCTCAGAAAGCTATCAAAGGTAGTATCTTGGCTGATCATTTAGCGCACCAGCCGATTGAAGATCATCAGTCTGTTCAGTATGACTTCCCTGATGAGGAAATTCTGTATTTGAAAATGACAGATTGTGATGAGCCTACACTTGATGAAGGTCCAGAACCTGGTTCCAGATGGACGATGGTGTTTGATGGCGCTGTGAACCAATACGGAAATGGAATTGGGGCAGTGATCATTACTCCTCATGGCACACATATTCCGCTTACCGCAAGGCTAACTTTCAAATGCACGAATAATATGGCAGAGTATGAGGCCTATATTATGGGACTTGAAGAATGTATTGATTTGAGAATCAAACATCTTGATGTATATGGTGATTCGGTCCTAGTCGTTAATTAGATCAAGGGTGAATGGGAGACGAATCAGCCAAGTCTCATTCCGTACAGAGATTATGCAAGAAGGATTTCAACTTTCTTTACAGAAGTTGACTTTCATCATATTCCTCGAGAGGATAATCGGATGGCAGATGCTCTTGCTACGCTTGCTTCCATGATTGTTGTCAAATATTGGAATGAAGTTCCTAATATTGCCGTGATGCGCTTGGATAGACCAGCTCACATATTTGCAATTGAAGAAGCGAATGATGACAAGCCTTGGTACTTTGATATCAAGAATTTCCTCCAGAACCAGGTCTACCCGCCTGGGGCATCTGTAAAAGATAGGAAAACTTTGAGAAGGTTGTCAGGCAGTTTCTACCTCAGTGGTGAAGTGCTGTATAAAAGAAATTTTGACATGGTTTTGCTCAGGTGCGTGGATAGACACGAAGCAAACCTGTTGATGACTGAGGTCCATGAGGGTTCATTTGGTACTCATTCCAATGGACATGCCATGGCTAGAAAGATGTTGAGAGCAGGCTACTATTGGCTGACGATGGAGTCTGACTGCTGCAAATATGTGAAGAAATGCCACAAGTGTCAAATTTATGCGGATAAGATTCATATTCCTCTGACACTTCTGAATGTGATTTCGTCACCATGGCCTTTCTCTATGTGGGGAATTGACATGATTGGCATGATTGAACCGAAAGCGTCCAACAGACACAGGTTTATTCTCGTAGCAATTGATTACTTCACCAAATGGGTTGAAGCCGCTTCGTATGCGAATGTGACTAGACATGTGGTTGTGAAGTTTATCAAGAACCAGCTGATTTGCCGTTATGGTGTGTCAGAGAGGATCATTACCGATAATGGATCTAATCTGAATAATAAGATGATGGATGAGTTATGCGCTGAATTCAAGATTGCACACCATAATTCCTCTCCCTACAAACCCAAGATGAATGGGGCTGTTGAAGCCGCTAATAAGAATATCAAGAAGATCATCCAGAAGATGACAGTTACGTACAAAGATTGGCATGAGATGCTTCCATTTGCTTTGCATGGATATCGTACATCTGTGTGCACTTCAACAGGGGCAACCCCTTTCTCTCTTGTTTATGGCATGGAAGCTGTTCTCCCAGTAGAGGTGGAGATCCCGTCAATGCGAGTCTTGATGGAAGCCAAGTTGACTGATGCTGAATGGATTCAGAGTCGTTATGACCAGTTGAATCTGATTGAAGAGAAGCGATTGACTGCCATGTGCCATGGTCAGTTGTATCAGCAGAGAATGAAGAAAGCATTCGATAAGAAGGTCAAGCCTCGTGTGTTCCGAGAAGGAGACCTTGTGCTCAAGAAAGTTTTGTCTTTCGTGCCCGATTCCAGGGGCAAGTGGACTCCAAACTACGAGGGTCCATATGTTGTTAAGAGAGCCTTTTCAGGCGGTGCTTTGATGCTTACAACAATGGATGGGGAGGATTTCACTCGTCCTGTGAATTCAGATGCAGTCAAGAAGTACTTTGCCTAAAAAAAAGTATATGCAAATGAAAAAACAGAATTGCTCGCTAAGTTGAAAACCCGAAAGGGCGGCTTAGGCAAAAATGAGCGTCTCGGTGGAGAACCCGCAAGGGTAATCCAGGCAAAAATTAGAGACTTGAAAAAAAAGAATATTTGCATCCCGCTAGATTGAGTACCTCACCCTGGGGCAATCTAGGCAAAAATTAGGGATTTGGCAAGTAACTGCATCCTGCAAGACTTTCTGGTCACCAGCCGTCTGTTCGTCAGAGGTTCTCGATTCATCGTCGACGGAAGCTTCGCATACATCGAGATTCAAATTGGTAGAGAAAGGATCATTATGTTCAATGTAGCCCTCTTCCAATATATATCACTGATTTCAAATTTGTACAGATCTATGGAGTCTTGCCATTTGCAGGCTACCATTCCATCAAATCAATTTGAGCTTTTTATCCAATTATTTGCACTCTTATTTGTTTCAATTCAACAAATGTTTTGCATGTTTTAATTGATAAAACGTCATTGTTTTAAACAAATAAATTTTTCAAAATTTTTGTTTTAAACAAAGTGAATATTCACAATGACAAAAGGATACTCAGGAATGTCTCAGTGCTCTCCCGAGGGTGGTATGATTCCCAACAGGTAAGACATTTGTTCATATTCCTGGCATTTGATCGTATCCTCTTTCTCCCGCTTTGTTGTTGGGGTTGTTCCTCAAGTAGAGATGTTGTTGAAGACTCAGTTTCTTCTCCAGCAGTAATCTCCCCAGCATGGTTGTTCTCCTTGTGGTAGATTCAGTGGTTGGTGGATTGATATCCCGGTACTTTACCGTTTTCCCCAGCATTGTCGCGAGCAGAGCTGTTGATGGGTTGTTCCCCGGTATAGTCACAAGCAGAGATGTTGTTGAAGACTTCGCGTTCTTCTCTAGCAGTAGTCTCTCCCCAATGCAGCCGCCAGCGGAGTTGTTGTGTCTCTCCTCAGCATGGTTGCTTTCCATTTTTCCCAGCTTAGTCTGCAGAATGGTTGTTGTGGCAGTTTCTGCCTGTTGAAAGCTATCTCAATCCCCAGTAGGATCGGTTGGTGGCTCTAGCATCCCCGAAGATTGGATTAATTTCCTGATTACTTTCGATCCTCAGTAGAGTGGCTTAATCGCAGAATCTACTTGTGTGATCCGTCGGATGTATGTTCTCCCCGAGTAGAGTGGCGTGTTGCAGAATCTACTTGTGTGGTGCTTTCTCCCTCAGTGGGTTGTTCCCTAAGAGGATAGCTAACAGATTTCCCCAGTAGAGTTGCTTGTGCAGTTAAATTCTACTCGGACGATTCTCTTGCAGTGGGTTGTCCCCTAGAGTTGTTTGGAGTTGCTTTCGCAACAGTTCTTGGTTGAGCCATGAACTCTTGTTTCTCAGTTGATGCTGGGACCCCCAGCAGATATCCTCAGGATTCTCCTAACCCCCTGCAGTATCCGCAGATCTTTGCTTTATAGCATGTGGATCTCTAGTAGATCGGCTTTCCAGTTGGTTTGTCCCCTGGAAGTATAGTACCGGGAGTTTGATTCCTGGACCTGGTTGTGTTAGATATATCTGTTTTCTCAGCATTCATCAGACATAAATCACGCATATTCATGCATAATCATAAAACATTCAGATATTCATGTCGCATTGTTTGCCATATATCTTTTTGTTTGTTGTTCTCCTGCTATGGGTGATATAGATCTCTTTATAGATCTCCCTAAGCAGATGTCGGGTGTTTAAATCTCTCCATATAGAGTCAGCCCATAAGCAGAAAGTGTCTGTCTTTCCTTCTGCAGTTCCCCACTGAGATATATCCTCGTGGATGACGGTTTCTTCCGTTTCCTCCCAACACATATATTGGGATGGATTTTCCTATTGAGTTATATCCTCATAGGACGTGTTTTGATTCAGTCTGTCTTTTCGGATCAATCCCAAATCGGCGTTTTGTCAGCTGTTTCTTGTGCTTCCCTGTGGAAGAAATGAATGGTTTGCCCAGTAACCGGCATCAATTCATTTAGCCCCAGCGGAGTTCTGTTGGGCCTCTACCCAGTAACCGGTAGTTGTAAGTCCTATGTTCCCTCTTCTTGGCGGAATTTGTGGTTATATACCTTTTATTCCTCAAGCAAGAGTTGTTGGTCTTCTACCCAGTAGTCGGTAGTCGTAAATCATGTTTTCCTGCTCTCCAGCAGTTTGTGGTTTGTTATAAACCTTGTTTGTGTTCCCGTGCGGATTTGTGATTGTTTCCCATCCCCACGCGGAGTTGTTGGTTTTCTACCCAGTATTCGGTAGATGTAAACCCTAATTTATGGTTATTCCCACCAGAATATGGATACTACCCCGTATTCGGTAGTTGTAAGTCCTATCTCTTTTCCCCTATAAGAGGTAATCTTTGTGGTTCGTTCTGGTTGATGGTGGATTTTCTGTTGTTGTGGTTTTTATCTCCAACAGAGTTTGCGTTTCCCTGTGGAATAAGTTGGATAAGTGCTCAGTATTTGGCCTTCATTCACCCCGTCCCAGTGGAACCTGTGGTCTTCTACCCCGTATTCGGTAGTTATAAATCCCATGTTGTGATTTTGTCTCCCCAGTGGAGTTTGTGCCTTGTGGTACAGGTGGATAATTGTCGGTTGCTAGCAATTTTATCCCAGCTGAGTCTTTGGTTTCTACCCAGTAGTCGGTAGTGTTAACCTCTTATTTCCTCAGCTAGATTTTTGGTTTCTACCTAGTAGTCAGTAGTAGTAAACCCTAATTTCTCCCCGTTGCAGAGTTAATCTTGTTGTTCATCCTAACCGATGACGGTTACTCTTTATGGTTATCTTCATTCGTTATTCGATGTTGATATTCCTCTGTGCTTTTGGATAATTGCCGGATACTAGCAATTTATCCCCAGCAAGTTGTCTTCTGGATCATTGCCGTATGCTCGCAATGTTATCCCTTTTGAAGTTACCAGTGGGTCTTTTCACCGTTTGCTAGTGATTTGTTCCCCGGATCATTGATTGTTTATCAATGTATCCCCAGCCAGTCCCTGTGGATAATTGTCGGATGCTTGCAATTCATTCTCAGCAGATCGCCTTTCATTTACCCGTTTGCTTGGTAATGATTGTTGCTCCTGCTTGATTGGTCATCCTTATATACCTGGTTGGTATCCCGATGCCTTTCTTTTCGGTCGATTTATCCTCTATTAACCCTTATACCGGTTGTGGATAATCTTCCATTCGAGTATGTTATCCACGTTCTGACGGTAATGGATAATATATCTCATGCGCTCTTTCAGTCGAAGCCTTTTGTGTTTCCCTAGTCGAGTAAGATTCGTTATTCCCTTTGCGGAGTCGAATATTTGTTTCGGATAATTGCCGGATGCTTGCAATTTATCCCTTTGAGTTGTCTTTCGTTTACCCGGATGCTTGGTATCGATTGTCTCTCTTTTTGGTTAGTCACCTATTATATACTTCGGTATCTCTGGTGCCCTTTTCCCTTCGAGTGTATTATTCACGGTCTGCCGGTAATGAATAATATATCTCTTTCACTCTTTGGTTGGAGTCCTTTGTTGATCTTCCCCAGCTGAGTAAGATTCGTATTCTTTGTAGAATCGAATACCCATCCTTTAACCAGTTTGTGTTTTGGATGATGAGTGTTTTGGCATATATACCAATTCACGTGTTCGGTAGATCACCTATTATATACCCAGTCACCGGTATCCCTGGTGTTTCTTACCATGCGAGTGTATTATCTACGGTCTGCCGGTAATAGATAATATATCTCATGCGAGTATTCTATCCACGTTCTGACGGTAATGGGTATTATATTTCATGCACTCTTTGGGTTTGTGTCCCCAGTTGAGTAAGATTCGTTTTCCCGTTGTGGATTCGAATGTTCATCCTGTAAGTCGATTTGCTTTTTCAAGCCTTCCTTTCGGATGAAGAGTGTTTTGGCATATATACCAATTCACGTCTTTGGTAGGTCACCTATTATATACTCCGGTATCTCTGGTGCCTCTTCCTTTTCGAGTATATTGTTCACGGTCTGCCGGTAATGAATAATATGTCTCATGCGCTCTTAGGTCAATCTTTTGCTTGTTGTCTCCGCAGAGTAAGATTCATATTCCTTGTGGAATTGAATATCCATCCTATAAACAAGTCTGTTTTTCTAGCTTCCTTCAGGATGATGAGTGTCTTGGCATATATACCAATTCACACTTTGGTAGGTCACCTATTATATACCTCGGTATCCCTGGTGTTCCTTCCTGTCTGCTCCCTATTATGACCTTGGTCCCTTGCGGAGTCAGATTTCCCTGAGTTGCTGTACCTTTTCAGGTCCTTCTCAGATGTCTGGTTGATTGATATCTCTCACCCTTATACCGGTCTTAGATATTCATTCTTCCTGAGTTTGTTTCCCTTATACCGGTAACATCTTATCCTTGGCTCCCCCTGGAAAGTCTTTTCTAGATTTTCCCAGCGGAGTTGTGTTACTAACCAAAAGTACAAAAATATTGTCATCTAACCATGTTACTTGCAGTTGAAGCAATCATCAGTCAATCAGTCAAGCAAGCCATTGAGCAATAGATGGTGGCCATTCTTGAAGAATTTGGGCACCATGATCATTCATCAAGAGTTCATATGAGTTGTGATAACATTTGGTATCAAGATCTCAAGAGAAAAAGGCTTGAAATTCATCAGAACATGGCTCAGTCAACCAAAACCCTAGCAAAGTCAACTGTGGTCAACTGTGCATTTAATCAGGAATTGGAAGGTGTGAGATGGTTGGAAAGACCTCATTCATGTCCATATAGGTCCCAATTGACATTTCAAAGATCAAGGTTGAAGGAATTGAAATCAGGCAAAAAGTTTCCCAAAATGGAAATGACCAATAATTTTCACCTGCCAAAAATGGAAAGTCATGCTCTTCAAAATTACATGTCCAAGAAAGCTTCAAATCAAAATTTGTACAACGTGAAAGTTGAAGATCTTGTTCTTGCCTTTCCAAAAAGTCCAAGAACACTCATTTCCCATTTATGGTTGGCAAGTTATGATCAAATCATTTTCAAGAATTTTGGAATTTCAAAGTGGCATATCTTTCAAACCATAAGGCCAATTTGGGTGATTCTTTTTTGAGCAAATCCCATTTGATGTGTACTATCCAAATCCATCATCACATTTCATCAAAAACCTTCACATAAAAAGGTCATTTTTCAAGTGAACCATTTAATTTTTGGTGGGAAGAAAAGTCAAATTTCAAAGTACATGGAATTTCCACATGAAACCAATTGGAATAGCTTCTAAATGTGATTTATGACTTGCTTCAAAAGAAAAAACACTGTTCCATTAGTTCAAGCTATCAAAGGGCAAAATTGGCCAAAATGACATAATGTGCAAATTTGCTAATCCATCCAAATTGAGCTAAACATGATTAAGGCATGGATTAAGAGGAACTATAAAGGCTTAATCCTAACAGAATGCTCAGAAAACAATCACAATTCAGATCAAAATCACAAAATCTCAAAATTCTCTAAATTTTCTCCATCTTCACATACACTTTTTTTTCATCAATTCATCAAGAATTCATCAATGCTTGTGCTATTTCTTTGTTGAATTTTCATCTGCAGGTGATTTTGGAGTTCTGTTTGAAGCAATTGAGGAGGAAAATCGAGCAAAATCTCACTGTTGCAAAGCTTGCTCTTCCATGGCAGTTGCAAGATTTCACTGATCCAAGCACTATTGAGCTGAACATTCATCACCATACACCTTCTACATCATCCTACACCATCTGTTTCACACGATTGAGCCTTGAAAATACATGAATCACGAGCTGCACATCAAGAAGGTAAGATCTCGATTCCTTCGATTCTTATAATCAGCATGTGGTTTAGGTAGAGCATCGAACATAGAGTAATCTGACATTTGAATCGTGCATTTTCGTCCAATATCCATGGAGAAATCTTGAATTAAAGTTTGTATGTCAAAACTATTTTCGATTGGATCTTTTTGTGCGTTGAGTTTTGGACGATTTCATTGCCATATTCGTGATCTACATTGAACGCCGGTTCCAACCATATATGATTTGTGCATTTTCGTGAAAAATTTGCTCTTGGTGATGATGAACAGTGCGAATCTATTGATGAACACGTTGATTTCCTTTCCAATTCGCGTGCTAGATCGTGTTGGCCTGGCTTCATTTTCAAACTTTTGTTTCCCGTCGTGCCTAGACCAATCACATGACGCCATGCAATTTAGTGAAACGGGGCGTTTTGCCCCCTGGTTCACATAATTACAAAATTGCCACGCTGGTTAATTAATTCATTTTAAATCTTTAAATAATTATTTCATTTCTTGATTAAACTTCTAAAAATCATAATTAATTCATTTTTAGTCCAAATTAAGTGGGAATTTTTGCATTGATTTCCAAATTTTCTCTAGTTTTTTTTAGGTATGATAATCAATGTTGTGCCTGGTGATTTTTTGGTTTTTCCTAGTGATCTTTGACATGTATGCTATATGTGTATGTTTTACCATTTCATTCATAAAATCTTGATGCATCATCCAAAATGTGTGAAATTTTACATTCCTATTCTTGACTCTTTCCTGGTGATTTTGATGTATAGTTTGCTAATTTTGAGTTCCTGGTTAGAGAGATATGATGTGATCTTTTTGAGTGTGACAATGTGTGTCACACTAGGTTATGTCCACTTCATGAATTTTTTTTTCCATGCTTATGCTTTGCCAATGGCTCTGATTTTTTGCATGTGATTACATCTACATGTCTAGTTTAACCATGATTGTTTGCAGGATTTGTTGATGCATTTCCTATTTGATTGGGATTTTTGTTGGCTGTTTAGTCATTCTAGGGTTTTCCTTGAGTAGTCAACTTACTTATCTTGTGAAATCCTCGTCCCTTATCATATGAAGATGAAATTTGGTGGAGTATTTCTTAACATGTTTAGCTTCACTTTGGCTTTGGTCCTATTCATTTATCATTTGTTTTCACTATTTTGCATTCATTTGAAGTTGGTACATGATTTGTGACCTTATTGGGAGTTGTATTTGCATACCATGAATTCTTGGATTTAGTTCCTCTACTTCCACTTGTCCAAATGCTATGAAATTTGATATGCTGCTCATTGAATGTGTTTTGTTTAAGATGGAATTTTTGTGGAATTTATTGAGCTGTTTTGGTATTAGTTTGAGTGTGATCATTCTGTTTGCTCCAATGTGATTCCAAAATGCATAGTTTGACATGTTTAGCTTATGAAATGCAATTGGTGAATGTTTTTGATATGAGACCAACTGGAAGTTTTTCTTATTTGTTAAATCTTGACTTTGATCAATTTTCACTTGCTGTTTTGAATTTTTCATCTCCTTTTGACCCTAGGCTTGTCCTAGTGGTCTTGTATCTCATGTTTGAATGTGATTTTCAGGTTATGAAGCAAAATGCTTTAAGGAGATTAATGCAAGTTGTTGAGTTATTTCATTTGATGTTATAAACTAACTTGGTTTATTTTGTAGGGTGCTTGGTTCACTTGAGCTTTGTGCTTTGCACATTGCATTGTTTGATTGTACATTATCTGTTGGTTCATTACCTTGTTTGTTTTGATTTTATGACTTGAATACTGATTATACTTGATTGATTTCAGGTACCATAGTCGCTTTAGTTCCTTGAGAACTAGCTATTGTTTTGCTTTGCTTAAGCATTGAGGTAGACTCTCTTGTCTCCATGTAGTCTGGAAGACCTGGCTTGTTATTTAGCCAGGCAACTGTCTGAAGTCCTCCTTAAGAGGCGATGTTTGTGATTGTTTAACTTTGTCCCCAAGCAGGTAAAGACCTCATATGAGGCAATTGGTAGACAAAAGAGATATGTAGCCTATCTCCTACTATTCTGTGAGTCACTCACCTTGCTCACACCACATGTGTTGATGCATAGTGAGTAAATACCCAAGATCTATCGAGTCTAATTTGTGGAGAGAGTTCCATCTTTCTGAACTCCCACACCTTCTGATATTCAATGCTCTCCCTGACCAGGGATAAGAGTGATGAGGCACACCCCTCATATCCTTTCATCTGCTTCACCTTGGCTCTCAATGTCAAGGTTAAGAGCGCCTTTCACCCTATTCAAGTTGACTTTTAAAGTCCAGCCTTTGTTTGAGCCCAATTGTGTGGTTATAGTGTGTGATACTTGAACTTGTTTGATTGATTATTTGATTCATTTGAACATGATTGCTTACTTGCCATTGTGCATTCATCATTATTGATTGTTAATTCTTGTATGATCATTATTGCATATCCTTGTGATCTATGTTTGTTTGCCCATTGAGGACAATTGTAAGCCCATGTTGATTGGCTTTTGTTCCCATGATATGGAAGGATAGACTGTAAGACCTCATTGGTCACTCATATCTTCTTTGCTCTTATTTGTTGTATGAGAGGATGCAATTGTAAGTCCCGGCGATGTGGCATTTGTATTCCTATGACCATACTCTGGAGGTTGGTATAAGTCCAGATAGATTGGCATCCGACATCCAAGTTTTGTTTTACTGTAGGAGATTGGTGTAAACCCAGTTATTGGTATCCGACATCCGCTTTTGCTTTGTGAGATTGGTATAAGACCATTGATGGCATCCGGTATCATTGTTTTATTTTAGGAGGTTGGTGTAAATCCAGTTATTGGTATCCGACATCCGCTTTTGTTTGTGAGATTGGTATAAGACCATTGATGGCATCCGGTATCACCTTGCTTTTATTTTGCTTACTTGCTTAGTTGCCTCATTCCTAAGGACACACTTGAATCATCTTCTATATGATTTCAAGAGGTGAACTTCTAGGAAGTTTTACACTTCATCCACACCCTTTTGTTTCAAAACCCTTTTTCACTTGTTGACTTTTAAAACTTGTAAATACATGTTGTGCAAACATTCTCATCCTTTTTCAAATTAGAAACCTGGACCATAAGTCCTTGACTTTTCAAACTTCTTTTCATAACACTTCTTTGAATCAATCTAATCATACTTTGACCATCCTTTTGTGAATAATCATTATCAATTAACCCAACCCCCTCAATTGTTTTGTGGCGTTGTCCATGCTTGTTAAGTTTTCATACATTAGCCATAGGTTTGATTTATCCGAGTTGGTTGATGTTAATCTCGCCTATTTGTCCTTAGTTGATTGAATTCTAAGTCTTCCTTGCTTATTATAGGGTTAACCCCTCACTAGCAAGTGGAAGCTTTTCTCACATGGTGGACTTGTTGTTTCATAAGGTTGAGTTTTCTCCCGTGGATAACGTAAAGCCTTAGTGCTATTGTTTTAAAATGAACTCACTCATGTTTTGGAAATCTTTTAGCCGAACTACGGCGTTTTGATCCTTACCTTTGATGGAAGGTACGTAGGCAACGGGTTCATCCGTTCAAACACAAAAATAATCAACTTGAACATTCTTTTCTCATCATCCCATTCATGTTTGCACAATATGTCATAAACAAATAAACATTTTTTATACAACAAGTGTGAAAAGGGCTCCCTAGGAGTACCTAGGACGTGATGGGTGCCTAACACCTTCCCATTGCGTAATTTACCCCTTATCCAGACTCTCTGATCTTTTATTGGTTTTCTACGTGTAAAACTTCTTAGGTTTTTGTTCGCTTTTTAACCAGTCCTTAGGATAAATAAAAGTGCGGTGGCGACTCAAATTCATTGTATACTTTGCTTATGGTTTAATCAATAAATCATATAGCGACGAATACACCGCTACAGTTAGGGATCCTTAGGATGACTAGTCTCCTTTTCTCTTGTATTTTCATTTGGTTTCTGAAATTGTACGCAGTGTAATCCTTCCAATTATATAAATGAAAAGAGATTTTTGGTCATATAAAAATTATTGCAATTGTTGATATATATATATATATATATATATATATATATATATATATATATATATATTTGCAAATGATATAGTAAGTTCCTTGAAAACAAAAATAAATAAACAAGCATTGCATTTCATGCATCATTTGCATAAGCAGGTTTCTCCTTCGCCAAATGTCTCATTGGTGTTTCTTCTGTGCTTTAGCCAAGCTGACTCATCGGTACAACACCCGCGCCAATCATCTCAAAATTATGGAGCATCTAGAGCATGAGAATAGAGAACTGAAGGACGAGATCGCCCGACTGACTGCCATGATGGAGTCAGTGTTGGCTGCTCAGAGCCAAGCTTCTCCAACGCCTGCAACTCTTCCTCCTCAGAGGACAGTTATTTCAGAGGTGACTACCTCTACCATGCCTGCTGCTACCACCCATTTCGCACCTACTATGCCTTCCGGATTCCCGTGGGGAATGCCACCGAACTTCATTCCTGAAGGCTTTGCGCCTACTTTTGCTTCCATGCGGCATCTAGCCCGGTCATGTCCGTGCCACCTCCCGTTGTGCACACGTTACCTCGTGTAGAGGACACCATTTATCACTCTGAGCCGTCTGAGGGTCCGAATGTTTATGAGAAATGGATGAAATAAAGGATCAGTTTCTTGAGCTACGCAAGGAATTGAAGATGCTAAGGGGTAAGGACTTGTTTGGAAAGAGTGTTGTTGAGTTGTGTTTAGTGCCCAACGTCAAGATCCCGGTGAAGTTCAAAGTGCCTGACTTTGAAAAGTATAAAGGGAACACATGTCCACTCGGTCATCTAGTGATGTATGCTCGCAAGATGTCTACTCAGACTGACAATGATCAACTGTTGATTCACTACTTTCAAGACAGTCTGACCGGTGCTGCGCTCAGATGGTATATGGGGTTGAACAGTTCAAGCATTCTCACCTTCAACGACTTGGGAGAGGATTTTGTCAAGCAGTATAAGTACAACATGGATATGCACCTGATAGAGACCAGTTGAGGTCTATGTCTTAGAGAGATAAGGAGACATTTAAAGAGTATGCGCATAGATGGAGTAATTTGGCTGCTCAGATCACTCCTTCCTTGGAGGAAAAAGAGATGACAAAGATCTTTCTGAAAACTCTGAGTTCATTTTATTATGAACGAATGATTGCTAGTGCCCCTGGTGACTTTACCGAAGTAAACATGGGGATGAGGCTTGAGGAAGGAGTCCGAGAAGGACGTTTATCGAAAGAAGAAGCATCGTCGAATAAGAGATATGGCAACAATTTTGGGAAAAAAGGACAATGAAGCGAATGCAATAAGCAGTGGGAGGCAAAGGAGGCCTTAGATCAAAAGGAATCAACCATCCCGTCAACATCACCATCAAGTATCTTCAGTCATTCCAGTTTTCTCTAATAATCAATCAACACCAGTTCAACAATAACAACGACAACAACAACAACCGCAACAATGAACAAACACCTATAACAACAGCAATACCAACAACAATCATCATCAACAAAAATTTGAGAGGAAGAAGGTCTCTTTCGACCCGATTCCTATGTCTTATGCAGAATTGTATCCATCTTTGGTTCTCAAGAACCTACTTCAACCAAGAAACCCGCCACAAATTCCAGAACCACTTCCATGGTGGTACAAGCCTGAGCTCCGTTGTGCTTTTCATCAAGGAGCACCCGGACATGATATCGAGTGGAATGGTGTCCTTTGAGGACCGTGCGCCGAATGTGAAAGCAAATCCACTACCCGCCCATGGAAACTCTTATGTGAATATGGTAGATGGTTGTCCTGGCGAATTTAAGGTTTTTGATGTGCGTTTTATCCAAAGATCCTTGGTGCAGATGCATAAGGACATTTGTATGGTGAGTAATTGTGAGCATGACCACGATGGTTGTGTTGTTTGTAGTATTAATTCAAGGGGTTGCGAAATTGTGAAAAGGGACATCCAGCAACTGATGGATGAAGGCATGATTCAAATTGTTCAATCCTGTCATGTAGATGACGATGTGAATGTCATAATGCCCATTTTCAAGCAGCCAGAGAGATTAGTAATCCAGTACGACAGCAGCAACAGTAACAATGCCAGCAATAGATCAGTATCGTCGTTAGTTATACGGTTAGCGGGCCCAGTCCCGTATTCATCTGATAAAGTTGTACCGTATCAGTATAATGCTACAATGTTACCAAGGTGACCCGCAGTGGTCGAGTGTTTAGGTCGGTGTTCCCAAAGGATAAAGAAGAATCAGTTGATGGAAAGAAGGTGGAAGTGCATGTTGTAGATCCAGTTGGTACTTCAAAGGGTAAGTCTGGTGAATCCACCGATTTGAAGGCTAACGATGATGATGAGGTACTTCATTTGATCAAGAGAAGTGAGTTCAATATGGTGGAGCAGCTGCTCCAAACCCCCTCAAAAATCTCAGTGTTGTCTCTGCTCATGAATTCTGAAGCGCACAGAGAAACACTGCAGAGAGTTTTGGAACAAGCATTTGTAGAACATGATGTTACAGTGGATCAATGTGATCATATCGTGGCTAACATCACTGCTTGCAATAATCTTAGCTTATGTGATGAAGAACTCCCCGAGGAGGGCAGAAATCATAATCTGGCTTTGCACATTTCTATGAATTTCAAAAAGGATGCTTTGTCAAATGTGCTTGTTGGCATCAGGTCTTTGTTGAACGTACTGCCGAAGTCAACTCTTTCAAATTTGTCATATCAAGGAGCGCCTATGAGGTATAACAGTTGTAATAGTCAAAGCTTTTGACGGTTCGCGCAAAACAGTTATTGGTGAAGTGGACCTTCCGGTTAAGATAGGTCCGAGTGATTTTCAAATTACTTTTCAAGTAATGGATATCCACCCTGCCTACAGTTGCTTGTTGGGAAGGCCATGGATCCATGAGGCAGGAGTTGTTACCTCCACTTTGCATCAGAAGCTCAAATTTATGAAGAATGGAAAACTTGTGATTGTTGGCGGGGAGAAGGTGTTGTTGGTTAGCCATCTGTCATCTTTCTCTTATGTTGAAGCTGAAGATGAGGTTGGAACTCTGTTCCAAGCCTTGTCTATTGCTACTGAAAAGAGAGTTGGGGCACCTATGTCCTCATTGAAAGATGTATAGAAGATTGTAGAAGAAGGCAATGTTGATCAGTGGGGGCGCATGGTAGAGGTCTCCGACAACAAAGGCAGAACCAGTTTGGGGTTCCAGCGAGGTTCATCAACCACAAGGTCTAAAGATATGCAACTTAGCTTCCATAGCGGAGGGTTCATTCATGGCAATGAACAACACTTAGCTGTTGTGCTAGAGGATGACGAAGAGGAAGACTGCACCAATTTTGTGACGCATGGAAAAGCTTGCAAAGATTGGACTGCTGTTGATGTTCCTGTTATTTTGCATCAATCTAAGTAATTGCTTTTATATGCTTTTAAAATCCTTCTCCTATGCCTAAGGGAGAAGCGAACATTGTTGGGCATTTTCAAATTGATCATTAATAAAATTAATTCTATTCATCCACATCTATGATGTTTTGTTTTTACTTTTTTGCTTTATTCTGAAAATGGTAATCACAAAAAACATAAATAAACAATATAATTATCCACCTGCATAATATTTGGTCACAAATCCACTTCTCTAAAATCAAAATATCAAATCACTATGTAGGTTGGTTTCTAACCCCATTGAATACAATGATCCTTATCCTTCTCCAAATGTTGAATTCCCTGTGTTTGAGGCCGAGGAGGAAAGTGATGAAGAAGTGAGTGATGAATTGTCTCGTCTTCTTGAAAAAGATGAAAAGACCATTCAGCCGTTCGAAGAGCAGATTGAGTTAGTCAACTTAGGTTCCGAGGATGATGTGAAGGAAGTTAAGATTGGGTCTCGACAGTGTCCAGATGTCAAGAAGGGGTTGATTGATCTTCTTTGAGAGTATTCAGATGTATTTGCTTGGTCCTATCAAGACATGCCTGGTTTGGATTCTGAGATTGTGGAGCATAGATTGCCGTTGAATCCAGAATGTCCGTCAGTCAAGCAGAAGTTGAGAAGAACGCATCCTGATATGGCTGTGAAGATCAAAGAGGAAGTGCAGAAGCAGATTGATGCTGGTTTCCTTGTAACCACCGAGTATCCACAATGGGTGGCCAATATTGTGTCTGTTCCGAAGAAAGATGGAAAAGTCTGCATGTGTGTCGACTATAGAGATTTGAATAAAGCCAGTCCGAAAGATGATTTCCCTTTGCCACACATTGATATGTTGGTAGATAATACTGCTAAATTCAAAGTCTTTTCGTTTATGGATGGATTTTCCAGATATAATCAGATCAAGATGGCACCCGAAGATATGGAGAAGACCATATTCATTACACCTTGGGGAACATTCTGTTATAGAGTGATGCCTTTCGGTCTAAAGAATGCTGGTGTAACTTACCAAAGAGCAATGACTACTCTTTTTCATGATATGATGCATAAAGAGATTGAAGTATATGTCGATGACATGATTGCTAAATCAATTGACGAAGAGGAACATGTTGAGCATTTGTTGAAGCTATTCCAGCGTTTGAGGAAATTTAAAGTCCGCTTGAATCCCAATAAGTGTACTTTTGGTGTTCGTTCTGGTAAGTTGTTGGGCTTCATTGTCAGCGAGAAAGGTATTGATGTTGATCCTGCCAAGGTCAAAGCAATACGAGAGATGCATGCGTGTTAGATGCCCAAAAGTGCTTATTTGAGCTATCAAATGTGGGCATCTTTCACTCCTTTTTGTTGCTAAAGCGTTCGAAACCGCCTTTGTTTTAGATGAATCGCAATACAATGTTAAACGATCTTGGTACCTTTGATTTGTGCGTTATTGTGCAGGAATTAGGCATGAAATAATAGAAAATGAAGGCACAAGAAAGTTGGCAAAGGGACCAAGAGAAGAAAGCATTCATCAGCATGCTCGCTAGGCGAGTGCTGTGGCGAGGTGCTCACTAGGCGAGCACCCAGCGAGCATCCAGCGAACATCTCCAGTATTTTACAGTGGCAAACATCAACAAACTCGCTAGGCGAGCACCCAGCGAAGGAGGTAGCGAACGCTCCCAGACTTGGCCAAAGGAGCAGCCAGCACTCACTCGCTAGGCGAGCCTCTAGCGAGGTTGCAGCGAGCAGTCCAGTAGCAAAACCACCAAAACTCGCTGGAGAGAAGGTTGAAGCGTGGGCTTCGCCTAGCGAACATGTGAAGTCTGAAGTTAGATATTTCTGGGCGCAGGTGCCTTTGGTGCCTCATTTGGGGGATCGCTAGGCGAGCCATTCTGCTCGCCTAGCGAGCATGACAGCTCAGACCAAAGTATTATAAGTAGCAAGGGCTACTTTTTGGACAACAACTTAGATTTTCTTAGATATTTTCCTGCATTGCTTTTTGGATCATTTTGTGACCTAGAAACCCATTTTATCATTTCTCTTCATCTCTTAACAATCTTTCACAAAAAGAAGGTGGATTCCCATCCAATCTCGATTATTCGACTCGGATGTTGATCAACCTTCTTCCGAAACTTGTTGACCAAGCTACCATGAAAATGAGTAGCTAAGTTCTTCATTTTGTCAAGGTTAGATGTAGATAATCATAAGCTTTGTATGTAAATGGGATGATCTTCATTTTGTAAACTCTTTAATGGTGAATATATGGTGAAAACTTTGTTTTATCGATAACTCTTTGTGTTGGTTTATGATCGAGAGATGTTTACCAACTCTTTACCTAGGTTTTCATCCAATCTTGTTTGCTAGCTAGAGATAGTAATGAATGATTTTGTTCACCATAAAGTTGAACCAAAAAGTTGTCATTTTGATAGATTGTGTTAGAGATAAACAATGGATCAAAATGGGAAAACCCACAATGTGTGTTAGAGATAAACACATTAGGAGGACTTTGTGAAATAGTTTATCATCTAAAGGAGTTTATAAGTCTTATTGATCGAACATATGCATGCAAAGTGATTGTCGAACCCTAACTTTGGCAATATTTCTCAAATATTAAAACCAAATCTTTTACCGCATTTTCTTACACTTTTATGCAAGATACCGTGACTAAAACCAAAAACCATTGTTACCTTAAGCTAAGAATTAAAACAACTGTGAAAGGCGGCGATATCTCACAATCCCTGTGGAGACGATAACAAAAACCCGACACTTAAAATTACAATTAACAAAATGGCGCCGTTGCCGGGGATTGTGAATTGATATTGCGAGCATCGCAATAGTTGCTTAATTTTTAACTTTTGAATTTTTGACTTGTGCTTGTAATTTGTTTGGTTTAGTGTGCAGCTTTCGTTTTATACGAGGGCAGGTTCCTGAGGACGAACTTCTTTTTGATCCTGAGATCGAAAGAACCGCCAGGAGACTGAATAGCAGAACGAGACGAAGGAGGCAACAAGCTAGACAACGACAAGAACAAGGAGAAAGTTCTTCTACAACACATCCACCACCTTTCGCACCTATCATGGATCAACCACCACAACCACCGCCCATTTCCACACCATGTGTCAACAGTCCAAGGAATACTGCTCAGTTTGCCAACCACACGGGAAGGCAAGCCGAGATGAAAACGGGAACTCTTAACCTACTATATGGAAGTCCATTCACCGGAATGGACCATGAAGACCCCTTTGCTTTTCTCACCAAATTTTATGAGATAGCATTGGCGGCCGGAGTTGATCAAGCTCAAGAGCTACCGTTGTTCAAAAGATTATTTCCCCATGCTTTGCTCGGCAAAGAAAAATATTGGTACTTGGATCAAACACCTGCAGTCATGACGGATTGGAACGTGTTGGAAGAGAAGTTCATTGAAAGATTTTTCTCCCACAACCGTTTCATGGAATCCAAAACAGTAATCTCCATGTTTTCACAAGGGACCAACGAATCATTGAATGAGGCGTGGGAAAGATTCAAATCCATGCTTCGGAAGTGTAAAGGACATGGTTTTGATGAATTGACTCAAATCCACATTTTCAAAAATGGCCTCCAACCGAATTGTAAGACTTTGTTGGATGCTACCTCGGGTGGTTCTTTGTTGTCTAAAAGTGCCGAAGAAGCTACTGATATCATTAATCGAATGGCTCTAAATGACCTCCAAAGTCAAAGTAGAGGCAACTCTTTGAAGAAACCGGGAGTACTTGAACTTGGGACGAACGATGCCATTCTTGCCCAAAACAAACTCATTTCACAACAAGTTGAACTCTTAACTCAACAAATAAAAGAGTTGAAAGAGCCTTCTAGAGCTAAACAAATAGCTTATTGTGAGCTTTGCAAGGGTGAGCATGACACCGGATTTGTCCACCTTCTGGGTTCGAAGAAGTGAATTACATGGCGAACCAACGAGACTACCAACCGAGGCAAAAACAACAACAACCGTATCAACAACATCCTCAAAACCAACAACATACTCAAAATCCACAACAACACTTTCAAGGGAATCAAGGGTTCCAACCAAGGAGTAACTATTACCATAACCAAGGTTATGGGGGTGGTGCTTCTAATCGTCAAAACCCTCCCCAAAATCCTTATCAACCTCAACCGCCGGTTGTTGCTTCAAAGTTAGAAGAGACATTGACACAATTTATGCAAATGTCAATGGCAAATCAAAAGAGTAACGATGCGGCAATCAAAAATCTCGAGACTCAAGTCGGTCAACTTGCTAAGCAACTAGCGGAACAACAACCTGAACCATCTTTTTCGGCGAACACGCAAACGAATTCAAAGGAACATTGTAAAGCGATAACGACGAGAAGTGGAAGGGAGTTGATTAGTGAGAGTGAAAAGAGACATGAGAGTAAAAAAAGAGAGGATGAGAAAATTGATGAGGGGAGAATAATAGAGGATAGTATTGATGGTGAAGTTGGGGAGTGGAGTAATGAAGAAGTTGAAAAGGATGAAAAGAATGGTGCAGTTGAAAATAAAGAAAGTGTGGAAATTGAGAGAAACGATAGTGATGAAGTGAAGGTGGAGCCAGTGAAAAAGCCTAGATTGAGGAGTTCTAGAGTTGCTAAAGGAAAGGAGGTAGTGAGCGCTACTCCAATCCAAAACCTTCCGTACCCACATGCTCCATCTAAGAGGGAGAATGAACGGCATTACGCCCGGTTCATGGATATTTTCAAACAATTGAAAGTGAACATTCCGTTTGCCGAAGCATTGGAGCAAATGCCTAAGTATGCAAAATTCATGAAAGACATACTTACTAAAAAGCGGAGGTACACGGAACCAGAGACAATCTTGCTTGATGCACGATGTAGTGCCATCATTCAAAAAACTCTCCCAAGGAAGGAATCCGATCCGGGACGAGTCGCTTTATCGGTAACCATCGAAGGCACCTACACGGGTAATGGCTTGATTGACTTGGGATCTAGCATCAATTTAATTCCCCTATCCATTGTCAAAAGATTGGGAAATGTTGATATCAAACCTGCTAAGATGACTTTACAACTAGCTGATAAGTCTACCACTGCACCATATGGAGTGGCTCAAGACATGTTAGTCAAAGTTGATAAATTCTTCTTTCCGGTTGATTTCATTGTTATTGATATGGAAGAGGACAATGATGCTCCGCTTATTCTCGGCCGACCATTCATGAAAACCGCACGCATGATGATTGACGTTGACAACGGTTTGATGAAAGTAAGGGTCCAAAATGAAGAGGTAGCCTTCCATCTTTTTGAAGCCAAAAAGCATCTTAATGAGAAGCATGATTCTTTCCGAATCGATGCCACCAAGGAGAAGCTAGTGGAGGTCGCAAACCAGGTTCATGTTTCTAATCCTTCCGAAAGATCTCTTATCGGAGTCTATAAAGTTTCGACCAAAAATAAAGGAAAAGAGATGGAAGCATTGTTGCATGAATTAGAGGCTTGTGGAGAACTTGTCTATCATGAAGAAATAAGGGAAGGCTTGGATATGACAAAGAAAGTGGAGGAGCCAAAACTAGAGCCAAATTTGAAGTATGTGTTCCTGGGTGATAACTGTACCAAACCGGTAATCATTAGCAGCACTTTATCCACAAAGGAGGAGAATCAATTGATGCGGGTGCTGAGAAAGAAGGATGTTGTCAAACTAGTAGAGGCCGGGATGAATTGTTCTATCGCTGATGGTGAATGGGTGAGTGTTGTGCAAATAGTTCCGAAAAAGGATGGTATCAGATTTTATCGAAGGTTCATCAAGAACCTCTTGAAGACAACAAAGCCCTTGAGGAAGTTGCTCAACAAAATGGATCCCAGAAGCTCAAACAACAAAGTGGATCGCGGAAGCTGCACAATTCCCTTGGATGCTCCTCTGTGAGCATCGAGTCGTCAAGCTTATCCGACGTTAAACAAGCGCTTGTTGGGAGGCACCCCAACATTGTAAGTATTTTAAAAAGATTTCTGTTATGTTGTATTGGTGTCCATTTTGAAAAACCTTGTTGAATGTGCTTTACCTACTGTTATGAAAAACAAATTGATGTCATGCTCGCTAGCTGCTCGCTAGGCGAAGGCAGTAGCGAGCTGATTCGCTATATGCTCGCTAGGCGAAGCAGTAGCGAGCGCTGCGTGGCAGCACTTTACTTCTGTTTCACAGGGCCACTCATTTGGGCCCAAACACTTGTTATTTTGTTTTTCACTTTATTCTGTTTCACTAGCACTCTCAAACACTCTCTCACTTTTCATCTCACTCAAACCTTAAACTGTTACATTGCATTGCAAACCTCACTGTACACTTCGAAGCAGCAGCGAGCGCTGCGTGGCAGCACTTGGTGTCGGTGCATCTGGTACTGGTGTTTCAGGTGGTGTTGAGGATGATGGTGATGATGACGATGATGATGATGATACCGGTTCTGAAGCCGGTAGTGATGAGGGTTTTGAGTCCTTTGAGGGCTAAGTTTGTTTTATTTTATTGTATTTTTCAGATTTGTTGTATTTTGATTTTGGTTATGTACTTTTGGGGTGTTTTGTCCCCCATGCACATTTTTAAAATTTTTAAGTAATGAGTATTGTTTATGTTTTGAATTTCTGTGTTTGGTTTAAATTTCTTTTTGTTTAATAAATTTTTGGTTGTTGAGTGTCAAACCTTTTAGATTGGTTGCTCCTCAAAGAAGTATCCAATGAAGGTGCATCCGAGCTTGGATGGCAATGATAAAAATAAACAAGTGAATAATGCTAAGGTACATGGTTACCTCCGGTTAGAATTTTAGAATGCATTAAGAACTTTACTCTTTTTTGTAATTGAATATTGTTCTTTTTGCAACATAATTGAATGAATGTTTCATCTAGGACTTAGAACCACAAATTGTGAGGAAACCTCCATTGTACACTTAAATGCTGGATTCTAATAAACTTTGTTGATTCATTTGATTCATGCTTGGTCTTTTATTATTGTGAATTTGTGGAAGCAATTAGAAATGATCAAGGCGCTTGTTTTCTTATGAGCACAACCAGTTCCAAATACAACTTACCCGTGAGCAGAGAGAGTATTCGTTAACCCCTTCGAGCTTAAACAGTTGAATCTCGGCTTGAAATAAAACGAGATGTCAAAAATCTTTTTTCTTGAAACCCGGAAAATTTTGATAATTGTTCTTTTGCCGTAAAAGTCAAGAGCATTCACTTAGGGTGAGTAAAAGAAATAAGTTGGGGAGAACGAAAATGAGAATCGGTAAGTGCCACAACTCTTGAAAAACCGAGCAAGCATTGAAAAAAAAAATATATATAAAATATAGAAAAGAGAAACATTTGTTTTGTAAATATAATGTGAAAGAAAATAAAAAATAGAAAAAATGAAAATGAATGCTTGCTTGGAAGAAAAATAGTGAAAAACAAAAATTAATTGTGAAATAAGAGTTGTGAAGGTTTCAAATGAGAAACAAATGGAACGAAGTTGAGATGTGTGAATAATGTACAGTGAATGTCTCTTTTGCATCGGCAATTTCGTTTTCAATGGCCTTAGAAATGACCCTTGTTTGTAAACCTAACCAAGCTACAATCGGAAAAGTCCTTAGTGATCTTCTCGCTTCCGCATTTCCATTTATAATTGTTAGACATTTGATCACATGAAATAATATCACATTCTAGGACTCGATTTAATTAAATTATATTATTATTTACTTCAATTTATTCCATTTTATTCGATATTACTCGGTATTTTCTTTCTTTTTATCTCAGGTAGCTTATTTGGAGCACAAGTGAAAAAGGAAGAAAAGGAGGTGCAAAAAGAAATGAAAAGAAGCAAATTCCACCAAGCCTAAGCCCAGCCCAAAAGCATAGGCGCTGCGCCTGTGACGAGCGTCACACAAGCTGTGACGAGCGTCACGCCCTGCATACTTGTGTTACGAGCGTAACACATGGTGTGACGGACGTCACACCATTCCCCTATATTTTTGGCTTCAGAAGCGCAACAAAGACGTTGAGGCCTATTGTTACGCTTGACCATTAGAACGTGAAGGACTTTTGCACGGAAAGCTCTTGGGAAACCGTTACAAAAAGTGACCAATATAAATAGTGGCTTTTGGCAAACCCTACGGCTCCGCTCTCCACTTCGTTCAATTTTCCTCTTCCAGCCGTGCAAGCATACCATTACCTTTTTACAGTTTTTGCTTTTAATTGCAATCTTTATTTTTATTTTCTTTTCCAGTTAATCTTTCAGCACTTAATTAATTTTTCGCACAATAGTTTCTACACCGGAAACTATTGTGTATCTTTTACTAGATCTAACCTTACGTTAGACCCTAGATTTTTATTCCTTTACTTTTATTTTCCTGTCCGATTGAAGAATTCAAGAACAAATCCAACCGGTCTGTGGTGGAGTGTTCAAGATTGCTATAAATTATTCAGGTTCTTTAATTATTGTTGGAATTTATATATGCTCTGCTTTACTGTTTATTTATATTATTTGTCTGAGATGGAATTATTTATGCATGCTGATTATTTAGATCTGTTTAGCATGTCTGGCTAATTTATTTAGGTATCGGTATGTAGAGTAAGCGGAATGAAGGAGTCAAAACTAAGTTGGTTTAATTACGTTTAAAAATAAAATCACTCTTTTTACGGTCTCAATTTACAGGTTTAATAACAAGGTTTTGTACGAAAGTAAAAGACATAAAGAAGTTAAAATCAATAGAACGAGAGTTTGAGTTTTTAACTGGACAGTGTAAATTGGATATTAATTCTAGATCAGGGCGAAAGCAATTTTTAGAGTTAATTAAATTCTAATCTTTTTCAAAAAGTATTTTTAAAGGTTGAATGTGAGGACGAGAGTTAAGCATTTGAATTTAATTATATAATCTAAGTCAACAGAGCGAGAGTTTGAGACAAGGGTGTTTAAACGATTAGTGTTTTCTTAAAAAGAGTTTCTACGGACTCTATTGTTTTCAAAAAGTGATTTTGGACTTAACTAATAAGTGACAGCTACGTTAATATAAAATCATAGTTTATTCAACAGAGCGAGAGTTTGAGATAAAACTTTTAATCAATAGTGTCTACTGAAAAGATTTGTTTTAAAACCAAGAAACCAACGAAGAATTGATTCCCTAATTACGACGAACTACATACCGATATCCGCTTAATTGATATTTAATTTAGATCTTATTTTAGTTTTTACTTTTCCCCCAAACAATCAAAGTATCATCCGCCTTAGCTTTACGAAGTAACCTTAGAAAACGGTATATCGATTCATAAGTCCCTGTGGGATCGATATCTTTTAAAACTACGCGATAGAACTGTGCACTTGCAGTTTGTACCCCAAATTCGACTCATAAAGTCGCGATCAAATTTTTGGCGCCGTTGCCGGGGACTTTTATTTAGTCGATATCGTAACTCTTCTGTTACGCTATAGAGACTAAGGCTTATTTTTCTTTTCTTTTCTTTCTTTCGTTGATTTGTATGCCACATACTCGCTCACAAGGCGAGTCGTTCTACTTACGAATCAATGATATTGAACTATATCTCTGAGTCTTAGGACGAATTCGGGAATACCGTACTGCAAACAATCTCCCTCCTGTCGAACTTCCTGATCTCAAAAATCTTCTTCCTTCGCCGATACCCGAGATGGCAGAACCAGCTCGTGCTCTTCGAGACTATGCCGCTCCATCGCAAGATGAGCCGCATTCGAGTATTGCTCCACCCGCAATCGAAGCAAACAACTTCAAACTTAAACCTTCACTGTTGCAGGCAGTGCAACAGAACCAATTCTCTGGAAATCCTACCGAGGATCCAAACCTTCATTTATCCGTATTTGTCCAATACGCTGATACTGTTAAAGCTAACGGTGTCACATTTCAGAGGCAATTCGACTTCGTCTTTTTCCTTTCTCGTTAAGAGATAGCGCTAGAAGATGGCTCCAGTCTCTTCCTTCCAACTCCGTCACCACATGGAACGAGTTAAAGAAAGTCTTTCTTGCCCGATATTTTCCGCCGAGCAAAACAGCTATGTTAAGAGCCCAGATAAATGGATTTAAACAGAAAGATAACGAGTCTCTTTTCGAAGCATGGGAAGATACAAAGACATGATGAGACTTTGTCCACACCATGGTTTAGAGGACTGGTTAGTAATTCATACCTTCTATAATGGTCTCTTGTACAACACGAGGTTAACAATAGATGCCGCCGCAGGTGGTGCACTAATGAACAAACCTTATGCTGATGCTTACCAACTTATCGAAAGCATGGCCCAAAACCACTATCAGTGGGGAAGCGAACGAACAATGATAGAAAAACCTCAAACGAAAACTGGCATGTACGAGATAAGTAACCTTGATCATGTTAATGCAAAAGTGGATGCTCTGGTCCAGAAAATTGAAAGTTTAAATGTATCACCTCCAGCCACCGTGGTTGCCATAACTCAGAATTGCGAAGTCTGTGGAATCCAAGGTCACACTCCTGCAGATTGTCAACTCCTAACGGGAATCCAAGCGGAGCAAGTAAACTATGCTCAAGGAAGTCCCTACTCGCATACCTATAACTCAAACTGGAAGAATCATCCAAATTTTTCATATAAGAGTAATAATGCTTTATACGCACCTGAACAATCTCCGAATCAAGCCCCAGCTATACCTCCGGGATATCAAAAGCCGATCCCATCTACACCTAACAATAACGCCCCTAGGAAATCCAACTTGGAAATCATGATGGAAAACTTTATAGCTTCTCAACAGCAAACCAATAAAGAGTTCTTAAACCAGAATGTACACACTGGCGAACAAATTAAACAACTAGCAAATAAAGTAGATGCCCTGGCTACCCATAACAAAATGCTGGAAACGCAAATATCACAAGTAGCTCAACAACAAGCGCCTACTGCTGCCCCAACTGGTACATTTCCTGGACAACCCCAACCTAACCCGAGAAGCCACGCTCATGCAATCATACTGAGAAGTGGAACGGAAGTGGAAGGACCGTCTGATCCAAGGATAGAAAACCAAAACTCTAAAAAGTCAACTGAGGAAGAAAATAAACCTAAGGAAAAGGAAGAGAGTAATAAGGAAACCGTAGAAAAGAAGGAACCTTATGTACCTCCACCACCTTATAAACCACCTATCCCTTACCCTCAAAGGCTTATTAAAACCAAAGATGCGGGCCAATTTAAAAATTTGTTGACCTACTGAAACAATTAAACGTCACAATTCCGTTTACAGAAGCTATTACGCAGATGCCCTCATATGCCAAGTTCTTAAAAGAAATTCTTTCTAATAAAAGGAAACTTGAAGATAGCGAAACTGTTACACTCACTGCTGAATGTAGCGCTATAATCCAGAATATGCCTCCTAAACTTAAAGATCCGGGTAGTTTCTCTATACCCTGTCACATAGGAAAATTTGTCATAGACAAAGCCTTATGCGATTTAGGAGCCGGTATTAGTGTTATGCCTTTATCCATATGCAAGAAACTGGAAATGGGAGAATTAAGACCAACTAAAATGTCTGTGCAACTAGCAGATCGTTCCGTTAGATATCCTGTAGGAATTCTTGAAAACGTTCCCGTGCGCATAGGTCAATTCTACATTCCAACCGATTTTATAATTATGGACATTAGAGAAGATGAAGTTACACCCATTATACTGGGAAGACCGTTCTTAGCAACTGCCGATGCGATCATAGACGTAAAACGAGGACGACTCACTTTCAAAGTAGGAGAAGAGAAAATTGAGTTCATTCTTTCCTAATTTTTAAAAGCACCGCAATAGAAGATACATGTTACTTCATGGATATCATCGATGAATGCATAAAAGAAACAGAGTTAGAAAAAGACAAATCATCTAACTATCTTGTAGAAGACAAACTTAACCAATGTTTAGCAATAACACCGGACCCTACGCAATGCCTTAAGAAACCAACCCTAGACCTGAAAACACTTCCCAAAAATCTGAGATATGAATTCCTAGACTTAGAACTTGAATGACCAGTGATAGTTAATGCAGACCTAGGAAGACTCGAAACAGAAAAACTCCTGCATATCTTAAGAAAGTATCCAACCGCACTAGGATACAACATCGCCGATATTAAAGGAATAAGTCCTTCTATTTGTATGCACCGCATCATGCTAGAAGAAGACTGTAAAACTTCTAGGGAACACCAGAGGAGACTAAACCCGATCCTGAGTGAGGTAGTGAAGAAGGAAATAACCAAGTTATTAGAGGCAGGTATCATATATCCTATATCTGATAGCAAATGGGTTAGTCCTGTACACGTAGTACCAAAGAAAGGAGGTATAACAGTTATTGAAAATGAAAAAGGAGAAACTATAACCAAACGAATCGAATCGGGGTGGAGAATGTGCATTGACTATAGGAAACTAAACAAAGCAACCCGAAAAGATCATTTCCCTTTACCATTCATTGACCAGATGTTAGAACGATTAGCAAAACATTCTCATTTCTGCTATCTAGACGATTACTCAGGCTTCTTTCAAATACCAATTCATCCTGATGACCAAGAAAAGACAACGTTCACGTGTCCTTTTGGTACCTTCGCTTATAGACGAATGCCGTTTGGCTTGTGTAATGCTCCTGCAACCTTCCAAAGGTGCATGATGGCAATATTCGCCGATTTTCTCGAAAACATCATGGAAGTATTTATGGATGACTTTTCCGTATGCGGACAAAGCTTTGAAGAATGCCTTGAAAACCTAGAAAGAGTTCTAGAGCGATGTGTAAAAGTAAACCTAGTACTTAATTGGGAAAAATGCCACTTTATGGTACAAGAAGGAATTGTTGTAGGACACATCATCTCGAACAGAGGAATTGAAGTAGACAAAGCCAAAATAGAGGTAATCGAAAACCTTCAACCCCCGAAAACTGTGAGAGAAGTACGAAGCTTCTTAGGACATGCCGGTTTTTACCGACGATTCATTAAAGACTTCTCTAAAATAACTAAACCTTTAAATGGGCTATTGATGAAGGATGTTGAATTCATATTCGACAATAAATGTTTAGAAGCATTTCAAACGCTTAAACAAGCATTGATCTCCGCGCCCATAATGCAGACACCAGATTGGAATGAACCATTCGAAATAATGTGTGATGCCAGTGATTATGCTGTAGGTGCTGTTTTAGGACAACGAAAGGATAAAAAGCTCCACGTTATATATTACGCAAGTAGAACTCTAAATGAAGCACAAATGAATTACGCCACGACCGAGAAAGAACTTCTAGCAGTAGTATTTGCGCTAGATAAATTTCGTTCTTACTTGGTCAGAGCCAAAATAATCATTTACACTGACCACGCTGCTATCAAATACCTCTTAACAAAAAAGGATGCTAAACCTAGACTCCTAAGGTGGATCCTGTTGCTACAAGAGTTCGATTTGGAAATCAAAGACAAGAAAGGAACTGAAAACGTAGTAGCAGATTACCTCTCTAGACTTGAGAACCTTGAACCGGAAAGAACATCAATTAACGATGATTTCTCGTACGATAAACTTATAGCTACTTTGGAAGAAAATAACGCTGATAAACAGGTAGAAACCACCTTAGCTATATCTGTTACACCATGGTACGCTGATCTCGTCAATTATTTAGCTGCCGGAATAGTTCCACCTACTTTATCCTACCAGCAGAAGAAACGATTCTTCTATGACATAAAACACTATTACTGGGATGACCCCTTACTTTTTAAAAGAGGCCCCGATGGTATTTTCCGTCGGTGTATACCCGAAGAAGAGGTAGAAAATATAATCCAACACTGTCACTCCGCTCCTTATGGTGGACATGCAAGTACATCCAAGACCTGCTCTAAAATCCTACAAGCCGGTTTTTATTGGCCAAATATATGGAAGGATGTGCATGCGGCTATTAAGAAATGTGATAGATGTCAACGCACAGGAAACATATCTAGACGTGACGAGATGCCACAAAAAGGCGTTTTGGAAGTAGAGATTTTCGACGTGTGGGGAATAGACTTCATGGGACCTTTTCCATCCTCTTTCGGTAACAAATACATACTCGTGGCAGTTGACTATGTATCAAAATGGATTGAAGCTATAGCTTCTCCAACAAACGACACACGAGTAGTAACTAGACTCTTTAAGAATATAATATTTCCAAGATTTGGTGTCCCAAGAATAGTAGTCAGTGATGGTGGATCGCATTTCATATCCAAGGTACTCGAAAAATTGTTGTTTAAGTATGGCGTAAGGCATAGAGTAGCGACACCTTACCACCCTCAAACCAGTGGGCAAGTGGAAGTGTCTAACAGAGAAATCAAATAGATATTAGAAAAAACAGTCGCCACCTCAAGGAAAGACTGGTCATTGAAATTACCAGAAGCTTTATGGGCTTATCGAACTACTTACAAAACTCCCATAGGGACAACCCTATTTAAGCTCATTTATGGAAAATCCTGCCACCTCCCGGTAGAATTAGAACATAAAGCCTATTGGGCTATTAAAAATCTAAATTTAAACTATAAGGCCGCCGGTGAAAAGAGAATCCTTGATATAAGCGAATTAGAGGAACTCAGAAGAGACGCTTACGAAAATGCCAGAATCTACAAAGAAAGAACAAAACAATGGCATAACAAGCACATATCAAGGAAAATATTCAAACAAGGCGATACGGTCCTTTTATTTAACTCTAGGCTAAAGTTATTCCCGGGAAAACTACGATCTAGATGGTCAGGTCCTTTTCAAATCACCAATGTCTTTCCCAGTGGAGCGGTAGAAATTAAAGGCAAATCTATGGAACCATTTACCGTAAACGGGCAACGTCTAAAACATTATCACTATGCAGAAAACAATGAAGATTCACGAGTCTTGCACTTAGACGAAATGCCTCCAGAATTTATAGATTATAATTGATAGTTTTTATGTCGAGCTTGCAACATTAAACAAAGCGCTTAATGGGAGACAACCCACAAATATTTATATTTTCATTTCTTCCTTAATTATTCTTTTAAATTTTATTTAGTATTCTTTCTTAATTTATTTTAATTTATTAAAAACTTTTCTCTTCTTTCGGCATTTGGCCAAATCCTGACTAAAACTATTGTTTTTCTTTTCTCTAGCTAACATTAACCTGATGGGACAAATTGATCGTATGAGTATCAAATTCAGAGGGAAAGCTCAGAAACAAAGGTTTGAGGAACTAGCCACGAGAGAGATGCTGCCTAGTTTGTATGCTGATGACTGGGCAATAACTTCCCTTGGACTAAGAGAAAGTGTCCTGTATTTGCTGAGTCAGATAGGGTGGGAAACCTCTCCTATCCGTAGACATTTCGTCACTTACCGGAGACTAACACTAGAATTCCTTAGCTCCCTGATCTATCTACCCAGCCATGGAAAAGGAATAAGCAGAGGTTTCATCCAGTTCAGAATGTTTAACATGGAGTATCAATTTAATATTCAAGACTTTACCAACCTTTTAGGTTTCCCTACCTCCCTTGATACATTCACAGTGAGCCAAGAAGAACTTTTTGAATATAGAAAACTTGAACACTTTTGGGGAAGCTTGACTGGAAATGATGATCCCGAGGAACATGAGTTTCTCTCTGGAAGCATACATAACCCGACCTTCCGTTATTTCCATAAGATCCTGACCCACACCTTATTTGGGAAGAAGTCAAACAGTACCTCAGTTTCACGTGATGAGCTCTTCATCATAATTTGTGCTTCCCAGAACCGTCCAGTAAACGGTGCCACTTTTATGTTGGCAAATTTTGACCACCTTATCCAAGATGAACGAGCACCAATTCGAATAGGCGGTTTGATAACCATGATTGGTAATGCTATCGGATTACGTCAGCCTATGCTTGACTTAAGCCCTTTTTGTGGCATTACGATTATGAGTATACCCTTCCTCTTCAACACTATGTTTATAGCAAACCTAGGGTCTGAAGAGTTTGAGCTTATAATTAATAACCAAGTTCTTTTCCTATTCACCTTGCCCAGTCCTAGGACTAGTGTTCATAACCGCAATAACTGGCTCTACAACCTGAACGCAACACCCTCTCCTGCTAGATCTACTGAATCCATCCAGGACTATGAGATTTGTGACGACCAGATCCCTTATGCTGAATCTGACCCTCAGCCACCATCTGATTATTATGATATTGATCCCCCTCCTCAGTCCGTCCCGACCGAAGAATCAGCAATACCCGATCTTAGACATCATATGCCCGGAGCTGATTATAACACCACCATTCAAGCTTTGATGTCAGAACAAGACGCCCTCAGAGAAGAGTTAGCTAACATGGGACAAGAATTTCTGGGATACATGAGCAGTATGACAAATCAGTTCCACGAGTTGCTAAACCGTGTTAACTCCTTTGCTCCTCCGGCCAGAGATCGTGCAGATGGATAGAAGTTGTTTTTCTTAGTTATTTAGTTTTAGTTAGATTATTCATTAATGTTATTTCAAATTATGTTCGTATTTGTTTCTCTTTCGCATTTTTTGTTTTTTTTTCTTCCAATGTTACATTATGATTATTTTATGAAGCTATTGATTTATTTTACTTCATTATGAATTATGCAATATCTATCAATAATGCTCTCTACTGTTGCTACCTACATAACTTATTAAAGATATATATATATATTATGGAAAGTAGAATAGCATGCAAGGGAAATTTAAAGTATCACAATAGCAAAATAAAATAAACATATGCAAAACTAAATAACAAACAATAAAATATAATGGTAAAAACAAAGTACGTTGCAAATAACTGTGTGACGAGCGTCACACACGCCATCACGGTCGTCACACCAAGTGCCTGTGACGCCCGTAACGCCCCTGTCACGAGCGTGACACCATCTGACTATGTGAACGTTGCAAACCGTTGAAGACACGACCGTTACACCATTTCACCTTTTTACCTTCCCCATTTATTCACATTTACCCACATTTATTTCCTTTTCAACCACTCCCTTCCCAACTTCCAAATCTTTTCCTATAAATACCCATCATACCTTTCTTCATACACCACAAACCATTCTATAAAATCAATTTCATTTCCCTTCTCCCCTAATTACCTCTTTCAAACCACTTATCGATATGGCGGGCAACCAAGCTTTCGGAAATATCATCTTCCGATCCAAAGATGATAATTATCAAAGGGAGCAGTTCGAGCATTTCCAACAATGAGGTGTCACCTCTACCAGGTATCCTGATCTAACTTGTTTACAAGAATTAGGATTACTTCAAGGTATAGAATGGATGCTCCGTCTTGCTGATTTAACCTTTCTTTGCACTCATAATCAACCTACCTACCCATCCCTAACCTTAGAATTTTTAAGTTCTTATTCGTGCAACACCCCCACCGATGAAGACGAGTACTTAACCAGTACCGCAACCTTCCGTATGTTCAACACCGAATACTCCCGATCCCAAAACCAATTGAGTACCATGCTACAATTCCCCATCGAAGACCGAGTCCACCCCAGAATCCCTCCGAATTCCCAGTGGCACATACACGCCTTCGACCTCTTTAGAAAAATATCCGGTGTAGATACCAACAACTGGGATGTGCTCCTTGCTTCCCATATACATAACCCAACTATCCGGTACTTTATCCGCATCCTACAAAACACAGTTTTTGGAAGACCGAACAACAGCAAAGTCAATGCAAAGGAATTATTCTTCCTCCAATGCGTCTTCGAACCGGATACTAAGGTAAACACCGCCTCCTTCCTATTTCATCATATCCGCACCTTATGTGCTAGAGGCCGTCAACCTTTTGTAATTGGTGGATTAATCACCACCATAGCACTTGGCTTAAACCTAGGGGACCGACTCCAAACTTTAGAATCTTTACCTCCCCTATTTATGGATATAAGCTATTGTCGGTCCAGCCGCCTAATTAAGAACAGAGTAGGCGGAAAATATTACCTTATGGTGAACAACCAGGAAGTCCCAAGCGTTGTTCTACCCAACATTGCCCTAACAGATGTCACCAACCCCAACCGCCACCTCTATGATCTGAATGCTCCCGAAGCTACCGAGTCTTCACATGCAAATCCGTCTACATACGAGTTCGAAGAAATGGAGCAAGGTGATCATGCTCCTGCACAACAATCAGTCCCGCTCAACCCTTCCGATAATACAGCTGGTCCATCCTCACGACGTCGTCGACGAAGAAGGCCTGCAACCAACGATGACATCATGGATGCTATTGATGGTATGCAAGCGCAGAATCTCGAAATGATGCAAATGATGCGCCAAATGCAACAACAACAAGACGCGAGGAATGCCATAACCGATCAACGGTTCACTGAGTTGCTCAGCAGGTTTGACGACTTAGAAGTACGTCAACGATCACCAGGTCCAAGAACGAGAGGCGGAAGGCAGCATTGACTTTAGTTTCCTTTTCCTTTCTTTTCGTATTTCTTTTGTTTTCCTTAAAACATTGGGGACAATGTTTCATTTAAGTGTGGGGGGAAAACCGTGTTCTTTCTATCTTCCCTTTTTCAAGTATGTATCTTTCTTTTCATTGTTATTTCCCTTATAAAAAAAAAGTTAAATTTTTTTTTCTTATAATATAGATTTATTTTAAGTTAAGTCCCTAGTGTGAAAAATATCTATTATCTATTCCCTCAAAATCTTCATGAGCCATAACAAAAATTCAACACACTCAATAAGTATAAAGGTTGCTTATTTTATCAAACTTGAGACAAATTAAGACAAAAACTATTACCGCCCCAACACTCTAAACAAACCTCAGCATGTTAGATCAGAAAGGCACCTGTTATACAAGTCCATGGACTTTTAACTTTACAGTAACCCCGAGTAGTTTATACAAGAAGTCAACACCATCTTTATAGCAAACTACGTGGAGGACCGATGAATATAAGTGAATGATTCCCAAAATATAATATATATATATATATATATATATATATATAATATATATATATATATATATATATATATATATATATATATATATATAATATATATATATATATATATATATATATATATATATATATATATATATATATATATATATATATATATATATATATATATATATATATATATATATATATATAGCAGGAAATACACTAACTAAGTTAGGTGATCCTTACCAGATCATTTAATCTAAAGGTTGCAGATCATACAAAAACATAATACGAAAGATCCATTATGAGTTGGTTCAGCAAGTATCTGGTACTGAACTTGGTAGGGCGGACTACGGTCCGATCCCCCGCAATTTGCAATGGACTAAATAACGAAGTTATGCGACTCATGTTCCGGAACTTCAAGCTAAAAAGGGGATCAGAATCACTAACCGGTCACTCCACTATGTGCGCGAAACGATAAAGGGCTTAATGTGATTTCGCTAGAATGAAAACGGGTGAAATAAGAATAAAAGAACCAGGCTAACTATAATAGCATGACTCGAACTGGTTTGCATGAGGTAAGATTATCAGATGTGGTAACGGTAGTTCTTGATGTCGAGATTAAATTCGAGTTGCTTCTAAACAAAATCTACTTGCAACCTAGTACGAATTGATGTGTGTTTTGAAATTTCATCTGGCTAAATTTTTAAAAATGAGTTCTATACTGTATTTTGCTTGAGGACAAGCAAAGGTCTAAGTATGAGGGAGTTTGATAACATGAAATAATATCACATTCTAGGACTCGATTTAATTAAATTATAAGATTATTTACTTCAATTTATTCCATTTTATTCGATATTACTCGGTATTTTCTTTCTTTTTACCTCAGGTAGCTTATTTGGAGCACAAGTGAAAAAGGAAGAAAAAGAGGTGCAAAAAGAAATGAAAAGAAGCAAATTCCACCAAGCCTAAGCCCAACCCAAAAGCACAGGCGCTGCGCCTGTGACGAGCGTCACACAAGCTGTGACGAGCGTCACGCCCTGCATACTTGTGTTACGAGCGTAACACATGGTGTGACGGACGTCACACCATTCCCCTATATTTTTGGCTTTAGAAGCGCAACAAAGACGTTGAGGCCTATTGTTACGCTTGACCATTGGAACGTGAAGGACTTTTGCACGGAAAGCTCTTAGGAAACCGTTACAAAAAGTGACCAATATAAATAGTGGCTTTTGGCAAACCCTACGGCTCCGCTCTCCACTACGTTTAAAAATAAAAACACTCTTTTTACGGTCTCAATTTACAGGTTTAATAACAAGGTTTTGTACGAAAGTAAAAGACATAAAGAAGTTAAAATCAATAGAACGAGAGTTTGAGTTTTTAACCGGACAGTGTAAATTGGACATTAATTCTAGATCAAGGCGAAAGCAATTTTTAGAGTTAATTAAATTCTAATCTTTTTCAAAAAGTATTTTTAAAGGTTGAATGTGAAGACGAGAGTTAAGCATTTGAATTTAATTATATAATCTAAGTCAACAGAGCGAGAGTTTGAGACAAGGGTGTTTAAACGATTAGTGTTTTCTTAAAAAGAGTTTCTACGGATTCTATTGTTTTCAAAAAGTGATTTTGGACTTAACTAATAAGTGACAGCTACGTTAATATAAAATCATAGTTTATTCAACAGAGCGAGAGTTTGAGATAAAACTTTTAATCAATAGTGTCTACTGAAAAGATTTGTTTTAAAACCAAGAAACCAACGAAGAATTGATTCCCTAATTACGACGAACTACATACCGATATCCGCTTAATTGATATTTAATTTAGATCTTATTTTAGTTTTTACTTTTCCCCCAAACAATCAAAGTATCATCCGCCTTAGCTTTACGAAGTAACCTTAGAAAACGGTATATCGATTCATAAGTCCCTGTGGGATCGATATCTTTTAAAACTACGCGATAGAACTGTGCACTTGCAGTTTGTACCCCAAATTCGACTCATAAAGTCGCGATCAACATTGTATGAATTGAATTGATTTCTCCATTGTTTGTTGGAGAGAGAGATTGTCCCTTCGGTTGCAAACGCGTAATTTCTTCAATCCTTATTCTAAGAGGAGAGATAGGGTGATTCATTCAAGATAATATTGTTGTGGATAGATACATATTTCGCATTGCTATTAAGTTTTAGTTCTTGTGCATTATGTTATTCTAACCATTGGGAACTTATGCCTGGTTGATTTTCTTGTGTTTGAGCCGTTTTATCCGACTTCGGAGAAACCTTTTTCTTAAAGCAAATCCTCTTGTCCTTCAAGAGGCATACTTTGCTTGAGGAAAAGCAAGAATCTAGTTGGAGAGAGTTGTTAGATGCCCAAAAGTGCTTATTTGAGCTATCAAATGTGGGCATCTTTCACTCCTTTTTGTTGCTAAAGCGTTCGAAACCGCCTTTGTTTTAGATGAATCGCAATACAATGTTAAACGATCTTGGTACCTTTGATTTGTGCGTTATTGTGTAGGAATTAGGCATGAAATAATAGAAAATGAAGGCACAAGAAAGTTGGCAAAGGGACCAAGAGAAGAAAGCATTCATCAGCAATGCTCGCTAGGCGAGTGCTGTGGCGAGGTGCTCGCTAGGCGAGCATCCAGCAAACATCTCCAGTATTTTACAGTGGCAAACATCAACAAACTCGTTAGGCGAGCACCCAGCGAAGGAGGTAGCGAACGCTCCCAGACTTGGCCAAAGGAGCAGCCAACACTCACTCGCTAGGCGAGCCTCTAGCGAGGTTGCAGCGAGCATTCCAGTAGCAAAACCACCAAAACTCGCTGGAGCGAAGGTTGAAGCGTGGGCTTCGCCTAGCGAAGGTTTTGTTCGCCTAGCGAACATGTGAAGTCTGAAGTTAGATATTTCTGAGCGCAGGTGCCTTTGGTGCCTCATTTGGGGGCTCGCTAGGCGAGCCATTCTGCTCGTCTAGCGAGCATGACAGCTCAGACCATAGTACTATAAGTAGCAAGGGCTACGTTTTGGACAACAACTTAGATTTTCTTAGATATTTTCCTGCATTGCTTTTTGGATCATTTTGTGACCTAGAAACCCATTTTATCATTTCTCTTCATCTCTTAACAATCTTTCACAAAAAGAAGGTGGATTCCCATCCAATCTCGATTATTCGACTCGGATGTTGATCAACCTTCTTCCGAAACTTGTTGACCAAGCTACCATGAAAATGAGTAGCTAAGTTCTTCATTTTGTCAAGGTTAGATGTAGATAATCATAAGCTTTGTATGTAAATGGGATGATCTTCATTTTGTAAACTCTTTAATGATGAATATATGGTGAAAACTTTGTTTTATCGATAACTCTTTGTGTTGGTTTATGATCGAGAGATGTTTACCAACTCTTTACCTATGTTTTCATCCAATCTTGTTTGTTAGCTAGAGATAGTAATGAATGATTTTGTTCACCATAAAGTTGAACCAAAAAGTTATCATTTTGATAGATTGTGTTAGAGATAAACAATGGATCAAAATGGGAAAACCCACAATGTGTGTTAGAGATAAACACATTGGGAGGACTTTGTGAAATAGTTTATCATCTAAAGGAGTTTATAAGTCTTATTGATCGAACATATGCATGCAAAGTGATTGTCAAACCCTAACTTTGGCAATATTTCTCAAATATTAAAACCAAATCTTTTACCGCATTTTCTTACACTTTTATGCAAGATACCGTGACTAAAACCAAAAACCATTGTTACCTTAAGCTAAGAATTAAAACAACTGTCGAAAGGCGGCGATATCTCACAATCCCTGTGGAGACGATAACAAAAACCCGACACTTAAAATTACAATCAACAATGCGCCCAAAACCGAGAAGCAAGTCAGAGGTTTTCTTGGTCGCTTGAATTATATCTCCAGATTCATTTCACACATGACTGTCACATGTGCGCCTATATTCAAGCTCCTTCGGAAAGATCAGTCTTGTGATTGGACCGAAGACTGCCAGAAAGCTTTTGACGGTATCAAAGAATATTTGCTTGAACCTCCAATTTTGTCTCCACCTGTTGAAGGAAGACCGTTGATCATGTATTTGACTGTGCTTGATAAGAGTATGGGTTGTGTTCTTGGTCAGCAAGATGAGACTAGAAAGAAAGAATTTGCAATTTACTACCTCAGTTAGAAGTTCACCGACTATGAGACTCAGTATTCTATGCCTGAGAAGACTTGTTGCGCATTGGCTAGGGCTGCTAAGCGTCTGCGCCAATATATGTTAAATCATATCACTTGGTTGATATCCAAAATGGATCCGATCAAGTATATATTTGAGAAGCCTGCTTTAACTAGGAGGATTGCCCGTTGGCAGATGTTGTTATCAGAGTATGATATCGAATATCGATCTCAGAAAGCGATCAAAGGTAGTATCTTGGCTGACCCTTTGGCTCACCAACCGATTGAAGATTACCAGTCAGTGCAGTATGACTTTCCTAATGAAGAGATTTTGTACTTGAAAATGAAAGATTGTGATGAACCATTGCTTGAAGAAGGGCCAGAACCTGGTTCCCGTTGGGGAATGGTATTTGATGGAGTTGTTAATTAATATGGAAATAGCGTTGGGGCAGTGATCATTACTCCTCAAGGCACACATCTACCATTTACAGCTAGATTGACTTTCAAGTGTACAAACAACACGGCAAAATATGAAGCTTGCATTATGGGGTTTGAAGAGGCCATGGATCTCAGAATCAAGTATTTAGATGTCTTCGGAGATTCTTCTTTGGTTGTGAATCAGATCAAAGGTGATTGGGAGACAAATCAACCTGGTTTGGTACCGTATAGAGATTATGCGAGGAGGATTCCGACTTTCTTCATAAAGGTTGAGTTCCATCATATTCCTTGAGATGAGAACCGGATTGCAGATGCTCTTGCAACGTTGGTGTCAATGATTGTAGTGAAGTATTGGAATGAGGTTCCCAATTTGTCGGTGATGCATCTTGATAGACCAGCTCATATGTTCACTGTTGAAGAAGTCAGAGACGAGAAGCCGTGGTATTATGACATCAAATGTTTCCTCCAAGTTAAAATTACCCGTCTGGGGCATCCTTGAAAGATAAGAAGACTTTGAGAAGATTAGTCGGTAATTTCTACTTGAATGGTGATATACTGTACAAGAGAAACTTCGACATGGTTTTGCTCATATGCGTGGATAGACATGAAGCAGACCTGTTGATTACTGAAGTGCATGAAGGTTCCTTTGGTACTCATTCCAATGGACATGTAATGGCAAAGAGGATGTTGCGAGCAGGTTACTATTGGACGACAATGGAATCTGACTGTTGCAAGTTTGTGAAGAAATGCCACAAGTGTCAAATATATGCTGATAATATTCATGTTCCTCCGACACTATTGAATGTTATTTCTTTCCCATGGCCCTTCTCCATGTGGGGAATTGATATGATTGGGATGATTGAACCCAAAGCTTCGAATGTACATCGTTTCATTTTAGTGGCAATTGACTACTTTACAAAATGGGTTGAAGCGGCATCGTATGCAAATGTAACCAAGCAAGTTGTTGTAAGGTTTATCAAGAATCAGATCATATGCCGTTATGGTGTGCCAAGCAAGATCATTACTGATAATGGATCGAACTTGAATAATAATATGGTGGAAGCTCTTTGCAAAGACTTCAAGATTGCACACCATAATTCTTCTCCATACAGACCCAAGATGAATGGGGTTGTTGAAGCTGCAAATAAGAACATCAAGAAGATCATTCAAAAGATGGTTGTCACATATAAGGATTGGCATGAGATGCTTCCGTTTGCTTTGCATGGGTATCGAACATCCATTCGCAGTTCAACAAGGGCAGCCCCTTTCTCTCTTGTATATGGTATGGAAGCAGTGCTCCCCTTAGAGGTTGAGATTCCTTCATTGCGTGTGCTCATGGAAGCCAAGTTGACTGAGGCTGAATGGTGTCAGACTAGGTTTGAGCAGTTGAATTTAATTGAAGAGAAGAGATTGACTGCCATGTGCCATGGTCAGTCATGTCAGCAGAGAATGAAGAAAGCTTTTGATAAGAAGGTCATACCTCGTGTATTCAGAGAAGGTGGCCTTGTGCTCAAGAAGATTCTATTGTTCAAACCAGTTCTAGGGGAAAACGGACTCCTAATCATGAAGGCCCATATATTGTTAAAAGAGCCTTTTCAGGCGGCGCTTTGATTCTTACAACTATGGATGGTGAATAGTTCACTTGTCCTGTGAACGCAAATACAATCAAGAAATACTTCGCCTAAAAAAAAGAAAAGAACAACTCGCTAAGTTGAAAACCCGAAAGGGAGGCTTAGGCAAAAAAGAGCATCTCGGTGGATTGAAAACCCGAAAGGGAGATCCAGGCAAAAATTAGAGACATAAAAATAGAAAGAATTTCCCGATAAGTTGAGTATCCCACATTGGGGCAACTTATGCAAAATTAGGGATCATGGCAAGTAACTGCAGTCTGCTGATCGAACAGTATCGGAAAGACCTTAGTTGAGCACAAGGGTTGACGTCGATTCATCATCTCAGTGGCGGTCAAGAGCACAGTGGATATCAAGAGTTGGTTGAAGGATTAAGGATCATTTGTATTCAATGTAACCCTTTTCCATGTAAATTACCATTTTGAACTTTGTAAAAATCTATGGAGTCTTGTCATTTATAGACTACCATCCCATTAAATAAAGTTGAGCTTTTGTCCAATTGTTTCTTCTCTTATTTACTTCAGCCGATAGTTTAAATTTTATTATGATCATTTTGGAAATTTAAATTTTTTTAATCAAAATCATTTTTTCTTAAAACATTTAAAAACAAGAAATTTTTCAAAGAAATTAAAAGGAAGTATCAACAGCACTTCAAAGAGCAGCAAGTCTTTAAGTGCTAAGCATCAGAGGTTCCCCAAGCAGTTAACCCTCCGGGTATCCCTAGTTGTTTGTGTTGATCCAGTTCCCCTACGGAGTGTTTGTTCCTTAGCGGAGTTTCGATTCTTTTCCCCAGTTGAGTTGGTTGATTCAGTACCTTGCGGCGTGTTATTTCCCCGGCAGAGTTTCTGTGTTCCCCAATGGAGTTCATGTTTCTTCAGTAGGGTTGATCTTCAGTAGAGTAAGATGTTATTCCCCAGAAGATCGCGTTGGTTTCTCCACCAGTGATCACCCGACTCGCTACCAGTTACTTTATCCCCATACGAACGTCGGTGTCTGTCCTCCCTCAATTGTAGAGTGTCAACCCCTTAGGCAGAAAAACTTTAACCTTTCTCCTCTTCCCCACTGAGTTGTTTCCTCGTGGATGATTATTACTTCAATTTTCTCCCTAGTTGTTTATCTGGATGGAGCCACTCCCCTTGAGTTATATCCTCATTGGGTTGAGTCTTGATTGACCGTTTCTTTTTAGATCTTACCTAGATAGATGCCCTTGGTCCTCTAAGAGTTTGTTACCCAGTAACGCGTAATATTCTTCTTAGTTGGCAGTTTGTTACTTCTTGCCCAATACCCGACAAAAGTATCCCAGTTTCCCCAGAAGTGGAATCCCTAGTAGATTCATTTGTTTCTGATTCTCCAGGAAGTATATCCTTGATATGTTCATCCTAACCGGTGACAAATATCTTTCTTTCCCCTGCCTGAGTTTATCCTTGATATGTTCATCCTAACCGATGACGGATATTCTCATCCTTGGTATTCTACCCAGTAAAAAGGTAGTTGTAATCCCTGTTTTCCCCCATAGAGTTAATCCTTGATATGTTCATCCTAACCGATGACGGGTATCCTCCTTGACAGTCCCAGGCAAGTCTATCCTTGATATGTTCATCCTAACCGATGATGGATATTCTCACCTTTGGTCTTCTGCCCAGTAACTGGTAGCTGTAAATCCTATTTTCTGCAGTTTTCCCCAGCAGGGCTATTCTTACCCAGTGACCAGTAATGAATACTCTCTCCTGGCGATTCTCAGCGAGTCATCCTTGATATGTTCATCCTAACCGATGACGAATGTCCTCTCTGTCAGATCTTTATTATCTTCTCACCCAATAACAGGTAGTAGATAATAGATTTCTGCTCCTCATGCGTTGAAGTTTATTTCTTCCCCAGTCGAGTTAAGTGCGCGTTTCCTTAGTGAAATCGCTTTTCCTGCATGATTCAAGTAGTTCAGTTTTATCCTGACTTACTCGTATCCCCTGTAGATGTTGTTGTTCCCCGGCTGAGTCTTTTCCATTTTTGTATGGAATTACTCGAGTCCCCTAGCAGTTTTAAGTCATAGCTTGGCCTACGTATAACTACTTTATCCCCCAGAGTCTCTATCTCCCCAGTGAGTTTTCCTTACGAAATACATTATACTCCTGCAAACTTTCGATCTCTCTGATTTCTTTTCCTTTGTGGCAATATTTCCCCACAGGGCATTAACTTTTGCATTCATATCATTTGCATCATGAGGTCTCTTAGGGACCAAAATTTGTTTCTATGTTGTTGTTTAAGCTCATTCTACTGAGTTGACATGAAGATTTTAACCTTCTCCTCCTCAGTTATAATGTCCTTAAATAGGGGCAGCTGTAAGACCCCAATTTTGACCCTAAGATCCCTCATGCAATTTCATCATAAGCATTAGCATTGGGATCATACCTTGGCATCCTCCTTACCCCTCTTTCATTGGGTTTGTTTTGGGAGAGATCACCAAGCACTGTGTGATTGTATCATACTTGTATATTATCATTTTACTAACTAAAATACCAAAAATATGTCTTTGCATTTGCCTATTTCTTTTGTAGGTAGGGCATGATCACCATTGATCTATCAAATTCATATCTAGGGTTTGTGACCCTCATGACAAAGAGCACAACCATGAATTGATCCAAGAATGGTTATGAGCATCATATATGAGTTTCATTTATTCCTGCATGACATATTTATCAAGTTTTCTTCAAGAATTTGGAAGTGATTTGTCTTGGAAACCCTAGTTTGACTGGGTATCTTAAGTAACTTCTCCAACAAGCTATCTCACCAATTGATCAAATTTCTCAAGGTACACTTCAAAATTCATCATCTTATGCATATATAATCTACCATGAGCCAAGAAAGTCAAGATAATTGAAGGTTAGCAAGTTGGTTGATGGTGGTTGGCCAGATGAATTCATCTGATCAAAATTGGGTCTCCCTAGACTCTATCTCCTACAATTTGCACCATATGAAAATGATTCCAAGATAAAAGTTACTTTAAATGACATGAAAAACAACTTTCATGTTGAGACCTAGAGCTAGTTTTGCTTGGAAAATCATTTTCTATAGTGAAACATTATAGGTCATTTTGTCTAAACCCTAATTTGAAAGTCAACTTCCGAAGGCCATAACTTGCTCAATTTTTATGAGATGAAAGATTTCCAAGTTGTACAATCAAATTATGTCTACTTAAACTTTAATGTTTAGAGTGAAAGTAAACTCAACTTTTATGAGCATGTGATATGAGGAAACATTATAGGTCATTTTTGACCTATACCATTGAACAAGTGATTTTTCCAAACTTCAAAAATGCATAACTCTATCATTCTAAATCCAAATGACATGAAATTGGTGACCATTTTGAATTTATTTGAAAGAGCTACAACTTTGATGAAGACACGTTTCTCATTTGAAGCTCACATAAAAAGTTAAGCAAGGTGGAATATTGAAGTATATAGCTTGACACTTAGTAAATTTTTCAACATGTTGAAATTTCCAAACTTCGACCTCAAAATTCTCCATGTTCCAAGCTCCAAATGAAAAAGTTCTGAATATCAAACTTGTTCCCATTAATCCAAGCTTTCCAAAGAACCCTAGTTCATGCATTTAGGATGAAGATTGTTAGGTCTGCCCATGGCTTTAACAGGGCTGCATCATTGGAAGAAATCAAATGTACAAACTTCAGTTCACATTGCCTTGCCATTCGACCTTCATTCAGACTTCAACATGAATCATTTTGGACCTTAATGCATTACATCATGGGCCTGTACATGCCCATGCACTCGTACCATTCACATTGCCAATTTTGGACAGATTTTGAAGTGTGAAAATATTATTCCCTTTGGCTATAAATAGAAGGCTTATGAGCTCATTTGAATGACACCTTGTGCGCCAACTTTAGCCCCCCCAATTCAAACCCTCTCATTCTAAAGGAAAACCTGAGAAATTTTAACTTGAAATTTGAGTTTGAATCTCAACTGTTAGAGATTCAAGAAATCCAGGATCCACAACCTTGCAACCTCTCCAATCACTTCCTGCTAGCTTCTCAAGTGTGATCAGATCGTGTTTGAAGCAAGCAACATCAAGTTCTGCATAGCATTGAAGGTAATTTTCAGAAAACTTCATCTCTTTGATTCTCACTCAATTCTACTCAATTCTCTTGGATCTTTGGTTGTCTGAAGTGCTACCAATATAGGCAAGAAGATTGAGTTGCTTAAAGGTCAAATCGAAGCAAATCAATTGACACACCTCAAAATTCAACTCCTCGTATCTTATATATTTGGAGTTAGTTGAAATTGAGGTCAAATTCGTGCTCTACACCATTTTTCCTTTCAGATCATGTCCTTCTTTTTTATTTTGGTGATGGTTGAGGGTGGACCAGTCCGGTGATGTCCACCGGAGAAGAAGACCGGAGTTACAGCTCCAGTGGTGCGTTGGCACGTCACCCAGCCATAGGATCCATCCAATTTGTTTAAATCTTGAGCGCTCATTGTGATTACCATCCTTGCAGCATGCTGACTCGTGTGTTTGGTGGAACGCATGTTTTAGGCCACTTGATCTGCCACCTCAATTAATGAGGGAGATCAAGTCGCTCACGTTTTTTTTTTTATATTTTCTGATTTTCTTTTATTCCTTTTATTTTCATCGATTCATATTAATTTTAATATTGATCCAAAAAATATGAGAGTTTCACCAAAAAATTTCAAATAATTTCCTCTTTCATATTTTGAACTAAAAATATTTTTTGGATCATTATTAATATTTTTCATGATTTAATTGATTTTGTGTTTGTTTTTAATTGTTTAAAAATACTTTTAAGTCTTTAAAAATTGTGAAATTTTTTCTCCAAGGTCCTTTGACCTTGTTTGACCTATGATAAATCTCATGGTCATTTCTTCGGTGTTTTGATGAGGTTTTAGGAATTTGACAAACCATATTTAATTTAAATGTATTATTTTAGTCTTTTTTAATTTGAATAAATGCCAATTAATTGTGTTGACCAATTGTGATGACTTACTTGAGTTTGACTCTTGTTGTGGGGCCTTGGTCAAGGTTGATTTGACTTTGTCAAGTTAATATCATTGGATTTAGGGGATTGATGGAATGTACATTCCATCTCCCAAAATGAATGGATGATATTAATTTGGTAAAAGTCCTCCTTTGACCAATTTGAGCTTTGATCCACTCCCCTCCCTCTTCATCTCATTCCCATTCTTTATGCATTCATCTCATTTGGCCTATGATATCTCAAAGTCCTAAGGCTATTTGATTGAAAAATAAACATAAGTAGGGATGAGATTAGGCCACCTCTTTTGCATATTCTTTTTGTGTGTGGTATGTTTCATGATCATAGTCCATTGCACTATGTCTCTAACATGTATTAACACCAAAATTCTATTGCCCGACCTCAAATAGTTATGACTTCTACATAAGTCCAATTACGATTCCTTGACATAGCGCTAAATTTGTGACACAAAAAGGCATAGCATTCTAGTTAGTGATATTGTAAGTCTCCCCTCTTTCATGGTATTGTGTGGAAACTTAGCCTTTTTTCCTTCATTTTGGAAGATGTCTTGGTTCAAGGATCCATGCTTGTGATAAGTGGGTTGAGTATTCTCCAAAGAATGACTAAAAAACAAAAAGCAAAAGCAAAACAATACTAACTTCTAACTCATTAACAACTAACTTTAATTTCAAGCCACTTACTTTAATGTCATTTAATTTAAGTCTTTATTCATTTGTCATTATTCATACCATTCTAATTGTTTATGTTAATGTAATTTTCACTTTGTCCACTTGGACCATATTGTGTGATATTTTCCATTTTTTTGGATACTTTGTTTGTTTGTGTAGTTTTTGACCAATAATGTACATAATAACAACAAAAATCCTAAAAAAAACTTTTGTGTGGACTGTTGACTTGATCTTGGACAAACGGACTTAGAATTTAGGCAACATTCTTATGCTAAAGGACTTGACCAATAATGTACATAATAACATCAAGTGCTTGTGATTTGAAACTTCATATGATACATCATTGAAGATCCATTTGAGTTCATCTGCAACATGATCATTGTGAAGCTGTTATTTTGAACCTGTGACTTGTGAATTCATCTGTTACGTGGGCTATCTTGAAGAAGATCATGGAGTGCCTAAGCTTGGATGTGGCTATCTTTATTTGATGCCTTGCTCTTCAAGATTGATATAATTGTGCCTTTGTGTGTTGCTTGATTTTAAACGTCCAAGGGAATCTGGGTTTCTATTGACATTCTTGTCTATTGGATTGCTACCCATTGGTCAGATCTTTTCAACCCTTAACTTTTAATTTTGTGCATAGGATTAGTGTCTTCATCTCCCCCCATTTCTTTTATTTCAAAAATCTCTCCCTCATTTTTAAAATTTTCTTTGTTTGAACTAGTTTTGTTCTAAACTTTGACCACTTTGCAAAAAGATAGAAACTTTGGCCTTATGCCATTGAATTTTCAAACTTCCTTTTCTTAATCAAACTTGTAAATAGACTTAATTATACTTGACTTAAACCTTCAAAAATCTAAAAATAACTAACACATTCAAACCATTTTTGGGCCTCTGTGCCTTTCAAACTTAAATTTTGTTAAAAGCAGTGCATCCACTTTGAAATTTGTGAAATTCTAGTTATCAAACTTTGGATGTCACACTGGTTATTATGACATCCAATTCTGCACAGACAGGGATTATGCAGAACTTAACAGTAAGTGCAGTAAATAACACAAGTAATTGTTCACCCAGTTCAGTCCAACATGACCTACGTCTGGGGGCTACCAAGCCAGGGAGGAAATCCACTATTAGTAGTATCAATTCAAAGCTAAACTCACCCGTTTACAACTTATCACTTAATCCCTACCCAATGCAATTTCAATCTTAACCTAAGATCAGAGTTCCTACTCACTCCCCCTCAATCACCTCAGTGATTACTATCTTTAAACAATATTAAAGATAAATTGAAGTCACACTTCAAACAACTCTTGATTGTGCTTCACAGCTTTAATCAAGATACACAGCACTCACGCTTAAAAGCTTTGAGTGACACAACACTTACAACTCAATGAACACCCTATGCCAAAGCTATCATCTACTTGATAATGACTTGGCTTACAAGATACGTCTAATACAAGACTCACAAAAATACAGCAGTGAAGTATGATGGACACACAAAATCTTCACGCCTCAAAATCCCTGAAACTGAATGAAGGAACGCCTTCCTTTTATATTGCAGTATCCTGGGCTTTTGCACTTGTATTCTCCTGAATTTAAGGTCACACAAGTTCCCATAAATTCAACATTTAGGTTACTAACAAATAGGCTATTTGTTAGGTTCATTGAATGTAGATTGGTTGTTGATTTCCTGGTTTTTCTCTAAGCTGTTGACTTCCTGAAGAATAGCCTGAGAAAAAGCTGAAACAGAAAACTGAACAACCTACAAAATAGCATATGCTGTCAGGCATGAATGTCACGACATTCAGCTTGACATCAAGGTCCATATGCTGAGTCTGTTTTTCCAGAAAACAGACTGTACAATTTTGCTGACCTGTACATGATCAAGATGACCATACTACAGTGACAGCTTACATTAATAAATGTTAAAGTGTCCAACTTAACATTTACACAATTGGCCTTAAGTTAGTTCTGTAATTCTTTTGAAGAACAAACTAAGTTACATGCTGAAGTATAGCAGAACACCACTCTGTCTAATCTTCAGCAGCTGCTGTCAATGATGAATGTCATAACATCCAGTTTGACATTCAGTCATTAGGCCTTATGCCAGGTCTGGTCTTTCCTTGATAACCAGACTGGAAATAAATACTAAGTTCTAACAGAACACCTGCTGTTCTATTCCTTAGTATCTGTTGACAGGTATGAATGTCACAGCATCCAGTTTGACATTCAATCAATCCTGTGTTAGCTAGTCCTGCAGTAACTACACTGTAGTCACACATACATGTCATGACATCAGTCAAGACATTAGTAACCATCTAGTGTTTTACCATATAATGCAGCCAATTAAACACCTACAAAGTCCCCCTTTGGCAAATTTTTGGCTAAAACACTTTGATCCCCATAACAGAGTTCATGGCAGCGGAATCACACACCTAGCAGGAAATAATACTAGCTAATACACTCAGAGTGGCAGCACACTCACACACATACAGAAGTTAAATAAAACTTCACACACAGGGGAGGAATATGTCGTCCTGAGAGTCTGTTGCAGAGACACCCACTCTGTTTGTTCAGGGGTTACTCCCCCTTTTTGTCAAAAATGTTGCCAAAGCCAACAACATAACCAGAGAGTAACGACAGAGTTACAGACTTGGTTTTACTTCACAGTTTCAACCAAGTTACCATCCACTTGATCTTGCTTCACAGCTTTGATCAAGTAATCACCCACTTTTGCTTTACAGTAGGTACCACCATATCAGATGCCATGATGTTGTTTCTGACATCCAGAACCACTCCTGCATGAACAGCATCCTTGAACTCCTGCAGATACATTGGCCTTCTCACAGTAGGGTGTCTCCCTACCCTCCTGTAACCACCCTTGTTGCAGGTAGCATAGCTATGATCTGGTGACCAATCATAGCCTAGTACAAATTGTTTAATAGGCAGAGATATTAAACAATTTATCCCAAACATCAGTGGTTGCTATAAGGTCTCAGAGAGACATATTCCCAGTTTTCTCCTTAAGTTTTCAAACTGAGTAGCATCCAGAGCCTTTGTAAATATGTCAGCCAGTTGAAGATCCGTGGCTACATGTTCCAAAGTGGTCACCTTGTCTTCCACCAGATCTCTGATGAAGTGGTGCCTAATGTCAATATGTTTGGTCCTGCTGTGTTGGATGGGATTCTTGGAGATATTGATGGCACTGAGATTATCACAGAACAATGTCATGACATTTTGAGTGACATTGTACTCAGTGAGCATCTGTTTCATCCAAACCAGTTGGGTACAACTGCTTCCAGCCGCTATGTATTCAGCCTCTGCAGTGGACAGAGAGACACAGTTCTGCTTCTTGCTGAACTAAGATATGAGGTTGTCTCCTAAGAAGAAGCATCCACCTGATGTGCTTTTTCTGACATCAGCACTCCCAGCCCAGTCTGCATCGCAATACCCAGATAGGACAGGCTCAGACCCATGTGAGTACAGCATCCCATAGTCACATGTCCCATTGATGTACTTGAGAATCCGTTTGACTTGATTCAAGTGGCTCATCTTAGGCTCTGCTTGATATCTGGCACACACTCCAACTGCATAAGAAATGTCAGGTCTACTTGCAGTTAGGTACAGCAGACTACCTATCATGCTTCTATACAGGCATTGATCAACACTAGGCCCTCCATCATCTTTGGTTAACTTCAAATGAGTGGGAGCAGGAGTCCTCTTGTTCCTAGCATTATCCATACCAAACTTCTTCACTATGTTCTTGGCATACTTGCTTTGGGAGAGAAACATAGAGTCCTCCATTTGGTTTACTTGCATTCCAAGGAAATAGGTCAGTTCTCCCACTAGACTCATTTCAAACTCAGACTGCATCTGGTGAACAAATTTTTGAACCATTTGTTCTGACATTCCACCAAAGACTATATCATCAACATAGATTTGAGCTATCATGATTTTGCCTTCTTCATCCTTCACAAACAAGGTTTTATCTATGCCACCATTTCTGTATCCATTTGAGGTCAGAAATTCGGTTAACCTTTCATACCAAGCTCTAGGTGCTTGTTTCAACCCATACAAGGCTTTCCTCAACTTGTATACATGCTCAGGTTGGTTAGGATCACAGAACCCTTTAGGTTGTTCCACATAGACTTCTTCATTCAGGTAGCCATTCAAGAATGCACTCTTCACATCCATTTGAAATAGCTTAAACTTCAGGATACATGCTACCCCCAACAGCAATCTGATGGACTCAAGCCTAGCCACAGGAGCAAATGTCTCATCAAAATCTACCCCTTCAACTTGAGTGTATCCTTGAGCTACTAGTCTTGCTTTATTCCTAGTAATTACTCCTTTCTCATCAGATTTGTTTTTGTAGATCCACTTGGTACCAATGATGTTGGTCCCTTCAGGTCTTGGAACTAGCTCCCAGACTTCATTCCTTTTGAACTGCTCAAGTTCCTCTTGCATGGCAGTGATCCAGTATTCATCAGTCAGGGCTTCCTTCACATTCTTTGGTTCAACCTTGGATACAAGGCAGGAATTTGAGCTTATTCCTCTTGACCTGGTAGTTACACCACTGGTGGGATCCCCTATGATAAGATCCTTAGGGTGGTCTTTCTGAATTCTGATAGATGGCACTTTGGTGGTTGCATCTACTTCACATTCAGGAGGAGGTTCCTGTACTTCTTCAGACTTGACTGGACTGTCAGTTGAACTTTCAGGGAATGTTTCAACATCCTCCATGACATCGGTTCCTTCCTCTTTATCGTCCACAATGACATTTATGGATTCCATCAGGACATTGGTCCTGTAGTTGAACACTCTGTAGGCTCTGCGTTTGTGGAGTATCCCAAAAATATACCTTCATCACTTTTGGGATCTAGCTTCCTTCTCTGTTCACGATCTGTGAGACTGTAGCATTTACTTCCAAAGATATGAAAGTATTTCACAGTGGGTTTTCTGCCCTTCCATATTTCATATAGAGTGGAGGAGGTTCCTTTTCTCAAGGTGACTCTGTTGTGAACATAGCATGCGGTGTTCATTGCTTCAGCCCAGAAGTGCATGGGGAGCTTCTTTGCATGAATCATTGCTCTGGCAGATTCTTGAATAGTTCTATTTTTTCTTTCAACTATTCCATTCTGCTGAGGAGTTATAGGTGAGGAGAACTCATGACTTATTCCTTCAGACGAGCAAAACTCATCAAACTTGGAATTCTTGAACTCCGTACCATGATCACTTCTAATTCGGACCACACAACTGTCCTTTTCCCTTTGAAGTCTTATGCACAGGTCTTTGAAGACATCAAATGTATCTGACTTCTCTCTGATGAAGCTTATCCACGTGTATCTGGAATGGTCATCCACCACCATGTATGCATATTTCTTCCCACCAAGACTTTCAACCTGCATAGGTCCCATTAGGTCCATGTGCAACAGTTCCAGAACTCTGGAGGTTGTGGGATGTCCCAGCTTTGGATGTGACATCTTGGTTTGCTTGCCCACCTGGCATTCTCCACAGACTCTTCCTTCATCAATCAGGAGCTTTGGGATTCCTCTGACAGCTTCCTTGGATATTATCTTCTTCATTCCCCGTAAGTGGAGATGTCCAAGACGTCTATGCCACAACTTCACATCCTGTTCTTCCTTGGCTGAGGAGCATGTTGTGAAAAAGTTTGAGACTTCAGGTTCCCACAGGTAGCAGTTATCTTTGGACCTGGTTCCTCTCATAACTTCAGGATTGTCACCATTTGTCACAATGCATAGCTCCTTAGTAAACTGAACATGAAACCCTTGATCACACAGCTGACTTATGCTGATGAGGTTTGCAGTTAGTCCTCTTACTAACAGCACATTCTTCAGTTTTGGCACTCCAGAACAGTCCAGTTTGCCCACACCTTTTATTTTTCCTTTGGCACCATCACCAAAGGTCACATAGCTGGTAGTGTGAGGTTGAATATCTACCAGTAGATTTTCCATACCAGTCATGTGTCTTGAGCATCCACTGTCAAAGTACCAGTCTTCTCTGGAAGAAGCCCTTAGAGCAGTGTGTGCTATCCTAGCATACCATTGTTGCTTCTTAATGGAAACATAGTGCTTATGTGTTTTATGCTTAGGCTTAACATGCAAGGCTTGGTTAGGGAAACCATGAATCCAGTAGCAGAAGGCTTTTATATGACCAAGCCTACCACAGTGGTGACACCTCCACTCCTGGTATTTCCTCTTCTGATGATCATTCATCCTAGTTCCTCGATGTTGAGACATTGGCTTTGACTTCCGCTTGAACTTCTGAACTTTAGCCTTTGGGCGTTTGTGTTCAGTTGAGGATCTTTTCCCAAATCCAAGACCAGATTTGGTTCCAGACTGCTGTCCCACCTTTAGAATCTCCTCCAAGGTGTCAGTTCCCTTATTCATCATTCTGATGCATTTAGTCATCTGATTCAGCTTGGAGGTCAGCAGGGTTATCTCACCATTTAGTCCCTCTATGACAGACAGTTGCATCTGTCTCTCATCTTCCAATTCCTTGATGAGTTTCTTTTGCTTTTCTCCTTGTGCACGCACTTCTGCACTGGTGGAACACAACTTCTTATAGGCTGCAGCAAGTTCATCAAAGGTCAGTTCATCTGCACTTGAGTCATCTTCAGAGGCACAAACACTGGTTAGTGCAGTGACATGTTTGGCAGATTCTCCTTCAGATTCACTTTCAGAGTCTCCTTCAGACCATGTGATAGCTAACCCCTTATTTTGCAATTTGAGGTAAGTAGGGCATTCAGCTCTGACGTGTCCATACCCTTCACAACCATGACACTGGATTCCCTTGTCGTGATTGAACTTCTCATCAGAAGTTGATCTTTTCTTAATGTCAGACGGGATGTTCTTGACATTGGGTCTACCTCTTTGATCAATCTTCTTCACGAACTTGTTGAACTGTCTCCCAAGCATGTCTAAGGCTTCTGATATACTTTCATCACCTCCAGTATATCCTGCTTCTGACTCCTCTTCAGCATTAGATACAAAAGCTATGCTTTTGTTCTTCTTCTCAGCATACTCACCCAAGCCCATTTCAAAGGTTTGGAGGGAACCAATGAGTTCATCCACCTTCATGTTGCAGATGTCCTGCGCCTCCTCTATGGCTGTGACCTTCATAGCAAATCTCTTAGGCAAGGACCTGAGAATCTTTCTTACAAGTTTCTCTTCAGCCATTTTCTCACCTAGTCCACCAGAGGTGTTTGCAATTTCAAGAATATTCATGTGAAAGTCATGAATAGTCTCATCCTCTTTCATCCTCAGATTTTCAAACTTGGTGGTCAGCATCTGAAGTTTGGACATCTTCACCTTGGAAGTACCTTCATGAGTTACTTTGAGGGTATCCCAAACTTCCTTAGCTAGTTCACAGTGGTGTACCAGCCTGAAGATGTTCTTGCTGATTCCATTGAACAATGCATTCAAGGCCTTGGAATTTCCAAGAGCTAATGCCTCTTGCTCCTTGTCCCACTCTTCTTCAGGAATCTGCACACTGACTCCATCTTCACCTGTCCTCATTGGATGTTCCCATCCTTTGTTGACAGCTCTCCAGACTTTGCTGTCTAGAGACCTTAAGAAGGCTATCATACGAGGTTTCCAGTCATCATAATTAGAGCCATCCAACATGGGTGGTCTGTTTGAGTGTCCTAACTCCTTGTCCATGGTACTAGAAAGTAACTTCCCTAGATCTCACCTAGAAATTCACAGGCAGGGTGCCTGCTCTGATGCCAATTGAAATTCTAGTTATCAGACTTTGGATGTCACACTGGTTGTTATGACATCCAATTCTGCACAGACAGGGATTATGCAGAACTTAACAGTAAGTGCAGTAAATAACACAAGTAATTGTTCACCCAGTTCAGTCCAACATGACCTACGTCTGGGGGCTACCAAGCCAGGGAGGAAATCCACTATTAGTAGTATCAATTCAAAGCTAAACTCACCCGTTTACAACTTATCACTTAATCCCTACCCAATGCAATTTCAATCTTAACCTAAGATCAGAGTTCCTACTCACTCCCCCTCAATCACCTCAGTGATTACTATCTTTAAACAATATTAAAGACAAATTGAAGTCACACTTCAAACAACTCTTGATTGTGCTTCACAGCTTTAATCAAGATACACAGCACTCACGCTTAAAAGCTTTGAGTGACACAACACTTACAACTCAATGAACACCCTATGCCAAAGCTATCATCTACTTGATAATGACTTGGCTTACAAGATACGTCTAATACAAGACTCACAAAAATACAGCAGTGAAGTATGATGGACACACAAAATCTTCACGCCTCAAAATCCCTGAAACTGAATGAAGGAACGCCTTCCTTTTATATTCCAGTATCCTGGGCTTTTGCACCTGTATTCTCCTGAATTTAAGGTCACACAAGTTCCCATAAATTCAACATTTAGGTTACTAACAAATAGGCTATTTGTTAGGTTCATTGAATGTAGATTGGTTGTTGATTTCCTGGTTTTTCTCTAAGCTGTTGACTTCCTGAAGAATAGCCTGAGAAAAAGCTGAAACAGAAAACTGAACAACCTACAAAATAGCATATGCTGTCAGGCATGAATGTCACGACATTCAGCTTGACATCAAGGTCCATATGCTGAGTCTGTTTTTCCAGAAAACAGACTGTACAATTTTGCTGACCTGTACATGATCAAGATGACCATACTACAGTGACAACTTACATTAATAAATGTTAAAGTGTCCAACTTAACATTTACACAATTGGCCTTAAGTTAGTTCTGTAATTCTTTTGAAGAACAAACTAAGTTACATGCTGAAGTATAGCAGAACACCACTCTGTCTAATCTTCAGCAGCTGCTGTCAATGATGAATGTCATAACATCCAGTTTGACATTCAGTCATTAGGCCTTATGCCAGGTCTGGTCTTTCCTTGATAACCAGACTGGAAATAAATACTAAGTTCTAACAGAACACCTGCTGTTCTATTCCTTAGTATCTGTTGACAGGTATGAATGTCACAGCATCCAGTTTGACATTCAATCAATCCTGTGTTAGCTAGTCCTGCAGTAACTACACTGTAGTCACACATACATGTCATGACATCAGTCAAGACATTAGTAACCATCTAGTGTTTTACCATATAATGCAGCCAATTAAACACCTACAATTTGTATTACGAACTACGAGGTTTTGATCCCTTATTAATATGTTGGTACGTAGGCACAAGTCCGAAGTCTTGTCAAACACAAAAATATAATTAATGAATTCTTTTCTCACCCCCCCCCCCCCAATTCTATTTGTTTGTAAACATCATTTTGTATCAAATACATATGCACACAAAAAGGGCTCCCTAGGAGTACCTAAGACACTTTGGGTGTTAACACCTTCCCTCTGTGTAACCAACCCCCTTACCTGTAATCTCTGACATTTTATTAGTTTTGATTTGAAAACTTCTTACTTTTGGGTTTTGTTCGTACTTTTTCCCTTTTCCCTTGGAAATAATAAAAGCGCAGTGGCGACTCTTGCTATTTGATGTCTAGCTTATCCATAGCTTGATGATCATGAATTTACCGCTACACATAGTACATACCTGTGAGGGGATATGGATTTTTTGCAGGAAACCATAGACTCTACATACCCTGTTTCTCATGTTGCGTCGAACTTTTGAACTTACAACAAACAACATGTATAGATCATCCAGAATATGTCAGAGCTTTGAATCTATGTGATGCATATCATTCCATCATAATTTTTTTTCATATGCATTTCCAGGAATCCAAGACCCAAGTTTGTTGATTGAGTACTCAAGATAAAGCATGACTTCTGACAAAAGAGGCATTCACAGTTACAAGCTTGTGGTACCACAATTGAATGTTTTGAAAGGACTAGAGGCACATTTGATTCTTGAAAACAAAGAAGAGTTCAAGAAAACTTATGGAAATCTCCTAGTAATTCTTAATACTGAAGTCAACACCATAGTTATGCAAACTCTTGTGCAATTTTACGACCCTCCACTGAGATGTTTCACCTTTCAAGATTATCAGTTAGAACCTACTCTGGAAGAATACTCTCATATTTTGGGGATTAGGATTAAGAACCAAGTTCCTTTTACCTTCACTAAAGAAATCCCTAAATCTCATATCGTTGCTGAAGCCTCCATCTGGAGAAGAAGGAGGTGGAGCTTAACTTTAAGCTTAAAGGTGGAATTCATGGTTTTACCTCAAATTTTTTGGTAGATAAGGCCACTACTTATGCCGACACTAGAAGCTGGATAGCTTTCAATGCTATTCTATATTTACTCATCTATGGGATTGTATTATTCTCGAATATCAAAGACTTTATGGATCTGGTTGCTATCCATATCTTTCTAAAAAAGAATCTTGTTCCTATTATTCTTGCTGATACTTACTACTCTATCCATGTGAGGACTCAGAAGAAGAAAGGAACTATTGTATGTTGTATTCCTTTGTTATATAGATGGTTTATTTTGCATCTACCCAACAAAGGTCCTTTCATTAAAAATAAAGACAATTTAAAGTGTTCTCAAAGGATCATGTCCTTGAATGTTGAAGATATATCATGGTACTCTAGAAGTTACGACAATGTCAAGCTCATCCTTAATTATGGTGATTTCCCTAATGTACCTCTTTTTGGTAAAAAAAAAAGGTGGAATCGACTACAATATGAGATTGGCACTACGTCAGTTGGGATACCCGATGGTGGACAAACCTGATTCCAAGCATGTGGAAGATTTTGTCTAATACAAAGGGGTCGACAATCCAGAGTTACTCAAGAAGATTATCAAGGCTTAGGGATAGATATGTCCTCAAGGAAGGGCTGAAATGGGTAAGAAGAACTGCATAGCCATGGAAGCTTACACTCGATGGGTTAAGGATATGGTTAAAGAGATTTTGTTGGCATTTCCATCAGAGCCATCTATGAGAATCAAGCCTCCCGAACTCACTATTAATCATGTCTCAGAAGTTGACAAGCCGAAGGAGATTATCAAGGCATTAGAGAAAGAGAATACGGATCTCCGATCTAACCTTGGTAAGATTACATTGGAGAAGGAAAATTTGAGGCTCAATCTGAATCAAAAGAGGGATAGGGCACTTCAAGCGGACAATGAAGTTCAAGCTGAGTTGTACAAGATAAGGAAGGTGGGAGAAGCATTAAAGGAAACTTATGCTAGTCTATTATCCAAGAAGAAGCAGTTAGCGGAAACTCAATATCAAGCCAGCAAACTGGAAATCAACTACAAGGATCAAATCAATAAACTTCAAGACCAATTGGAAGTTTGCAAGAAGGGGTTGAAATATGAACAAAGTCGTGTCAAGCAGCTAGAGGTTACTCTTTCTCAACACATAAGGATCTAGAGAATACTAATCTGCTCAAGCAAGAGACTGATAATTGGGAGAGGCACAATGGTCACCTTCAAAGGCTCCTGGATTAGAAGGAGACATTCTTGCGAGATATCTTGGATGGACCTGATCATACTTTATTGCACAACCTTCTCAAAGATGTGCAGTATTCGAGGGAAAGGCATGCACGCCTGACCCAATTTGATGAACATGCCATGGAAGATCTATCAGAATTGTTGAAGGAAGCCTTTGTTGTGGTGTTTTTGCATAATGTTCATTGGGTTGTATTCCGTTTCATCTCTATTTGTAGAGTGGTGTTTGATAGACTTAATGTTGAGCTTATTGTAGCCCGTCGGGCAGATTCTGGATTTGTATTTGTACTCCTTTTTTGGATATTGAATAAAAGGAGTTTCTTTGCTATTTTCTTCATATATTGTCTCTGTCTTTATGATTTATGATTACTCATGATAATAAACAAAACTCAAGGATTCCTTAGAAAGCCAGTATCATAGAATTAGTTTGAATTTCTAAATAACCTCAAGTTTTATAAACTTCTCATCTAATCTCTACCATGGAAGTATCTATCTAAGACTCTCCTAGATATGAGACCCCTCTCACTTCCCTTTGATTGCACAACAATGACAACAAAGTATATCAGAAAACAAAATCCATTATTTCTTAAAAGTTCATGAGGGATTTATAGTTACAACTCAATAAAACAAGTCTAATTCAAGTATCGAAGAGATACTCAAATGGCTCACAAAAAAAACAAAGACAACTAAACCCTAACACAAATGATATTCCTGCACAATCTTCTGCAAATTCGATTCCAAGCAAATCAGATGTTTCCTAAAATGTTTTGACATCTTTCCTTCAAAACCAAGGCAAACACAAAAGAACTAGAATACTTCGGTCTTCATCGTTGTTGGTTGTCTCTTCATCAACACTTACATAAATATCTTCTTCATTGGCATATTCTTCACTAGTAACTTCTTTACCTGCATCATCATCTTTCAGATTTCCTTCTTCTTCAGACAAGGCCTTTATCAGGATCTCAAACATGCTCTTTCTCTCAGTACAACCTTTGATAGTTTCATCTACGGTTTTCCAGGTATCTTTTAGGTCAATAAGGATTCTTGCTCTAGTAGTAGACTTGGAAGGTTTCTGGCCAGATTTCATGACAATATCTGGAACATGTTTCCTAGTGAAAAACTTATAATGTAATGACAGAGAGGGATCTCTTTTGCACACACTTTATCAAAATACTTGCGTGTTGACTCAGTATAATACCACAAATTAATGAGGAAAATGATATTGACATCTTCACAACGAAGGAGGCAACATGCTTCATTGTTTGATCAAAGACATAAGACCCAAAGTCAAACTCTACCTTGGTCCCTACAACATAAATGAACTTACCCAATCCTGTAACAATGTTGGAAGAGTGATTAGTTGGCACCAAATTAGCAGTTCCAATTCTGTGAAGTACTACATACTTCACACTCAAGTAGCTTACTGACAACTTTCCTTTTCTAGGCCATTCCTTCACTTGTTTTGCTGTAATTTCTTGGCAAATGACATTGTCAGAAACTTCCACCTCAACTTGTTGTTCTTCATTTCTGCCCAAAAACCTGTTTATGATTTCAGGGGAGAATTCCACACACCTTCCTCTTACATAAAACTTTCTAAACTCCTTACTTCAGTTGTTATCAGACTCCTTAGAGACCTTCACTATGAATTCTTTAACAGGCACTTCATAGAACTTGTCAAAGTCGGTCACACTTTTCATCAATCCATCTTCTTGAATTAGATCGATCACTTCTTTGCACTCAAAAGCATCTTTCCCAAGTTCTCTTTCTAATGCCAGTCTCCTTTGGTAAACAAATTACAACTTTTCTACATTCTCCACAGAGTGAAAGGAGATGTTATTAATTGAAACTTCAGGAATATTTGGTGGAATCTTCTTCCCAGAAGAGTTCTTTCTTGTAGTAGATATAATGTTATGAATATCACGTTCGATATCAAAGTCAAACTCACTAGATCCATAAGGGACTTCCTTCCTTTTCAGAGATTTCTTCTTAGAGATAGGAGTTACAACCTTACTCCATCCTATTGTAGGCCCAATACTCGTTCTTCTCCTGGGAGATTTTGAGGGTGTGCTGGAGGATTCAACCGCATTACCTTTTCTGTTCTTTAACCTTTTAGCTATTCCAAGAGCCAGTCTTTTACCAATGGGCTCATCATCTGAGTCCAGATCATTTAAATTCACTATGTTTGTATATTGATCCTTCTTCTCTACAAAGTTTTCTTCTTTGTCAGCTAAATGACCAGATATGCCATCAGAATCATCTTTTTCTTCTGATTTTTTAGGGGACCAAGTAGACATATTTGCATCAGATTTATCCAGAGAGGTTTCAGTAGGGTTATCAGGTTGGGCCAAGGATATGGAAACATCTGGCACAACACCAGTCTTAGGTTCAATACCCAAACTTTGAGAGATCAACACATAAATGTTCTTATCAACATCGTCTCTATCAACAACAATCATGCTAGATTTACTCAGAGTAGTAACAAATCTAGGCTTATTAGTTTTTTCAGATGTTTCAACATTTCCCATAACATTTGGAACGACATAAATTTTTTCAGAAGCATCAACCTTAGGTTCAACATTAATAGGATCAAAGTACAGGCTAGCCATTGAGAAAGGTTTCTTGACAACAGTGGAAGGTTTAAGAATTTTTACATCACTAGCATCCATAAATGGAGAACAAGAAGTACTTACTCTAACAGGATTTCCCTTTCTCAAAGAATTTGTTATAGGCTTCCTTATAGGGGTTGCATGGCCAAGAACTATAGATAAAGGAACAACATCAGTAATAACTTCAGAAAGATTCACATCAGTATCGTCACTCCTAGGGTTCGATTGTTCTTTGGTGTGCTTGCTGAGAGTTGAGACATTTTGGAGTTTTGATTTTGAGGTATGAACTTCAAATAGAAGATAGAAAGATGAGGGTGACCGAGAATAAAGTTCAAAGAGAGAGTAGAGATAATAATGAGGGTAGCGTGAATGATATTGATGGAGTTGGTAGGATGGCGTGTTGGGAAAATAAGGAAGGTTTGTAATGATATTCATTGAGTTTTGTGCACTATTAAATGGAGGGAATATAACATTTTATTTCCATGTCTCCATATCAGTAATTACTATAATTCTTCAATCATGCAAATGCCTAATTCACCCCTTAACTTTTCGAACTGATTTGCATCCAAAGCTTTAGTGATAATATTTGCCAGTTGCTTCCTAGAGGCTACATGCTTAAGAGTAACAATTTTTTATTCAACAAGATCCCTGATAAAATGATGACGAATATTAATATGCTTAGTTCTGTTGTGCTGAATAGGATTCTTAGATATGTTGATAGCACTTAGGTTGTCACAATATAATGTCATGACATCTTGCTGGACATTGTATTCCTCTAGTATTTGTTTCATCCAAATTATTTGAGAGCAGCTGCTTCCTGCTGCAATATATTCAATCTTAGTCGTAGACAATGACACACATTTTTGCTTCTTACTGAACCAATATATTAGATTATTTCCTAAGAAGAAACATCCTCCAGAAATGCTCTTTCTATCATCAGCATTGCCTACCTAATATGCATCACATTATCCTATAAGCATGGTATTTGCATTATGAGAATACAACATTCCATAGTCACTAGTCCCATTGATGTATTTCAGGATCCTTTTCACTTGAGTAATATGACTCATTTTGGGTTTAGACTGATATCTTGCACACACTCCTACAACAAATGTAATCTCATGCCTGTTAGCTGTAAGATACAACAAACTACCAAGCATACTCTTGTACCGACTTTGATCCATATCAACACCTTTTTCATCTTTCGTTTACTTCAAGTGGGTTGGTGTAGGTGTCCTTTTGTGACTTGCATTTTCCATGCCAAACTTCTTTACTATACTCTTAGCATACTTGTTTTGTGAGATAAAGATAATATCATCCATTTGTTTGACTTGAAGAACAAGAATGTAAGTTATTTCACCAATAAGACACATCTCAAATTTAGATTGCATCTGCTTGACAAAATGTTGGACCATCTGGTTTGACATCCCTCCAAGCATAATGTCATCGACATATATTTGAGCTACCATGAGTTTACCATGCTCTTCTTTAACGAACAAGGTCTTGTCTGTTCCTCCTTTCCTGTAGTTATTGTTGACAAGGAGCTCAGTTAGCCTTTTATACCATGCCATAGGTGCTTGCTTCAATCCATAGAGAGCTTTCCTTAGTTTGTAAACATGATATGAAAAGTTAGAATCTGTGAACGCCTTGAGTTGTTCTACATACACTTCTTCATTCAAGTATCCATTTAAGAAGGCACTTTTCACATCCATCTGAAATAGCTTGAATTTAAGCAAACAAGCCACTCCTAAAATAAATCTTAAGGACTCAAGACGAGCAACATGAGCAAAAGTCTCATCAAAATAAACCCCTTCAATCTGAGTGTATCCTTGTGCAACAAGTCTAACCTTGTTTCTGGTCACAATCACCTTTTCATCAAATTTGTTCTTGTTGATCCATTTAGCCCCAATAATATTCATCCCTTTAGGCCTAGGAACTAGATCCCATACTTTGTTCCTTATAAACGGCCCTAGTTCTTCTTGCATAGCATTGATCCAGAATTCATCAGTCAAGGCTTCCTTCACATTTTTAGGTTCAAACTTTGACACAAAGCAAGCATTTGATATCACATCTCTGGATCTAGTGATGATCCCTTCATTAAGATTTCCAATAATAAGTTCCTTTGGATGATCTTTTTGAATTCTAATAGAAAGGACCTTTGTTGGCTTGATGGTTGTCTGTTTCAGTTCCTACTAGTTTATTGTTTGACTTAATAACTCCCTCATTTTCAGAAGTATCAATCTGCTGAGCTGATATTCCAACATCTTCTTCGACATCAGTTCCTTTCTCCATGATTATATCATCCACTACAACATTGATGGATTTCATCATGACTTTGGTTCTGGAATTAAATACTCTTTAGGCTTTAATGTTTGTAGAGTAACCCATAAATATTCCTCCATCACTCTTAGGATCCATCTTTCTTCTTTGTTCATGATCAACCAAAATGTAACATTTACTTCCAAACACATGAAAGTATTTAACATTAGGCTTCCTTCCTTTCCACAATTCATAGACAATAGTTGAGGTACCAGTTCTCAGAGTGACCCTATTATGAATATAGCAAGCAGTATTCATTGCTTCAGCCAAAAAATGGTAGGGTAGATGTTTAGCATGAGCATGACTCTAGATTATTCTTGTAGAGTCATATTCTTGCGCTCAAGTACTCCATTTTGCTGAGGGGTGGTGGGAGAAGAGAACTCGTGGCCAATACCTTTAGAGGAGCAAAATTCAACAAGTTTTCTATTTCAAATTCCTTGCCATGGTCACTTCTAATCTTGACAATTACACTTTCCTTCTCTCTTTGAAGTCTTTAACATAAATCCTTGAAGACCTCAAAGACATCTGATTTTTCTTTGATGAAGTTCACCTAAGTGAATCTTGAAAAATCATGAACAACAACATAAACATACATTTTCCCACCAAGGCTCTCGACCTGCATGGGCCCCATAAGTCCATATGAAGGAGTTATAGAACCTTTGAAGTGGTCTAATTTTGCAACTTTGGATGTGAATTTTAGTTTTCTTCCTAATTTGACACTCACCACAAATTTTACCTTCTTCAATCTTGAGCTAAGGAATACCTCTGATGGCTTCTTTAGACACAATCTTTTTCATACCTTTTAGATGTAAATGTCCAAGTTTTTGGTGCCAAAGGTTGACTTCATCTTCTTTGGATACCAAGCATGTGGAAGAGCAGTTAATTTCTTAAGATATCCACAAGTAATAATTATCCTTAGACCTAACTCCCCTCATCAGAACTTCTTTTTCTCATCAGTGACCAAACACTCAGATTTTGTGAAATTAACTTTAAGACCTTCATCACATAGTTGACTGATACTAATCAGATTAGCAGTCACACCTTTTACCAACAGAACATCATCAAGACTCGAGAGTCCTGTACATGCTAGTCTTCCAACTCCTTGAATTTCACCTTTAGCCCCATCACCAAAAGTGACATAACCGGTGAAGTAGGACTTGATGTTCTCCGAGAACTTCTTGACACCTGTCATGTGTCTAGAACATCCACTGTCAAAATACCAGTATTCTCTAGCTGAAGCTTTAAGAGAAGTGTGAGTTATGATACTAGTGTCGACAAGCTTGGGTATCCACTCTCTTATAGTGTTAGTTACCACTTGATTAGCCTTGGGTTGTGTTAGATACCTGGGATAGCCATACAATTTGAAGTAAAAAGGCTTTATATGACCAAAATTTCCATAATAATGACATCTCCAACGTAATAACTTGTCTCAATTTTGAGTATTCTGATGTCTGGCACGATGTTAAGTAAAATGATTAGACATTACAATCTCAGGCTCCCTTTTTGGAAGAACAAAGTTTGTCACAGAGCTTTCTCCTTGTTTGTCCAGAGGTTGATAATTAAAACCTATCCCCCTCAGATCTCTAGCCACTTTCCTAACTTGTATAACTTCATCTAACACATCAGGACCCTTGTTCAACATTCTTACAGACTTTTTCATGTTATCAAGTTTGGAATTCGACAACATCACCTCATCTTGAAGATCAGAGATGGTAGGTAGATATTTTTCTTTTTAGCCTGCAACTGAGATATAATTTTCTTATGTTTTTATCCCAACTGATAAACTTCTTCACTTCTGACGCACAATTCTCTATAGGAGGGAGCCAGTTCCTCATAGGATTCTTCTTCATCACATGAATCTTCATCAGATTCATATCTTCTAGTTAAAGCAGTTACATGTTTTGCAGCTTCATCCTCAGGTTCACATTCAGAGTTATCATCATCATACCAAGAAACAAGCAACCTTTTTTTTTGTTTCTTGAGATATGTAGGGCATTCTGCTCTAATGTTTCCAAATCCTTCACACCCGTGACACTGGATCTCTCTTATGTTCTTGTTCTTTTCTGAAATTCATTGTTATTCTTGATGTCAGATGGGATGTTCTTGACATTTGGTCTTGACTTCTTGTCCATTCTCTTCAGCACCTTGTTGACCCGTCTTCCAAGCAGTACAATAACATTAATCATTCCTTTATCAGTATCTAAGTCACATTGGTCCTCTTCATATTTAGTGTTAGATACAAAATCTATGCTCTTGTTCTTCTTTTTAGATCTGTCACTAATACCCAATTCAAAAGTTTGGAGTGACCTAACAAGTTCATCTACTCCCATGTTACTGATGTCTTGAGCTTCTTCAATGGTTGTCACCTTCATGTCAAATTTCTTAGGTAGGGACCTGAGAATTTTTCTAACCAGCTTTTCTTCTAACATCTTTTCTACCAAGGCACTAGATGAATTTGCTATTTCAAGAATATCCATGTGAAAATCATGCATATTCTCATCATATTTCATCTTTAGGTTCTCAAATCTGGGTAGTGAGGAGCTTAAGTCTAGACATCTTCACTTTAGATGTGCATTCATGAGTAGTTATGAGGATTTCCCATGCATCTTTGGCCATAATACAAGTCTTTATTAACCTGAATATGTTTTTGTAGACTCCATTGAATAAAGCATTCAAAGCTTTGGAGTTTCCAAGAGACAATTCATCTTCTTCCTTAGACCAGTCCTCTTCAGGCTTCAGGTTAGCAATAACCTTCCCATCTTTGTCATTTACGACGGGATGTTCCCAACCCTTGATGATAACTTTCCAGGTCTTGTTGTCCATAGATTTTAGGAATGCCACCATCCATGCCTTCCAATAGTCATAGGTTGAGCCATCTAAGATAGGTGGTATGTTAATAAATCCTCCTTCCTTGTCCATGGTACCAGAAAGTATCTTCCCTGAATCTCACCCAGAAACAAAGTAGGATGCGTGCTCTGATACCAATTGAAATTCTGGTATGTAGATCCTAAATGTCGTACACGATGTCACGACACTAGGGTTAGCATATTGTCACACCACAAACAATATCAAGATTTAAGTAAGTAACACTTAAGTAAATAACACAAATAGTTATTCACCCAGTTTGGTGTAGCGTCACCTACATCTGGGGGCTACCAAGCCAAGAAAGAAATCCACTATCACAAAATCAGCTCGAAGTTCTAAACAACCTCAGGTTTTACAAACTTCTCACCTAATCTTTACCCGTGGAAGTTTCTATCTAAGAATCTCCTAGATATGAGACCTCACTTACTTCCCTTCGATCACATAACGGTGACAATAACTTATATCAAAAAATAAAATCCACTCTTGCTTAAAATCTCATGAGGGATTAACAATTACAACTCAATAAAACAAGTCCAATTCAAGTATCGTAGAGATACTCTAATGGCTAACAAAAAGCAAAGACAACTAAACCCTAAAATAGACAATATTCAACGTTGCTTCGATGCCTTCTTAGGTTTAGAAACTACCTTTAAATAGCCTTAGAAAGGGATGGGCTTCGGGCTTGATTAACAGCAGATCCAAGGACTCTGCACAATCTTCTGCAGATTTGATTCCAATCAAATCAAATGTTTTAACATATTTCATTCAAAACTAAGGCAAAGAAAAATAGTCTTTTTATTTTTAGAACACGCGTTTCTTCACCCATACATCTCATGAAATAAGTCTTCAGAGGATCTTAAGATATCTCACAAACTAGAAACAAATCTTTCAAGAAACTGAAACAGGGCACACTTCGATGTTGAACCAACATGTCAGGACATCTTGTCCAACATCTTGCTTGAGTACATGTTTTTCCAAAATGCAGCCAACCATTACACACCACTCCTAACAAGATTAATTAATCTTATATAAAAAACTTTGGACCATTTGTACACATCTTGTCACTTAAACCACGATGAACCAAAATCCACATTTTTGAATCTTCTTTGACAAACATTATGGACTTTGAATGGTGATGGCACTTAATGAAACAACATCATAGTGCATCATTGTTCACTTTGAATCCACATGTATGACTTTGCAAATATAAGTTGTCATGACAAGAACAATGTTTAAATGTGAATTGAATTCACAAACCAAGATAGAACACACTTTGAAACCCTTTTTGCATCATAATTGAACCTATTCACTTAAAAACCAATTTTGAGATGAATCAATTAAAGCCTTGTTTCCATGTTAAGCTAGCTTGAATCAATCCTTGAGAAATGAAGCCAAACACGAAACAATCTTGAACACATAGCCACTTGGATCATAAGAAACTTGACTTTGAACCAAAACCTTAATAGAATCAATGCTTGATCACCATGATGATTTCCCACATAACACCTTGAACTTTTGTAACATTTGCCTTCAAAATTCTTTGTAACAAAAATGATCTATGAATGAATCAATCCTATCTTGTTTGACCAAGATTAGGTCAAACTCCCACTTGAATTGAACTATGAATGAATGGCCATTGAATCAATCCCACACTTGTCTTGGAGCAAAGAACCTTCCTTGATTCATCCTTGCAAACCCATGATAATGGTGAATGGACCAGATAAATCTCTTGGGAAAGCAATCATAGAGAAACCCTAAGCTTCATCCTCCATGATTAAACTGATGAGTATCCATGCTTGTTAATCAATGATCAATGAAATGTATCACCATCTATGGATCACAAGAAAACTTGTATAGACCAAGGTCAAACAACTGAGAAAGGGACCTTAGATAGATGATTAATGTCAAATGCATGATGAAATAACAAAGTAAAAACTCCATGAAGTAGGGTTTCAATTTTCAAATCAAAGCATAGTAACATAAGGGAACAACTAGGGTTTTAGGGCACATGCAATAAGAAACAAGAAAACCCCCCAAGGAAAGACCTCCTAGGCTAGGGTTTCAGGCCTCAAGCAAGGATCAAATGAACCACCAGTGGTGAGCACCCACAACTAGGGTTTATTGGGTCAAAAGGGTCAATCAAGAACCAAAGCCAAACAACCTAGGGTTTAAGTATAGATGAGGTATCATGATGTATATCCACAAGGTTAAATCATGTTCAAGTTTAGGGATTAAGGTTTCTTTTAAGGCCAAGGTCAAAGCACAAAAACACACAGTAAAATGATAACTTGGACAAATCACAGAGGATTAGAGAATTAGGGTTGAGGTCCATGGGTGACAAGATGAACAAACAATGCTTCAAATCAAGATTCATCCTCCAATTATGATTTTAGAAGTAAATGGGGTGATGTTGAATGTAATTTTAAGTGTCGGGTTTTTGTTATCGTATCCACAGGGATTGTAAGATATCACCGCCGTTCGATGGTTGTATTAATTCTAGCTTTAGGTAACAATAGGGTTTTGGTTGTTGTCACGTTATCTTGCATAAAAATGTAATAAAATGCGGTAAAAGTTATGGTTTGAATATTTGAGAAATATTGCCAAAGTTAGGGTTCGACGATCACTTTGCATGTATTTGTTCGGTCAACAATCTTATAAACTCCTTTAGATGATAAATTATTTCACAAAGTCCTCCCAATGTGTTTCTCTCGAACACACATTGTGAGTTTTCCCATTTTGATCCATTGTTTATCTCTAACACAATATATCAAAATGACAACATTTTGGTTCAACCTTATGGTGAACAAAATCATTCATTACTATCTCTAGCTAACAAACAAGATTGGATGAAAACCTAGGTTAAGAGTTGGTAAACATCTCTCGATCATAAACCAACACAAAGAGTTTTTAATAAGAACAAAGTTTTCATCATATATTCACCATTAAAGAGTTTACAAATGAAGATCCTTACATTTACACACAAAGCTAATGATCATCTACATCTAACCTTGACAAAAGGAGGACTTAGCTACTCATTTTCATGGTAGCTTGGTCGGCAAGTTTCGGAAGAAGGTTGATCAACATCCAAGTCGAATAATCAAGATTGGATGGGAATCCACCTTCTTTTTGTAAAAGATGGTTAAGAGATGAAGAGAAATGAAATCTAGGTCAAAAAGATCTCTAGAGCAAAAGCTGGAAAATATCTAGAAAAAGTACAAAAGTATGGAAAGATGAAGTATGGCTCTCAAAAGTGGCACTTGCTACTTATAGTGCTGTTTCTGGGCTGTCATGCTCGCTAGGCGAGCAGACTGCTTCGCCTAGCGAGCCCCAAAATAAGGCACCTGAGGCATCTGCGCCCAGAGAAACAGCCTTTCCCAAACTGTCATGTTCGCATAGCGAACAAAACCTTCGCCTAGCGAAGGACATGCTTCAACCTTCGCCCCAGCGAGGTTGAGAGGTTTTGCTACTGGAATGCTCGCTGGGAACTCGCTAGAGCCTCGCCTAGCGAGTGAGTGCTGGCTGCGCTTTTCACCAAGTCTGGAAGTGTTCGCTACCCACCTCGCTAGCAGCTCGCCTAGCGAGTTTGGTCATGTTTGCCACTGTAAATTACTGGAGCATTTCGCTGAACTCTCGCTGGACGCTCGCCTAGCGAGTGCTTCGCCACAGCCCTCGCCTAGCGAGCAAGCTGATGAATGCTTGTTTGATTTGATCCCTTTGCCAAATTTCTTGTGTCTTCACTTTCTATTATTTCATGCCTACTTCCTGCACAATAACACACAAATCAAAGGTACCAAGATCGTTTATCATTGAATTGCATTTCATCTAAAACAAGGGTGGTTTTGAACATTTTAGCAAGGAAATAGAGTGAAAGATGCCCACATATGATAGCTCAAATAAGCACTTTTGGGCATCTAACAACTCTCCCCAACTAGATTCTTGCTTGTCCTCAAGCAAAGTATGCCCCTTGAAGGACAAGAGGATTTACTTTAAGAAAAAGGTTTCTCCGAAGTCGGATAAAACGGCTCAAACACAAGCGAATCAGCAGGTACAAATTTCCAACGGTTCGAATAAAATAATACACAAGAACTAAAACTTAATAGTAATGCGAAATATGTATCTATCTACAACAATATTATTTTGAATGAATCACCCTATCTCTCCTCTTCGAATAAGGATTGAAGAATTTACGCGTTTGCAACCGCGGGAATAATCTCACTCTCTAACAAATAATGAAGAAATCAATTCGATTCATACAATGTCTAACAATTATAATGGTAATGTGGAAGCACGAAGATCACAAGGGCTTTTCGGTTGAAGCTTGGTCAGGTTAACAAACAAGGGTCATTTCTAAGGCCATTGAAAACGAAATTGCCGATGCAAAAGAGACATTCACTGTACATTATTTACACATCTCAACTTCGTTCCATTTATTTCTCATTTGAAACCTTCACAACTCTTATTTCACAACTCAATTTTTGTTTTTCACTATTTTTCTTCCAAGCAAGCATTAATTTTCATTCTTTCTATTTTTTTTGTTCTTTTCTTTCACATCATACTTACAAAACAGATGTTTCTTTTCTATATTTTCTATATATATATATATATATATATATATATATTATGCTTGCTCGGTTTTTCAAGAGTTGTGGTACTTACCAATTCTCATTTTCGTTCTCCCCAACTGATTTCTTACTCACCCTAAGTGAATGCTCTTAACTTTTTACGGAAAAAGAACAATAATCAAGATTTTCCGGGTTGTAAAAAAAACTTTTGAAATCTCGCTTTATTTCAAGCTGAGATTCAACTGTTTAAGCTCAAAGGGGTTAACGAATACTCTCTCTGCTCACAGGTAAGTTATATTTGGAACTGGTTGTGCTCGATAGAAAACAAGTGCCTTGATCATTTCTAATTGCTTCCACATATTCACAATAATAAAAGACAAAGCATGAATCAAATGAATCAACAAAACTTATTAGAATCCAGCATTTAAGTGTACAATGGAGGTTTCCTCACAATTTGTGGTTTTAAGTCCTAGATGAAACATTCATTCAATTATGTTGCAAAAAGACAATACTCAATTACAAAAAAGAGTAAAGTTCTAAGTGCATTCTAAAATTCTAGTCGGAGGTAACCATGTACCTTAGCCTATTTCACTTGTTTATTCTTATCATTGCCATCCAAGCTCGGATGCACCTTCATTGGATACTTCTTTGAGGAGCAACCAATCTAGAAGGTTTGCCACTCAACCAACCAAAAATTTATTAAAACAAACAAAATTTAAAACAGAAATAATAATATAAACTTCAAAATATAAATTTGTTCATGGGGGACAAAACACCCCAACAGTAGAAAGCCAAAATCAAAATACAAAATTCTGGAAATACAATCAAAATAAAACATAACAATAAAAAATAAAAACTTAGCCCTCCAAAGGCTCAGAACCCTCCTCACTACCGGCCTCAGAACCGGTAGCCTCATCATCATCATCATCATCATCAGCAACACCACCAGAAGACGCACCAGCAGCCGCCCCCTCACCATACACAGGCCTGTCCACAGGCCAATTAGCGCTAAACAGAAACTGCTCACGCGTCATCAATGAATGAGCACCGGTGGGGTCACTTCCCTGCAGCTGTAACCGCTGCATAGAATCGTGCATATCTATCATGGCACGCTGAGTAGCCGCCATCCAGTCCCAGTTGTAATCACAGACAGCTTGCAGGTAAGGATCTGGTCCAGGAGTAGAAGTACCAGGACCATCAGAAGCCCGGGTACCCACTGCAGCTGCACTACCTCTAACACTCTTCGCCCTGCAATACTTGGCCACATACCTATCATCAATGGGCGACGGGATCCTTACCTGACCCCTTGAGGGTAGTCTCACCCTCGCCTGAATGCACAAACTCATGATTAAGCACGGGAAAGCCAGGGGACAATTCACACGAGCCCCCGACTTTAGCCCGCTCTCAATCACGGGCTTAAGCTCATTAGCAATAATCCTCGCCACATCGATCTGGACGTTGGTGAGGATACAATGGACCAAATGTTCCACTGGGATCGGCACAGTAGAAGTGTGAGACTTTGGTTGGATATTTGTCAGCACCATCAGCAGAATCAGTTGAGCCAAGGGAGTCATGTCCTTCCTATGATACCTCATGGGAACCCCAGATGGGTTCAGCTCAACAGATTTCCCTCTTAATAGCAGGGCGGCAAAAATGGCTTCAACATCCCGGTGAAGCCGTAAGTCTGTGTGGTATGTGTCCCTCTCTTTGGCTCCCAGTTGGAGCGGATCTCCAAGGACTCGGCTAATAGCATCCCTATCAAACGCAACGGGACGATCGACCACTCGAGATGTCCAAGTAAACGGCTCGTCATCATCCGGTAGTGCGTTCGCATAGAAGTCACGTACCGTTGCGATATCATAGTGCTCGAGTGGGGAAATTAATCGATCCCATTTCTTTGTGTCAATCAACCCGGCGAATGCTTTGTTTGTGCCTTAAGGGTTGATGATGAATCTCTTCTCCGGTAGAATTTTTCGCTTCTCCAGAGCAACGTATCTTGCCGCTTGCTTCGCCCCGACAAATTTGTCGGTATCAAATTGGATCGTTACTAGACGGGAAGTGTTCCCTCCCTTCCTCTTCTTTGAAGCGTCGGATCTAGATTCCATCTGCAAAACATAAAGAGGAAACAACACACACAAAACAGATTAGACAGCAAAACCAGAAATCCAAGAACTGTCAGGCTCGCTGCTGCTTCGCCTAGCGAAGTGGCAGCGAATGCTCGCCCCTGGTTCGCCTAGCGAGCTGCTAGCGAACCTTACGGGTTTTTGGGTTCTGTAGCATTTTCAGAGAAATCTTCCCAAAACCCACATTCTAAGGGTTTCAATTTCAGAACCTAATGATATATCAAGAAAAGAATCGTTCTATGCTATCGGTAATTACACATTCACATGCAAAACCTAAAATCCCCAATTTGCAAAACCAAAAATCCCACATGCAAACCTAAAGTTTCCCATACCAACAACTCATCCTAATTGTCATTCAAATCGGAAATAACAGATTTCAAACATACAGAAATTGTAGTAGGGCAAACCTTAGTTACACGGATTGATTGAAATGTGAAGTGGAGTAAGGTTCGCAATCTTCCAATAGGGTTTGAGTGTTAGTGAGAGAGATGAAAATGAGAGAGTGTGGAGAGTGCTCGGTTAAAATGCCTCAGCAAAGTTGCAAAAACAGAAAAGTTTGTGTTTGGGCCAAAATGAGTGGCCTGCTGAGATTTTAAATAAGTGCTGTCACGCAGCGCTCGCTGCTGCTTCGCCTAGCGAGCAGCTAGCGAATCAGCTCGCTACTGCCTCGCCTAGCGAGCATCAAGCGAGCATGACAGCAATTGCCTTTTCAAAGGAAGCACTACAGGTACATTCAGCATGGTTTTATCACTTCGAAACCCATCACAACACAACAGAAAAGCAGTAAATACTTACAATGTTGGGGTGCCTCCCAACAAGCGCTTGTTTAACGTCGACTAAGCTCGACGGTGTGATGCTCACAGAGGAGCATCCAAAGGAATTGCACTGCTCTCGCGATCCACATGACCGCCGAGATAAACTTTCAACCGTTGGTCATTCACGGTCCAACTATCCTTCTTTTCTAGGTCCTCAATGACAATAGCTCCGTAGTCCTTAACGTCTTTGACCCGAAATGGCCCGGACCATTTTGATTTCAACTTTCCGGGTGTCATACGGTGAACTGACTTCGTGTGTTTTTGCTTCGGAAAGCAAATGTCGCGGATAGCAAGAGTCGCCACCGACTTTTCTTTTATCCAATAAGGAAAGGTGGAAAAGAACAGGAAAGACCTTAATTAGATTTTGGGTTCGGGAGGTACATTATACAAAGGGAAGGTGTTAGCACCCTTTCTATCCATGGTTATCCATGGGCTCTTAATTGCTGGATCACTTATGTTATTTTTCTTGTCTGAAAAAAAGTGTTTGTGAACGGCTTAGAAAATGTTTTGAAAAGAGAGTTTAACTTTGTAATGATTCTTGCATGAATGTATACAAAGTATTTATCTCGTTTAATTTTGAAAGCGGTTTAGAAAAATATAACTTGGTAATGATTCTAGTATGAATGTATACCAAGTGGTGATTTTCTAGTAGATGTTTTGCAAAGTGTGATGTATGAAAAATGTTTTAGGTTGTGAGTCAGCAATTAAGAGTTATACCTACCCAAGGTCTTTATGGGTATTTCCTATCCTTAGGAGGGTAAAATTGTCCTTACTATTGAGAAGTAAGTAGTTTTATCCTTTGGATGTAAAAGGGTCATCGTAGGGTCATCGATTGGTCATTGAAGGCAACATTTGTAGGGATACCTTAGCATTCGAAGGGACGATCATCATTTAACCGTAGGCTACATCGAAGGGTCATCGAGGGACAAAGATCGTATATTCGTAGGCAACATCCGAGGGATTATAATTTATATTATAGGGACATGATGAATTAACCGAAGGGTCCTTGCTAAGTGTATCCCCACATTCGCGGGATATGACCATAATACCGTAATACCGTAAGGCAACAAAGAGAGATCCAAGATCACATATTCAAAAGCAATACTTTACAATCAATTAAGTAGTTGTAATCAATTAGGTGATTAGGTCCATATTAAAATCAATTCAGTAATCAGGATGAATCTCCACATTAAAATCAATTAAATAACTTGGATGAATCTCCACATTAAAATCAATTAAATAACTAGGATGAATCTCCACAAGGGTATCCCACAAATAAAGTGGAATACCTAGCAAGCTACCTTTTCGGGAGTACGTGAGCCCTTACAAAATTCAGCAAACGAGTCAGAATACCAAATCAGGGTGCAACCGAGAATAGCACCACAAAAGAAACCACAACAGTAATAAGGTCAGGTACATAATGCATGGCTATGATAAAACATGCCAGATGAGCAAAAATCAGAACAGAAAAGTCAGCATCTGTCACGTTCGCTCCTGCCTCGCCTAGCGAAGGCTTAGCGAACACTCGCTACATGCTCGCTTAGCGATGTGCTAGCGAGCGGCTGCGGATTCTGGTTTTGATATCAGTACCATGTCAGCAAGCTTCACACCTTATGGCATCCATTACAGAGATTACATGGTTAAACATCCAAGATATTCATACATATTTAAATTCATATGCAAAGCTTAAGATATTTCCATGAATTCAATCATAATGCCATATGCAAATTAAGAACATAAAGCGGTAATAGTAAGGCAAACCTGTTTGCAACTGAATTGCAACCTTGAATTGGCAAGTCGGATTGAGTTGGGCGGAGGTAACCTTGGTGCAGATGAGTTTCCTTCAGGGTTTCCTTTGGGGTTGCTCTGAATTCTCTGGGTTAGCCTTCAGGGTTTGCTGTCTGTGAGTGTTTCCCTTTCTCTCCCCGTTTTCGTTCTCCTTTTCTGACTGAAGTAGTGGTATTTATAATGCTCTTTTTGTGACCTAATGGACTCAGACTGAAGCCCAGAATTTTCTGGTATTCGCAAGCTTCGCTAGGCGAGTGGTGTAGCGAAGGGTTCGCTAGGCGAAGGATTTGCTCGCCTAGCGAGCAAGCCAGTTTAGGCCATTGTCTGGATTTTGCCACCTGTGAGCTGGGTCTTTGTTCCTTTAAGATCAATGCCTTGCAAAATGAGTGAGAGTGCCTTAAAAAATGTCTTGCAATATTAACGGGCAAATTTTGGGGTATGACAGCTGCCCCTGTTCAATATTCTTGAACCGAGAGAGTTAGAATGGTATGTACGTCATTCGTGGTCTGGAGGTGGAAGATTATTGAACACTTAGAATGCCCCAAAAATTTGCACTTGTCAATTAGTCTTGACGGAGATGGGCTTAAAGATGCCATCCATGAGGTTTAATGAGGATATTTTCAGAGTGCGTTGTACATCAGACGATTTCTAAAGACATGGGTGTCATATCGGGTCATACGCTAGACCGTATAGTGAGTCATCATTAGGTTGTCGACTTCGCTGGGGAGTCAGAGTGTGTCATGCGCTGCTGGGGATAAGGGATCAGAGTGGATCATACGCTAGATCGTATCTGAATAGCAGAGTGAACCGTCCCTTAGGCTGCATCTGGAGAGGTAAAGGTCAGAATGGATCGGACGCTAGATCGTATCTGAGTAGCCGAATGAGTTGTCCATTAGGCAGGTGACTTCGCTGGGGATGAAAGATCAGAATGGATCGTACACTAGATCGCATCTGAGTTGCAGAATGAGCCGTCCATCAGGCTGTATCTGAGGATGAAAGGGGAGTCGTACGCTAGACCACGTTTCAGAAGGTACCGCACGCTAGGTAGTATCTGAGGAATAAAGATCAGAAGGGATCATACGCTAGATCGTATCTGAGGGGATGAACATCCAAATGGGTTGTACGCTAGACCGTTTTGGAACAGTTGGAGGAACCATACGTTAGGCTGAATCAGAATGAACCGTACGTTAGGCTATGTCTGACAATATTTGTATACGTTGTATTTGCAATGAATGTCTGGGATGGGTTTAAAGATGCCACGCCATTAGGAGGATATCAGAGTGCTCGTCAGAATGAATATTCATATGGATTATATCTGAAAAATGTATCTGATTCTTGAATGTAATTGATAAAGATCTGTCCGTCTGAATGGATCTTCATTTTGACTGTATCGGGAGGATAATTAACCTGAAAAATAAAGTTAGCTTCATGCCATGTCATGATGCATGAGATGTTTTATGCTTTTGGCAATAAATGTGAACAATGTATGCATGTGTATGCTGTGAAATGATGTAATGAATGAATAATGCGTCTGAAAAGCTCTTCCGGGGAAAATAAATCCCAATATTCTGGTCGGAGATACTTGTATTGATGACCCTTTCTTAGCCGGGGATACTCGATTTCTGTCTGACGGTGGAAACACTCAACAGAGCCCGGCTGGGGATAGAAGAGATGACTAGTCTGTCTGGTGATGCCGACCTCTTCTGGGAAATAGCTGGTTTTTGTTGGGGGAATAGAATTAGCGACCGGACTCATTGGAACGCCTGGTTAGACCTTCTCCTCGATCCTGAAGTCTTTTCGTAATTGCTATTTCCGTTTTATGCATGTATTTTCGATAAACATCAATCATATTCAAATGCATATACTAATTCGAATTAAATCAATGGACGTTTATGCAAACTGTAAGACCCCAATTTTGGCCCTAAGATCCCTCATGGCCCATATCATATCATATCATGGCCTCAAGGATCATTGCATACCTTAGCTGTCCTCCTAGTGGGTGGGGTACCTTGTGAGTGTGTTTCTTGATCACCAAGCATGTATTGCATTTGTATATCATTGCTTTTCATATGTTTACTAACCAAAAGTACAAAAATATTGTCACCTAACCATGTTGCTTGCAGCTGAAGCAATCATCAGTCAATCAGTCAAATCAGGCCTTGAGTAATAGATGGTGGCCATTCTTGAAGAATTTGGACACCATGATCATTCATAAAGAGTTCATATAACTTGTGATATCATTTGGAATCAAGATCTCATGTGAAAGAGGCTTGAAATTCATCAGAACATGGCCCAGTCAAGAAAAGTCAACAAAAGTCAACTATGGTCAACTGTGCATTTAATCAGGAATTGGAGGGCGTGAGATGGTTAGAAAGACCTCATTCATGTCCATATAAGCTTCATTTGACATTTCAAAGACCAAGGTTGAAGGAATTGAAGTCAGACAGAAAATTTCCCAAAATGGCAAGTGGACCTGTAATTTCAGTTGCCCAAAATGGAAAGTTTTTCCCCTCAAGATAACTTCATCATACAAGCTTCAAATGGAATTTTGTCTAACATGAAAGTTGAATATCTTGTTCTCACAATTCCAAAAAGTCCAAGAACTTGAAAATCCCATGTATGGTTTGCAAGATATGGCTCAGTGAATTTCAAAAAAAGACCCGTAATCAGGAGGGCATAACTTCCACATGGTTTGTCCAAATTGCAAGTTCTTTATATGCACAAACTCCATTTGACATGTACTTTCATGGTGCATAATTGGATTTCTTCAAAATTGCTCAATGCAAAAGGTCAAATTTCAACTGGACTGTTAAATGAACCAGGGGCAAAATCGTCCAACTTGTGAAATAATTGGAATTTTTGAGTGGGGATTTTTGCTACACTTCATAAATGGTATTTGAAAATTGTTGGAATCATCATAACATGGCTAGGCCTCATGGTTTGATATCTAGCTTTTGAAATGGACTTGAAAATACATGACATTACCATGACATGGTGAATTTGCAAAGTACATGGTCAATGGAGATGGGACTTTTTTCTACACATCATATATGGTATTTTGGACTTGCTTGAATCAAAATTGAACTGATATATGGACTGGTTTAGAGAAAGGGTAAAAAGGCCAAATGCACACAAAAACTCCATTTTCACTAATCCCATTTTTTTGCTTAATTGTGATTAAACTTGGATTAAGAGCTCCATATATATACTTAATTCTAACAGAAACTGCAGAATCTAATCACAATTCACAAATCACAATCAAATTCTTCAAATTCTCTCAAGCTCCTCCAAGATCCTTCTTCACTTTTTCACTCAATTCTTCAAGAATCCACTGATTTTTGTGCTTTCCTTTGTAGCATTCATCATCTGCAGGTGGTGGAGGATTTCTGTTCGTGACAATTGGATCAAGAATCGGTCAAAACTCCAACTGTTGCAACAAGGAGCTTCCATGGCAGCAGCAAGATTCACCTTCATCGCGCACTTTTGAGCTAAGAGACCATCATCAACCATCTCCTACATCGAATTGCTCTATCTGTTTCTATAAACCGAGGCCAAATACACACAATTCCAACAGAAACCATCATCAAAAGGTAAAATTCGAATCCTCCGATTGTTAGAATTGACATGTGGTTTAGGTAGTGCTTGGAACATAGAATCGATTGATGCTTGAATCGTGTGATTTGGTCCGTTATTCATCGAGATATGTGGATTCAAAGGTTACATGTTAAAACTTCTTTCCATCGATCCTTGCTGTGTGTTAACTTCTAGACGATTTCATTGGCATATCCGTGTTCTACGCGGAATAACCTTTCCAACGGTATACGGTTTATTGGATTTGGTGAAGAAATAGCCGTAACCGAATTTGCCGGTGGTGATGAACATGAACGCGAAGAACGCTTAATTTTCTGGAATTTCCTGCGTTCAATCCTGTTCCGCCTGGCTTCTTTTCAAAATAGTGTTTCCCGCTTGGCCTGAACAAATCAATTGCCGCCACCGCATTAATTTGGACGGCACCGTTTTTGGCATTGGCTACAGATTCCACGTTACTGTCATTTGCTGTAACAGTAAAGCAATTCCATGATTAATCCACTGCACTATTAATTAATTAATCCTAATCCAACCTAAATAAATATTTCAATAAATATTTAAAAACTTCAAAAAATCATACATTACTCAATATTGATCCAAATAATTCAAGACTTTTTTTGTTAATCTCCATTTTTAATCTACTTTTTAATAGATACAAAAAATAAAATTGTGCTTGGTAGAAAAATTAATTGACATAGAGATGTATATAATGTATGCCATTTTCACATGTTCTACTATTTTAATCACAAAATCATCATGCCTAATCCAAGTGGAATGAAATTTTAGGTGTAGATTCTTGATACATTTCTGGAATTTTTGACATAGGTTTTGTAATTTTTAGACCTCTGGTTTTTTAGATATGATTTATTGAACTTGAGTGTGATAATATGTGACACAATGTGATATGTTGAATTCCCTGATTTTTTTTCCATGCTTCCCCTTGGCCTATGGCCTTGATTTTTTGCATGTAGCACATTTGATATGTTAGCATTCACTATGAATTTTTGTGGATTTTTATAATCCATTTCTTAATTGATTAGGATTTTTGAGTGCTGCCTAGCATTTTAGGGCTTTATTTGTGTAACCTTTTGTGTATATGTTGCCAAATCTTCATCCTTAACCCTATGACCATGAAAATTGATAGAGTAGTTCCTAACATGTTAAGCTATCATTTGGCTTTGGTCCTACTAATTTCCCATTTACCATCACTGTTTACCATTTAATTGAAGTTGATGTACATTTTGTAACTTCATTTGAGGGTGTTTTTACATGCTTTGACATGTTGAATTAATTCCCATAGTTCCACTAATCCAAATTGCTTGAAAATTGACATGTAGCTTGTTGGATGTCCTCTGTTTAAGATATAATTTTTGTGGAATTTTCTATGCTGTTTTGATATTTTTTGTGATGTGACCTTGCTGGTTGCTCATATGTGGTTTAACATTGCTCACTTTGCCTTACATGTTGCATAGATTGAGATGTGTACATAGTTTGGATATGGGACCAATTGGGATCCATTTGTAATTGAAATATCTTGGTTTTGATCATGATTTACTTGCTGTTTTAGGATTTTTCCATCCTTTGGACCCTAGGCTTGGCCTAGTGGTCTTGTTACTTATGTTTGAGCTTGACTTTGACTTTTCAGGTTAAAAAGCTAATGCCTTAAGGAGGTTGATGCATAATTGAGTTGAAATCATTTGACCAATTGTTTGTTTTGTAGGGCTTGGTTCACTTGGTCCTTGTGCTATGCACATGTTGCACATTATTGTTTGATTGTACATTGGTTGATTCTTATTGTTATTGTTCTGTTTATGTTGGGATGCTGATCATTTTTGACTGATTCCAGGTACCCTTAGTTGCTCAGTTCTCTTAAGAACTTGCATTGCTTTGCTTATAAGCAATTGGCATTGAGGTATAGCACCTTCTTCTTCATGTAGTCTGGAGACCCGGCCCGTTATTTGGCCGGGCAAACTGTCTGAAGTCCTCCTTAAGAGGCAATATTTGTGATTGTTTATGTTTGTCCCAAGCAGGAAAAGTCCTCATTTGAGGCAATTGGTGGATATAAGAGATATGTAGCCTATCTCCCACTATTCGGTGTGTCTTCTCCTTGCTCCCATTACATGGTTGTAGCATTGAGATCCAAACCCAAGATCTATCGAGTCTAATTGGGGAAAGAGTTCCATCTTTCTGAACTCCCCCACATTCTTATATTTACATGCTCTCTCGGACCTGAGATAGAAGCAATGAGGTACACCCCTCATATCCTTTCATCTGCTTCACCTTAGCCCCTCAATGGCAAGGTTAAGAGCAACTTTAACCCTATTCCAGTTGGCTTTAATGCCTCACCCTTTTGCTTGAGCCTAATTGAATGGTTATAGTGTGTGCTACTTGAATTTATGTGATTGATTACTTGATTCATTTATACATGATTACTTGAGTTTGCCATTGTGCATTCATCATCATTGTTTGCCATTAGTGCATGATTATCTCATCTGTCTTTGTGACACATTGTTGTTTGCCCATGTAGGATACAATTATAAGTCCATGTAGATTGGCTTTTGTTCCTATGACATGGAAGAGATAGAGTGTAAGACCTCATTGGTCACTCATATCTTCTTTGCTCTTTGTTTGAGCATTGTTGTTGTATGTGAGGATTCATTGTAAGTCCCTGTGATGTGGCATTTGTATTCCTAGGATCATACGGTGGAGGTTCACATAAGTCCAGATAGATTGGCAGTTGACTTCCCTGTTTTGTTTTTGTTTTATTCTGATGGAGATTAGTGTAAGTCCATGGAGTGGCTTCTGATATCCTTGCTTGTTTTAGGAGACAGGTATAAGACCATCGAGTGGCCTCCAGTATCCGCTTTTATTTACTTTCATCTGTTATTATGGCCATATTATTGCTCATCTGTAGCCTATTCCTAAGGACCCACTTGAATCATCTTCTATATGATTTCAAGAGGTGAACCCTTCTAAGAAGTTTTACCTTCACTCTTCCATTCCATTCATTCCATTGTGTCCTACCTTTTCACACATACTTTTAAAAAGACTTGAAATAAGTGTTGTGCAAACATTCTCACTCTTTCCAAATTAGAAACTTGGACCTTAAGTCCATGATTTTTCCAAATTCCATTTTGTAAATACTTCATTTTGAATTGACATTAATCACACTTTGACCATACTTTGTAAGTAATTCCAAATCAATTAACTTCACTCATTCAAATGATTTTGTGGCTTTGTCCATGTTTGTTAAGCTTTCATACATTAGCTATAGGTTTGATTTACCCTAGTTGGTTGATATTAATCTCACCTATTTGTCCTTAGTAGATGAATTGTAAGCCTTCCTTGCCTATTATAGGGTTAACCCCTCTCTGGCAAGTTGAAGCCTTTCTCACATGGTGGACTAGTTGTTATATAAGGTTGAGTATTCTCCCATTGGTAATGAAAAGCCATAGTGCTATTGTTTTAAAATGAACTCACTCATGTTTTGGAAATTTTTTAGCCGAACTACGGCGTTTTGATCCTTACCTTTGATGGAAGGTACGTAGGCAACGGGTTCATCCGTTCGAACACAAAAATAATTAACTTGTACATTCTTTTCTCATCATCCCATTCATGTTTGCACAACAATATTTCAAAACAAATAAATAATTTTATACAACAAGTGTGAAAAGGGCTCCCTAGGAGTACCTAGGACGTAGTGGGTGCCTAACACCTTCCCATTATGTAATTTACCCCTTACCCAGACTCTCTGATCTTTTTCATTAGTTTTCTACGTGTAAAACTTCTTAGATTTTTGTTCGCTTTTTAACCAGTCCTTAGGATAAATAAAAGTGCGGTGGCGACTCTATATTCATTGTATACATTGCTTATGATTTAATCAATAGATCATATAGCGACGAATACACCGCTACAGAAAAGTGGCGACTCTGCTGGGGATTAATCTTTCTTGGTGGTATTGCCTACTTTTCACCTTTGTTGTGTGATATATTATTATTTGTTATTTGACATATTTTTGTACAATTTGGGATAACTGTATTGATTGTAATGTTTGATTTGCTTGATATACAATTGCTGTTTGCTTTGGTGATCTCTGTGAGATGAGTTCTATACCCGAACTCGAGTGCACTCTAGGATAGGAGAATGGCATAGTCTTGTCGACTGGTGTGGAGTATTCCTTAGCCAGTTGACTTGCGAGTCCATTCACTTGGTGGAGGTCATGTTGGATTGATAATGTCACACAAGTTATTTGTGGTTAGGCATTATTCTTTCAATCATGTGCCTTAGAAGCCAAGGACCTTAGTTTACCAAACCCATCTTGGCCTATTTTTAGGACGTAGTGCGGAGGTCGTTCAGATGTAAGATCTGATGCGATTGTTACGCGATACTACACTCATAAGAGTTTCTCTTGAGAATATTTGAGTATTCGTTCCTCCGATAATATTCGAAAGATGGAACGATGATTATGGGAACCTCTGATAGAACATGTCTGGCAGGTTTAAACCCTAGTACACTCCCTTTGGGTGGTTCTTAACCAAGACTCCATGCTCGTGACTCTCAACAAACCCGTGATTCGTGGTTGAGTCGTTCAAACATTGTTAATATCAATGGAACCCGGATCAGGTGTAAAACCTAAAATCCACCAAAGCGGCTGGTTGATATTAAGGATGTTCGAACCGGTTCATGTACCGTTAATATCAATGGAACTTGGGTGTCGATAAGGTGAAAACCTAAATCCACCAAAATGGATGATTGATATTAGGGATACAATGAGCTTTCCCACGACCTTTGTTTGGTGTGCTTTGCTTGATCCTTGAGTGTGATTGTTGCATTCATGCATTCATGCATTCATCCGCATCCATATCATCAGAAAAAGAGAAAATTTTCAAGGAACTCAAAGGAGTTTATTTGCAAAAAAAATTCAAACATGAAAAAACCGGAAAAATTTTTTCACCTGATGTATCTGATGAGATATTCTCATATATGATCAAAATGTTAAAATTTCAAAGTTTGCAAATAAAACCTTTGAGTTCCTTTGAAATAAAAAACAAGCATATGCATAAACACTTCATGCATCATTTGCATAAACGGGCGTTTTGTTCCGGTCTCCCGTCCTGTGGTATGACCCTGCGATCTTCATTTATTTTGGAGATGCACCTCGCCGGTATTATACCAAAGCCAACTCTTCCAGAGATTGATGGATCATCCCGAGCAAGAGAGTTGTGAACTCGAGGAGGAATTTGCCAGACTAAGTGCTTTTGATGGATTTATTCCTGGTTAGCCACTTGTCTTCCTATATTGACGCTGAGGATGAAGTTGGAACTCCTTTCCAAGCTTTATCTATTGATGAACCAATTGAGAAGAAGTCTCCTTCATTCACTTCCTACCGAGATGCGAAACTGGCCATTGAATGTGGTGCAGTTGCTGGTTTAGGAAAGATGATTGAGCTTGAAGACAACATATCCCGGGCTGGCATTGGCTACTGTTCTGGGGCATTCAATGAACAAGGGTTGTTCAAGAGTGCAAGATTCATCCATGCTGATCTACCCGAAGAAGCTGCTGCTATCTTGGAAGAGGATGCAGAGGACTTGAACAATTTCATCATTTTTGGGGGTGTCTGCCACAATTGGGTCGCTGTAGATGTTCCTACGGTCATCCATAGATCAGAGTAATTGTTCACTTTGTTCGAAACCCTTCTCCCATGCCAAAAGGAGAAGTGATGACATTGTTGGCAGCATTTAATACAATGATATTTCATTCAATTAATGCATTGTTAAACATTTGTTTTTCCATTTGTTTTCACTTTTTGCTTTTGCATGAAATCAGTGATCACAAAAAACCCATAAAAACAAGAATAAACAACTTTTTCATCTGCATAAATGATTTGCTTGTTTAAATACAAAAGCTTTTCGTTATCCAGAATCATTATGCAGGGATTTCTAAACCCATTGAACATAATGATCAAACGCCATCTCCCAAATTTGAATTCCTTGTATTCGAGGCAGAGGAAGATGATGTTGAAGGGGATTCCTGATAAGATCACCCACCTTCTGGAGCACGAAAAGAAGCTCATTCAGTTGTATTATGAGAATCAGCATTAGTCAAACTGGGGCATTACAAATGTAATGTAAAAAGAAAAGAGAGAAGAGGGTGAAAAACTCAAAGTAAAAGCAAAAATCAGGAAAAAAAAAGGAATAAAAGAAGCCTGATACCCTCAAAGTCCCTAGTTGACTGATGCTGAATGGATTCAGAGTCGTTATGACCAACTGAATTTGGTTGAAGAGAAGCGATTAACCGCCATGTGTCATGGGCAGTTATATCAGCAGAGAATGAAGAAAGCATTCGATAAGAAGGTCAAGCCTCGTGTGTTCAGAGAAGGTGACCTCGTGCTCAAGAAAGTCTTGTCTTTCGTGCCCGATTCCAGGGGCGAGTGGACTCCAAACTATGAGGGTCCATATGTTGTTAAGAGAGCCTTTTCAGGCGGTGCTTTGATGCTTACAACAATGGATGGGGAGGATTTCACTCATCCTGTGAATTCAGATGCAGTCAAGAGATACTTTGCCTAATAAAAAAAAAAGTATATGCAAATGAAAAACAGAATAGCTCGCTAAGTTGAAAACCCGAAAGGGCGGCTTAGGCAAAAATGAGCGTCTCGGTGGAAAACCTGCAAGGGTAATCCAGGAAAAAGTCAGAGACTTGATAAAAAAAAGCATATTTGCATCCCGCTAGATTGAGTACCTCACCCTGGGGCAATCTAGGCAAAAATTAGGGATCAGGCAAGTAACTGCATCCTGACAAGACTTTCTGTTTCACCAGCTGTCGTTTTCGTCAGAGGATTCTCGATTCGTCGTCAACTGAAGCTTCGCATACATCGAGATTCAAATTGGTAGAGAAAGGATCATTATGTTCAATGTAGCCCTCTTCCAATATATATCACTGATTTCAAATTTGTACAGATCTATGGAGCCTTGCCATTTGCAGACTACCATTCCATCAAATAAATTTGAGCTTTTATCCAATTATTTGCACTCTTATTTGTTTCAATTCAACAAATGTTTTGCATGTTTTACTTGATAAAAATATCATTGTTTTAAAAACAAAAATTTTCAAAATTATTGTTTTAAACAAAGTGAACATTCACTATGATAAAAGGATACTCAAAGAATTTCTCAGTGCTCTCCCAAGGGTGGCATGGTTTCCAACAGGTAAGACATTTGTTCATACTCCTGGTTTGGTTTGTATCCTTCTTCTCCAGATTCGGTTGTTGGGGTTGTTCCCCAAGTAGAGATTTGGTTGTTAGGGTGGTTCCCTAAGCAGAGCTTCTGTGGATTTTGACTCCCCGAAGCAGAGTGGTGTATTGAAGACTCAGTCTGTTCTCCAGCAGTATTCTCTCCCCGACTTGATTGCTCAGGTGTTCAGGATAATTGTGTTAGTGGGTTGATATCCCCGTATCCCGTATTTCTCCCCAAGTGAGTTGCCAGCATGATTGCAAGTCGAGTTGTTGGTGGGGTTATTCCCCAAGCAGAGTGTTGTTGAAGACTCAGGGTTCTCCAATAGCAGTTTTCCCCAGCATGGATGCTTTCCTTGTGGAAGATTCGGCGGTTGATGGTTTGTCACCTTGGTGCCTCGCCACTTTCTCCAGTAGTCGCTATCCCCAGACTTTATTTGTCTCCTTGGCACAGTAGAGCTGTTATTGATATCCCCATTGCAGTCGCGAGTAGAGTTGTTGTCACTCTCCCCAGCGCAGTTGCCAGCGGATTTATCTGTTTTCTCAGCACGGTCACTTTCCTTTTGGAAGACTCGGTAAGTCAGTGGTTTGATACCCGGTACTTTACCTTTTCCCCGGCAAAGTCGTCAGTGGAGTTGTTTACTTTCTCTCTATCAGAATGGTTGTTATTCTCAGCAGAGCAGGATTTATTTTCCTACTCCGTAGTTGATTGGGTTGATATCCCAGTATTTTCATCCAACTTCCTCCAGCATTTGTCTGCAGAGCGGTTGTTGTGGCAGTATTGCCTGTTGAACCTCCTTCAATCCCCGGTATGGTCGGTTGATAGCTCCGTCATCCAGAGATCGTATTGATTTCCTGATTACTTTTCAATCCTCAGTAGAGCGGATTTTATTGCAGAATCTGCTGATGTGATCCGACAGAGGTATGTTCGCCCCGAGTAGAGTGGTTGTTGCAGAATCTACTTGTTTGGTGCTTTCCTTCCTCGTTGGGTTGTTCCCCAAGAGAGTAGTTGATGATATCCCCAGTAGAGTTGCTTGTGCAGCCAGACTCTATCCGGGTGACCTTTGCTCCCTCAGTGGGTTGTTCCCCAATGGAGTTATGTTGGATCCGTTCCCATAGCAGTGTTTGCTAGGATCCCCTGCAGGATTTTGAGATTTTCTCTTGTTCCCCAACAAATTTGTCTTTGTGGCTCTTTGCCTGTTGTGACTTTCTGTGCCCCAGTTGGGACGATCGCTGATCCATTGCTCAGATATTTGGTATTCTCCAGATATCCCTGATTCTTTTGCTTCTGCTTCCCAGCAGTACCCGCAGATCTTTGCTTTATGGCATGTAGATCTCCAGCAGAATTGGCTTTCCAGTTGGTTTTCCCCTGGAAGTATAATACCGGACGTTTGATTCCTGGACTGTTGTGTTAGAAATGTCTGTTTTGTCAGCATTCATCAAACATAAATCACGCATATTCATGCATATTCATGAAACATTCAGATATTCATGTTGCATTTTTGCCATATACCCTTTGTTTGTTATTCCCTGCTATGGTGATATAGATCTTTATAGATCTTCCTAAGCAGATGTCGGGTGTTAAATCTCTCCATATAGGGTCAGCCCATAAGCAGAAAGTGTCTGTCTGTCCTTCTGCAGTTCCCCACTGAGATATACCCTCGTGGATGACGGTTTCTTTCGTTTCCTCCCAACACATATATTGGGATGGAGGTTCCTATGTGAGTTATATCCTCATTAGGACGTGTCTTGATTCAGTCTGTCTTTTCGGACCTTTCCTGAATTGACATTTGTCGTCTGTTCCTTGTGCTTCCCTGTGGTGATTTTTATCCCCAGCGGAGTTTCGGGCCTCTACCCTTATACCGGTAGTTGTAAGTCCTACTGTTCCTTTCCTCTTGGCGGGATTTGTGGTTATATACCTTTCATTCCTCCGCAAGAGTCGATTTTGGCCTCTACCCTTATACCGGTAGTTGTAAGTCCTACTTTCCTGGCTTTCTTGGCAGAACTTGTGGCTATATACCTTTTAGTCCCCAGCCAGAGTTGTTGGTTTTCTACCTGATAGTCGGTAGTCGTAAATCCTAATTCCCTACTCTCCAACAGAGTTTGTGGTCTGTTATAAACCACTTTTGGGTTTCTCGTGCGGATTCGTGATTTATTCTATCCCCACGCAGAGTTTTTGGTTTTCTACCCCGTATTCGGTAGATGTAAACCCTAATTTGTGGTTATTCCCACCAGAGTATGGCTTCCACCCCGTATTCGGTAGTTGTGAGTCCCATCTTTTTTCCCCTAGCAGTGGTAACCTTCGTGGTTCGATCTGTTTGTTGGTGAATTCTTCTGTTGTTGTGGTTTTATCCCAAACAGAGTTTTGTTCCCGGTGGTGATTTTTTATCCCTAGTGGAGTTTGTGGTCTTCTACCCCGTATTTGGTAGTTGTAAATCCTATGTCGCTGTGATTTTTCTCTCCAGCAGAGTTGTATCTTATGATACATGTGGATAATTGCCGGTTGCTAGCAATTTTATCCTCAGCTGAGTCTTTGGTTTCTTACCCAGTAGTCGGTATTGTTAAACCCCTTGTTTCCTCAGCTAGATTTTTGGTCTTCTACCCCGTATTCGGTAGATGTAAACCCTAATCTCTTTGTGGTTGTCTTCATTCAATATTCGATGTTGATATTCCTCCCTGCCTTGGGTTAGTTGCTCTTGAGTAAGCACTTGTATTCCCAGCAGTCGCCTGGATCAGTGCCGGGTGCTTGCAATGTTATCCTTTTTGAAGTCTCCAGTGGGTCTTTTCACCGTTTGCTAGTGATTTGTTCCCCGGATCATTGATTGTTTATCAATGTATTCCTAGCTTGTGTGGATAATTGCCGGATGCTTGCAATTTATCCCTAGTGAGTCTTTCATTTACCCGTTTTGTTGGTAATGTTGTAACGCTTTTGATTGGTCATCATTATATGCCTGTTCGGTATCCCGATGCCTCTCTTTTCGGTCGATTTATCCTTTATTAACCCTTATACCGGTTATGGATAATCTTCCATGCGAGTATACTATCCACGTTCTGACGGTAATGGATAATATATCTCATGCACTCTTCAGTTGAAGCCTTTTGTGTTTCCCTGGTCGAGTAAGATTCGTTATTTTCCCTTTGCGGAGTCGAATATTCTTGTTGTTGGATAATTGCCGGATGCTCGCAATTTATCCCCTTGAGTTGTCTTTCGTTTACCCGGATGCTTGGTAACGATTGTCTCTCTTTTTGGTTAGTCACCTATTATATACTTCGGTATCTCTGGTGTCTTTTCCTTTCGAGTATATTATTCACGGTTTGCCGATAATGAATAATATGTCTCATGCGCTCTCTAGTTGGAATCCTTTGTTGATTTTCCCCAACTGAGCAAGATTCGTATTCTTTGTAGAATCGAATATTCATCCTTTAACCTGTTTGTGTTTCGGATGTGTGTTTTGGCATATATACCAATTCACGTTTTCGGTAGATCGCCTATTATATACTTCGGTATCTCTGGTGTTTCTTACCATGCGAGTTTATTATCTACGTTCTGACGGTAATAGATAATATATCTCATGCGAGTATTCTTATCCACGGTCTGCCGGTAATGGATATTATATCTCATGCGCTCTTTGGGTTTGTGTCCCCAATTGAGTAAGATTCGCTTTCCTGTTGTGGAATCGAATGTCCATCCTTTAAGTCGATTTGCTTTTTCAAGCCCTCCTTTCGGATGATGAGTGTCTTGGCATATATACCAATTCACGTTTCGGTCGGTCACCTATTATATACTTCGGTATCCCTGGTGTTCCCTCCTTTCTACTCCCTATTATGACTTTGGTCCCTTGTGGAGTTAGATTTTCCTGAGTTTTGTACCCTTTGTTGGTCTTTCTCAGATGTTGGTTGATTGATATCTCTCACCCTTATACCGGTCTTAGATATTCACTCTTCCCGAGTTTGTTACCCTTATACCGGTAACACCTCATTTCCTGTTGCTTTTCCCAGGAGAGTCTCTTTGTTAGACATTCCCCTGCGGAGTTTCCTTTGGTGATTTTTACCTTTTGCTATATGGGCATTTCCCCCAATATATGCATTTTCCCGGCAGGGAGGTTCTCTGTGAATCTTTTCCTGGTCCGAGTCCGGATTTTTATCCGAAGTATCCTTGATGGATAAATTGAGTCAGCTTACGTCTTTCCAATGGATTTATTTTCCTCTGGAATTCTTTATTCCTCGGTGTGAGTCCTTTGCTTCCCCAGCAAGCTCTCCAGTCCGATGTCTGTTATCCCCGCTCGCAGTTGTGTCTTGGTCACGCTGTGTCGATTTTGTTTTCCCTAATCAGAGTCATGTCCTGCTCACGCATTCTTTTTCTACTATCCCCTAATAGAGTCCCAATAAGAGTCTTGTTAGAGTCTCTGTTCCTGGTGAGTGTATTACTCCGATGGATCGTCTTTTCTTCTGTGTGAACCCTATATTCCCCACAGAATTTGCTTTTGCATGCATACATCTGCATCATAAGGTCTCTTAGGGACCAAAATTCGTCTCATTACTATTATTTAAGCTCATTCTACCGCGTCGAGATGAAGATTTCTAAACTTCACTTCTCCGGTTAGAATGACCTTAAATAGGGGCATCTGTAAGACCCCAATTTTGGCCCTAAGATCCCTCATGGCCCATATCATATCATATCATGGCCTCAAGGATCATTGCATACCCTAGCTGTCCTCCTAGTGGGTGGGGTACCTTGTGAGTGTGTTTCTTGATCACCAAGCATGTATTGCATTTGTATATCATTGCTTTTCATATGTTTACTAACCAAAAGTACAAAAATATTGTCACCTAACCATGTTGCTTGCAGGTGAAGCAATCATCAGTCAATCAGTCAAATCAGGCCTTGAGTAATAGATGGTGGCCATTATTGAAGAATTTGGACACCATGATCATTCATAAAGAGTTCATATAACTTGTGATATCATTTGGAATCAAGATCTCATGTGAAAGAGGCTTGAAATTCATCAGAACATGGCCCAATCAAGAAAAGTCAACAAAAGTCAACTGTGGTCAACTGTGCATTTAATCAGGAATTGGAGGGCGTGAGATGGTTAGAAAGACCTCATTCATGTCCATATAAGCTTCATTTGACATTTCAAAGACCAAGGTTGAAGGAATTGAAGTCAGACAGAAAATTTCCCAAAATGGCAAGTGGACCTGTAATTTCAGCTGCCCAAAATGGAAAGTTTTTCCCCTCAAGATAACTTCATCATACAAGCTTCAAATGGAATTTTGTCTAACATGAAAGTTGAATATCTTGTTCTCACAATTCCAAAAAGTCCAAGAACTTGAAAATCCCATGTATGGTTTGCAAGATATGGCTCAGTGAATTTCAAAAAAAGACCCGTAATCAGGAGTGCATAACTTCCACATGGTTTGTCCAAATTGCAAGTTCTTTATATGCACAAACTCCATTTGACATGTACTTTCATGGTGCATAATTGGATTTCTTCAAAATTGCTCAATGCAAAAGGTCAAATTTCAACTGGACTGTTAAATGAACCAGGGGCAAAATCGTCCAACTTGTGAAATAATTGGAATTTTTGAGTGGGGATTTTTGCTACACTTCATAAATGGTATTTGAAAATTGTTGGAATTATCATAACATGGCTAGGCCTCATGGTTTGATATCTAGCTTTTGAAATGGACTTGAAAATACATGACATTACCATGACATGGTGAATTTGCAAAGTACATGGTCAATGGAGATGGGACTTTTTTCTACACATCATATATGGTATTTTGGACTTGCTTGAATCAAAATTGAACTGATATATGGACTGGTTTAGAGAAAGGGTAAAAAGGCCAAATGCACACAAAAACTCCATTTTCACTAATCCCATTTTTTTGCTTAATTGTGATTAAACTTGGATTAAGAGCTCCATATATATACTTAATTCTAACAGAAACTGCAGAATCTAATCACAATTCACAAATCACAATCAAATTCTTCAAATTCTCTCAAGCTCCTCCAAGATCCTTCTTCACTTTTTCACTCAATTCTTCAAGAATCCACTGATTTTTGTGCTTTCCTTTGTAGCATTCATCATCTGCAGGTGGTGGAGGATTTCTGTTCGTGACAATTGGATCAAGAATCGGTCAAAACTCCAACTGTTGCAACAAGGAGCTTCCATGGCAGCAGCAAGATTCACCTTCATCGCGCACTTTTGAGCTAAGAGACCATCATCAACCATCTCCTACATCGAATTGCTCTATCTGTTTCTATAAACCGAGGCCAAATACACGCAATTCCAACAGAAACCATCATCAAAAGGTAAAATTCGAATCCTCCGATTGTTAGAATTGACATGTGGTTTAGGTAGTGCTTGGAACATAGAATCGATTGATGCTTGAATCGTGTGATTTGGTCCGTTATTCATCGAGATATGTGGATTCAAAGGTTACATGTTAAAACTTCTTTCCATCGATCCTTGCTGTGTGTTAACTTCTAGACGATTTCATTGGCATATCCGTGTTCTACGCGGAATAACCTTTCCAACGGTATACGGTTTATTGGATTTGGTGAAGAAATAGCCGTAACCGAATTTGCCGGTGGTGATGAACATGAACGCGAAGAACGCTTAATTTTCTGGAATTTCCTGCGTTCAATCCTGTTCCGCCTGGCTTCTTTTCAAAATAGTGTTTCCCGCTTGGCCTGAACAAATCAATTGCCGCCACCGCATTAATTTGGACGGCACCGTTTTTGGCATTGGCTACAGATTCCACGTTACTGTCATTTGCTGTAATAGTAAAGCAATTCCATGATTAATCCACTGCACTATTAATTAATTAATCCTAATCCAACCTAAATAAATATTTCAATAAATATTTAAAAACTTCAAAAAATCATACATTACTCAATATTGATCCAAATAATTCAAGACTTTTTTTGTTAATCTCCATTTTTAATCTACTTTTTAATAGATACAAAAAATAAAATTGTGCTTGGTAGAAAAATTAATTGACATAGAGATGTATATAATGTATGCCATTTTCACATGTTCTACTATTTTAATCACAAAATCATCATGCCTAATCCAAGTGGAATGAAATTTTAGGTGTAGATTCTTGATACATTTCTGGAATTTTTGACATAGGTTTTGTAATTTTTAGACCTCTGGTTTTTTAGATATGATCCAAATTGCTTGAAAATTGACATAGTTCTTGTTTAGACCTCTGAATTTTTCCCATAGTTCCACTAATCCAAATTGCTTGAAAATTGACATGTAGCTTGTTGGATGTCCTCTGTTTAAGATATAATTTTTGTGGAATTTTCTATGCTGTTTTGATATTTTTTGTGATGTGACCTTGCTGGTTGCTCATATGTGGTTTAACATTGCTCACTTTGCCTTACATGTTGCATAGATTGAGATGTGTACATAGTTTGGATATGGGACCAATTGGGATCCATTTGTAATTGAAATATCTTGGTTTTGATCATGATTTACTTGCTGTTTTAGGATTTTTCCATCCTTTGGACCCTAGGCTTGGCCTAGTGGTCTTGTTACTTATGTTTGAGCTTGACTTTGACTTTTCAGGTTAAAAAGCTAATGCCTTAAGGAGGTTGATGCATAATTGAGTTGAAATCATTTGACCAATTGTTTGTTTTGTAGGGCTTGGTTCACTTGGTCCTTGTGCTATGCACATGTTGCACATTATTGTTTGATTGTACATTGGTTGATTCTTATTGTTATTGTTCTGTTTATGTTGGGATGCTGATCATTTTTGACTGATTCCAGGTACCCTTAGTTGCTCAGTTCTCTTAAGAACTTGCATTGCTTTGCTTATAAGCAATTGGCATTGAGGTATAGCACCTTCTTCTTCATGTAGTCTGGAGACCCGGCCCGTTATTTGGCCGAGCAAACTGTCTGAAGTCCTCCTTAAGAGGCAATGTTTGTGATTGTTTATGTTTGTCCCAAGCAGGAAAAGTCCTCATTTGAGGCAATTGGTGGATATAAGAGATATGTAGCCTATCTCCCACTATTCGGTGTGTCTTCTCCTTGCTCCCATTACATGGTTGTAGCATTGAGATCCAAACCCAAGATCTATCGAGTCTAATTGGGGAAAGAGTTCCATCTTTCTGAACTCCCCCACATTCTTATATTTACATGCTCTCTCGGACCTGAGATAGAAGCAATGAGGTACACCCCTCATATCCTTTCATCTGCTTCACCTTAGCCCCTCAATGGCAAGGTTAAGAGCAACTTTAACCCTATTCCAGTTGGCTTTAATGCCTCACCCTTTTGCTTGAGCCTAATTGAATGGTTATAGTGTGTGCTACTTGAATTTATGTGATTGATTACTTGATTCATTTATACATGATTACTTGAGTTTGCCATTGTGCATTCATCATCATTGTTTGCCATTAGTGCATGATTATCTCATCTGTCTTTGTGACACATTGTTGTTTGCCCATGTAGGATACAATTATAAGTCCATGTAGATTGGCTTTTGTTCCTATGACATGGAAGAGATAGAGTGTAAGACCTCATTGGTCACTCATATCTTCTTTGCTCTTTGTTTGAGCATTGTTGTTGTATGTGAGGATTCATTGTAAGTCCCTGTGATGTGGCATTTGTATTCCTAGGATCATACTGTGGAGGTTCACATAAGTCCAGATAGATTGGCAGTTGACTTCCCTGTTTTGTTTTTGTTTTATTCTGATGGAGATTAGTGTAAGTCCATGGAGTGGCTTCTGATATCCTTGCTTGTTTTAGGAGACAGGTATAAGACCATCGAGTGGCCTCCAGTATCCGCTTTTATTTACTTTCATCTGTTATTATGGCCATATTATTGCTCATCTGTAGCCTATTCCTAAGGACCCACTTGAATCATCTTCTATATGATTTCAAGAGGTGAACCCTTCTAAGAAGTTTTACCTTCACTCTTCCATTCCATTCATTCCATTGTGTCCTACCTTTTCACACATACTTTTAAAAAGACTTGAAATAAGTGTTGTGCAAACATTCTCACTCTTTCCAAATTAGAAACTTGGACCTTAAGTCCATGATTTTTCCAAATTCCATTTTGTAAATACTTCATTTTGAATTGACATTAATCACACTTTGACCATACTTTGTAAGTAATTCCAAATCAATTAACTTCACTCATTCAAATGATTTTGTGGCTTTGTCCATGTTTGTTAAGCTTTCATACATTAGCTATAGGTTTGATTTACCCTAGTTGGTTGATATTAATCTCACTTATTTGTCCTTAGTAGATGAATTGTAAGCCTTCCTTGCCTATTATAGGGTTAACCCCTCTCTGGCAAGTTGAAGCCTTTCTCACATGGTGGACTAGTTGTTATATAAGGTTGAGTATTCTCCCATTGGTAATGAAAAGCCATAGTGCTATTGTTTTAAAATAAACTCACTCATGTTTTGGAAATTTTTTAGCCGAACTACGGCGTTTTGATCCTTACCTTTGATGGAAGGTACGTAGGCAACGGGTTCATCCGTTCGAACACAAAAATAATTAACTTGTACATTCTTTTCTCATCATCCCATTCATGTTTGCACAACAATATTTCAAAACAAATAAATAATTTTATACAACAAGTGTGAAAAGGGCTCCCTAGGAGTACCTAGGACGTAGTGGGTGCCTAACACCTTCCCATTACGTAATTTACCCCTTACCCAGACTCTCTGATCTTTTTCATTAGTTTTCTACGTGTAAAACTTCTTAGGTTTTTGTTCGCTTTTTAACCAGTCCTTAGGATAAATAAAAGTGCGGTGGCGACTCTATATTCATTGTATACATTGCTTATGATTTAATCAATAGATCATATAGCGACGAATACACCGCTACAGAAACCAAACGGAGAAAGTAAAACAAAAGCATCTTTTTGGAAATGAAATTGTATTGATTTTGAAAGAGGGCCTATAAACAGGCAATTCGTGTACAAGGAGACAGAAATCCTAGTAAGAGGAAATCGTCAAGAAAACAAAGAGAAAGCTATGCAGAAAAAGTCTCATTGATTTTAATTCCACTACTGTCATTATGTCTTCAAGCCTCTCATCTCCTGCTGTCGGATAAAAGTGATTGGCTTGTTCAGTCCCTTTGACTTGGGTGAATCTGACTGAGAACGGGACATAGTCATACGCTTTAATCCCTAATTTTTGCCTGGACCGCCTTTTCAGGTTTTCAGTCCATCAGGATACCCTTTTTTGCCCAAGCCGCCTTTTCAGGTTTTCGACTTGTCGGGCATATGTTTTTATATGTTTATCCCTAATTTTTGCCCGAACCCTTTTGGTTCGCCGGGATGCCCTTACTTTTGCCTAGGTACGTCGACCTAGCGGGTCTTTTTTATGCGTAGTATTTTTTAACCATGTCTGCGTTCACGGGATGCGGGAAATCTTCGCCATCCATTGTAGCAAGCATCATGGCTCCACCAGAGAATACCTTCTTAACTATAAATGGCCCTTCGTATGTGGGAGTCCATTTGCCTCTGGGATCACCTTGTGGTAGAATGATACGCTTGATCACCAAGTCACCAATTTGATACACCTGTCTCTTGACTCTTTTGTTAAATGCCTGGGTCATGCGCTTCTGATATATCTGCCCATGACAAACAGCCGCAAGTCTCTTCTCATCAATCAAATTTATCTGATCGAGTCGAGTCTGAATCCATTCATCTTCATCTAAGCCTGCATCTTTCATAATTCTTAGAGAGGGAATCTGAACTTCCACTGGTAAAACGGCTTCCATTCCATAGACTAAAGAGAAAGGAGTTGCCCCTGTCGAAGTTCGTACTGAAGTGCGATAACCATGAAGAGCAAAGGGTAACATTTCCTGCTAGTCTTTGTATGTTACCGTCATCTTTTGTATGATCTTCTTAATATTCTTATTAGCAGCTTCTACGGCGCCATTCATCTTTGACCGGTACGGAGAAGAGTTATGGTGTTTTATGTTGAACTGCGTGCATAGTTCAGTAATCATCTTGTTGTTCAAATTGGTACCATTGTCAGTGATAATTCTTTCAGGGATGCCATACCGATAAATGAGACTATTCTTGATGAACCGTGCCACCACATTCTTGGTGACAGAAGCAAATGAGGCTGCCTCTACCCACTTTGTAAAGTAATCAATAGCAACAAGAATGAAACGATGTCCGTTAGAAGCAGTGGGTTTAATCTCCCCAATCATATCGATGCCCCACATTGCAAAGGGCCAAGGTGCTGTCAACACGTTCAATGGAGCAGGAGGCACGTGTATTTTATCCGCATAGACCTGGCACTTGTGACAAGTTTTGGAGTGATGGTGGCAATCGGCTTCCATGGTAGACCAATAATACCCTGATCTCAGAATCTTCTTGGCCATCGTATGTCCACTAGAATGAGTCCCAAAAATACCGTCATGCATGTCTTCCATAATCTTTTCTACTTCCTTTTTATCCACACAGCGAAGCAAAGTCGAATCATGATTACGTTTGTATATTACTCCATTACTCAAAAAGAATTTAGCGGAGAACTTCCTCAGAAATTTTCTGTCATTGACGGACGCCCCTTCAGGGTATTCCTGAGTTTCTAAATATCTTTTTACTTCGTGGAACCAAGGTTTCTCTTCTACTTCATCGGCGTTAAGTTCATAACAGTGTGCTGGTTCATCTAATCGTTCAATGGTGATCATGGGAGCTTCATTGTCCCATCTGACTCTGAACATAGATGACATGGTAGCCAATGCGTCTGCCAACTGATTCTCTTCTCGTGGAATATGTTCGAATGTGATCTCTTCAAAGTATGGGATTAAGGTCAACACCCGCTCTCGATAAGGGATGAGATTCGGATGTTTAGTGTCCCATTCTCCTTTGATCTGACTGATTACTGATGCTGAGTCTCCGTACACACTCAAAAACTTGATTCTTAGGTCTATAGCAGCTCTGAGTCCCAAAATACATGCTTCATACTCAGCCATATTATTGGTACAATCAAAACATAGTCTAGCAGTGAAAGGCGTATGGCAACCCTTGGGAGAAATGATTACAACACCAACACCATTGCCCAATGCATTAGAAGATCCATCAAAAACCATAGTCCATCGGGATCCCAGTTCGGGTCCTTCATCCGGTCCAGGTTCTTCATAATCAGTAACAAGCATGACATCCTCATCTGGGAACTCAAAATTCATAGATTGGTAATCATCCACCGCTTGATGCGCCAAATGATCAGCTAGCACGCTTCCTTTGATTGCTTTCTGAGTAGTGTATTGGATATCATACTCTGTTAAAATCATCTGCCATCTTGCTATTCTTCCGGAGAGAGCAGGTTTCTCAAATATATATTTGATAGGATCCATCTTAGAGATCAATAAAGTGGTGTGATTCAACATATACTGTCTTAGTCGGCGAGCAGCCCAGGCCAAAGCACAGCAAGTCTTCTCGAGCAGTGAGTATCTTGTTTCACAGTCGGTAAACTTTTTGCTAAGGTAGTATATGGCGTGCTCTTTTCGACCAGACTCGTCATGTTGTCCCAACACGCACCCCATTGAACTTTCTAACACGGTCAAATACATGATTAGAGGTCTTCCTTCCACTGGTGGTATCAGAATGGGAGGTTCTTGGAGATACTTCTTGATTTTATCAAAAGCTTCTTGACATTCGTCATTCCATATCATCTCTTGATTTTTCCTCAGTAATTTGAAGATGGGTTTGCAGGTAGCAGTCAACTGGGAGATAAATCGGGCAATGTAATTCAAACGTCCCAAGAAACCTCTGACTTCTTTATCTGTACGAGGAACTGGCATTTCTTGAATAGCTCTTACCTTAGCCGGGTCAACCTCAATTCCTTTACCACTGACAATAAAGCCCAAGAGCTTACCGGATCTTACTCCAAAGGTGCATTTGTTCGGGTTCAACCTCAACTTGTACCTCTTCAACCTCTCAAACAGTTTGTGTAAATGATTGAGATGTTCTTCTTCAGTATGAGATCTGGCTATCATGTCATCCACATATACCTCTATTTCGTGATGGATCATATCATGGAACAAAACCACCATAGCACGCTGGTACGTTGCCCCTGCATTTTTTAAACCAAATGGCATTACTTTGTAACAGAAAGTGCCCCATTGCGTCACGAACGTAGTTTTCTCCCTGTCCTCAGGCGCCATTTTAATCTGGTTATAACCTGAGAATCCATCCATGAATGAGAATACCTTGTGTTGAGCGGTATTATCCACCAGGACATCAATGTGCGGGAGTGGAAAGTCGTCTTTGGGACTCGCTTTATTCAAATCTCTGTAATCTACACACATTCGCACCTTACCATCCTTCTTTGGCACTGGTACCACATTAGCAACCCATTGAGGATAAGAAGTAACAGCCAGAAAACCTGCATCAAATTGTTTCATAACCTCGGCTTTGATTTTCTCAGACATTTCAGGACGCATGCGACGAACCTTTTGCTTAACAGGACGACAATCTTCCTTTATTGGCAGACGATGCACCACTATATCAGTATCCAGTCCTGGCATGTCTTCATAAGACCAAGCGAAAATCTCTACATAGTCATGTAACATCTGAATCAATCTTCCTTTGACACTGTTTTCCAAGCCTGCTCCTATTTTGACTTCTTTCTTGTCCACTTCGGTACCTAGATTTACAGTTTCAATTGATTCCCCATGCGGCTGTATAGTCTTTTCTTCTTGCAGTAATAGTCTGGCAAGTTCTCCAGGTACTTCACAATCTTCCTCACTTCCATCCTCGGCTTGGTAGATCGGATTTTCAAAGTCGTAATGAACAGTAGTAGAACTATTATCAACAGGATCCAGAGTGGGTATGGATCTGCAATTTGTTACGTGAGTGTGTGTAAGAAAACATAACTTGTTTGGAAGATGACAGGAAAGATAAAGAGCGCAATATTTGAATGCAAAAAGTCCATTGATTTATTGAATGTGAATATGCTTATGAAAATGACAAAACCCTTAACAAATTAGCTATTGTGCCCCGGGCATAGACACAATGCTTTAAGAAGTTCAATTGTAAAAATTAAAAAATTGCAACACTAAAATAGACAATAACAATTACTCCTGACTAAAAGAAATCGGGATAGTGTCTTCGGCCTTCCAATTATTGAGTCTGTCACCAATCGTTGGGAAAATCCAGCTATCCAGGTCGCAATCGCTGTCAGCATCTTCTACAGCATTAATCTGATTCTTGACTATCTTCTCAGAGTTAAATCCCAGGCCGAATCTATCAGACTTGTATGGTGTAACACCCCGATAAAAATAAGATAATTATTTAATTTAAGTTAATATTATATTTATTAATTTAATTAAATAATTGGAATTATTGGATTATTATTATTATTATTATTATTATTGGAATAATAATTATTGGAAAATATATATAAGTTGGAAATAAGGAAAAAGGGTTCCATTTTTTGGTAAAAAGAGTTTCACGTGAAAGTAGAGAAGCGGCTGAAAAGAGGAAAAGGGCAAAGAGACAGAGCAAGAGGAAGAAGGTTGGAGAAGAGAAAAGCTTGAAGCTTAAAGATTCGCCGGATTAACTCAGGTAAGGGGGGTTTATCGTCGTTTAATGGGTATTATGGGTTAACATGTAATGGGTAGTGATAAACCGTTGAATTGACCCTAATTGGGATGTTGAATGCTGAAAAATTGAGTTGGATAAGTTGTGTTAAAGCTGTAATTGAATCTGTATTTGGGTGAGTTGTGATTTTCCGAACGTATAGCTTTTTACGGAATCGGAATCGGAGGTCCGGAAGTCCTCCAACGGCGGAAAATGCGGAGAATTCTGCATTCTGCTTCGTGTTAGCGCAGGAACAGCTTTCTGTCTTGCGTTAACCGGTTAACCCAGGGTGTTAACCGGTTAACACTGTTAGGACTTGTGAAGTATTGCTGTTTTGCTTGCGTTAACCGGTTAACCCAGGGCGTTAACCGGTTAACACTGTTGTGATTTCTGAGATATTGCTGTTCTGTCTGCGTTAACCGGTTAACCCAGGGCGTTAACCGGTTAACACTGTTAAGTTTTTCCAGGAAGCGTGTTTTGGTCTGCGTTAACCGGTTAACCCAGGGCGTTAACCGGTTAACACTGTTGAAAAGTGGGAAAATTGGTATTTAAATGTCGTGTACATATTTGATGGTTGACCTATATCGGTATGTGATATAGTAGGGATCATTTCCCGTTGTTTTGAGTAGTATAGGTATTAGTAGAGTGTGCTAATACTGTGATTGATTAATTGGCATGACATGATATGATTATGTGATAAATATGCTGATGATGTGTGAAAATATGCATAATGTTGTGAATGTATATATTATGCATGTGTTGGTGAATGGACTGTTTTATGGCTTAGAGTGTGAGCATATGTCCATTGTGGATTGTTGTTGATGATGTTGCATTGCTAGGTGAATTAGCATGCATATTATGGCCTTCATGGTGGTAGCTAATTCCCATGGTGAGGAATTAGTGAGTAAATCATTGTAGATTGTTGTTGATGTTTGCATGCTAGGTGATTAGCATGCATAGCATAGCCCTTGGGGTGGTAGCTAATTCCCATGGTGAGGAATTAGTGAGTGAGTCACTAGGTCTCAAATGAGTGCGACTAGTGGGCTTGGTAGCCGTATCTGGATTTGATCGGTGAGGTTGAACTATATGTTCATGAATAGTCGGTACCGCATGCATGGAGTCTCATTGCATAATGTATGTATGGCGTATAATATGAATGGATGTATTCCAATATTATACGTGTGTTTGTGTTGGCATTGAGTATGGGTATGAATTGTGTTGGTATTGAGTATGATATTTGAGTTGATGGCCGTTACCGAATGTGTGACATGATTAGGGTGATTAATGTGTTATTTACTTAGCATTACATGATATTTTATAATGCTTATTATATCGATTGAGAAACTCACCCTTACAACTATGTTTTCAGGTAACGAGCAGTGATTGAGTAGAAGCTAGTGCTTGGAGTCTAGTGTAGTCTCCTTAGTGGGTCATGCTCTGATAGATGTAACATCGGGACGGGATGTTTTACCTTGTTGAATAATTTTACATGTAATGTGTTACATGTTTTGCATGATTGATTTGATTTCTATCCGCTGCGTATTGTGCAAATGCTTTATGTTTTGAATTAATAAAAGAGCATGATAGTTATTTGGTGAATGGTGTGAAGTGTTTGTGTGACACCCTTATTTGCACCTTTACTCTGATGTATATATTTGTTGTTTTAATTAAATATTTGGGGTAATTTAGAAGGGTGTTACATTAGTGGTATCAGAGCATAGTCGGTCGAGTCGAGTCGTAATTATTCTGTTTCCCCTGTACGGGATAGGTGTTGTGTAACCCTATCAGTACTTATTGTTTTAGCTTGATTGGGTTTTCAGAATAGAGATGGCTGGAAGAGGTAGAGACGATGCTACGATTGCTGAGGCTCTGGGTATGCTAGCTGGAGTACTTGGGGGAAATCCGAATGTTGTGGGAATGGGAGCTGCCCGTCAACTGAGTGAGTTCCAGAAGAACAATCCTCCAATGTTCAAGGGAGCATACGATCCAGATGGTGCTCAGAAGTGGTTGAAGGAGATTGAGAGGATCTTCCGAGTGACTGAGTGTGCCGATAACCAGAAGGTCAGGTTCGGTACGCATATGCTGTCAGAAGAAGCAGATGATTGGTGGGTTGCTACCCGCACTGAGTTGGAATCTGTTGGGAATGCTGAGATCACTTGGGCGGTGTTCAGAGAGAGATTCCTGAGGAAGTACTTTCCAGAGGATGTCAGAGGAAAGAAAGAGATAGAGTTCTTGGAATTGAAGCAGGGCAACCGGTCTGTTACTGAGTATGCTGCTAAGTTCACAGAGCTGTCGAAGTATTACACTCCCTATGATGAGGCTACTGGGGAATTTTCAAAATGTGTGAAGTTTGAGAACGGGTTACGTCCCGAGATCAAGCAGGCTATTGGGTATCAACGGATTAGAGTGTTTTCTGATTTGGTTGACTGTTGCAGGATTTTTGAACAGGATACCAAAGCCAGAGCGGAGAGCTATCAGCAGAGGGTTGATAGGAAAGGCAAGAATCAGAATGATCGTGGGAAACCGTATGCAGCTGGCAAAGGTTTCCAGCGACAGAGTGGGATGAAGAGGCCTAGTGGGGGAGACTCCAGTGCCCCTGCTAAGTGTTTCAGATGTGGTCAGGCTGGACATCGTGTCCATGAGTGTACCAGTGCTGAGAGGAAGTGTTTCAAGTGTGGAAAAGGTGGTCATTTGGCTGCAGAGTGCCGGTCGAAGACTGTGACTTGTTTCAACTGTGGAGAGTTGGGTCATATTAGCCCACAGTGTCCTAAGCCGAAGAGAGAGAACCAGTCGGGAGGCAAGGTCTTTGCTTTATCGGGTTTTGAGACTTCTGCAGATGATCGTTTGATCCGAGATACGTGTTATATTAATGGCTTTCCTCTTGTAGCTATTATTGACACAAGTGCGACTCATTCCTTTATATCTTTGGATTGTGCTGTGAAACTTAAGTTAGAGATATCTGAGATGCATGGAAGTATGGTGATTGATACTCCTGCGAAGGGTTCGGTGACTACTACTTCAGTTTGTTTAAATTGTCCTTTGAGTATTTTTGGTAGAGACTTTGGGATGGACCTAGTGTGTCTTCCACTAGTGCAGGTTGACGTTATTCTGGGTATGAACTGGTTGGTGTTTAACCGAGTCTATATCAATTGTTTTGATAAGACTGTGATCTTTCCTGAGATTGAAGAAGGAAAGAGTTTGTTTCTATCAGCGAGGCAGGTGAATGAGGCAGTAGCAGATGGGGCAGAGTTGTTTATGCTGTTAGCGACTTTGGAGGCTAAAGATAAACTGGTGATTTGCGATCTAGCTGTGGTGTGTGATTTTCCTGATGTGTTTCCGGAAGAAGTGAATGAATTACCGCCAGAGCGTGAAGTTGAGTTCTCGATTGATTTGGTACCTGGTACTAGGCCGATATCGGTGGCTCCGTACCGTATGTCTGCTGTTGAGTTAACTGAATTGAAGAGTCAGTTGGAAGATCTGTTGGATAAGAAATTTATTCGTCCGAGTGTGTCACCGTGGGGTGCACCAGTGTTATTGGTTAAGAAGAAAGAAGGTACTATGAGGTTGTGTGTGGACTACAGGCAACTGAATAAAGTGACGATCAAGAATCGGTATCCTTTGCCGAGGATTGATGATTTGATAGATCAGTTGGTTGGTGCGAGTGTGTTCAGCAAAATAGATTTGAGATCGGGTTATCATCAGATACGTGTGAAAACTGAGGATATTCAGAAGACTGCTTTTAGAACGAGGTATGGACATTATGAGTATTCTGTAATGCCTTTTGGTGTGACTAATGCGCCTGGAGTGTTTATGGAATATATGAATAGGATTTTCCATCCGTACCTAGATCAGTTTGTTGTGGTGTTTATTGACGATATTTTGGTGTATTCGAAATCTGAAGAAGAGCATGCTGAGCATTTGAGAGTGGTTTTAGGAGTTCTACGAGAAAAGAAGTTGTTTGCTAAATTGTCAAAGTGTGAATTTTGGTTAGAAGAGGTTAGTTTTCTTGGTCATGTGATTTCAAGAGATGGTGTTGCTGTTGATCCTTCTAAGATAGAAGCGGTATCTAAGTGGGAAGCTCCGAAGTCAGTTTCTGAGATAAGGAGTTTTCTTGGTTTGGCTGGTTATTATAGGAAGTTCATCGAGGGATTTTCTAAGTTGGCGTTACCGTTGACGATGTTGACTAGAAAGGGGCAAGCGTTTGTTTGGGACTCAAAATGTGAAGAAGGTTTCCAAGAGTTAAAGAGAAGGTTGACTACTACTCCTATTCTGATATTACCGAGTTCGTCGGAATCATTTGAGGTTTACTGTGATGCTTCATTGTTGGGTTTGGGTGGTGTTTTGATGCAGAATAAGCAGGTTATAGCTTATGCTTCGAGACAGCTGAGGGTTCATGAGAGGAACTATCCGACACACGATTTAGAGTTGGCAGCCGTGGTATTTGTTCTGAAGTTATGGAGGCATTACTTGTACGGGTCAAGATTTGAGGTTTTCAGTGACCATAAAAGTTTAAAGTATTTGTTTGATCAGAAAGAGCTAAACATGAGACAGAGGAGATGGTTAGAGTTTCTGAAGGATTATGACTTTGGTTTGAATTACCATCCGGGTAAAGCAAACGTAGTGGCTGATGCATTGAGTCGGAAATCATTGCATATGTCTATGTTAATGGTTAAGGAATTGGATTTAATTGAGCAGTTTAGAGACTTGAGTTTGGTGTGTGAGAGTACTCACAATAGTGTTAAACTGGGAATGTTGAAGTTAATGAGTGGTATTCTGGATGAGATTAGAGAGGGTCAGAAATCCGATGTGCTTTTGGTTGATAAGTTGACTCTAGTGAATCAAGATCAAGGTGGTGAATTCAGAGTTGATGAGAATGGTGTTTTGAAATTTGGTAATCGGGTGTGTATTCCGGATGTTACCGAACTTAAGAAGAGTATTCTTGAGGAAGGACATCGTAGTGGCCTGAGTATTCATCCTGGGGCTACGAAGATGTATCATGATTTGAAAAAGTTATTTTGGTGGCCGGGAATGAAAAGAGAAATTGCGAGTTTTGTTTATTCTTGTTTGACTTGTCAGAAGTCAAAGATTGAGCATCAGAAGCCGTCTGGGCTAATGCAACCGTTGGCTATTCCAGAGTGGAAGTGGGATAGTATTAGTATGGATTTTGTTTCTGGTTTACCGAGGACAAGTAAGAATTTTGAAGCTATTTGGGTGATTGTAGATAGATTGACGAAATCGGCTCATTTCATTCCGATCAGAATGGATTATCCGTTAGAGAGATTAGCCGAGTTGTATATTGAGAAGATTGTAAGTTTGCATGGTATTCCGTCGAGTATTGTTTCGGACAGAGATCCTAGATTTACATCGAAGTTTTGGGAAGGTTTGCAGAAGGCTTTGGGAACTAAGCTGAGATTGAGTTCTGCATATCATCCGCAGACTGATGGTCAGACTGAGAGGACGATTCAGTCACTAGAGGATCTTTTGAGGGCTTGTGTTTTGGAAAAGGGAGGTGCTTGGGATTGTTATTTACCTTTGATTGAGTTTACCTACAACAATAGTTTTCATTCGAGCATTGGTATGGCACCGTTTGAAGCTTTGTATGGTAGGAGATATCGGACGCCTTTATGTTGGTATGAGTCCGGTGAGAGTGCTGTGGTTGGACCGGAGATTGTTCAACAGACTACGGAAAATATTAAGATGATTCAGGAGAAGATGACAATTGCTCAGAGTCGTCAGAAGAGTTATCACGACAAGAGGAGGAAGTCACTTGAGTTTCAAGAGGGAGATCATGTGTTTCTTCGTGTTACTCCGATAACTGGAGTTGGTCGAGCTTTGAAGTCGAAGAAGTTGACACCTCGATTTATTGGTCCTTATCAGATTTTGGAGAGGATAGGGGAGGTAGCCTATCGTATCGCTTTACCGCCGTCACTTGCGAATTTGCATGAGGTTTTTCATGTGTCTCAGTTGAGGAGGTACATTCCTGATCCGTCGCATGTAGTCCAAGTAGATGATGTACAGGTGAGAGATAACCTGACTGTTGAAACATCACCTATGAGGATCGAGGATCGAGAGTTGAAGCAGTTGCGGGGTAAAGAGATTGCCTTGGTGAAGGTAGCTTGGGGAGGACCAGCAGGTGGCAATATGACTTGGGAACTTGAGAGTCAGATGAAGGAGTCCTATCCAGAGTTATTCGCTTGAGGTATGTTTTCGAGGACGAAAACTCTTTTAGTGGGGGAGAGTTGTAACACCCCAATAAAAATAAGATAATTATTTAAATTAAGTTAATATTATATTTATTAATTTAATTAAATAATTGGAATTATTGGATTATTATTATTATTATTATTGGAATAATAATTATTGGAAAATATATATAAGTTGGAAATAAGGAAAAAGGGTTCCATTTTTTGGTAAAAAGAGTTTCACGTGAAAGCAGAGAAGCGGCTGAAAAGAGGAAAAGGGCAAAGAGACAGAGCAAGAGGAAGAAGGTTGGAGAAGAGAAAAGCTTGAAGCTTAAAGATTCGCCAGATTAACTCAGGTAAGGGGGTTTATCGTCGTTTAATGGGTATTATGGGTTAACATGTAATGGGTAGTGATAAACCGTTGAATTGACCCTAATTGGGATGTTGAATGCTGAAAAATTGAGTTGGATAAGTTGTGTTAAAGCTGTAATTGAATCTGTATTTGGGTGAGTTGTGATTTTCCGAACGTATAGTTTTTTACGGAATCGGAATCGGAGGTCCGGAAGTCCTCCAACGGCGGAGAATGCGGAGAATTCTGCATTCTGCTTCGTGTTAGCGCAGGAACAGCTTTCTGTCTTGCGTTAACCGATTAACCCAGGGTGTTAACCGGTTAACACTGTTAGGACTTGTGAAGTATTGCTGTTTTGCTTGCGTTAACCGGTTAACCCAGGGCGTTAACCGGTTAACACTGTTGTGATTTCTGAGATATTGTTGTTCTGTCTGCGTTAACCGGTTAACCCAGGGCGTTAACCGGTTAACACTGTTAAGTTTTTCCAGGAAGCGTGTTTTGGTCTGCGTTAACCGGTTAACCCAGGGCGTTAACCGGTTAACACTGTTGAAAAGTGGGAAAATTGGTATTTAAATGTCGTGTACATATTTGATGGTTGACCTATATCGGTATGTGATATAGTAGGGATCATTTCCCATTGTTTTGAGTAGTATAGGTATTAGTAGAGTGTGCTAATACTGTGATTGATTAATTGGCATGACATGATATGATTATGTGATAAATCTGCTGATGATGTGTGAAAATATGCATAATGTTGTGAATGTATATATTATGCATGTGTTGGTGAATGGACTGTTTTATGGCTTAGAGTGTGAGCATATGTCCATTGTGGATTGTTGTTGATGATGTTGCATTGCTAGGTGAATTAGCATGCATATTGTGGCCTTCATGGTGGTAGCTAATTCCCATGGTGAGGAATTAGTGAGTAAATCATTGTAGATTGTTGTTGATGTTTGCATGCTAGGTGATTAGCGTGCATAGCATAGCCCTTGGGGTGGTAGCTAATTCCCATGGTGAGGAATTAGTGAGTGAGTCACTAGGTCTCAAATGAGTGCGACTAGTGGGCTTGGTAGCCGTATCTGGATTTGATCGGTGAGGTTGAACTATATGTTCACGAATAGTCGGTACCGCATGCATGGAGTCTCATTGCATAATGTATGTATGGCGTATAATATGAATGGATGTATTCCAATATTATACGTGTGTTTGTGTTGGCATTGAGTATGGGTATGAATTGTGTTGGTATTGAGTATGATATTTGAGTTGATGGCCGTTACCGAATGTGTGACATGATTAGGGTGATTAATGTGTTATTTACTTAGCATTACATGATATTTTATAATGCTTATTATATCGATTGAGGAACTCACCCTTACAACTATGTTTTCAGGTAACGAGCAGTGATTGAGTAGAAGCTAGTGCTTGGAGTCTAGTGTAGTCTCCTTAGTGGGTCATGCTCTGATAGATGTAACATCGGGACGGGATGTTTTACCTTGTTGAATAATTTTACATGTAATGTGTTACATGTTTTGCATGATTGATTTGATTTCTATCCGCTGCGTATTGTGCAAATGCTTTATGTTTTGAATTAATAAAAGAGCATGACAGTTATTTGGTGAATGGTGTGAAGTGTTTGTGTGACACCCTTATTTGCACCTTTACTCTGATGTATATATTTGTTGTTTTAATTAAATATTTGGGGTAATTTAGAAGGGTGTTACATATGGTACATCGATCAGTTGACCCCAGCCAGTACGACCACCCTCTTCAACCACGACTTGAGCATCCTTCAGAGAAATCATAGCAGGGGGAGCACGAATAACCTTGGGCACACAGGAAGTTGGCTTAAGGACAGGACTAGGCGGAAGAATTACTTCAAATGACTGAGAAGGAGTCTCAATGAATTCACCATCCATCTCGACGTATCTGAAGGGATGCACACTACTGACAATATACTCTTCTTCCCCATACACAGTGATGATCTTACCTTCTATGGGATACCTCAGCTTTTGATGGAGAGACGAAGCTACAGCACTTGCCCCATGAATCCAAGGGCGTCCCAGCAAGCAGGAATAGGCAGGACGAATGTTCATTACGTGAAAGATAGTGTTGAAGACTTGAGGTCCTATCTTGATAGGGAGAACCACCTCGCCGTGGACAACGCTCTTCGCACCATCATAAGCACGCACCACAACGTCACTGGGTTTTAGTTCAATGCTCTTACAGTCAAGCTTATCGAGCACAACTTTGGGTAGCACATTCAAAGAAGAGCCATTATTGATCAACACATGAGCCAAGGTGATCCCCTTACACTCGATGGAGATATGCAGAGCTTTATTATGATTCTTTCCTGCTGGTGTCAGGTCAGCATCGGAAAAGCCTAGGCCATTGTCAACAGTCAGGTTAGCAACATAGTTTTCAAACTGATCGACGGATGTCTCCTGAGGTACGTGAGCGGTCTTCAAGAATTTTATCAAGGCATTGGCATAAGATTCAGAAGATAACAACAAGGATAACATCGAGATCTTAGACGGGGTATGCCCCAACTGTTCTACCACATCAAAATCACTCTTGCGGATGATTTTCAGCACTTCTTCCATTTCCTGTTTGGCAACATCTTCGGTAGTAACTTCGACCGGTGTCTCTGACTGAGAAGGGTTGATTGGCTCCTTTCCTCGAGTTTCAAGGACGGGAGGTGAGATTTCTGGAGAGAAGATCCTTCCACTTCGAGTAATTTTACTAGTCCCAACAATGTCATTAGGGTTAGCAGAATTATCAACTTGCTTCACGCCATGGATGTAAACATCACCTCCATAATTCCACGGAATGGCTTTGCTTGAGGAATATGGTACCGGGCCAGGTGCAGTAATGATTAGGGGAGCTACCTTGGGCTCAACAGTAATCTTCACAGGCACCCTAGTAGCGGTAATCTTCACTGGAACTTTGGATCTGGCAATCACAGATATTTCTTCAATAGGGTTTTCCACCTTAGGAATCTCTTCGAAGAGAATTGTACGATCATCCATCAGCTGTTGAATACCACTCCTCAACTTTAAGCAATCATTGGGTCGGAGTATACAGAGATTGCAATTTTCAGCACAACCTGGAAATAAACCAGCTTGCAACAACTTCTGCTTGATGGTCAGGAGAGGGGATGCTAAGTCGGCTACATTAGAAATGTGAGAATTGTCATCCACAACATTAACAGTTTTGTCATGGTTAGGCATAGGTGCAGTGATGACATTAGGAGTCTCTGGAGGCTCAAATTCAATTTCTCCAGTGTCGATCATATCCTGAATCTTATTCTTCAATGACCAACAATCGTTTGTATCATGCCCGGGGCTATCGGAGTGATATGCACACCTGGCATTGGGATTATAACGAGGAGAAGTAGTGTTGGGATTCGTAGGAGGATCTCTGAGGGTAATCAAATTTGCTTTTAGCATACCCTGCAGTGCCTGTGCTAAAGTCATATTGATCTTGGTAAACTGCCTTCTTGGCCTGTCTTGTCTGTGCTGGAAGTTTTGAGATGGCGGTGCTGCAATCGTAACTGCTCCAACAGCATGGTCACGATTTTTCTTGTTACGACCCCTTTGACCGTACACCGCATTTGATTCGTTCCTCCCCTGATAGGACCTTTTGGTGCTTGCAGAGGTAGTCGCCTGTATCTTTCCACTTCGAATGCCGCTTTCAACACGTTCACCTGTCAATATCAGATCAGTGAAACCCGATGAAGAACTTCCCAGTAGATGGCTGTAGAACGGACCAGTCAGTGTACTCATGAACATGTCCACTAATTCTCGGTCAGTCATAGGGGGTTTGACTCTTCCAGCCAAATCTCTCCATTTCTGAGCATATTCTTTGAAGCTTTCTTTAGATCCTATAGTCATATTCTGCAACTGTAGCCGAGTAGGCGCTAGTTCAGAGTTATACTGGTACTGCTTATAGAAAGCTGTTGCTAAATCAGTCCAGGTGCGGATGTTAGAGCTCTCGAGCTGATAATACCATTCCAACTGTGTGCCAGACAGACTCTCTTGGAAGAAATGGATCCATAGCTTCCTATCAGTGGTATGCGGCTGAATCTTTCTCACATAAGCTCTCAGATGCATCTGAGGACAAGACGCACCATCGTACTTAGTGAAAGTGGGGATCTTGAATTTGCGAGGAATGAGCACATCAGAGACTAGACCCAAGCTTTCGAAATCCAGACCGGGCGCCTTCTGACCCTCCATAGCTAGCATACGTTCTTCCAGCAACTTGTACTTGCCATCTCTTGGAGAGTATTGTTCATTCTCATAATCTTCATCGTCGTCCTCAGGGATGAAGAGATCAACATTCTCCTCTCCTGAATCGTTCTCTGTCTCCTCTTCTTGATCCTTCGGAACTCTAATCTTGGCTCCTGCGGCCTGTCCTTTAAGCCTTCTTCCCGGGTTGATGTAACTCACAGCTTTCTTGTCTTTCTTCTGCTCGAGCAAGAGAGCTTTCAGCTCCTCCTGTCCCTTGGATAAGCTCAGGATCATCTCCTGGAATTGAGCATTTTGAGTCTGGAGATCTTTGACAGTTTGTTCGAGAGCCATGTTTCTGTTGAGAAGGAAGACCGTAAGAGTATTGATCTTTCAGAATACCTGTTATGCAATGTTATGTTATGCTATGCAATGTATGAAATGTTTTCAAGGACTTTTGGAATTTAACTTTGCGTAAACCACCAAAAAGAGAGAAACTTTTATTAATAATTTCTTTAATCAATGTTCATTACAAAAAGAATAATAATAAAAATACAATGAAAGCTCAAGTCTCCCAGGGGCGACTTCTTTTTGGGCGAAGATATGCATTGAGTCTTCGTTCCTCATTAAGCTGGCTGGTAAGTTCTAACACTTTCTTCCTTTCTGCAACAAACTGAGTCTCAACAGTATCCCTTTCCTCTCTCAACTGGATCCAGGATCTCTTCAGTTCTTCAACATTGGTAGGCATATCTGGATAAGGAATGATCTGAGGAGTACCTCCTTCAACTTCTGGTTCGACAATCTGAGGTCCGATTGCAAGATATGGCATGACAAGTTCACAAGCTCTGGCGCGTACCCATCTGAGATAAGGTTCCATAGGAATAGAGTTTTTCTGTCCTAAAGTACTTCTTTTCACCATGCCCTAAGCTCGTACAAACCTTTGGCGGAGACCTTGGGAATCGTTGTCATAGTCAAACACAGTGCCTTGGATAATTATCTCATGGGGACCATCTCTTCGAGCATAACCGAATTGACGCAGGGCTAAAGCTGGGTTATAAGTGATACCTCCTCTTATCCCCAGGAGTGGTATGTTAGAGAATTCTCCGCAACAGTCAATGATGATAACATTTCCTTCGAGATGCGGACACCAACGGATGTCTGAATGGGAGAGCGACATTATCCTTTGAGACCATTTCAGATTTTGCTCATTCTTCAAGACTGATTGAGGAAGGTGCAAAATAAACCACCTAGACAATAAAGGTATGCAGCACATGAGAGTCCCTTGCCTCTTTATAGTACGAATGTGAAGGGAATGCAAAATGTCTCCAAGCAAGGTAGGCACAGGGTTATGAGTGAGAAATATCTTAATAGCATTCATGTCTATGAATTGGTCTGGATTAGGAAATAACACCAAACCATAGATTAGCAATGCCAGGACATCTTCGAAAGCATGGACATTCATAACTTTCAGGAATTCTCGGGCTTTATTCATCAGAAATTTGGCAAGTAAACCCTTAACTCCACCTCTTGTCACCCAATTGGTTTCAATGTCGGACTTTGTCATGTGTAAAGCCGCGGCAACTTCTTCAGACTTCGGAATCTTTTCTAAACCACTGAAAGGTATTTGATCAAGGATAGGTATCCCAAGCAGTTTGGAGAATTCTTCTAATGTAGGTACTAACTGATAATCTGGGAATGTGAAGCAATGATGTTTAGGATCGAAGAACTGGAATAGAACTCTCATCATATCTTCTTTGAAACCAGGGGTAACCATACTGAGAAGAGAACCATGTTTCTTGACGAACTGAGCCAGATCAGGGAGTTCTGACACTAAATTCTTCAGTTGAAGAGAGATTGCTACAAAATTGATCCGGATAGTCTTCCTGGAAGCCATAGCCCTGTTCGCAATTGCAAAGTTGAATCCCTAAGACCTTGAAATGGTTAGTACCATGCTATGATGTTATGATGTCATGATGTTATGTAAATAACAAGCACAAGCAAGTCACACAACACTCATTCTTAGGTCTTAAGGCTTGCATGAGTTCCATAGGTAAGTACCCTCCCCACTGAAATTTGGTTGGTTCAACCTGTCCTAGAATAGTAACCGGGTTCTGGAAGGATCTCAAATCATTGACCATTCCTTAAGTCCACTTCAGTGCAACACCGAGTATTTGACCGAAGCTTCCCTAAAGTCCAATCTCAAAGAGTGTAGCATCGAGTCTCAACCAACCCCAGTCGGAACCGAAGTCAGTTATCTCACTACTTTCTAATGGCTAGGATGAGTCAATTAGGGTTCTAAAGGTCTGGTTAATGCTTTGATGACACCACGCAGATACCAAATTTCTCCTCAAGTAAACATGAGGAGCAGCAGGACATCCAAAGTGTCACATTAACCGTAGCCATCATTTTAACCATTCCAGTATACGCCGGATAGTCGCGATGATCTATTGCTACTTACCTAGGGTACACTAGATCCGGGTGTAGGATCTTTCACTCAAAAATACCCAAGCAATCCCTTAAAAGTAAATCAGACAATTTGAATAAGTGATCTTGTTTTTAAGGTAACCTCTCTTTTTAAGGGCCCCCAGCAGAGTCGCCAGTTCTGTCATACGGTGAACTGACTTCGTGTGTTTTTGCTTCGGAAAGCAAATATCGCGGATAGCAAGAGTCGCCACCGACTTTTCTTTTATCCAATAAGGAAAGGTGGAAAAGAACAGGAAAGACCTTAATTAGATTTTGGGTTCGGGAGGTACATTATACAAAGGGAAGGTGTTAGCACCCTTTGTATCCATGGTTATCCATGGGCTCTTAATTGATGGATCACTTATGTTATTTTTCTTGTCTGAAAAAAAGTGTTTGTGAACGGCTTAGAAAATGTTTTGAAAAGAGAGTTTAACTTTGTAATGATTCTTGCATGAATGTATACAAAGTATTTATCTCGTTTAATTTTGAAAGCGGTTTGGAAAAATATAACTTGGTAATGATTCTAGTATGAATGTATACCAAGTGGTGATTTTCTAGTAGATGTTTTGCAAAGTGTGATGTATGAAAAATGTTTTAGGTTGTGAGTCAGCAATTAAGAGTTATACCTACCCAAGGTCTTTATGGGTATTTCCTATCCTTAGGAGGGTAAAATTGTCCTTACTATTGAAAAGTAAGTAGTTTTATCCTTTGGATGTAAAAGGGTCATCGTAGGGTCATCGATTGGTCATTGAAGGCAACATTTGTAGGGATACCTTAGCATTCGAAGGGACGATCATCATTTAACCGTAGGCTACATCGAAGGGTCATCGAGGGACAAAGATCGTATATTCGTAGGCAACATCCGAGGGATTATAATTTATATTATAGGGACATGATGAATTAACCGAAGGGTCCTTGCTAAGTGTATCCCCACATTCGCGGGACATGACCATAATACCGTAATACCGTAAGGCAACAAAGAGAGATCCAAGATCACATATTCAAAGGCAATACTTTACAATCAATTAAGTAGTTGTAATCAATTAGGTGATTAGGTCCATATTAAAATCAATTCAGTAATCAGGATGAATCTCCACATTAAAATCAATTAAATAACTAGGATGAATCTCCACATTAAAATCAATTAAATAACTAGGATGAATCTCCACAAGGGTATCCCACAAATAAAGTGGAATACCTAGCAAGCTACCTTTTCGGGAGTACGTGAGCCCTTACAAAATTCAGCAAACGAGTCAGAATACCAAATCAGGGTGCAACCGAGAATAGCACCACAAAAGAAACCACAACAGTAATAAGGTCAGGTACATAATGCATGGCTATGATAAAACATGCGAGATGAGCAAAAATCAGAACAGAAAAGTCAGCATCTGTCACGTTCTCTCCTGCCTCGCCTAGCGAAGGCTTAGCGAACACTCGCTACATGCTCGCTTAGCGATGTGCTAGCGAGCGGCTGCGGATTCTGGTTTTGATATCAGTACCATGTCAGCAAGCTTCACACGTTATGGCATCCATTACAGAGATTACATGGTTAAACATCCAAGATATTCATACATATTTAAATTCATATGCAAAGCTTAAGATATTTCCATGAATTCAATCATAATGCCATATGCAAATTAAGAACATAAAGCGGTAATAGTAAGGCAAACTTGTTTGCAACTGAATTGCAACCTTGAATTGGCAAGTCGGATTGAGTTGGGCGGAGGTAACCTTGGTGCAGATGAGTTTCCTTCAGGGTTTCCTTTGGGGTTGCTCTGAATTCTCTGGGTTAGCCTTCAGGGTTTGCTGTCTGTGAGTGTTTCCCTTTCTCTCCCCGTTTTCGTTCTCCTTTTCTGACTGAAGTGGTGGTATTTATAATGCTCTTTTTGTGACCTAATGGGCTCAGACTGAAGCCCAGAATTTTCTGGTATTCGCAAGCTTCGCTAGGCGAGTGGTGTAGCGAAGGGTTCGCTAGGCGAAGGATTTGCTCGCCTAGCGAGCAAGCCAGTTTAGGCCATTGTCTGGATTTTGCCACCTGTGAGCTGGGTCTTTGTTCCTTTAAGATCAATGCCTTGCAAAATGAGTGAGAGTGCCTTAAAAAATGTCTTGCAATATTAACGGGCAAATTTTGGGGTATGACACCGGGGAATAACTTCAACCTGGAATTGAACAAGAGGACCAACTGTCCCGACACAAATTCTTTCTTTCGGAGCTTTTTGTCATGGTACTTTTTAACCTTGTCTTTGTACAACCAACTTGAGTGATATGCGGCATTGCGCATCTCTTCCAACTCAAGCAGTTGCACCTTCCTTTTCTCACCGGCCAAATCATTTTCAAAATTTAAAAATTTCAGGGCCCACAAGGCTTTGTGCTCCAATTCAACCGGCAAATGGCAAGTTTTACCAAACACCAATTGAAAGGGAGTTAGGCCAATTGGAGCTTTAAAGGCGGTACGGTATGCCCATAACACTTCATCCAATTTTTGGGACCACTCTTTTTTCGAATTTGACACAGTTTTTTCGAGGATCCTCTTAATCTCACGATTAGAGACCTCAGCTTGCCCATTAGCCTGTGGGTGATACGGAGTTGTCACCCTATGTGATACACCGTAATATTTTAAAATGCTTTCCAACGGTGCATTACAAAAGTGTGACCCTCCGTCACTTATCAAAACTCGGGGAGTTCCGAAACGGGAAAATATGTTTTTCTTCAAAAAATTTATCACCGTTTTCGCGTCCGTCCGAGGTGAGGCAATCGCCTCAACCCACTTAGAGACGTAATCAACTGCGACAAGCATATACTCGTTCCCATAAGAGGGTGGGAATGGTCCTACAAAATCGATGCCCCAACAATCAAATACTTCCACTTCTTGGATGTTTTGGAGAGGCATCTCGTCTCTCTTACCAATCCCTCCGCTTCTCTGGCAACTATCACAACTTTGCGCATGGGTGTGTGCGTCTTTGAAAATAGTGGGCCAATAAAATCCCGATTGAAGGATTTTAGTGGCCGTTCTCACCCCATTATAGTGTCCGCCGTAAGGCGAGTTGTGACAATGCCAAAGGATGCTCTGCGCTTCATCGCTAGTAACGCATCTCCTTAATAGGTTATCACTACCCAACTTAAACAAGTACGGGTCATCCCAAACATAATACTTGGCATCCAAAAGAAACTTCCTTTTTTGGTTCGAAGTTAGGTCGGGAGGCACAAAACCACTAGCCTTGTGGTTCACAAAGTCTGCAAACCACGGCCTAACTTGAACTTTAAACAGTTTTTCATTAGGAAATTCTTCCCGGATTTCCTTTTCTGATGCGGTAACCTCCACATTCACTAAGCGGGATAAGTGATCCGCCACCAAATTTTCCGATCCTTTCTTGTCCTTAATTTCCACATCAAATTCTTGTAACAAGAGGATCCAACGGATGAGCCTTTGCTTCGAATCCGGTTTGGTGAGCAGATATTTAATCGTCGCGTGGTCGGTATACACTACGACTTTAGACCTTATAAGATAAGACCTAAACTTTTCTAGCGCATACACTATTGCAAGTAGTTCTTTTTCTGTGGTGGCATAGTTTATTTGAGCCTCGTTAAGAACCTTATTTTCATAATGTATCGCATGAAAATTTTTATCTTTTCTTTGGCCAAGTACCGCTCCAATTGCGTAGTCGCTCGCATCACACATTAGTTCAAAATTTCCATTCCAATTGGGAGCGACTATAATTGGAGCGGTCACCAATTTTTCTTTTAAAGTCTCGAAAGCTTGCAAACAATCATCGGTTAAGAGAAATACCTGGTCCTTAGCGAGCAAATTGCTCAAAGGCTTAGCCACCTTTGAGAAGTCCTTGATAAAGCGCCGATAGAACCCGGCGTGCCCCAAAAAGCTTCGGATGCCCTTCACATTCACCGGAGGAGGTAACTTTTCTATCACTTCAACCTTAGCTCTATCCACTTCAAGCCCCCTTGAAGAGACTTTGTGGCCAAGCACGATCGCCTCGGTCACCATGAAGTGATACTTCTCCCAATTAAGCACCAGATTGGTCTTCACACATCTTTCCAACACCGTTTTCAAGTTTGCCAAGCATAGACTAAAAGACCCACCAAATACCGAGAAGTCATCCATGAAGACTTCCATTGTTTTCTCTATCAGGTTGGCAAAAATGGCTTGCACACATCGTTGGAAAGTCGTCGGTGCATTGCACAGTCCAAAGGGCATTTTTCGGTATGCGAACACTCCAAACGGACACGTGAAAGCCGTCTTCTCATGATCGGCCGGGTCAACCGCAATTTGGTTATACCCGGAGTAGTCGTCCAAGAAACAATAGTATTGTTGGCCCGAGAGTCTTTCGAGCATTTAATCCATGAATGGGAGTGGAAAATGGTCCTTTCGAGTCGCGGTATTCAACCGCCTATAATCAATACACATTCTCCACCCCATTGCAACTTTAGTTGGGATCAATTCATCCTTGTCATTTCGGATTACGGTAATTCCACCCTTCTTCGGAACCACGTGCACATGACTAACCCACGGACTATCCGAGATCGGGTAAATCATCCCCGCATCCAACAGCTTTACAACTTCCTTTCGAACAACCTCCTTCATGGTAGGATTTAAGCGGCGTTGTGGTTGAGCTACCGGCTTAAAATCCTCTTCCATCAAGATCTTGTGCATGCAATAGGAAGGGCTAATTCCTTTTAGATCAGAAAGAGTCCAACCCATGGCTTCTTGATTTTTCTTTAGCACATGGATCAAGCGGGCTTCTTCATCAGTTGTCAAAAGGTTGCTTATGATGACCGGCTTTGCCTCGGTCTCATCTAGGAATACATACTTCAAAGTAGAGGGTAGTATTTTCAATTCAATAGGCGCTTTTTCGTCAATAACCTCCTTCTTCAAGTCTTCTTCCTTTACTTCCCACGGTTGTAGTTCGTCTAAACTATCAAGTTCCTTTAAGCATTCCTCAAGAGCTTGCTCTTCTTCAACGGTGAAAACCTCCAATGAGTCGTCAAGAGCTAACTCCATAGGAGATATCTCGTGAATATGCTTAGAAACCTCCAAAACTGATTCTTCGATCACATCGATGCGAAAGCTATCATTTCTATCTTTTGAATGCTTCATTGCTTCGAATAGATCGAATGTTACTTCCTCATTTTGGACTCTCACCTTCATTAAACCGTCATCAACATCTATCATCATTCGCGCGGTCTTCATGAATGGTCGGCCCAAGATGAGCGGAGCATCATCATCTTCCTCCATATCAATAACAATAAAATCGACCGGGAAAAAGAATTTGTCGACTTTAACCAAAACATCTTGGGCTACGCCATGAGGATGGGTTGTCGATTTATCCGCCAATTGCAACGTCATTCGCATGGACTTAATTTCTATGTTGCCAAGCCTTTTTATAATAGACAAAGGTATAAGATTAATGCTCGACCCCAAGTCAATTAGTCCTTTCCCGACATAGATATCTCCAATTTTAACTGGCAAAGTAACTCTTCCCGGATCAACCTCTTTTTTAGGAAGCGTCCTTTGAATAATTGCACTACAGCTCGCATCAAGGACGATGGTCTCCGGTTCCGTATACCTCCTTTTTTTTGTAAGTATGTCCTTCATGAACTTGGCATACTTGGGCATTTTCTCCAAGGCTTCGGCAAACGGGATGTTGATTTGTAGTAGTTTAAAAATATCCATGAACTGGGCGTAATGCCGTTCATTCTCCCTTTTGGACGGGGCATGAGGATAAGGAAGATTTTGGATTGGAGTAGTGCTCACTACCTCCTTTCCCTTTGTAACTCTAGAACTCTTCCATCTAGGATTTTTCACTTTCTCCCCCTTTACTTCATCACTCGTATTTTTCTCAATCTCCACACCTTTTTTCTTTTCAACTTCACCATTCTTTTCGTTATTTTCAACTTCTTCCTCCTCATTCCACTCCCCCACTTTACCATCAATATTTTCCTCCACTATTTCCTCCTCATTTTCTTTCTTTTTCTCTCTTCGTTCACTCTCAAATCTTTTGTTATTCTCACTCATCAACTCCTTACCACTTCTCGTCATGATCGCCTTACAATGCTCCTTAGGATTTGTTTGCGTATTTGCCGAAAAGGAAGGATCGGTTTGTTGTTCCGCGAGTTGCTTAGCAAGTTGCCCAACTTGAGTCTCGAGATTTTTTATGGCCGCGTCATTGCTCTTTTGGTTATCCATTGACATTTGCATGAATTGCGTCAATGTCTCTTCCAACTTAGAAGTTACGACCGGCGGTTGTTGAGATTGATAAGGATTTTGGGGAGGGTTTTGACGGCTAGAAGAACCACCTCCATAACCTTGGTTATGGTAATAGTTACTCCTAGGTTGGAACCCTTGGTTCCCTTGGTAATGTTGTTGTTGATTTTGAGGGTGCGGTTGATAAGGTTGTTGTTGTTGTTGTTGTTGTCTCGGTTGGTAGTCCCTTTGGTTTGCCATGTAGTTTACATCTTTGAATCCCGAAGGTGGACAAAATCCGGTGTCATGCTCACCTTTACAAAGCTCACAACAAGCTATTTGTTTTGCTTTAGACGGTTCTCTCAACTCTTTAATTTGTTGCGTTAAGAGTTCCACTTGTTGTGAGATGAGCTTGTTTTGGGCAAGGATGGCATCGTTCGTCCCTAGCTCAAGCACTCCCGGCTTCTTCAAAGAGTTGCCTCGACTTTGACTCTGAAGATCATTTAGAGCCATTCGATTTATAATGTTTGTAGCTTCTTCGGCACTTTTTGACAATAAAGAGCCACCCGAGGTAGCATCCAACAACGTCTTGCAATTTGGTTGAAGTCCATTTTTGAAGATATGGATTTGAGTCAATTCATCAAATCCATGCCCTTTACATTTCCGAAGCATGGACTTGAATCTTTCCCACGCTTCATTTAAGGATTCATTGATTCCTTGTGCAAACACCGAGATGGCCGTCTTGGATTCCATGAACCGGTTATGGGAGAAGAATCTTTCGATAAACTTCTCTTCTAACACGTTCCAGTCTGTCATGACGGCTGGTGTTTGGTCTAAGTACCAATCTTTTGCTTTGCCGAGCAAAGCGTGGGGAAATAATCTTCTGAATAACGGGAGCTCCTGAGCCTGATCCACTCCGGTCGCCAATGCTATCTCATAAAATTTTGTGAGAAAAGCAAAGGGATCTTCATGGTCCATTCCGGTGAATGGACTTCCATATAATAAATTGAGAGTTCCCGTTTTCATCTCAGCTTGCCTTCCCGTGTGGTTGGCAAACTGAGCGGTGTTTCTTGGACTGTTTATGCATGGAGTAGTAATAGGCGGTTGTGGTGGTGGCTCCATGTTAGGTATGAATGGTGGTGGATTTGTGGTAGAAGAACTTTCTCCTTGCTCTTGACGTTGTCTAGCCTGTTGCCTCCTACGTCTCGTTTTGCTATTGAGCCTCCTTGCGGTTCTCTCGATCTCAGGATCAAAAAGAAGTTCGTCCACAGGGATTTGCCCTCGCATAAAACGTAAGCTGCACACTAAACCAAACAAATTACAAGCACAAGTTAAAAAATTCAAAAGCTAAAAATTAAGCAACCATTGCGATGCTCGCAATATCAATTTACAATCCCCGGCAACGGCGCCATTTTGTTGAATGTAATTTTAAGTGTCGGGTTTTTGTCATCGTATCCACAGGGATTGTAAGATATCACCGCCGTTCGATGGTTGTATTAATTCTAGCTTTAGGTAACAATAGGGTTTTGGTTGTTGTCACGTTATCTTGCATAAAAATGTAATAAAATGCGGTAAAAGTTATGGTTTGAATATTTGAGAAATATTGCCAAAGTTAGGGTTCGACGATCACTTTGCATGTATTTGTTCGGTCAACAATCTTATAAACTCCTTTAGATGATAAATTATTTCACAAAGTCCTCCCAATGTGTTTCTCTCGAACACACATTGTGAGTTTTCCCATTTTGATCCATTGTTTATCTCTAACACAATCTATCAAAATGACAACATTTTGGTTCAACCTTATGGTGAACAAAATCATTCATTACTATCTCTAGCTAACAAACAAGATTGGATGAAAACCTAGGTTAAGAGTTGGTAAACATCTCTCGATCATAAACCAACACAAAGAGTTTTGAATAAGAACAAAGTTTTCATCATATATTCACCATTAAAGAGTTTATAAATGAAGATCCTTACATTTACACACAAAGCTAATGATCATCTACATCTAACCTTGACAAAAGGAGGACTTAGCTACTCATTTTCATGGTAGCTTGGTCGACAAGTTTCGGAAGAAGGTTGATCAACATCCAAGTCGAATAATCAAGATTGGATGGGAATCCACATTCTTTTTGTAAAAGATGGTTAAGAGATGAAGAGAAATGAAATCTAGGTCAAAAAGATCTCTAGAGCAAAAGCTGGAGAATATCTAGAAAAAGTACAAAAGTATGGAAAGATGAAGTATGGCTCTCAAAAGTGGCACTTGCTACTTATAGTGCTGTTTCTGGGTTGTCATGCTCGCTAGGCGAGCAGACTGCTTCGCCTAGCGAGCCCCAAAATAAGGCACCTGAGGCATCTGCGCTCAGAGAAACAGCCTTTCCCAGACTGTCATGTTCGCCTAGCGAACAAAACCTTCGCCTAGCGAAGGACACGCTTCAACCTTCGCCCCAGTGAGGTTGAGAGGTTTTGCTACTGGAATGCTCGCTGGGAACTCGCTAGAGCCTCGCCTAGCGAGTGAGTGCTGGCTGCGCTTTTCACCAAGTCTGGAAGTGTTCGCTACCCACCTCGCTAGCAGCTTGCCTAGCGAGTTTTGTCATGTTTGCCACTGTAAATTACTGGAGCATTTCGCTGGACGCTCGCCTAGCGAGTGCTTCGCCACAGCCCTCGCCTAGCGAGCAAGCTGATGAATGCTTGTTTGATTTGATCCCTTTGCCAAATTTCTTGTGTCTTCACTTTCTATTATTTCATGCCTACTTCCTGCACAATAACACACAAATCAAAGGTACCAAGATCGTTTATCATTGAATTGCATTTCATCTAAAACAAGGGTGGTTTTGAACATTTTAGCAAGGAAATAGAGTGAAAGATGCTCACATATGATAGCTCAAATAAGCACTTTTGGGCATCTAACAGGTGACTTATGCAATCTCATAAGGTTAATGAGTGCTTGAAGCTGAAAATTAGGGTTGAGGATGGATTGGACACATCCCACATGATCAAGTGACCTTAGTGATCCTCATATATGAATACCATGTCGTGAATTCATGTAGCATTCTCTCTTGTTATGAATGCAAATGTAAATGAGGTGATGGGATGCGGAATGTATTCCTATGAAAGTTGTATAGAAGGTAGGGTAAATATGGAGTATGACACATATCAACTAGACAAACCTACAACAATACCAAGTTACTGAAATATAGTATGGTGTACATAAAAATAACAAATACTCTTGTAAATCCTAGCACTCTAAAATCTTCAATGTGAATGCTTGCTTTCCAATGTAGGTTTGAGCTCGTTATATAGCATAATAACTCTGGGATTTTCTCCTTAGATATTAGCTTTAATTTCGTCCAATATTAATTCATAATTTATTGGATACTATATGTTCCATAAATCTCGCCAACAAGATATGGTTTATTCTAATTTAAATTCAAATTTAAATCTTCATTTAAATCTGAATCAATCTTTATCCAGCTGTCAAACAAATTACCTAATCATACTGTTAAAATATTTAGCAATAAAATCTGATCCAATCTTTGACTAAAAAGTCTTCCAAAATGCAATAACAATGACTTGTTGCGCAAAGCCCATATGTCGTACCAACATGATGTGACATCGTGTCCATCATGTGTCCCTTATGTACCTTCATATAACTTAAGCAAGCTAGATTAATCTTGAACACTTTAAACACTTCTTCATGTTGTTATTTTACAAAATGCAGTCAATTCTAAAGAAACAACATTACATCACTTGCTACTGTTGGACTGTGTATACTTGCACATATAAATAGAGCACAACATTTCTTCCTAAAACTCAACAAAGGCCTTACTATCTTTCCAATTGAGGATTGGATCACATATTTTATTCCAATTATTAATTTTTATATAGTTTTTAGATACATAATTTCTAATATATCATCCATGGGTTCCGATGCTTAAGTATCGTCTATGAGACTGACTCTCATATTCATCTGGCATTCCAACTTCTTAGATTTATGTGTTCATTCTTTATTCCTCGATCCTTGGAGAAAATCCATGAATAATCTTAAGAGTGTCACATACTTTCTTGGCGGAGTCATAATTAAATATGTAACATAATTCCTTAGAACTAATTAAGGTATTTATAAAAATATTTTTGACTTTGAAACCAAGAGTCACTTTTCTCTTATCTTCAATGGTCCAATGAAAACTAAGTTTATTTAGTACTTTATTGTTAAAGGAAAAAGTATGAATAAACGGATCATATATTAAAATATTCCACATTTCAAAATTATTTTCTTTTATAAAACTTTTAAATTTTGTTTTCCACAATTCAAACCTTTCACTATCAAACGGTGAATGTGTATCTATGAAAAGACTTTTATTAAAGAAGAAGTGTTTGCAGTCATCATCTTTCTCCTTAGTCGATTAGTCCTTAAATATGAGTTAGACTCTGATGCCACTTGCTAGACAAGTGCCTCATAATATAGGAGTGTGATGGTGAATCGTGTGGGTTTTAAAAAGATGTCCAAATAAAAATATTTTATAAAAAAAGAGTTCAAAACAAATTTCTAAAACAAACAATGGATAGACAACATAATAATAAAAAACATAGTGAAAAAAGGAAATACAATAGAAGTAAATAAATGACTTAAATGTAAAGAGATAATGGAAGAGAAAGATGCATTAAGGATTTATAGAGGTTCTACCTAACCATTTGACTTCTACCTAACCTATAGATTTTATCCACAAACCCCCTTACAAGCAAACATGAGTTTTACACTAGCTATCCTCCAATCCAAACTAGAATTTTAACTACGGACACCTCCCAACCAACACGAGATTTTACCACCATGACAATCTTAAATCAAACGAGAGATTTTAACACCAGGTTAAGCCTTCAAACTAAACAGGAGTATTAACTACGTAGACCTCTTAACCAAACGCGAGATTTTAACATGCTAATATCGGAAACAAAATAGAGATTTTATCAGATGCACCTCAACCATCAAACAATTTTTTTTTAATTAGTTTAACTCATAACCAAAACAACCTTCTCACAAGATAGATATTACAACAATGTTCCACACCAGAATCAAACACCTCATAGATAAAAAATTCACTCTTAAAAGAACTAAGACAGAATTGAAGATATATATATATATATATATATATATATATATATATATATATATATATATATATATATATATATATATATATATATATATATATATATATATATATATATATATATATATATATATATATATATATATATATATATAGAGAGAGAGAGAGAGAGAGAGAGAGAGAGAGAGAGAGAGAGAGAGAGAGAGAGAGAGAGAGAGAGAGAGAGAGAGAGAGAGAGAGAGAGAGAGAGAGAGAGAGAGAGAGAGAGATTATTTTTGATCATTTGAAAGTGTGTGTGTGATTTTCCTTAGTAATTCAAGAACTATTCCTATAACTTTATAGACACAAATCACTTGACACATACATGGAGAACTTTCATACTTCCTCTCTTTCACACCTCTGAAAATTTCAGATCCATTGCTCGATACAATTGATTCAACATTTCATCTGGGACCTGACTTCTTCTATCTAATGAGGCTTGATAAATCTTATTGAAAGGTACCATCATAAGACACATTGCTTGATCGAAGATCTTCACTGACTACATCGAACACCGCTTGACATTAGGTGTTATCCTTCAGAGATAGGCTTGAACATCTTAATCTCCTATCATCTCAACTTGATCATCACATCAGATGACATCTTGATCGCAAAATATCACAACTTTATTATTACATCAGTTGACATCTAGATCTCCATGCATCATAACTTGATCATCAAATCAGATGAAAACTTCACCTCACAGTGTTGTCATTATCAAAACAAATAGGTCATTTTGAGTCATCATACCTTCAAGTACATAGATCTACACTAAGCACAATGTAATGAAACTTCTAATTTTATCAGCCATCTGAGTCTTCTCTATTTGTATAGGTTTGTCAACATCAATGTGTTATCTTTCGATACTTCAGCATAATTTTGATAAAATTGTTATCTCAAAAATTTATTGATATCTCATTTAAAATCATGATATTTATATTTTTTTATATAAGAAAACAAGTTATAAACATGTGTGAGCTAATCTTTCTTAAAGTGTTTTCCGATTCTTAAATTAAAATACAAAATTATAGAAAACCCATTTTTTCATTATAAAATAATTTAAATTTGACACAGATCTCGAGATAAACGTCTCACACAACAAAACCACCCCTTCAAAGCATAAACTACACATCTCCTTGTTGCTAGATCTACTATTGAGTCATCTTCGGTTCATTTATATAAAGAGAACCTCTACTGATCACTATTCATACCATTGTTTCGGCCATATATGATCAATTAACCTTTATTGATATTTCTCAAGAGATGAGATCATGTCAATTTTATCAAAGAGAAATAACAGCAAATATTTTACATTAGATAATCATGTGTCTGTAATATATATAAATAGAAGAAGTAGTTGATAAGGCTTTGCATTAAATTTATCATTTGCTCATGTAGTTTGCAGCATGTTATCTATCCCAGTGAATTTAGTTTCTGTATAATTTGCAATGAATTGCTTGTACCAGGTTGCAGATAATCTTGCAGTTCTCTTCAAAGTAGCATAATCCACATGGTAGAATCCATATCTTACTGTGTATCCATATATCCACTCAAAGTTATCAAGCAAGGACCATGCAAAGTATCCCCTCACATCTGCTCCTTTCCTGAATCAAACAAACCACACACAGTTGGACAAATTTCTTTCTTTCTCATAATAAGAATCCTTCCTATTGGTCTCTATTTTGTTCTTACCTTATTGCTATTGACAAGGCTTCTATGTGATTTTCCATGTACTGTATTCTCTTAAAATCATTAACTTGATCTTCCAATGTAAAATTGGGATCATCTTGTTGGCCATACCCTAAAATGTTTGGATTTATCAGAATCACACATAAAATTACTCAGACTTAAAAAAACAGTAATAGCTATTGTTTGCTTACCGTTTTCAGTGATGAACATTGGAGTATTATTGTACCTATCTTTCACATACGTAACAGTTTTCTCTATGCCTTGTGGATAAATATTAAACCAACTATATGGAGTCTGCAACATGACATTAAAATGGTGAAGCTGGAGGCAAAATGTGATATCAGTATAATAAGTTTGAAGGACGCTTACAGATTCTCCAATTGAGACACCGTTTTTCTCTCCACTTATCATGTATGAACCTTCTGTTCTTGAAATACCAAATCCAGAATCACACTTAGTGTATATGCAGTCTTGAACATAAAAAGATGTGTAGTAGTTTATGCCAATAAAATCCAATCCTTTCTTGAGTTTCTTTTTCTCACAGGTAGAAAATTTAGGTAAGATGCTTCCAAGAACTTCCTCCATCTCTTTGGGGTATTTACCAAATATGATTGGGTCCAAGAACCTGTGTTTTTATGAGGCATTCATTCTTAAACTTTTAGTGAATCAATAGAACAAACTATGTATTATTTAAAGGAGAATTATACCAATTGAAAGTGAACGATCTTGCTCTTTCGGTAGCCAATTTATCCGCTGTAGCATTGCTCATTGGTTCATACCATTCATGTGAAAGCACTATACCAATTTTTCCTCTCTGCTCAACCTGATACCATACTAACACAGACATGTAAACATTAGAAATAGTATCAAAAAATAAAAGTGATTGAATGTAGCACACGTGTTGGTGTCGTGCCAGAGTCTAGACTAGTATAATACAACACATATTTGATCTGAAGTGTCCGGTGCTAGATATTTGAAACAAAGAAACAACACATTACCTGGTATTTGGTTCTATAGATATCAACTGCAGATGCATGTGACAGGATAATATTATGGGCTGCAACAAAGGGCTCTTTTTCGGAATCACCTTCTTTGCAGTTTACCATTGCCAATGAGCCCGAGCAACGACTTGGAGGATATATACCTGAGCGGTAACCGAATGGCGCGACGTGATTTGGCTCATTGAATGTGACCCAATACTTAACTCTGTCACCAAATGTTTTGAAGCATAGGTCTGCATAAAATGCAAAATCTTCCTGTGATTGGGGACTTAACCATCCTCCATATCTGTCCTCTAGTTCTTGTGGGCTGTCATAGTGACTTAGAGTAACAAAGGGTTGAATACCTTTGAGCAGCAAGGCATCAAATAGTTTGTTATAGAAGTCAATGCCGGGCCAATTGATTTCTCCAAATCTACCCTCTGATTTCACAAGAATGCATATTACAACTAACAACCTTTAATAATTACAACATTATACAAAGATTTTGATAATGCAAAGAAGAAGCATACTTGGTAGAACTCTTGTCCATGATATGGAGAGTCTGTAACTATTTACTTTCAAAGCTTCCAATAGATCTATATCCTCCTGTTTTTTCATTCACATTCAAATTATCAAAATTGTATAATGAAAGCTGAATGAAACATTTGTGTGATAAAATGCTTATTTTTACACAAGATGGCCATCTTATTATATAAGCCTAAGTGTAACCAACTTAAGAGCAAAAGTCTCCAACAAACTAATTAGAATTTATAACTAACTTATTATACATAAAATTGAAATAAACTTTATGTATCACAAAATCTTATGCTAGGCCAGGAGTGAGTTGGTTTGGCTGCAAGTAGGCCAACATCTTGCAAAAGGCCGAGGCTATAACTTCTTTGACAAAGGGATATCTCTTGAGAAAATATATGAACCTCGAAACCAAGAAAGCATTTGAGATGGCCTAAATCTTTTATACTAGAGATTGCATCCAGTACAGTTTTTATGTTGGAAATATATGAGAAGTTTTACCTACAAGTATCAAATCATCAACATATGCTAATATTGTAGTAAAATATATAATTGTTATGTTTCTTTATCAATATGGAGTAATCAGACTTGGACTGAATGACTCCTAATTCAAGAAGGGTGAAGGTTAACTTATGGTTACATTGTCTACTAGTTTGTTTGAGGCTATATATGAATATATTAAGTTTACAAAGAAGATTTTAATTAGACTTTTAGTCTAGGAGGTATTTTCATGTAGAGTTCTTCGTCTAAGTCACCATGTAAAAAAATAGTATTTATGTCAAATTAGTATAAGTATTAATTTTGACAAGATGATAGAGATAAAAGAAGTACAATGGTTGTCATTTTGATGACATGAATACAAGTTTCATGATAATTTAGTCCTCGTGTTTGATTGAATTCTTTGGCAACAAATCTTTCTATGGTTCCATTGGTTAGGAATTTTAACTTGAAAATTTCATTCATAGTCTATGGTCTTTTTGTTAGGGGAAAGGACAGTTATGTCCCAAGTGTGATTGTTAGAGTGAGGTATTTAAGTTCATTATTGAGAGCTTGTTGCCAATTGGGGTCAAGGATGACAAAAGAATAATAATTTTTTGTTAAAAGTTTTGTGATTATTAGATATGTTATTATATGAAATGAAAGGGGATATGGGATAGAGAGTGTTAGAATGGTAATCTTGAAGGTATGTTGGAGATTTGTAAATTATATTAGATTTTGTTATTGGTGATATAGGTTAATTGTATATGTTATAGGGTAATTGAATGTAGAAGTAGTGGTTTTGGGTACAAATGAGAGATTGGAAGGTAGGTGTGGGTGAGTGAAATTGGTGGTGTCTACGTATTTTAGGGGTAAGTCATCAATTAGGTAAAATAAAGGTTTATAAGTGATGTTGGTCTGTGGTTGGTGGGTGGAAAAGGGAAAATATTTATAAAAAAATGTTTGACCCTAAATATGAAAAGTTGTTTGTTGTGAAATTCAAACATGATATGATCCTTGACATCATGTTTATTGCTTAAGTAAATCCATTTATTAGATCTAGAGTTCAGTTTTGTAGTTTTGTTGTTAGAAGTTAGTTGGATCGAACTCAAACACATTGGATGTAGCTGTAGTTTTTGGACCGAGTCAAAGACGGGATATTTCAACATAGTTGAAATATGAAGAGTGATGTAGTTGAAGTCTTGTCAGGTATATATTGTAGTAGGGGTGGCAAAATGGGTCGTCCGCCCCCGCCTTAAGTCCACCAAAAAAGGGGACGGGGCGGGCAAGCCCTCCAAGTTAAAAGTGGTGGGTTGGCAGACGGCGGACTTTCCCGCCTATTTTTTGTTTTTAATATATTAATAGGCTTATTTTTAGTTTTCACTTATTTTTTAGAATAATTTTTTATAAAATATCCTTTTAACAAATTTTACTTAAAATAATATTGCATATATTCACAAATAAATGTATAAAATAGAATCATCAACAAGTATTCCAAAATTATAGTTCAAGTATTAACCTTCAACCAACCAAAATAAATATTTTGAGTGCTTGATAACTAGGTTGGCGGGCCAATCCGCCCCTTTTTTTGGCTGGCTTAAGGCGGGATGGGCTTAAAGCAGGGCAGGCTGAGCGGGTAGGCGAACACAAAATCCCAACCCAATCCTCCATTTTTGGCGGGTGAGCGGGCCAGCCTGGCGGGCCATGGTCCGTTTTGCCACCCCTATATTATAGCATTCTGTTTACCATGGAATTTGACAAACAACCGCTAGTCCTCGCACTACAGGATTACCCGCAGGACTGACTAGATTGGTCCTAGAACATACGTGCAAAATATGTGTGATTGTGATATGCAACATTTTCATAAACGTTTGAGAACTTTGTTTTGCAATGATTCTTGAAATAAGTAAAGGTTTGAGATGTGAACTGTTTGATAAGTTTGGAAACACTTTGACTAACTATAGATGCAAGATAAGTGAATCAGTTAAATGAAATGCTTTGATAAATAAAATGATGTTTGAACATACATTTGCACTCGAATTCACTCTTTTCTCTTTATGACACATATACTTTGACAAGGGAATTTTTCAGTAGTTTCAAAATTGCCTCCATAAGTGCTTCCACGCGTTCCCTGTCTTGGATAAGGATGAACGATAATTATTTGTCCTATTTCTCAATTGTTTCTAGTCGAGCAGATCATTTAACTTCGCATGAATTTCCATTAAGTCCCCTGAACCATACAATGTACACATGGGCTTCGATTGGCTTCTCAAACTAGCATTTGGGTGTCGACAAGCTTATTGGAAAAAACTATCGAACACCTTAAAAGAAGATATGTTGACCTCAATCTTCTCATCACTCTTTTCCTCGCTTTACATCCACATTTCCCTTCTTCCATCGAAATGACCCCCTATGTCATCGGAATTCCTCTTCGACAAGCCAAACCAGCATCCACGTCATCACGTCGAAATCCCAGCTAACAGATTGCCCCCGAAAACGTTCCTTTTTAATTTGTTAATAGAAAAGTATGTTTTTGTCTGCTTATTTTGACGTATAGGCATTAGGGTCTACTAGTGTACTTACACATCATGATCATTTCTTTCCACCAAACCGTCTCATCGAGACGTGCACTTCTGAAATGTGATTATGGAATGTGATCATGGCTCCGGTTTCCCAGGAAATCATGGGGATTTGGAAAGAGAAACTTTTCCCCTACTTCATATTTGTCTGCTACGTGTCCCACGATGATGGACACATGTTGCAATTTAGCAATTGAAGGGTTTTCTCTCCATTATAAATTCCTTTCTTCTTCTTCATTTTTTTCTTTTTCACTTCTCAAAACTTCATCTTCTCTTTTTTCTCTACTAATATTTCTCCAGGAACTCCCCCAGAAACTTCTAGTTTTCAATATTTCTTTTAGATTTCCAACCCAGTTTCATCATGTCTACATCAAAAATCAAGAATACTAAGTCTTCTTCAAGTTTTAAGCTTCCAATGCCACCTTGCCAGAATATTTTAGGACCTAAAGTTTCCAAAAATCAGGAATATGTTCCTGAACCTCCACTTGAAGAAGAGAAAAGAAAGATCTATGAATCTCATGTACTTATCACTATTAGTATTTCTAGTAAGACTTATGCTTTTATGGGTCTTTTACCTGACCCAAATGCCAATTCTGAAAAGTTCTAAGAAGCGCTTGCCAAATTAGCCGATAAGGCCGCTGGCACTTCGACTGAGGTTACGACCCAAGTCAAAACTACTCCAACTTGACCTACAACATGTCCTTGACAGAACAACGACTTACAGTGGCTAGAGCATCTTATGATAGGCTTAAAATGTCTTTTCCTTTTTAATGCCCTTGTAATTTGATAATTTTGTTTCGTATTTTCTTGCGCATGCCCCCAGGGGATTGCCTTTTCGACATTATTCTTGTTGGGTTGTAAACACATTAAGCCATCTTGGCATTTTAATTAACATTTTGGCATTTCGATTTTAATGTATGTTATTCCAATATAATCTTTATTTCCTACAATGTAGGCTTATACCTTTTCAAATATTTGCCATTTAATCACAGGATTCTAAGATCATAAGTTAACTCTTTGATCTCGTATGCATTGTTCAAAAATACTTGAACAACTCGAAATGGACCTTCCCAATTAGGAGACCGTTTACCCAGAACTCGATTCTTTTGATCCATAAGTAGGATAACCTTCCATACTAAGTTTCCAACCGAAAATGCTTTAGTTTTAACTTTCTTGTTATAAGCCTTAGCTTCCCTTTCCTTTTGTCGAAATAATGTGTTTAACACTTTCAATCTCTCTTTGTCTAAATCCATTAATTCTTCTAACATCAAACTCCAATAATCTTCACATGGAATTTTGTGTTGCCTTTGGATCATTGCCGACTGTAAATATATTTCTATAGGAAGAATTAAATCATGTTTGTAAGTCAGGCGAAAAGGTGTGGTGTTTGTCGCTTCTTTAGGAGAGGTTCGACAAGCCCACAAAACTTGATCTAATGTCTTGTGCCAATTCTTTGGCTTTTGCCTAACATGTTTCTTGATCAAGCCAATGATTATCTTATTAGCTGCCTCGACATGGACATTGGCTTGAGCATAGTAAGGCATCGACGTTAGCAATTTAATCCCTATTTCGGATGCAAAATCCTTCATTTTTCGACCTGTAAACACAGACCCTTGGTCTGTTGTAATGGTTCCAGGAATCCCAAATCTATAGATAATGTGTTTTTGGATAAAATCTATGGTTGCCTTTTGATCTACTTTGACCAAAAAGGTCGCTTATATCCACTTAGTAAAATAATAAATTTCAACTAAGATGTACCTTTATTGTTTCGATGAAGCTGGATGAATCTCTCATACTAAATTCAAAGTCCATCCTCTAAACAGACAAGGCTTTACTATAGCATGTAACTCACTTGCAGGGGTATGATGGATACTCACATGCACTTGACATTCCTGATATCCTTTAGCAAATTCTTCATAGGCCAATAGACTCCTTGCCGAATCAACAACCACTTCATTTTATGTCCATCCCGGTGAGCACCACATGCACCGCTATGGACATTCTGCACACCTAAATATGTCTCACTTTCACAAAGGAATTTAAGTAAAATACCTTTGGGCGCCTTTTTAAATAATTTGTTCCCTATCAAGACATAACTCAAAGAACGATATTTAACTTTACGGTCAGTCAACCCTATTGGGTTTTCCAAATAGTCAACTATTGGCTTTCACCAATCTGTATTATCCATGTTATCTATGGTAAAAACCTCAAAGTTTTTAGAGTCTACAAAGCCCAATCTCATTGTCGACAAATCAGAAGGGGACAATTTTGTCACTAGGACTCTGACTCAGATCTTTATCAAGTCTTCTAACTTTCCTTTAGACACCTTATATCCTGAGGCAATTTAAGCCAAATCATTTGTCTCTTTATTTTCAGCTCGAGGCACATGACTTATGTCTATGAAATCAAACCGCTTTAATAGGCGATGCACAATAATGAAGTACATTATTAAATTTTCCTTGATGCATATGTTGGTTACTTGTTTAACAACTAACTCAAAGTCGCCTTTGAATTCGACTCTTCTTGCCCCCAAGTCCAACAAAATCTCAAGGCCAACTATTAGAGCCTCGTATTTAGCCTCATTATTAGAGTAGAATCTGTCGATCTTATATTTAAACTTGGTAGGAATCTTCTCATGAGAAATTATCAAGATTCCAATACCAATTCCATTTTGGTGACTAGAACCATCGAAGTATAACTTCCAAGGATAAAATCAGCAACTACCTACCCTTTCATTGCCTTTAGAGGCATATATGTTAGGGAATATTCAGTCAAAGCTAGTTCCCATTTACAAATTCGACTATGTAGAATTGGTTTGGACAACATGTGTTTAATAACATCAAAATGGGAAGATACATAAACATCATCAGGCTTTAAATAATGCTTTAGTTTTGTACAAGAGAAGTACAAGCAAAGGCACAACTTTTCTATCATGCTATACTTAGTTTCTGCATCATTTAGGGCCCGACAAAGGTAATAAATGGATCTTTTGACTCTATTATCATCTTCTTACGCTAACATACTCCCTATAGTTACATTTGATACTGATGTATATAATCTCATGCACCCATTTCTATAAAGAGGCTACAAAATTGGAGGTTATGTCAGGTATCCCATGATTTTATCGAATGCCTCTTGATGCTTCCATCACCATTCAAATTTATCTTTCTTCAAACGAAGCAATGGTGAAAAAACTTGGGTCTTTCCACTAAGGTTTGATATAAATCTTTGTAAGAAGTTTATTTTGCCAAGCAAGGACTGCAACTATTTCATAGTCTAAGGCGGTTTCGCCTCTCTAATGGCCTTGGTCTTATTTTGATTGATCTCAAATCCCTTTTTGTGGACCACAAAACCAAGGAAGTCACCTACTTGCACACAGAAAGCAAATTTCAGAGGATTCATTTTTAAAACATGCTTCCTCATTCTTTCATTCTTTCGAATGACTGTTAGAGGTGATCTAAATGATTCCCTTTTGAGGAAGACTTGATAACTATGTCATCAATATAAACGTGCATAAATGAATCTATAAAATCATGAAAGATCGAGTTCATTACCATGTGGTACATCGCACCAACATTTTTCAAGCCGAAGGGCATTATGACCCACTCCTAGGTGCCTAAGGCTCCGGGACATCAAAATGTCGTCTTCGGCACATCCTCATCTTGGAGTTCAAATGAACTTGCTTCTCAGGAGTCTTTCGATCTTAGCCTTGATTTTTGACATGATTTTTGGCGCAAACCTTCTGGGTGTCTGTTTGATTGGTTTGTTCCTAGATCTTATCGGCATCTTCAAATCTACCAAGTCTCTGCTACCCAGGCATTTCGTGGTAATCCCATGCAAACCAATATTTGTAATCCTTTAGTAATTGGATCACTTTGACCTTAAGGTCAGGGTCAATATTGGTACTTAAGTCGAAATCATTTGTAGTGCTTCTCACTCAAACATGATCCATGTCAGGGTCATTTCAACCTGTATGGCGGATTCCTGACATACCTTTTATTTCTGTCTCTTCATCCTCTTCTTCTCTGTCCCACCTAAAACCATACAATGGGTGCAAGTGGAGGGAGTAAAAATCTTTATCTAAGGGCCTATCAGCAAAGCCCATTGGTGTAGATGGTGCAATTCGCGCCAGCTGCCTGTCGAAATTGTGTTTGTCGACATGATTGACCTATGCTAAGAAATAACTTTGACCAACTTTAATATTTTCAATAATTCCATCTTCTTGCCAGATTGATACCCTCTGATGGAGTGTTAATGGAACTTCTCCAATACCACGTATCCACTCTCTTCCTAAAAGTTGATTATAATTTCCCCTGAGGCAATGACCATAAGAAGTGTTGGCCTTCTTATCATCCGCACTGTCATATCAACTTGTATTACCCCCATAGTGGTGCCGATTTTACCTTCATAGTTCAAGAGGACCATGTTGTGTGGGCTTAAATCAGTGTCAACTTTACTGGTCTTGTGTATTATCGAGTGAGGCATTAAATTGACTGTCGCGCCTCCGTCCACTAGCACCTTATTAATGCCAGTGTTTTCTGTCTTTGCCCTTATAAATAAAGGCTTAAGGTGGATCTTCATGCCACAATCAGGCCTTTTAAAGAAATAATTCTTCTCTTCGACACATTAGTTATTCAGAATGTAATAGTAGATTGGCTTTTGTCTAGCCATTTCGGCTTGCTCGCTTGTCGGAGGCTCTTCAACCTTCATTTCGCAGTTGTACTCAACTGGGAGCACCGAAATCACGTTGCAAACTACATCCAGAGATGGCTCAAAATCAGAATCAAAGTCATTGGTTGACATATCATATTCGATAAGTGGCGTTTCTTTCACCATTTTCCCTGTTTCCTCCTCCATATTTGGAGAGGGTGACTTCTCTTTCATCAGCTTCACTTCCTTGCCAATAGTCGTATTTGGTTAGGGTCTAATGCTGCTAGATTTATCAGTCTCCCTTTAAGCTTTTTTCTTCCTTTAGAACCTTCTCTATAGTCATGGGATTCTTCCCCAAATAAGTGCTAGGGACATAGGTTCTCTTTTGGGAAGTTTGTACTTCCTTCCGATAGGAGATTGAAGAACCTCTCTCCATCTCCCAAGTTTTCCATTTCTGATGGCTCGATCCATATTTCTCCATTGGTCTCGACCATATTCCCTGAGGGAAAATTAGATTTGGTCGATAAGTGTTTGGCATTGTTCCTTTCATAGGCCTCTCTTATTGTCGATGGGGGTCAGAGACAACCTATGGTTTAGAGGTATCCCTCAAGTCTTCTTTCCTCTTGCAAGTTTCACATCTTCCACCTGCTACACTACCTTTCTGTCAAAAATAACACTGCATTCGGGGCACAACATTGCCACAAACTTCTTGGATTTATACCTGCCCATAAATTCGACCAAAATTTCATCATCCTTTGGATAGGCCACCTTGATGTGCTCATACTCTAGGGTAGCCTTTTTGCCACCTTTTGTGTAGACATCTTTGTAGACTTCCACCATGTTGAATCTGCACTCGAGATCATCAGTAATCTCGATTTCTTGTAACTTTACCATAAGGACTTCAGTATCCTTAGTTACGTCCAAGTTACCATTGAGGCTCTCATTAGCCTTCAATTTTCCAAACTCAGCAGTTAAATCCCGGGCTACAACGCCTTTGGGACCTTAGACAACTTCTAGCATGTTAATCGACAACGACTCTTATCAGCGAACTTGAGTCGACCATCTTTAATTGCATTCCGCATGAGATCCCTGGAAAGGAAAGATTGTGAGGTTTTGTGACCCAAGAAATTATGATATTTACAAAATCCCCTTTTCTTTCGTTGTTCTAGAGGTGGTGTTTTAGCACCTGGTGGTACTATGATTTGGCCATCTGCAATAAGTAAATCAAAAATCTCATCACATTTAGTTACGTCGAAAGTGTAAGTTCTCTTAGGGAACTTATCATTTTTCTATGTTTCAACGGGATTCTTTCCATTCGACGACTTAAGTAATTCGCATACATATGGTGGCCCTTATTTTAACTCGGCCAAATTAACGTCATTTTCTTCGACGCACTTGATGTCTGACACCTAGTCATTGTCGTATACGTCTACAAACTCTACTCTTTCTTTCTTATTTCTAGTCGCCCTCAATTTTTCTACTTTTAGGCGCTCTACTTGTCGAACTCTATTGGAAAATTAGGCCATATCTCTCATATATTGTGTATCTAATTTCTTTCTGATAGAATAATCTAAACCCCCATATGCCATTTTAAAAAGCTCATGCTCAGGAACTTGTGTAAAACACCTTGCCTTAAGCAATCAGAACCGATTGAGGTAATCATCTATCAACTCAGCGAACTTTCACTTCACACTTGCTAGTTCTTTCAAACTAATCCTAGAATGCCCCATATAAAACTGCTCATGAAACAACTTTTCTAATTGATTCCAATTATTGATTGAATTTGGAGGAAGCATAGTGAACCGTGTAAAGGTGTTTTTAGTTAGAGAACTAGGGACATATACCAGTCTAAGATTCTCATTATTGGATATGTCCCCAACCTCAGTTGTATATCGAGCAATATGCTTAATTGTGGAATCGGTCGCATCACCAACAAATTTGGTAAACTTAGGGACTTTTCATCCTCTGGGGGGTCCTATTTGTAAGTTGTACTCAGTTAGAGGAGAAATATAATTGGTTCGACTACGGTCGCAATATTATTATGGCCTGCTAAATTGTCTTATCGAACTTTGTGTACCACTAAGTTTACATCTTAGTCTCTTCGAACCATGTGGACTTGAGGTGGGGGTTGTTCCACTTCGACAACCCTAGGTATATACTGTTGTTGTTGGCCCAAATTCTCCAAGTTTTCCTCATTGACTCCCCCTATGTTTTAGGGCGACGCTACCGGTCAAACTTTGAGGTTGTGGGCCGCCAAAAATGTTTTCTATTCGAGACATCTGGGTAGTCAGTTGTTGGTAACTTTGATGAGTATCTCGAATTAAGGGATTGGATACAATCCTTATTTGTCTAGTTAACATATTAACCATTTCATGGTTACTTCCGTACATCTGTTGCCTCATAACCAACATCGGATTGGACTTTATGAGTGGCAATACTTAAGCGCCAAACCCATTCCTCAACTGGGATTGGACATTTTGACTAGGATCACTTATGGCTGACCCCGAAGCCAAATGCGTATTAACGGGTGATAATACTGTGGAGGCATTATTTGAGAATGTCGAAGGGTTAGTATACAACCTTACCATTATCTACGTGGGTATCCCATATGGTTGTTCACGACCGGAAAAGGACGGCATGGTAAAACTAGGCATGTAAGGCCTAAAGTCACTAGGTACAGTGGGCCTAGGGGTTATAGGGATGCCATTAGTTATAGATGGAGGCACCACAATCTCTTATTTCCATTTAGGTGATGGGATTGGTCGAATTCACAGGCATTGAACCCACGTTCATAGGACCAAAAGTACCCTCACTTGTGTTAGTGCTTATACCGGTGCTTCTAAAACTAGACATCCTTGTACATCTCTTAGATATCCTTTCGTGGTTTCTAGTTATCGAACCACTCCTAAGTCTCATGAACTCTCACAATTTTTAGCAAAATCTTCAAAAACTAAAGTAAACAAAACAAATTTTTAAATACGATGTTGCACGAAGTCCCGCTGGGTGTGCCAATTTGTTTACCGTGGAATTCGGTAAACAACCGCTAGTTCTCCCACGACAGGGTTACTGTAGGACCCACTAGATTGGTCCTAGAACATACATGCAAAATGTGTGTGATTTTGATATGCAACGTTTTCATAAACATTTGAGAACCTTGTTTTACAATGATTCTTGAAATAAGTAAAGGTTTGAGATGTGAACTATTTGACAAGTTTAGAAACACTTCAACTAACTATAGATGCAAGATAAATGAACAAGTTAAATGAAATACTTTGATAAATAAAATGGTGTTTGAACATGCATTTGCACTCGAATTCACTCTTTTCTCTCTTTGACACTAATACTTTGAGTAAGTGACTTTTTCAGTAGTTTCAACACATGGATTTCCCTAAGTTATAATCCTTATTTATAGAAAAATGAGATAACTACTTTCCAATGGGTCTTTCTTCCCTGCTTGCCACGTGATTTCCACATTCTTTTTTCCCCATCTAAGTCACGATGTAAAAAAATAGTATTTATGTCAAGTTAGTGTAAGTACCAATTTTGAAAAGATGATAGAGATAAAAGAAGTCCAATGGTTGTCATTTTGATGACATGAATAAAACTTTCATGATAACTTAGTCCTCCTGTTTGATTAAAGTCTTTGGCAATAAGACATACATTATCTCTTTTTATGGTTCCATTGGTTAGGAATTTTAACTTTAAAACTCATTTATAGTCTACGGCTTTTTTGTTAGGGGGGAGGGAAGTTATGTCCCAAGTGTGATTGTTAGTGAGGTACTTAAGTTCATTATTGAGAGCTTATTGCCAATTGAGGTCAAGGATGACAAAAGAATAAGAAGTGGGGTCATTGGTTGAGGATAATTTTATATTAAAAGTTTTGTTATTATTAGATATGTTATTATATGAAATGAAAGTGGATATGGGATAAAGAGTGTTACCATGGTAATCTTGAAGGTATGTTGGAGATTTGTAAATCATATTGGATTTCCTTATTGGTGATATAGATTAACTGTATATGTTATAGGGTAATTAAATGTAGAAGTAATGGTTCTAGGTACAAATGAGGGATTGGAAGGTAGGTGTGGTTTTGTGAAATTGGTGGTGTCTAGGTATTTTAGGGGTAAGTCATCAATTGGGTAAAATAAAGGTTTATAAGTGATGTTGGTTTGAGGTTGGTTGGTGGAAAAGGGAAAATATTTTAAAAAAAATATGTGACCCTAGATATGAAAAGTTGTTTATTGTGAAATTCAAACATGATCTGACCCTTGACACCATGTTTATTGCTTAAGTAAATACATTTACTAGATCTAGAGTCCAACTTTGTAGCTTTGTTGTTAGAAGCTAGTTGGATCATACTCAAACACATTGGATGTAGCTGCAGTTTTTCGATCGAGTCAAAGACTAGATATTTCAACAGAGTTGAAATATGAAGAGTAATATAGTTGAAGTATTGTCATGTATATATTTTAGCATTCAGCATGTATGTAATAGTTCTGTATGTCATGTAATGGTTTAATCTTCATACATTAGATACATATGCTAGTAGTCTATAAATAGGTTGTGCTCTCTCACTTGTAAGAGAGATGGTTGGTGAGTCACTTGTAAAAAATAACATTCTTTATGAAAGTGAATGAAAAATTATTTTTTGACCATCTTTGTCATCTCTTCTCTGTCATTTTTTCTTGAATCTAAAAGTTTCTTAGTTTTCAAGAAACTCTCTTGTTCTCATAGTATTACTTTGTTCTCAGCATTGAATTTCTCAACAAACCGGTGCAATGAGCATGGATCAAGATTCATTCACCAAAGTATGAGATCAATAAATTCATATGAGAAAATGATTTCAGATTATGGAGCTTGAAGATGCGAGCCCTTCTTGGTCAGCAAGGTCTGCTAGAAGTGCTGAAGGGATCTGAAAAACATTGATGTTTCCCTAACAGAGAGGGAAAAGATAACGATGATTGAGAAAGCCCACAATGTCATCATATTGAGCCTTGGTGATAAGGTTCTAAGGCAGGTCTTAAAGGAGAAAATTGCAGCAACAATGTGGATGAAACTTGAAGGTTTGTACATGACCAAATCTTTGGCTAATAGTCTCTATCTGAAATAAGCTTTGTATTCATTCAAGATGAGTGAAGACAAAGTACTGAATGAGAAATTGGATATGTTCAACAAATTGATTATTGATCTAAAAAAGATGATGTCATCATCACTGATGAAGATCAAACATTGTTGATGTTGTGTGTTTTACCAAGATCCCATGCTCATTTCAAAGAAACTCTCTTGTATGGAAGAAAGTCCATGACCTTTCAAGAAGTTCAATTGGCATTGTATTCTAAGGACTTGAACAAGAGGAAGGATCATAAGTCATATTCAGTTGAAGAAGGCTTGTCAATAAAGGGAAAATTCTCGAAGAAAGATGATAAGTTTGAGAAGAAGAAACTTAAAGTTCGACAAAAGTCTAATGGTGGTGATGCTTCTCCGATTAAGTGTAACCACTGTAAGAAGGAAGGTCATACAAGAAAGGTGTGTCCTGACAAGCTAAATAGTTATGGTGATAACAAGGATAATGGCATTGTATCCATTATTCAAGATGATTATGAATCATTTGATGTCCTGGTGCTTTCGAGAAACAACTATAGTAATGAATGGATTATGGATTCAGGTTGAAATTGGCACATGACTCCAAAAAAAGATGTGTTTGAAGGATTATTTGATCAAGAAGGTGGGTAAGTTATGTTGGGAAACAATAGAGCCTGCAAGATTGTAGGGATTGGATTTGTGAGTTTCAAGCTCCATGATGAAACCATAAGTTTGTTGACAGGTGTCAGGTATGTACCTGATCTGAAGATAAATTTGATTTCTCTTGGTGAGTTCGACAAGAAATAACATGTTTTCAAAAGTGAGCATGGTATCCTGAGAATCATGAAGGGGTCTAAGGAAGTTTTGATAGGCATCAAGAAGCAAGACTTGTATTCTTTTGAAGTTGAGGTCATAAGTGGCTCAACTGATATTGCATCATTGAAGCACTTGACAAAGACTGAGTTATGGCACATGAGACTTGACCATGCCAGTGAAAAGGACTGGTCAAATTAGGAAAGAAAAATATGTTAGGTGGTGATAAGGTCGAAAAGCTGAAGTTTTATGAACTGTGTGTATTTGGTAAGCCTACAGAGTGAAGTTCAACAAAGGCCAACAAAGAACAAATGGATCTATTGATTATATTCATGTTGATCTTTGGGTACCTGCAAGAAATCCATCACACTCTGGTGCAAGGTGGTTATTCATGAAAGCTTTGGATACTCATTTAGAAAACTAAGGATGAAACTTTTGGAAACTTCAAAAGTTGGGAAAATCTGGTGGAAACTCAGAATGGAAGGAAGTTCAAGAGATTAAGGATATATAATGGCCTTGAGTTCTACATTGATGAATTTAACATTTATTGTGCTATGTTTTGGGTTGCAAGGCACAAAACTGTTGCAGGCACACCCCAGCAAAATGGCCTGGCTGAAAGGATCAATCGAACTATCATAGAAAGGGTGAGATGCATGTTGGTTAGTGCTAGGTTGAAAAGGGTATTTTCGGCTGAGGCTATTGTTATTGCAACCTACTTGATAAATAGGTGTCCCTCGACTACGTTAGGGATGAAGACACCTGAAGAAGTCTAGTCAGGTCATCCATTAAATCTCGACAGACTTAGGGTATTTAGATGTGTAGCCTATGCTCACATTAAGCAAGATAAAGTTGAGCATAGAGCTGTGAGATGCATGTTTTAAGAATATTGTTTTAACCATATTTGTAATACCTTCTCTATATCTTATCTTCTTGAATCTAAAAGTTTCTTGGTTTTCAAGAAACTCTCTCGTGCTCACAATATTACTTTGTTCTTGGCATTGAATTTCTCAACAAGTTTAATTCAGTTTATTTTGAAACTAATGGCATAGACTAAACATCCAAAAAGTTTTAGACTAGTATAATCAGGATTAGTATGAAAAATAAAACTAAAAGGTATTTGATAGTGGATTTTTCTGAAGGAAATCTATTGATTATAAAAATAGCATGAGAAATGACAAGTGCAAAAAAAATGTTTAGGCAAGTTGGACTAAAAATATAGGGCACATGTTACCCATAAGAGGTGTTAGTGCTTCCTTTCAATTATGTCATTGTGTTGATGTGTGTGAATATAGGAGGTTTGATGATGGATTATGTATAAAATATTTTAAGTATAAACTCAAGGTCATTATCACACCTTACTCTTTTGGCATAAATTTGAAATTGAGTTTGAACATAGGATATAAAATATTTGACAAGATTAGAAGTTTCATATTTAAGTTTCATGAGGAAAATTTAGAAAAACTTAATGTAATCATTAACAATAGTAATAAAATATTTATATCCTAGCATGAATAAGGTATAAAAATGACCCAATATGTCCTTATGTATGAGGTCAAAACATTTTACAAAAGAAGATGGGTTGTCCTTAAAGAGAAGTCTTTTGTGTTTGACGATGGGGTAATATCTTTATACATGTTATGTAAAGGAAGATATTTATTAATGTGCATGATAGTATCCTAATATGGGTGGCCAAATTTATTGTGCCACAACTTACAATTATTTATAGTAAGATGTTCTTGAACTAAGGATAAACCTATTTGAATTAGCAATATGGATAGAAGGAAATATGAGCAAATATAAGCCATGTTGAAGCTTAGTTGCAACAATATTCTATAGGGTATGGTTCCCGTGTATGAAGACGTGAAAGTAAAACATGTTGTTGCTGAGTAGTAAATCCAATTAGATTAGCTTCAAGTGTGTCTTCATGATGGTTTTGATGATCTTTTATTCTCATGTCTTCAAGAGTGAAAGATTATGCTAGGTTTTTCTTCTTGAGATATGGGGGGAATGTTGTGTTTATTGAAGTTGAGTTCTACAATGTTTCCTGGTTTGTTATAATAGGCATAAATTTTGATGCATCTCCCACAACCAATATTAAAAAAAATCTTACGCTATAATCCATAGGGTGGTTTTTGGTTAAGGGTTTTAATAGTTAAGTAATAACCTTTTCTTCTTCAAGGGTGTGATGCGATGTCTTTCTTATTGATTGATAAAGGAGAAAACTTTATTGATGTGTGGGAGGGGATGAATTAACATGATTTGGAAGCATATTGCTCGTTTAATCCCTTAAGAAAACTAATTACATAATCATTTTCTCTCTAACTCTTGTTGATTTGTAGGATATGCAAGAACACTTAATAATGCAACTGTACGTGGGAAGAGGTTAGAGGTTATCAAGATCCTATCAAAGTTTCTTGAGTGTGGTGAAGAATTGGGTGATATTTCGTCTGCCTTTCTTGAGTGAGTAAATCTCCTCTTAAAGGTTGGAGATTCGAAAGATATCGTAATGGTTGTAGTTGTCTTTGAGCTCTTGCCAAAATTTAGGCAATGAATTCATCTAAAAAAATGCTTTCAGCTATCTTCAATTCAATGGAGTTTGTCATCCAATCCATTACCATCTATCCTGAGTAAGAGAGGTTTATTTTGAGGATCTAGGAGGAGTTAGGTTCGTCAAGAAACCCTTTTTTTTTAAAGAACGATGACTTTGATGGATATAGACCATGTGTTATAATTGGTATTTTTCAGAGATTGTGAAACGACGGCGAATCTAGGATTGTTGCAAGGATTCATGAAAAAATGATCTAACATATCTCTTTGATATGTTCAGTTATGATTTTGATTTTGAACGATGGAAGTAAGTTGTTCATTGGTTGAATAAGTGTTTGTAGGTTATGGTGGTGGTGTAGGTGGATCATTATCGATGATATCATCGTTGGTATTTATCGTTCGAGAAGATAAAAATGAAGGGGAGGGAAGACAAAGAATTGTGTTTTTGAAGAGAGACATAGATAGGGTTGAACAAAATGTAAAATCTTTAGATTGACAATGATAATCTCAAAATTAGTTAATAAAGAGTTAAGAAATTTTGAATATACAGTGAAAAATGAACAAATGAGAAGATTGATGATAATTCTAATAATATGATACCTTGATAATATGACACCTTGTTAACACTTGACAAGTTGTATAATAACAAACATAAATACTAAATATAATGAAAGTTAATGTCATTTGTATAATAAAATGCTTAATTTATACACAAGATGACCATCTTATTATATAGACCTAAGTGTAATTAACTTAAGATTAAAAACCTTTAACAAATTCTCTAACAAACTAATTAGAATTATAATCAATTTATTATACATAAAATTAAAATAAAGTTTAGACATTAAAGTTATATATATATATATATATATATATATATATATATATATATATATATATATATATAAATTAATTAATTAAATAAATAGTATCAATCATTACTTTTCCATTCAAAATATAAAAAAATTATATAGTTTTCAACAATCCATTACTCTTGTGTGGGTTCAATTGAATTTTCCAACATATTTTTTATATATTTTATACTTTTAAATTTTTAAATTTTTTTGCACTACTAATTTTAAAAAAATGGTTTTATTTTTATTATTTTTAATTTTTTTACATTTTAGACCGGACATAACAAAATTTTAAAAAAATGCTATAAAAACAATATTATTAAAATTTAATTAACAATGACATTTTATACTATCAATTAATTAAAACGTCAAGTTTTTATGTATTTGATTTTTTAAAATCAAATTTAATTTAAAATACTACTTAAATAATTGGATGTGATGCAAGAAGATGTAAAACTTTTTATTCTCGAGATATCAATTAATCTCATAATATTATATCAGTTTATTAATTGTATTGAAAAATAATTACAAGATGAAGATAGAATAGACATAACTCAATCAAGAGTTATTATGCACGCAAGAGGCATGGATACATATAATATTATTATTACTTTGAAATGAGAAAGACTTGGACATGTGGATAATTTATAATATTCTTTTTCATAAAATGACAGTTTTGGACACATGTGGATTATAGTTTATATGGATATAGTAACTATTTATATGAAACCACGTTGGTAACCAACCTGGTATCTATGATAATGATCAACTGCTATATCTCCATTACTTCCATCTACTATTATCTTTGTATCTGCTAATATCACATTAATCAAACTCTAAACAATTTAAGAATGAACCATATTTAGTAACATTTAATTTGTAGATTAAAAAGATAATTACCTCCGTGAGTGAAGTTATCCCAATTACTTTGTCCCTTACCATTAATGTTATAACCACCTTCATACTGTAATAACAAGATTCATTTAATATATATAGATTAATTGACTTTAATTTCGATTAATAAACTATATAGTATTAAGTAATACCTGGTAAGAAGAAGAAGCAGTTCCAAACAGAAACTTCTTAGGGAATGGAGAGAGATCATCATCATCCACAGCACTTGAATGATGAAGCAGAAGCAACAATATCTCGAGAAACAGAGTCTTCAATAACAATCTTACCATCTTTTGGGGTTTAAATTAATGTCCTACATGATTTGAGTTATTGTGTTCTTATTATATGTATACTGCTATTAATTTATTGGTCACGTGGAACACGGTTAGTTTTTTTATTTATTTATTAGTTAACAAAATAATTTATTCCCGATAGTTAATTAATAAATTCTGAGATTGAAATCAAATGATTAATTAACTCTTTTTTAAGGTTTCATAAATAGAAATTTGAGAGTATTCGAGTTTCACATTTCGTCTAAAACAATTATTCATGGAACTTTATTTAGATTCCGATCAAACTCTAGAGATCTCAAAAGGTAACTCAAGACCAATATATATATATATATATATATATATAAAATAGAGAAAAATAGAAGTATTACGTCACCCTCATTAAACTCTTTCCTCGATATACGCTTGTCATGCCACTTTTTAGTTCTTTCTTTATAGATCCGGGCATTCTCGTATGCGTCTAATCTAAGTTCTTTCGGTTCATGGATATCTAAAATTCTCTTCTCGCCTGTAGCAGTATAATAATTTAGATTAAGGGTCTTAACGGTCCAATAAGCTTTATGCTCTAATTCTACCAGTAGATGACACGATTTTCCATAAACTAGCTTAAATGGCGTGGTTCCTATCGGGATCTTATAAGCTGTCTTATACACCATAGAGCTTCGTGTAACTTTGAAGACCAATATTTCCTAGAGGTGGGAACTGTTGTTTTTAAGATTTTCTTAATTTCTCTATTTGAGACCTCTACTTGCCCACTTGTTTGTGGGTGATAGGGTATTGCTACGTGGTGTCGGGCTCCATATTCCAGTAACAGTTTTTCAAAGATCTTTGAAATGAAAGGGAGCCACCATCACTGATGACAAGTCTCGGCATACCGAATCTAGGAAAGATTATATGCTTGAAGAGCCTAATTACTACTCGCGCGTCATTTGTTGGAGAGGCTATAGCCTCGATCCATTTCGATATGTAATCAACAGCAAGGAATATGTACTTTTTACCAAAAGAAGATGCGAATGGTCCCATGAAATCAATTCCCCACACGTCAAAGACTTCTACTTCCAAAATACCTTTAAGTGGCATTTCGTCGCATCTAGAGATGTTGCCAGTGCGTTGGAAGTCTCTTGCTTGTATGCTTGAGCAACTAAAGTCTCTTGCTTGTGTGCTTAAGCAATTGTAATAAGTGGTGTTTATAGTGAAATTCTTTAGAAGTGCAAGGGGACTAGACTACTACTCTCGTTTTATGGGAGGAACCAGTATAAAATTATTGTGTGTCTCTCTTTCACTCTCTATCTCTGAACTTGTTTTTATCCGCTGCAAACACTTGACTCTTATCATCTGATAAGAGATTTTTAGAAAAGAAAGAAAAAGTTAACACAATTCAACCTCCATTCTTGTGTTTTTCTCACCTTCACTAACTGCGTCGATCCACCTTTTGGAAGGAAGACTTACCGCTTCACTCTGATGTTTTTTGTTTGGTTGGAAGTCAACCCTAAACTTCATTTTTTTTCTTGTATAAGGAGGGTTCGTGAGTATAACCTACTAAAATCTCTCAAGTTTATTGGATACTCTCAAGATCAATTATTGAAAAGAGGAGTACGTCTTTTTCTTTGTTTGACCGACCCTCTATAATTTTTGGTGTTCTCTCTTTTCCCTTAACTCTTTAATTTTTGCAATTTCTATTCTTCTAATTTATTTTCCGCTACTTAAATATTAAAAACTCTGATTTTGATCCAAAATGTTTTTCAAAATCACGCAATTCACCCTCTCTTGTGTGGGAGGTCATATGTTCAACATAATTGAGCAAGTCCTGCAAGCTTGAACTTCTAAGATAGAAAGAATTCAACAATACAACTCAAATAAATACATTGATCAACCAAAATCTTCTTCAAAAACAATATTGTTCACCAAGACAAGAAGGAAAGGAAGCCAATGAACAATAAAAATATTCATTTATATAAGTGTCAAATATCTGAACACTTTGTTGATGAGAGTAAAGGAATACACATTCCAAGAAGATCAAACAACACATACAATGAGGCACACATGACACATGGTAAAAGTGACTCAGATTATAATCTTATCTTACTCATAAAAACAACAAATGACGAGTTGGGGAACATTAATGGATGGTAGTTAGACACAATGTGTTCAAACTACATGACAAGCCATAAAGAGTGGCTTATCAGCTTTGATGACTCAAGAAAGACAATAATCTGATTTGCAGACAATAGAACCATCCCATTAGAAGGAGTTTGATATGTTTTGGTTGATGGCAGCCAAGGTAATCAAGCACTTGTTACAAGTATGCTAATTTAATTGACATATATTATTATTTAAAGTTGATTGTTTATCCATTTCATTCGAAGCTGAATCAAACTGTTCACTGATTAATTTTGAGTTCGAAAAACATTGTGAGCTAAATCAAATTTGACTTTAACTCTATTCATTTTCAGTCCTAAAAAAATAGAAAGTTACCTTTGAGCAGCAAGGAATCAAATAGTTTGTTATAGAAGTCAATGCCAGGCCAATTGATTTCTCCAAACCTACCATCTGTTTCACAAGAATGCATATTACAACTAACAATCTTTGTTAATTACAACATTGTACAAAGATTTTGATAATGCAAAGAAAGAAGCATACTTGGTACAATTCTTGTCCATGATATGGAGAGTCGGTAACTATTTACTTTCAAAGCTTCCAATAGATCTATATCCTCCTGTTTATTCATTTATAACATTTCATGAATATATATATATATATATATATATATATATATATATATATATATATATATATATATATATATATATATATATATATATATATATATATATATATATATATATATATATATATATATATATATATATATGTATTATTTATTTCCGATATTAGCGTGATAAAATCTTGTGTTTGGTTAGGAGGTTTACGTAGTTAATACTCCTGTTTAGTTTGAAGGTTTAACCTAGTGTTAAAATCTCTCGTTTGATTTAAGATTGTCATGGTGGTAAAATCTCGTGTTAGTTGGGAGTTGTCCGTAATTAAAATTCTAGTTTGGATTGGAGGATAGCTAGTGTAAAACTCATGTTTGCTTGTAAGGGGGTTTGTGGATAAAATCTATAAAAATATCACATCATAGTGGAAACTCTCAAGATTAAATTCTTGAAGAGACGACTAAATCAAATGGTTAGGTAGAACCTCTATAAACCCCTAGTGCATCTTTCTCTTCCATTATCTCTTTACATTTAAGACATTTATTTACTTCTATTGTATTTCTTTTTTTTCCCTATGTTTTTTCTTATTATGTTGCCTATCCATTGTTTGTTTTAGAAATTTGTTTTGAACTCTTTTTTTGTAAAATATTTTTATTTGGACATCTTTTTAAAACCCACACGATTCACCATCACACTCCTATATTATGAGGGACTTGTCTAACAAGTGGCATCAGAGTCTAACTCCTATTTAAGGACTAATTGATTAAGGAGAAAGATGATGACTGCAAATACTTCTGTTTTAATAAAAGTCTTTTCATAGATACACATTCACCGTTTGATAGTGAAAGGTTTGAATTGTGGAAAGCAAAATTTAAAAGTTTTATAAAAGAAAATAATTTTGAAATGTGGATATTTTAATATATCATCTGTTTATTCATACTTTTTCCTTCAACGATAAAATACTAAATAAACTTAGTTTTCATTGGACCAGAGAATATAAGAGAAAAGCGACTCTTGGTTTCAAAGTCAAAAATATTTTTATAAATACCTTAATTAGTTCTAAGGAATTATGTTACATTTTTAATTATGATTCCGCCAAAAAAGTATGCGACACTCTTCGATTAACAATCCTTTCAAATCTTTTCCTAATTAAAGCATAATTTTAAATTCTTTTTCTTAAACAAACACGAAAGAAGAGGATTGTTGGAATCTAGCATTCCAGCATAACCCTCGAATGATCGGTCCGAGACACACGTTTTGGGCCAACCATTCATTCATTTTTTCACTCCTAAAATACTTCAAATTATTTTCAAAAACATTTCCAATTTTCCAAAACCATTTTCAAATCATTTATATGACTTAAACCTCGATCAAACATCGAGTGGCTTTTCCTAAATCAAACATACTATCAATTTTTTTTATTAAACAAACGCGAAAGAAGATGACTGTTGGAATCTAGCATTCTAGCAAAACCCTTGAATGATTGGTCCTGAGGCACGCGTCTTGGGATGGTCATTCATTCATTTCTTTCTCTCTCAAAACACTTTAATTAACTTGGAAAAAATAAGGGTCGTTGGGATCTAGCATTCTAGCGTAACTCTTTGAACAATTGATTTCAAGACACATGTCTTGTTCTTATCGAGCGTTCGTTGTCCATTAGACAATTTTCATAATAACCTTGAATGAAAAAGGACCGTTGGAATCTAGTATTCTGGCGGAACCCCAAATGATTGATCCTGAGGCTTAGGTCTCGTTCTCATTAAGCGTTCGTCATTCACCTAAAATACATCCAACACATCAAACTATTTTGTTGCCGCCATGCGATTAATTTTTAAAAACCTTTTCAAAATGAAAGATATCTTGTCTTAAGATGATGCAAAGCAATGCTTCATCCATAATTTTTGAGTTGAGATAAGTGACGTTTTTCCGAATGTTGATTTGTAAATCCATTCGATGTGATGTATACGTCCGCTCCTCAACTATTTCAGGTAAAACAATGTTTTTTGTCAATTAATATAAGATAGCTTTCTCTAAAATCGACCAACAAACAAACATTTTCTACCCAGAACTACGTAAGCCTTGAATTCTCTATTGCACCTGGAGATACGTAGGAGAAGGATTGTAAAATCTTGTCAGGCCCATTAATAAAAAGTTTAGGTTTAGTCCTTCTCAGGCCCCTAATAATAAAAACATTTTTAGATCTTCTTCTCAGTAGTAAAAATCCAAAACATTTCTCTTCTCTCTCTTTTCCTATCCCAAATAAGTAGATAGAAACTAACAACATGCTAACATTCATTCGAAATAAATAAACGGTTCTCGTTGAATACAACGGACGTGAGGGGTGCTAATACCTTCCCCTTGCATAATCGACTCCCGAACCCTGGTATTGGTTGTGATGGCCATATCTTATCCTTTCTTTTAGGGGGGTTTTATCTATATTTTCCCTCTCCCTCTTTGGGAATAAATAAAGTTTGGTGGCGACTCTGTTCAGTCCATTCCGCGAGTCTGCGATTGCGCTCCGTGAGTGTCGTGTTCTCATATTTCAAGGTGCGACAGATGACGACTCTGTTGTATGTTCGAACGTGTGATGCATTCGGGTATATTTCCGCTAGCTTCAGCTGGTGACTCTATTGGGGACACTCTACTACTTTAGTCGCTAAAAGGAGTCGAGCCTAGCTTTAGTTTTCTTTGCTTCCTTTAGATGTTTATCTTTATCGCTTTGCTCGCTTTATCTTTATATTATTTATCACTTTCTTCACTATTTTGCATTTGCATGCTCTATTATTCTGGATTTCTATATATGTTGTTGTTGGGTTGGAGTGATGTTACATGAGAGAAGTGTTGGTGTAAGCCCTAGAGGCCAATACTTTTGGTATTTGTATCGAATTATTTATTAATAATAAAAGGCTTTTTCTTTATTATGTTTGTTTAATAAAGTCCCTAGAATAGCTAGTCCGTTTAATGTATCAAGTATGACTTAATCATGAGATCACATTAAACATAAGGACACTATTCTTAAAGTATCCGTAGTCAAGCTTTATTGTGAAGTGGGATAACATTAAAGCATGAAGACTATTATGTTTATAGACTGATGATCACATCTCGTGGATCATGGATAAAGAGTTATCAAGTCTTAAACATAGGTATGAATATTAAGAGTAATATTTATACTAGATTGACCCGCTATTAGAATACTATATAGAATGTTATGCAAAGTGTCATAATTTATTCTCATGGTGATAATGGTGTATACCACCCTTCAACCTGAAACCACTATGGACCCTAGATGTAGAGTCGAGTACCTTATTGATGATCAAACGTTATCCGTAATTGGATGACCATAAAGACAGTTGATGGGTACTCCACGAAGCATGCTAAGGGACATGAGTGACCTAGATGGAATTTTTCCATCCTGCGTAACAGGATAAATGTCTATGGGCCCAATATTGAACTGGACAAGGATGACACGGTCTATGCCTTGTGTTCAATATATACATAAGGGCAAAAGGATAATTATACACATAATTATTATCACAGAAGGATTTGTCAGATCACATGACATTTTCGTGTCTTGGGTAGCAGTGATGTGTTGCTAGATACGGCTCACTGTTTATTATGTTAAATACGTGATTTAATATGATTGCCAATGCCGCGAAAACATATAGGGTCACACACAAAGGACGAATTGATGAGAGATAGAGTAATTAAGGAATACTGTAATGTACGTTGCCCTTAAGTGAATTATAAAACATCGTAAGGTACGGTGTACTTAAGTAGAATACGAAATATGGTAAGGTACCACGCGCTTAAGTGATTTTGGCATATTATAAGATATGGGCCATATACACTTGAGTGGGCTTTTTAGCTTGCAGCCCACACAAGTGGTTCTATAAATAGAACCCTTGTGTAGAAGCATTGTTACACTTGCAATTTCGTTTCTCTCTCTCTCTCTCTCTCTCTCTCTCTCTCACTCAAAGCCTTCATTCGTAGCAGCTAGCACTGAGATTGAAGGAATCCGTTCGTGTGGATTGAGTAGAGGCGTTGCCATCGTTCAACATTCGTGATTGCCACAAGAGGTAACGATTCTATCACTGATCATGCCCATTCGTAAGGATCATTAAAGGAGAAATTTTAAATTCCGTTGTGTTTTGGATCACCATTCTCCTTCAGTGGTATCAAAGCCATGTACGAAACCATGCATCTGATAGTTGTTTATTTTCTGTATTAATACGATTAAAAGACAGAATGAATCAAAGAATAAACGAGTAATTAAATTGAGATCGATCAAGTTATATATATGATATAAGTAATCCTGATGCAAAATACGGTATATATGATATACTGTTTCTGTTTCATTCATTCAAACACTTAATGCTTGTTTTCCTTTGAGCGATCAATGGTCGTTTGCTTCTTGATCCGACATTAGTATGGTGAAGCAATGACGTGTTGATCAATCATACTGAATCAACAATCGAGATGTGTTTGACGGTCTGAAATTGGTGCATTAGGGTTAATGACGGCACAAGGGTTGTGTTGTCAAAGAGTTATGCATTAGGGTTAATGACGGCACAAGGGTTGTGTTGTCAAAAAGGTTATGTGATTAGGGTTGTGACTGCGCAAGAGTTTTGCTTTAAAGTATCAAGTGTTGATGCGAAAAACGACGTCGATTTTAAATGAATTGTTCATTAAAATTTTCGGTCGCCGAAATTTAATTTGGTTTTAATTAATTAAAAGAATTAAAATTAATAATAATAATGTGTTTATTATTATTGTCTTGTGGTGATCGGTTATGGCCTTAGTTTTCCTTTATTTTGTTTTGGGTTTTTAAAATACGACCTACGTGTCGTGCCTCTCTTTTAATCTCATAATGTAACTTCTTTTCTCATCTCACTCCCTCGTATGTAAAACGAGTTTCTTTTATGTAATGTAATGTTATGAAGAAAGATAAGAATTCAATATCAAAGGAGGACAACCTTGAAGATCTTGCTTGGAGAAGCTTAGATCGTTATTAGGTTAACTTAGGTTCTCTCATTGGCTTGGGAGAACAATTGCGCTAGGGGCCATAACTGTTTCATTATGTATGTATGTTGATGCATGTGAATGTATGTTGATGCATGTGAGAGACGATTTATATGATAAATAAGCTGGTGAGATCAAAATAATTGCAAATTCCCTTAAATTAAATATTAAGTTTATGCTTTCCAAGTTTTAGCACTCATCAAGACTAGTATCGGATAATGTAGGTTTCGCCTACGCGAGGTGCATGTTCTATGTTAGTAAGGTGCGATGGGATAATTGTAATATCCAATTGTTAAAACAATGGGTCAAACTTAACTAAACAAATTATAATAAGATTATATATGTTTAGAAGCAAAAGTTGGAAATGATCCATGTGATGGATTGGAATAAGGAGTTATTCACCCAACTAAAATATTCGAGAGTTGTATTAGATACAATTGGAAGGAGTTCCTACCTAAATAACCTAGTTTTGTGTAATCCGCCTACGCGGACTTAAAACAAAGTGAAATATAGATCTCGACCCACTAGAAAATCTTCCAACGGGATTTTCCAAATCAAATGGTGAGGGTCATTTGTTTTGAGTAAAATAGTGGGAGCATATTTAATTAAAGGCCTAATTAAATATGTTATTGATACTTATATTTTCATTATTTTCATGTAGATTACCATGACAACAAACACCTCTAACAACATTTTGCGATCAATCCTTGACAAGGAAAAATTATCTGGGACGACTTTTCTGGATTGGCACCGAAATCTGAGGATTGTCCTCAAACATGATAGAAAGCTGTATGTCTTGGAGAAACCTGTTCCTGAAGAGGAACCTCCTAGTTTTGCACCTAAGGCAGAAAGAGATGCTTATAAGAAGCATGTCGATGAGGCCAATGAAACTGCTTGTCTCATGCTAGCTACCATGAACTCAGAGTTGCAAAAGCAACATGAGAACATGGCAGCGTTCGATATGATCGAACACCTCAAGATGCTCTATCAAGAGAAAGCAAGGCATGAAAGGTTTGAAGTTTCAAAAGCCCTTTTTCAAGGCAAGTTAGCTGAAGGAGCCCCTGTAGGTCCCCTCGGAAATGAACTTGCGACTGATTTGATCTTGCAATCGTTGCTAGATAGATTCAGTCAATTTGTCCTAAATTTCAATATGAATGATATGGTCAAATCTCTTCCTGAACTGCTAGCCATGTTAAGAACTGCTGAGCAGAATCTGAAGTCAAAAGGGAAGTCCATTCTGATGATCGGAAATGGAAAGAGACAAAACAAAAGGCCCACCAAGCAGCGTGATAAAGGGAAAGGCAAGGAAGTTGCCAAACCCAAACCCACTGTTGCTGCTTTGAAGCCTAGTGGAGGCATAGCAAAAGAAGGCACCTGCTTCCGTTGCGTTAAGACCGGACACTTGAAGAGAAACTGCCCAAAGTACCTGGAAGATAAGAAGAATGGAGTAGAGACTTCAACTTCAGGTATTTTTGTTATTGAAATTAATTTATCTACTTCTGCATCATGGGTATTAGATAATGGATGCGGTTCTCACATTTGTACCAATGTGCAGGGACTAAAAAGGAGTAGAGATTTGGCAAAAGGTGAAGTCGACCTACGAGTTGGCAATGGAGCAAAGGTTGTTGCTTTAGCCGTAGAAACTTATGTATTGACTTTACCTAGTGGTTTAATAATTCAGTTAGAGAACTGTTATTATGTACCTGCAATTAGCAGGAATATTATTTTCGTTTCTTGTTTGGACAAGTTTGGTTTTTCATTTATAATAAAGAACAATTGTTGCTCAATTTATTTGAATGATATATTCTATGCTACTGCACAAATGAACAATGGACTATATGTCCTTGATCTTGAAATGCCTATTTATAACATTAATACTAAAAGGATGAAACCTAATGAGTTAAATCCAACTTACCTTTGGCATTGTTGATTAGGCCACATAAATGAGAAACGCATTTCCAAACTCCATAAAGATGGACTGTTGGACTCTTTTGATTATGAATCATATGAGACATGCAGATCTTGTTTAATTGGAAAGATGACAAAGTCTTCATTCACAGGAAAAGGTGAAAGAGCTAATGATCTTTTGGCCCTCATACATACTGATGTATGTGGACCACTGAACATACCAGCCAGAGGAGGTTTTCAGTACTTCATCACATTTACTGATGATTTCAGTAGATATGGTTATGTGTATTTAATGAAACACAAATAAGAGTCCTTTGAAAAGTTCAAGGAATTCAAGAATGAAGTACAAAACCAAATAGGTAAGAATATTAAAACTCTTCGATCAGATCGAGGTGGTGAGTATTTAAGCATAGAGTTTGATGACCATCTGAAAGAGTGTGGGATCCTATCCCAACTTACTCCTCCTGGAACACCCCAATGGAATGGTGTATCTGAGAGAAGAAATCGAACCCCGTTAGACATGGTCTGATCCATTATGAGTCATGCCGATCTTCCAAACTCCTTTTGGGGACATGCACTATTGACAGCAGCTTACACATTTAACCGTGTTCCATCCAAAAAGGTTGAGAAGACACCATATGAGATATGGAGTGGTAAGAAACCACATATGTCTTACATGAAGATTTGGGGTTGCGAAGTTTATGTGAAACGACAAATTTCAACTAAGCTTGAGCCCAAATCTGACAAATGCTTATTTGTGGGGTATCCTAAAGAAACAAGAGGGTATTACTTCTACAATCCTTCTGAGGGCAAAGTGTTTGTCGCTCGAACTGGAGTTTTCCTAGAAAAGGATTTTATTTCCAAAGGAATCAGTGGGAGGAAAGTATAGCTTGAAGAAATTCAAGAATCACAAAGCATCGATACACCTATGGAGGAATTAGAGCAGGAAACACAAGTAGTTGTGGAAGAGCAACCTGCTCAAGTAGAACAAGACCGGTGTAGGTCAAGCAGGATACGTCACCAACCTGAGAGATATGGATATTGTTAATACCTTAGGATTGGCATTAATTTTGTAAAACAAATAATGTAATCATCTCTGTTGTTTTAATATGTTGGGTTGAAGAAGTTCAACATCTGGACCAACATGTCATGTACGATGTCACGACATCATGCCTGTGACATCGTACATGTGTAGAAAACTGAATTAATTAATTCAGTATATATTCTGGGATTAGTGAGGATATTTGGTGAATATCCTAACTCCCATGTGGAGGTCTTAAAGACTCAATCAGAATATATAGGCTCTAAATATGGAGATATATATGGAGAGATTTTAGGAACTAAAAGATTGAAGACCTTATTTGTAGCAAAAATTTTCTGCTGAGTTTTGTAACAGCAAAGAAGAAATTTGCTGCGATTTCTGAAGGCCCAAATCCAGTTGGGTGATTAGGTTATAAATAGCATATTGTAACTTAGTTTTTGCAAGCCTCATAGATTGAAAGATTAGGGGTGCGTGTGAGGTAAACCTCCCAACCTGTGGGAAGGTCACCATGTGTTTCTCAGTGTTCAAAGCTGAGAGTATTTGTAACTCAAAGCCTGTAGGCAAGAGTGATTATGTGCTTGAACGAAGCTGTGAAGTAAGTTCAAGTTGTTTAACATTACATTGTTTTGTAGTGATAGGAATGGAAACTGAAGGTTTCTATCTAGGAGTTCCTAGGTATAGATTGCATTGGGTAGGGATTAAGTGAAGAGTTGTAAATGGGGGAGTTTAACTCTGAATTAATACTACTGATAGTGGATCTTCTTCCTGGCTTGGTATGCCCCCAGAGTAGGTGATGTTGCACCGAACTGGGTTAACAATTTCCTGTGTTTGTTTTTCCTTATGCATGTTAAAATCCTGTCTGCCTTAACTTAGCATGTAATTCAGTCTGCTTATCAAGATAATAACAGATCTGATACATAGCCTTTTGTTTGAATGTCAATTAGAATGTTTTGACATTCATCTCTAACAACACATACTAAATAATAGGCAGGTTGGACTTTCTGCTTCAGATCAGTTTTTATTTCAGTCTGGTCTCCAAGAGGATAACAGACCTGTCCATAGGATCATTGTGAAACTGTCAAACTGGATGCCTTGACAGTTAGTCATATATGCTGATGTTGAAGTAGAGACTAGTTAGTCTTTTACAGTACAACAAATTTAGCACAGACTGTTTTCAGGAACATAACTGAATCAGCATGAGGTATATGTTCTGGCTGTCAAACTGAATGTTGTGACATTCATTCCTGACAGCATGTGCTGAATTGTAGGGTGATTAGTTTTTCTGTTTCAGTTATTTTCTCAGGCTATTCTTCAGGAATCCAACAGCTGAGCTAAAATCCAGGAAACTAACAACTGATCTACATTTAATGAACCTAACAAATAGCCTATTTGTTAGTACCCTAATAAGTGTAAATTTAGGTTAACTTGCTTGACCTTAAATTCAGGAAATACAAGTACAAGGTCAGCAATCTGGAATAATGTAACAGATGATGTTCAAATCACTAGTGAGACATCTTGCTGATAACTGTGTAGGACAATAACAGAAGTTAGTGCTATGGTTGATCTCTACTGAGTCTTTCTACCAGATGCACAGAACTAGGTGTTCCTTCATTCTAGGGTGATATGGAATCAGATGTCGTGACATCTGTGAACGGGTGCATATTAGTACAGGGTTTAATTTGTATAACTGTTTTGCTGTATTAGATACAACGTTGGATCAGATGTCATGACTTGGAGTAGAACATCTGAATTCTGACTACGCCAGAATTTCAAATGGTATCAGAGCAGGCATCCTGTTCTGTTTCTGGATGAGATCCATGGGTGATACTTTCTGGTATCTGGCAAGGAGTTATGTTAGTACTGATGTTGGAACCTGTGGAAGGTTCTGTGATTTCCCTGAATGGTCCCTTGAAGTAGGTGGATGGACTATTCATGACAGGAACTGTGTGCACCTGCCTCTGGAGATTGGCAATTGGCCCTTGTGTGGGACAGCTGTGCTAGTATTGAATCATATTCAAACTTGGTATGTTCTTGGAGGCTGATCTGGTGAAGTGTGTGTTCATAGGTTGAGTTGTATTATGATTTCCGCTGCATAATACCTGTCAAAACTCAAACTCTAATGTAGTTTCCCCTCATGTGGATGAAAGGTTGTTGTATTCAAGATTTCATCATAATCTACTGAAGATGTCAAAGATACCTGAGTCTCCTCAACTCCACTCATCATGGTAAGAATCACCTGATCACTGATTCTTTTACTCTCTTGGGTAGTGTATATGAAGACCTTGAAGACCTTCAAGGAGGGGTTGCTCCAAGGAGGTGGAACGAATGTTCTATGTGATGTTAGAACATGTTGTTCAATAGGTATGCAGCTACTAGTTGAAGAGCAGATGTTGTTAAGTGTCAAACAAGGGATACTTTTGTTTGGAACCTACTCCTGACCTGGAAGAGGAGACATCTGTGTGTGCTAAGTTGACAAGGGTAGGGTCAACTGTGTGTGTGCTCAGGAAGGCCACTTTTAGAAGTCTGACCTCTAGAAGTGGAGCTGGTTGAGATGTGACATTGTGCAATTTCCTGCTGTGTGTCTTATTCCTGTAGATTGATCAGGGTTGGATAGTTGGTCCCTGAAGTACTATGTTGTGTTGGAAGACAAGTCCCCTGGATGTTAGAAGTCAATAATGGGGTAACCCGATTGCTATTTCATTTAAGAGGATTGGGACCATGAATCTTGTTATTCAAACACCACGCTCAGAAGTGGCAGTTCTGTCAAGGAATGAGAATATGAAGATTCAGAGGTTGGTTGAGGTAGTATGCTCTGGCAATGCATATCTACTATTGACTGGTGTGGTGTTTCCACTAGTACTTATGGTCAGCTAGAGTCTGATTGGTGTGATTGGAGTATGTATAGGTATAAATCATAGAGTTAGTTGCCACTGATAGGGATGGTGTATGTCATGTTGAGACATTTGTGTACAATGCATGGATATTGGTGGGGAGGTTCCATGATTGTTAATTTGAGGGGGAGTTTTGGTTAACCTCCTCACGGTTGGTCAGCCTAGGGTATGGTTGGCTGTTGACCTGTGTCACATGGGTTTTGGCTGTTGTGTGACACATTTGCAAGGAAGGATTCATCTCTCTCATTCCTAAGGGTGAATCTAATCTGGTAAGATTCTCAAAACTGTTGAGGTGCTTGCAAGCAGAAGATGTTGACACAAGAAGAGTATTTTCAAAGTATTCTTATGGTGGAAGTATCTGAAAGGATAATCGGGAAAGGATTTAAGATCAATGTCTACTTGTGCCAAGTACAAGTATTTAATTGATTATCCTTGGAGCTCAAGATAATTGATGTTCCTAAAGATGTTGGAACATCTATTCTTCAAGGCCCTGTGCAGAATCACAGGAAGGATAGTACATTGGTTTATGATCTATCTCTTTGGTGACAGCAAAAGCATATGATCTCTGAAAAGGTTTCCTGGCAAGAAACATGTTCAGCCTTGGTGTGTACAAGAACAAAAAGACATCATAGTCTTGATGGTGGTTACTTGGATCAGTTTATTTCTGATCTAGGTAAGGAAGTGCATTGGCTAATGCACACTGTGGAGTTAAGAACAAGTGGCAGCATTCTTGACATCATGGAAACAACCTTGCTTTAGGAAGTGGAATCCTTGGTATAGCTGAAGGGTTAGTCTCTAACTGGTCCTTCTGAAGACTCATGCATCAGAGTGTCTGATGTCTTTGGAGAAGAAGCAGGGATTCATCAAGGTGTGAGCTTGCATGACTTAACTGCAAACCTGCAGGATGGAGGGAGGAAGTTCTTTCAAGTGGCAGAAGAAGGAGCTGAATTCAACAGCTAGATGTTAAAACACAATGTTGTGACATTTGGTTCAACATCAGAATCTTAGTTGGTGAAGTGGCACATCAACTTAAGATAGAAGGGTCTACAGAGTTGTAGATTGGGTACTTCAAAAAGATCGTTCTCATTGCAGTTCTTTGGAGTTGCTGGATGGAGAAGATGTTACATGTTCATGTCTTAGAGAATCTAAGTTTGGTTTAACATGTAGCTTGAAGTTCAAGTCTCACTTGGAAGGTCAGAATATCTTTGGGAGAAGTATGATAAACTTGGAGAGGTCAAAAAGTGGCATTTGACTTTTTCATATGAGGATTCATGAAGGAGGTAATCAACCAGTGGCATGTGGTCTATCTCAGAAGTGAGTTCGAAGAATCAAGATAATCAACATATGGCAGTTGATTATTCTTGAGGAAAGTCTGAGACAAATTACTTTTGAGCAGAAAAGTAGTAAGTGGAAGACAAAAAGGAGGTGTTTTCTATTCATCTGTTGGAGCTTGTGGTAGGAGTTCTGAGCTATCTATGGAAGATTATCTCTTGTAATGGGATGAGAATGTATGTGTCCCAATTTGTGTCTGGTTTCTTTTGGATCAAGCTGGTGACTCAGTGATATCTGAAGATTATCAGATGGTGTTCTGTGTTATGTTGTGAAGGATGTCCTAACTAATGTGAAGTGGTTGTCTGTTCTGGTTAGAAGAGAGATTGACACAGAGTGTGGATGTGTTCAGCCAAGAAGGTTGAATAAAGGGTGTGCTCTTGAAGACATGAAGATGCGTCTTATGTTTTCCATTCATCAAGTGGTCTGGGTTCTCTTTGAATCAGGAAGTATGTGAAGGTCCAACTTTGGGGTGTTGGATATGTTCATGTGTGATCTCCAAGTTTCAAGAGGAGAATTGGTTGTTCATGACAGGGGGAGTTCTGTCTTTGTGCTGCAAGTAATCATCAAGCTTGTGGTCTATGTGTTCTCAGATAACCGGGTATGGCACCTTGTTAGTTATTAGGATGATGTGGTGTATGTCAAGGCTGAGTGAGCAGAAGAATGTCTGACCGGATGTCATGACATTGCCTTGGACAATACTGTTATTTCCTTCTGAATCTTAAAGTCATGAGGAAATATGGATGTGGTGTGTCTAAATTAGAATAAGCTTGAGTGTTACAGTTGTGTGGTACAGGGGGAGTAACCATCTACTGGTGTTTGTGATTTTGGCTTTAGTGGTGCCAGGTGTCAAGTTTCTACTGGAGGTACGAAAGTGATCTTAGGAAATGTTGATAGGAAGAATACATGAAGAATGCAGGCAAAAGCCGCGTTGAATGTTAAGACATCGTGTGCAACGTGTCTGACTGCATATATGGAATAGTCTCCATGCACTGGAACTGATGTTTCGGAAAAGAAACAGTCAAGAGCTATAAAAGGTATTCAAAGATAGTCTGAGATTTTGTTGGTGATTCTCTGACTGTTTCTCAGCAAATATTAATGAATCTTGACCAAGCATTTATTCCTACCGTTAATTCCTAAGCATGGGCTGGACTATTTAAAGGATGTAACATCACTCTCCTTCTCACAAGAGAAACACTCCATTCCCTCTAAACCATGGGGTATGTTAAGGTTTGGGCAAACTGCGCCTGGATCTGGTTTTGTGAGGGGTTCATTTACAAATGTTTAGCTAAAAAGGGGGAGAGAAATATAGTCCTGAGAATGTACCAGAAGCAAGTAAAATGTGGTAGCAAGCAGAAGTTGGCTTCAGGCACAGAAGTCACTAACTGGGCATATCACTTGTGTCTTGTGATCTGAGTTAAGAGGACAGTTATGTCTTGTGATCTGAGTTACATTATCTATGTACTCAGCATTACATATTCTTCAGGAAGCTCTACCGTTGAGGGGAAGGGTTCTGATGCAACTGATTCTTGTACCTCTACTTCCTCATGTACACCAACTTTGGTGTTTGTGGTGGTGGAGATAATGACAGAGGCTTATTTGTTTTAGCTAAAATTTGCCAAAGGGGGAGATTGTTAATACCTTAGGATTAGCATTAATTTTGTAAAACAAATAATGTAATCATCTCTGTTGTTTTAATATGTTGGGTTGAAGAAGTTCAACATTTGGACCAACATGTCATGTACGATGTCACGACATCATGCCTGTGACATCGTACATGTGTAGAAAACTGAATTAATTAATTCAGTATATATTCTGGGATTAGTGAGGATATTTGGTGAATATCCTAACTCCCATGTGGAGGTCTTAAAGACTCAATCAGAATATATAGGCTCTAAATATGGAGATATATATGAAGAGATTTTAGGAACTAAAAGATTGAAGACCTTATTTGTAGCAGAAATTTTCTGCTGAGTTTTGTAATAGCAAAGAAGAAGTTTGCTGCGATTTCTGAAGGCCCAAATCCAGTTGGGTGATTAGGTTATAAATAGCATATTGTAACCTAGTTTTTGTAAGCCTCATAGATTGAAAGATTAGGGGTGTGTGTGAGGTAAACCTCCCAACCTGTGGGAAGGTCACCATGTGTTTCTCAGTGTTCAAAGCTGAGAGTATTTGTAACTCAAAGCCTGTAGGCAAGAGTGATTATGTGCTTGAACGAAGCTGTGAAGTAAGTTCAAGTTGTTTAACATTACATTGTTTTGTAGTGATAGGAATGGAAACTGGAGGTTTCTATCTAGGAGTTCCTAGGTATAGATTGCATTGGGTAGGGATTAAGTGAAGAGTTGTAAATGGGGGAGTTTAACTCTGAATTAATACTGCTGATAGTGGATCTTCTTCCTGGCTTGGTATGCCCCCAGAGTAGGTGATGTTGCACCGAACTGGGTTAACAATTTCCTGTGTTTGTTTTTCCTTATGCATGTTAAAATCCTGTCTGCCTTAACTTAGCATGTAATTCAGTCTGCTTATCAAGATAATAACAGATCTGATACATAGCCTTTTGTTTGAATGTCAACTAGAATGTTTTGACATTCATCTCTAACAACACATACTGAATAATAGGCAGGTTGGACTTTCTGCTTCAGATCAGTTTTTATTTCAGTCTGGTCTCCAAGAGGATAACAGACCTGTCCATAGGATCATTGTGAAACTGTCAAACTGGATGCCTTGACAGTTAGTCATATATGCTGATGTTGAAGTAGAGAATAGTTAGTCTTTTACAGTACAACAAATTTAGCACAGACTGTTTTCAGGAACATAACTGAATCAGCATGAGGTATATGTTCTGGCTGTCAAACTGAATGTTGTGACATTCATTCCTGACAGCATGTGCTGAATTGTAGGGTGATTAGTTTTTCTGTTTCAGTTATTTTCTCAGGCTATTCTTCAGGAATCCAACAACTGAGCTAAAATACAGGAAACTAACAACTGATCTACATTTAATGAACCTAACAAATAGCCTATTTGTTAGTACCCTAATAAGTGTAAACTTAGGTTAACTTGCTTGACCTTAAATTCAGGAAATACAAGTACAAGGTCAGCAATCTGGAATAATGTAACAGATGATGTTCAAATCACTAGTGAGACATCTTGCTGATAACTGTGTAGGACAATAACAGAAGTTAGTGCTATGGTTGATCTCTACTGAGTCTTTCTACCAGATGCACAGAACTAGGTGTTCCTTCATTCTAGGGTGATATGGAATCAGATGTCGTGACATCTGTTAACGGGTGCATATTAGTACAGGGTTTAATTTGTATAACTGTCTTGCTGTATTAGATACAATGTTGGATCAGATGTCATGACTTGGAGTAGAACATCTGAATTCTGACTACGCCAGAATTTCAGATATCTCATAACTGATCCAGGTGATGTATTACTCATGGATCAAGATGAGCCTATGACCTACCAAGAGGCCATAACTGGTCCCGAGTCTGAGAAGTGGCTAGAAGCCATGAAATCTGAAATGGATTCCATGTACACAAACCAAGTTTGGACCTTGGTAGACTGACATGGATGGTAAGGTACATACCTATAGGATGCAAGTGGGTCTTCAAAAAGAAGACTGACATGGATGGTAAGGTACATACCTATAAGGCAAGACTGGTTGCAAAAGGATATAAACAAATTCATGGGGTTGACTATGATAAAACCTTTTCACCAGTTGCAATGCTTAAATCAGTTCGGATTTTACTTGCTATCGTTGCATATCATGATTATGAAATATGGCAGATGGATGTTAAAACTGCTTTCCTTAATGGGAATCTTCTTGAGGATGTGTACGTGACACAGCCTGAAGGATTTGACATACCAGAAGAAGCCCAAAAGATATGTAAGTTACAAAGATCAATTTATGGATTGAAGCAAGCTTCCAGGAGCTGGAATCTTCGTTTTGATGAAACGGTAAAACAATATGGATTCATCAAGAACGAAGATGAGCCTTGTGTCTACAAGAAGGTTAGTGAGAGCATGATCGTTTTCCTGGTATTATATGTAGATGACATATTACTCATTGGAAATGATGTCCCTACCCTGCAACAAGTAAAGTCTTGGTTGGGGAAATGCTTTTCTATGAAGGACCTAGGTGAAGCAACCTATATATTAGGAATCAGAATCTATATAGATAGATCACAAAAACTGCTTGGCCTAAGTCAGAGTACGTACATAGACAAAGTGCTGAGACGCTTTAATATGCATGATTCCAAGAAAGGATTCATACCTATGCAACATGGCTTGTGTCTATCAAAAACACAATCCCCTTCAACTAAGGAAGAAAGGGATCGCATGAATAAGATTCCATATGCATCTGCAATAGGATCTATCATGTATGCCATGTTATGTACTCGACCAGATGTCTCGTATGCTTTAAGTGCAACGAGTAGGTACCAATCTGATCCTGGTGATGCCCATTGGGTAGCTGTCAAGAATATCCTTAAGTATTTCAGAAGGACTAAGGACTCATTCTTGATATATGGAGGTCAGGAAGAGTTGGCTGTAATTGGATACACCGATGCTAGCTTCCAGACAGATAAGGATGACTTTAGATCGCAATCTGGTTATGTGTTTTGCTTAAACGGTGGCGTTGTGAGCTGGAAAAGTTCAAAGCAAGATATAGTTGCTGATTCTACAACCGAGGCCGAGTATATTGCTGCCTCAAGTGCAGCAAAGGAGGCTGTTTGGATCAAAAAGTTCATTAGTGAACTTGACATAGTTCCTAGCATTGTGGATCCCATTGGACTCTATTGTGATAACAATGGTGCTATCGCACAAGCTAAGGAGCCTAGATCTCACCAACGATCCAAACACATACTTAGGCGTTATCACCTCATTCGAGAGATAATAGATAGAGGAGATGTGAAAATATGCAGAGTACCTACACTTGACAATATTGCTGACCCACTGACAAAGCCTCTTGCGCAGCAGAAGCATGATGGCCATACTAGATCTATGGGCATTAGGGGTATGCTTGATTGGCTCTAGTGCTAGTGGGATATTGTTGGTGTAAGCCCTAGAGGCCAATACTTTTGGTACTTGTATCGAATTATTTATTAATAATAAAAGGCTTTTTCTTTATTATGTTTGTCTAATAAAGTCCCTAGAATAGCTAGTCCGTTTAATGTATCAAGTATGACTTAATCATGAGATCACATTAAACATAAGGACACTATTCTTAAAGTATCCGTAGTCAAGCTTTATTGTGAAGTGGGATAACATTAAAGCATGAAGACTATTATGTTTATAGACTGATGATCACATCTCATGGATCATGGATAAAGAGTTATCAAGTCTTAAACATAGGTATGAACATTAAGAGTAATATTTATACTGGATTGACCCGCTATGAGAATACTATATAGAATGTTATGCAAAGTGTCATAAGTTATTCCCATGGTGATAATGGTGTATACCACCCTTCGACCTGAAACCACTATGGATCCTAGATGTAGAGTCGAGTACCTTATTGTTGATCAAACGTTGTCCGTAATTGGATGACCATAAAGACAGTTGATGGGTACTCCACGAAGCATGCTAAGGGACATGAGTGACCTAGATGGAATTTGCCCATCCTGCGTAACAGGATAAATGTCTATGGGCCCAATATTGAACTGGACAAGGATGACACGGTCTATGCCTTGTGTTCAATATAGACATAAAGGCAAAAGGGTAATTATACACATAATTATTATCACAGAAGGATTTGTCAGATGACACGACATTTTCGTGTCTTGGGTAGCAGTGATGTGTTGCTAGATACCGCTCACTGTTTATTATGTTAAATACGTGATTTAATATAATTGTCAATGCCGCGAAAACCTATAGGGTCACACACAAAGGACGGATTGATGAGAGATAGAGTAATTAAGGAATACTATAATGTATGGTGCCCTTAAGTGAATTATAGAACATCGTAAGGTATGGTGTACTTAAGTAGAATACGAAATATGGTAAGGTACCACGCGCTTAAGTGATTTTGGCATATTATAAGATATGGGCCATATACACTTAAGTGGGATTTTTAGCTTGCAGCCCACACAAGTGGTTCTATAAATAGAACCCTTGTGTAGAAGCATTGTTACACTTGCAATTTTATTTCTCTCTCTCTCTCTCTCACACTCAAAGCCTTCATTTGTAGCAGCTAGCACTGAGATTGAAGGAATCCGTTCGTGTGGACTGAGTGGAGGCGTTGTCATCGTTCAACGTTCATGATCGCCACAAGAGGTAACGATTCTATCACTGATCATGCCCATTCGTAAGGATCATTAAAGGAGAAATTTTAAATTCCGCTGCATTTTGGATCGCCATTCTCCTTCAAGAAGCTCTACACTTGAGCTGAGTATACACACAGGATAGACTCGTGGATAATCATGTACACCTTTGCTTCGCGTGTTGGGTTGTCACGAGAACCACACCCAGACTAGATTCACTTGGAAGTACTTTTGTCCTACGAGAATTCGCTACGGAAGGGTATTTTCATTTTGAATCGATGACTCTGGGAGACCTCTTAGGGACCACCTTTGGAGCATAGTACATACCTGTGAGGGGGATATGGATTTTTTTGCAGGAAACCATAGACTCTACATACCCTGTTTCTCATGCTACGTCGAACTTTTGAACTTACAATAAACAACATGTATAGATCATCCAGAATATGTCAGAGCTTTGAATCTATGTGATGCATATCATTCCATCATACGTTGTCATTACATCATAATTTTTTTCCATATGCATTTACAAGAATCCAAGAGCCAAGTTTATTGATTGAGTACTCAAGACAAATCATGACTTCTGACAGAAGAGGCATTCACAGTTACAAGCTTGTGGAACCACAATTGAAAGTTTTGAAAGGACTAGGGGCACATTTGATTCTTGAAAACAAATAAGAGTTCAAGAAAACTTATGGCAATCTCCTAGGAATTCTTAATACTAAAGTCAACACCATAGTTGTGCACACTCTTGTGCAATTTTACGACCCTCCACTAAGATGTTTCACCTTTCAAGATTATAGTTAGAACCAACTCTGGAAGAATACTCTCATATTTTGGGGATTGGGATTAATAATCGAGTTCCTTTTGTCTTTACTAAAGAACTCCCTAAATCTCATATCATTACTGAAGCCTCCATCTGGAGAAGAAGGAGATCGAGCTTAACCTTAAGCTTAAACGTGGAATTCATGGTTTTACCTCAAAGTTTTTGGTAGATAAGGCCACTACTTTTACCGACACTGGAAGTTGAATGGCTTTCAACGCTATTCTATATTTACTCATCTATGGGATTGTATTATTCTAGAATATAAAAAACTTTATGGATCTGGCTGCTATCCATATCTTTCTAACAAAGAATCCCGTTCCTACTATTCTTGCTGATACTTACTACTATATCCATGTGAGGACGCAGAAGAAGAAAGGAACTATTGTATGTTGTATTCCTTTTCTATATAGATGGTTTATTTTGAATCTACCCAACAAAGGTCCTTTCATTAAGAATAAAGACAATTTGAAGTGGTCTCAAAGGATCATGTCCTTGAATGCTGAAGATATATCATGGCACTCTAGAAGTTACGACAATGTCAAGCTCATCCTTAATTTTGGTACAAAAGGTGGAATCGACTACAATCTAAGATTGGTACTACGTCAGTTGGGATACCCGGTGGTGGACAAGCCTAATTCCAAGCATGTGGAAGATTTTGTCTAATACAAAGGGGTCGACAATCCAGAGTTAATCGAGAAGATTATTAAGGCTTAGGGATAGATACGTTCTCAAGGAAGGGCTAAAATGGGTAAGAAGAACTGCATAGCCATGGAAGCTTACACTCGAAGGGTTAAGGATATGGTTAAAGGGATTTTGTTGGCATTTCCATCAGAGCCACCTATGAGAATCAAGCCTCCCGAACTCACTATTAATCATATCTCTGTAGCTGACAAGCTGAAGGAGATTATCAAGGCATTAGAGAAAGAGAACGCGGATCTCCGATCTAACCTTGGTAAGATTACATTGTAGAAGGAAAATTTGAGGCTCAATCTGAATCAAAAGAGGGATAGGGCACTTCATACGGACAATGAGGTTCAAGTTGAGTTGTACAAGATAAGGAAGGTAGGCGAAGCATTGAAGGGGACTTATGCTAGTCTATCACTCAAGAAGAAGCAGTTAGCAGAAACTCAATATCAAGCCAGCAAACTGGAAATCAACTACAAGGATCAAATCAATAAACTTCAAGACCAATTGGAAGTTTGCAAGAAGGGGTTGAAATATGAACAAAGCTGTGTCAAGCATTTAGAGGTTACTCTTTCTCAGCACATAAGGATCTGGAGAATACTAATCTGCTCAAGCAAGAGATTGATAATTGGGAGAGGCACAATGTTCACCTTCAAATGCTCCCGGATTAGAAGGAGACATTCTTGCGATATCTCTTGGATGAACCTGATCACACTTTATTGCACAACCTTCTTAAAGATGTGCAGTATTCGAGGGAAAGACATGCACGCCTGACCCAATTTGATGAACATGCCATGGAAGACCTGTCAGAATTATTTAAGGAAGCCTTTGTTGTGGTGTTTTTGCATAATGTTCATTGGGTTGTATTCCATTTCATCTTTTTTAGTAGAGTGGTGTTTGATAGACTTAAATTTGAGCTTATTGTAGCCCGTCGGGCAGATTCTTGATTTGTATTTGTACTCATTTTCTGGATATTGAATAAAAAGAGTTTCTTTGTTATTTTCTTCATATATTGTCTCTGTCTTTATGCTTTATGATTACTTATGATAATAAACAAAACTGAAGGATTCCTTAGAAATCCAGTATCATAGAATTAGTTCGAAGTTCTAAACAACCTCAAGTTTTATAGAATTCTCACCTAATCTCTACCGTGGAAGTTTCTATCTAAGACTCTTCTAGATATGAGACCTCTCTCACTTCCCTTTGATTACACACAACAATGACAACAACTTATATCAGAAAACAAAATCCACTATTTCTTAACTCCTTACTTTTGTTGTTATCACACTCCTTAGAGACATTCACTATGAATTCTTTAACAAGCACTTCATAGCACTTGTCAAAGCCGATCACACTTTTCATTAATCCAGCTTCTTGAATTAGACTGATCACTTCTTTGCACTCAAAAGCATCTTTCCCAAGTTCTCTTTCTAATGCCAATCTCCTTTGGTAAATAAATGACCACTTTTCTACATTCTCCACAGAGTGAAAGGAGATGTTATTAATTGGAACTACAGGAATATTTGGTGGAATCTTCTTCCAAGAAGAGTTCTTTATTATAGTAGAGATAATGTTATGAATATCACGTTTGACATCACAGTCAGATGCACTAGACCCATAAGGGACTTATTTCCTTTTCAGAGATTTCTTCTTAGAGATATGAGTGACAACCTTACTCCATCCTATTGTAGGCCCAACACTCGTTCTTCTTCTGAGAGATTTTGAGGGTGTGCTGGAGGATTCAACTGCATTACCTTTTCTGTTCTTTAACCTTTTAGTTATTCCAGGAGCCAGTCTTTTACCAATGGTCTCATCATCCGAGTCTGGATCATTTAAATTCACTATGTTTGTAGATTGATCCTTCTTCTCTACAGAGTTTTCTTCTTTGTCAGCTAAATGACCAGGCATGCCATCAGAATTATCTTTTTCTTCTGATTTTTTAGGAGACCAAGTAGACATATTTGCATCAGATTTATCCAGAGAGGTTTCAGTAGGGTTATCAGGTTGGGCCAAGGATGTGGAAACATCTGGCACAACACCAGTCTTAGGTTCAATACCCAAACTTTGAGAGATCAACACACAAATGTTCTTATCAACATCGTCTCTATCAACAACAATCATGCTAGATTTACTCAGAGTAGTAACAGATCTAGGTTTGTTAGTGTTTTCAGATGTTTCAACATTTCCCATAATATTTAGAACGACATAAATTTTTGCTGAAGCATCAACATTAGGTTCAACATTAATAGGATCAAAGTACAGGCTAGTCATTGAGAAAGGTTTCTTGACAACAGTGGAAGGTTTAAGAATTTTTACATCACTAGCAGCCATAGATGGAGAATAAGAAGTACTTACTCTAGCAGACTTTCCCTTTCTCAAAACATTTGTTGTAGGTTTCCTTATAGGGTTTGCATGGCCAAGAACCATAGATAAAGGAATAACATCAGTAATAAATTCAGAAAGATTCACATCAGTACCGTCACTCCTAGGGTTCGATTGTTCTTTGGTGTGCTTGCTGGGAGTTGAGACATAAGATTGGGACATTTTGGAGTTTTGATTTTGAGGTATGAACTTCAAATAGAAGATAGAGAGATGAAGGTAACCAAGAATAAAGATCAGAGAGAGAGTAAAGATAATAATGAGGGTAACGTGAATGATATTGATGGAGTAGGTAGGATGGCGTGTTTGGAAAATAAGGAAGGTTTGTAATGATATTCCTTGAGTTTTGTGCATTATTAAATGGAGGGAATAGAACATTTTATTTCCATGTCTCCATATCAATAATTGCTATAATTATTCAATCATGCAAATGCCCAATTCACCCCTTAACTTTTCGAACTGATTTGCATCAAAAGCTTTAGTGATAATATCTGCTTGTTGCTTCTCAGAGGCTACATGCTCAAGAGTAACAATTTTTTCTTCAACAAGATCCCTGATAAAATGATGACGAATATCAATGTGCTTAGTTCTCTTGTATTGAATAGGATTCTTATATATGTTGATAGCACTTAGGTTGTCGCAATATAATGTCATGACATCTTGCTGGACATTGTATTCCTCTAGTATTTGTTTCATCCAAATTAATTGAGAGCAGCTGCTTCCTGCTGCAATATATTTAATCTAAGTCGTAGACAACGACACACATTTTTGCTTCTTACTGAACCAATATATTAGATTATTTCCTAGGAAGAAACATCCTCTAGAAGTGCTATTTCTATCATCAACACTTACTGCCTAATATGCATCACAGTATCCTATAAGCATGGGATTTGCATTATGAGAATACAATATTCCATAGTCACTAGTCTCACTGATGTATTTCACGATCCTTTTCACTTGAGTAATATGACTCATTTTGGGTTCAGACTGATATCTTGCACACACTCCTACAACAAATGTAATGTCAGGTCTGCTAGATGTAAGATACAACAAACTACCAATCATACTCTTGTATCGACTTTGATCCACATCCACACCCTTTTCATCTTTCGTTAACTTCAAGTGGGTTGGTGCAGGTGTCCTTTTGTGACTTGCATTTTCCATGCCAAACTTCTTTACTATACTCTTAGCATACTTGTTTTGTGAGATAAAGATAATATCATCCATTTGTTTGAATTGAAGAACAAGAAAGTAAGTCATTTCACCAACAAGACTCATCTCAAATTTAGATTGCATCTGCCTGACAAAATGTTGGACCATCTGGTTTGACATCCCTCCAAACACAATGTCATCAACAATATTTGAGCTATCATGAGTTTACCATGCTCTTCTTTAATGAACAAGGTCTTGTTTGTTCCTCCTTTCTTGTAGCTATTATTGACAAGGAGCTCAGTTAGCCTTTTATACCACACCCTAGGTGCTTGCTTCAATCCATAGAGAGCTTTCCTTAGTTTGTAAACATGATATGGAAAGTTGGGATCTATGAACCCCTTGAGTTGTTCTACATACACTTCTTCATTCAAGTATCCATTTAAGAAGGCACTTTTCACATCCATCTGAAATAGCTTGAATTTAAGCAAACAAGCCACTCCTAAAATAAATCTTTTGGACTCAAGACAAGCAACACGAGCAAAAGTCTCATCAAAATAAACCCCTTTAATCTGAGTGTATCCTTGTGCAATAAGTCTAGCCTTGTTTCTGGTCACAATTACCTTTTCATCAAATTTGTTCTTATAGATCCATTTAGTCCTAATAAGATTCATCCCTTTAGGCCTAGGAACTAGATCCCATACTTTGTTCCTTATAAACGGCCCTAGTTCTTCTTGCATAGCATTGATCCAAAATTCATCAGTTAGGGCTTCCTTCATATTTTTAGGTTCAAACTTTGACACAAAGCAAGCATTTGATATCACATCTCTGGATCTAGTGATGATCCCGTCATTAATATTTCCGATAATAAGTTCCTTTGGATGATCTTTTTGAATTCTAATAGAGGGACCTTTGTTGGCTTGATGGTTGTCTGTTTCAGTTCCTACTAGTTCACTGTTAGACTCAATAACTCCCTCATTTTCAGAAGTATCAGTCTGCTGAGCTGATATTCCAACATCTTCTTTGACATCAGTTCCTTTCTCCATCATTGTATCACCCACTACAACATTGATGAATTCCATCATGACTTTGGTTCTGGAATTAAATACTCTTTAGGCTCTGCTATTTGTAGAGTAGCCCATAAATATTCCTACATCACTCTTAGGATCCATCTTTCTTCTTTGTTCATGATCAGCCAAAATGTAACATTTACTTCCAAACACATGAAAGTATTTAACATTAGGCTTCCTTCCTTTCTACAATTCATAGACATTAGTTGAGGCACCAGTTCTCAGGGTGACCCTATTATGAATATATCAAGCAATATTCATTTCTTCAACCCAAAAATGGTAGGGTAGATGTTTAGCATGGAGCATGACTTTAGATGATTCTTGTAGAGTCATATTCTTACGCTTAACAACTCCATTTTGCTGAGGGGTGGTGGGAGAAGAGAACTCATGGCCAATACCTTTAGAGGAGCCAAATTCAACAAATTTTCTATTTTAAATTCCTTGCCATGGTCACTTCTAATCCTGACAATTACACTTTCCTTCTCTCTTTCAAGTCTTTGACATAAACCTTTGAAGACCTCAAAGACATCTGATTTTTCGTTGATGAAGTTCACCAAAGTGAATCTTGAAAAATCATGAACAACAACATAGACATACCTTTTCCCACCAAGGCTCTCGACTTGCATGGGCCCCATTAAGTCCATATGAAGGAGTTCTAGAACCTTTGAAATGGTCTAATGTTTCAACTTTGGATGTGACATTTTAGTTTGCTTCCCAATTTGACACTCACCACAAATTTTACCTTCTTCAATCTTGAGCTTGGGAATACCTCTGATGGATTCTTTAGACACAATCTTTTTCATGCCTTTTAGATGTAAATGTCCAAGTTTTTTGTGCCACAAGTTGACTTCATCTTCTTTGGATGCCAAGCATGTGGAAGAGAAATTAATTTCTTAAGACATCCACAAGTAACAATTGTCCTTAGACCTGACTCCCCTCATCAGAACTTCTTTTTCTCATCAGTGACCAAACACTCAGATTTTGTGAAATTAACTTTAAGACCTTCATCACATAGTTGACTGATACTAATCAGATTAGCAGTCACACCTTTTACCAACAGAACATCATCAAGACTCGGGAGTCCTATACATGCTAGTCTTCAAACTCCTTGAATTTCACCTTTAGCCCCATCACCAAAAGTGACATAACCGGTGAAGTAGGACTTAATGTTCTCCGAGAACTTCTTGACACCTGTCATGTGTCTAGAACATCCAATGTCAAAATACCAGTATTCTCTAGCTGAAGCTTTAAGAGAGGTGTGAGTTATGAGACTGGTGTCGACATGCTTAGGTATCCACTCCCTTATAGTGTTAGTTACCACTTGATTAGCCTTGGGTTGTGTTAGATACCTAGGATAGCCATACAATTTGAAGTAAAAAGGCTTTATGTGACCAAAGTTTCCACAATAATGACATCTCCAGCGTAACAACTTGCCTCAATTTTTAGTATTCTGGTGTCAGGCACGATGTTGAGTCAAATGATTAGACATTACAGACCCAGGCTCCCTTTTAGGAAGAACAAAGTTTGTCATAGATCTTTCTCCTTGTTTGTCTAGAGATTGATTTTTAAAACCTGTCCCCCTCAGATCTCTAGCCACTTTCCTAACTTGCAAAACTTTATCTAACACATCAGGACCCTTGTTCAACCTTCTTACAGACTTTGTCATGTTATCAAGTTTGGAAGTCAACAATATCACCTCATATTGAAGATCAGAGATGGTAGGTAGATATTTTTCTTTTTTAGCCTGCAGCTGAGATATAATTTTCTTATGTTTTTCTCCCAACTGATAAACTTCTTCACTTCTGACGCACAATTCTCTATAGGAGGGAGCCAGTTCCTCATAGGATGCTTCTTCATCACATGAATCTTCATCAGATTTATATCTTCTAGTTAAAGCAGTTACATGTTTTGCAGCTTCATCCTCAGGTTCACTTTCAGAGTTATCATCATCATACCAAGAAACAAGCAACCTTTTTTTTTGTTTCTTGAGATATGTAGGGCATTCTACTCTAATGTGTCCAAATCCTTCACACCCATGACACTGGATCTCTCTTATGTTCTTGTTCTTTTTTGAAAGTCATTGTTATTCCTAATGTCAGACGGGATGTTCTTGACATTTGGTCTTGACTTCCTGTCCATTCTCTTCAGCATCTTGTTGATCTATCTTCCAAGCAGTACAATAGCATTAGTCATTCCTTCATCAGTATCCAAGTCATATTGGTCCTTTTCATATTCAGTGTTAGATACAAAATCTATGCTCTTGTTCTTCTTGTCAGATCTGTCACTAATACCTAATTCAAAAGTTTGGAGTGACCTAACAAGTTCATCTACTCCCATGTTACTGATGTCTTGAGCTTCTTCAATGGCTATGACCTTCATGTCAAATTTCTTAGGTAGGGACCTGAGAATTTTTTTAACCAGATATTCTTCTAACATCTTTTCTGCCAAGGCACTAGATGAATTTGCTATTTCAAGAATATTCATGTGAAAATCATGCATATTCTCATCATATTTCATATTTAGGTTCTCAAATCTGGGTAGTGAGGAGCTTAAGTCTAGACATCTTCATTTTACATGTGCCTTCATGAGTAGTTATGAGGATTTCCCTTGCATCTTTGGCCATAATACAAGTCTTTATTAACCTGAATATATTTTTATCGACTCCATTGAATAGAGCATTCAAAGCTTTGGAGTTTCCAAGAGATAATTCATCTTCTTCCTTAGACCAGTCTTCTTCAGGCTTCAAGTCAACAATAACCTTCCCATCTTTGTCATTTACGATGGGATGTTCCCAACCCTTGATGACAACTTTCCAGGTCTTGCTATCCATAGATTTTAGGAATGCCACCATCCATGTCTTCCAATAGTCATAGGTTGAGCCATCTAAGATGGGTGGCCTGTTAATAAATCCTCCTTCCTTGTCCATGGTACCAAAAATTATCTTCCCTGAATCTCACCCAGAAACAGAGTAGGATGCCTGCTCTGATACCAATTGAAATTCTGGTATGTAGATCCCAAATATCATACACGATGTCATGATACTAGGGTCAACATATTGTCACACCACAAACAATATCAAGATTTAAGTAAGTAACACTTAAGTAAATAACAAAAATAGTTGTTCACCCAGTTTGGTGCAGCGTCACCTACATCTGGGGGCTACCAAGCCAGGAAAGAAATCCACTATCACAAAATTAGCTCTAAGTTCTAAGCAACCTCAGGTTTTACAAACTTCTCACCTAATCTTTACCCGTGGAAGTTTCTATCTAAGACTCTCCTAGATATGAGACCTCACTCACTTCCCTTCAATAACATAATAGTGACAATAACTTATATCAAAAAATAAAATCCACTATTGCTTAAAATCTCACGAGGGATTGACAATTACAACTCAATAAAACAAGTCCAATTCAAGTATCGAAGAGATACTCTAATGGATAACAAAAAGCAAAGACAACTAAACCCTAAAACAAACAATATTCAACGTTGCTTCGATGCCTTCTTAGATTTAGAAACAATCTTTAAATATACTTAGAAAGGCATGAGCTTCGGGCTTGATTAACAGCAGATCCAAGGACTCTGCACAATCTTCTGCAGATTTGATTCCAATCAAAGCAAATGTTTTAACATATTTCATTCAAAACTAAGGCAAAGCAAAATAGTCTTTTTCTTTTCAGAACACGCGTTTCTTCACCTATACATCTCATGAAATAAGTCTTCAGAGGATCTTAAGATATCTCACAAACTAGAAACAAATCTTTCAAGAAACTGAAACAGGACACACTTCGATGTTGAACCAACATGTCAGGACATCTTGTCCAACATCTTGCTTGAGTACATGTTTTTCCAAAGTGCAGCCAATCATTACACACCAGTCCTAACAAGCTTAATTAATCTTATATAAAAAAAACTTTGGACCATTTGTATGCATCTTGTCACTTAAACCACGATGAACCAAAATCCACATTTTTGAATCTTCTTTGACAAAACATTATGGACTTTGAATGGTGATGGCACTTAATGAAACAACATCATAATGCATCATTGTTCACTTTGAATCCACATGTATGACTTTTCAAATAGAAGTTGTCATGACAAAAACAATGTTTAAATGTGAATTGAATTCAAAAACCAAGATAGAACAGACTTTGAAACCCTTTTTGCGTCATAATTGAACCTATTCACTTAAAACCCAATTTTGAGATGAATGAATTAAAGCATTGTTTCCATGTTAAGCTAGCTTGAATAAATCCTTGAGAAATGAAGCCAAACATGAACCAATCTTGAACACATAGCCACTTGGATCATAAGGAACTTGACTTTGAACCAAAACCTTAATAGAATCAATGATTGATCACCATGATGATTTCCCACATAACACCTTGAACTTTGGTAACATTTACCTTCAAAATTCTTTTTAACAAAAATGATATGTGAATGAATCAATCCTATCTTGTTTGACCAAGATTAGGTCAAACTCCCACTTGAACTGAACTATGAATGAATGGCCATTGAATCAATCCCACACTTATCTTGGAGCAAAGAACCTTCCTTGATTCCTCCTTGCAAACCCATGATAATGGTGAATGGACTAGATAAAACTCTTGGGAAAGCAATCATAGAGAAACCCTAAGCTTCATCCTCCAGGATTAAACTGATGAGTATCCATGCCTGTTAATCAATGATCAATGAAATGTATCACCAACTATTGATCACAAGAAAACTTGTATAGACCAAGGTCAAACAACTGAGTAAGGGACCTTAGACAAATGATTAATGTCAAATGCATGATGAAATGACAAAGTACAAACTCCATGAAGTAGAGTTTCAGTTATCAAATCAAAGCATAGTAACATAAGTGAACGACTAGGGTTTTAGGGCACATGCAATAAGCAACAAGCAAACCCCCCCAAAGAAAGACCTCATAGGCTAGGGTTTCAAGCCTCAAGCAAGGATCAGATGAACCACCAATGATGAGCACCCACAACTAGGGTTTCTTGGGTCAAAAGGGTCAATCAAGAACAAAAGCCAAACAACCTAGGGTTTAAGTATGGATGAGGTATCATGATGTATATCCACAGGGTTAAATCATGTTCAAGTTTAGGGATTAGGGTTTCCTTTAAGGCCAAGGTCAAAGCACAAAACACACAGTAAAATGATGACTTGGACAAATCATAGAGGATTAGAGAATTAGGGTTGAGGTCCATGGGTGACAAGATGAACAAACAATGCTTCAAATCAAGATTCATCCTCCAGTTATGATTTTAGAAGTAAATGGGGTGACTTATTCAGTCTCATAAGGTTAATGAGTGTTTGAAGTTGAAAATTAGGGTTAGGGGTGGATTTGACACATTCCACATGATCAAGTGACCTTAGTGATCCTCATATATGAATACCATGCCTTGAGTCCATGTATCATGCTTTCTTGTTATGAATGCAAATGTAAATGAGGTGATGGGATGCGGAACGTATGCCTATGAAAATTGTATAGAAGGTAGGGTAAATTTGGAGTATGACACATATCAACTAGACAAACCTACAACAATGCCAAATTACTGAAATATAGTATGGTGTACATAAAAATAACAAGGACTCTTGTAAATCTTAGCATTCTAAATTCTTCAATGTGAATGCTTGCTTTCTAATGTAGGTTTGAGCTCGTTATATAGCATAATAACTCTGGGATTTTCTCCTTGGATATTAGCTTTAATTTCGTCCAATATTAACACATAATTTATTGGATACTATATATTCCATAAATTTCACCAACAAGATATGGTTTATTTTAATTTAAATTCAAATTTAAATCTTCATTTAAATCTGAATAAATCTTTGTCCAACTGTCAAACAAATTACCTAATCATATTATTAAAATATTTAGCAATAAAATCTGATCCAATCTTTGACCAAAAAGTCTTCCAAAATGCAACAACAATGACCTGTTGTGCAAGGCCCATATGTCGTACCAACATGATGTGACATCGTGTCTATCATGTGTCCCTTATGTACCTTCATACAACTTAAGCAAGCTAGATTAATCTTGAATACTTTAAACACTTCTTCATGTTGTTATTTTGCAAAATGCAGTCAATTCTAAAGAAACAACATTACATCACTTACTACTGTTGGACTGTGTATACTTGCACATATAAATAGAGCACAACAATTCTTCCTAAAACTCAACAAAGGTCTTACTATCTTTCCAATTGAGGATTGGATCACATCTTTTATTCCAATTATTTATTCTTATATAGTTTTTAGATACACAATTTCTAATATATCATCCATGGATTCCAATGCTTAAGTATCGTCTATGAGACTGACTCTCATATTCATCTGGCATTCCAACTTGTTGGATTTATGTGTTCATTTTTTCTACCTCGATCCTCGGAGAAACTCCATGAATAATCTTAAGAGTGTCACATACTTTTTTGGCGGAATCATAATTAAATATGTAACATAATTCCTTAGAACTAATTAAGATATTTATAAAAAGATTTTTGACTTTGAAACCAAGAGTCACTTTTCTCTTATATTCTCTGGTCCAATGAAAACTAAGTTTATTTAGTACTTTATCGTTGAAGGAAAAAGTATGAATAAACAAATCATATATTAAAATATTCCACATTTCAACATTATTTTCTTTTATAAAACTTTTAAATTTTGCTTTCCACAATTCAAACCTTTCACTATCAAACGGTGAATGTGTATCTATGAAAAGACTTTTATTAAAACAGAAGTATTTGCAGTCATCATCTTTCTCCTTAATCAATTAGTCCTTAAATATGAGTTAGACTCTGATGCCACTTGTTAGACAAGTTCCTCATAATATAGGAGTGTGATGGTGAATCGTGTGGGTTTTAAAAAGATGTCCAAATAAAAATCTTTTATAAAAAAAGAGTTCAAAACAAATTTCTAAAACAAACAATGGATATGCAACATAATAAGAAAAAACATAGGGAAAAAAAAATTCAATAGAAGTAAATAAATGTCTTAAATGGAAAGAGATAATGGAAGAGAAAGATGCACTAGGGATTTATAGAGGTTCTACCTAACCATTTGACTTACTCGTCTCCTCGAGAATTTAATCTTGAGAGTTTCCACTATGATGTGATATTTTTATAGATTTTATCCACAAATCCCCTTACAAGCAAACATGAGTTTTACACTAGCTATCCTCCAATCCAAACTAGAATTTTAACTACAGACAACTCCCAACTAACACGAGATTTTACCACCATGACAATCTTAAATCAAACGAGAGATTTTAACACTAGGTTAAACCTTCAAACTAAACAGGAGTATTAACTACGTAGACCTCCTAACCAAACACGAGATTTTAACACGCTAATATATATATATATATATATATATATATATATATATATATATATATATATATATATATATATATATATATATATATATATATATATATATATATATATATATATATATATATATATATATATCTTCATGAAATGTTATAAATGAATAAACGATGTTCTGTGGTAGCAACCTTCTCCTCTGCAAGGGCATAAGTTTGTAATGAGGCATCTCTGATGTTTCGAAAGATATCTTATGTTGTTCAAGTATCAAGCTCCTTGCAAAAATCAAAGGCTCTAAGAATAGAACCTAACAAGAACTCGTCAGGCTCTTTTTAAAAAAATCAACACCTAAAGGAACTTGTCGGGCTATCCTTTCAAAATCAAAGACTCTTAGAAGAGCACCTAGAAGGAACTCGTATTCGTGTATGTTTTGAACATTACACGATCTTAACAGACATGATGAGATAAGCCAACATCTATCCATAAACCATATGATTCACCAATCATGTTGATTTCTATGATCAAAGCAATAAATTGATCATCAGTCAAGTTAACATGTGCATTAGGGAAAACACAACGTTTAAGCTTGATCTTACATTTCTTAATCATATGACTAGGGGTGCTCAAATTAACCGGTTATTTAAATTATCCATATCCATATCCAAATTCGGTTATTAAAAACTGGTTAGTTATTATTATGGTTTTAACCAAATCCATATTTTGGATATGTTATTAATATGGTTTTAACCAAATCCATATTTTGGACATCCATATCCAAAATAAAAATCAAATTAATTATTTCTTAAATAAAAATATTGAAAAAAAAAATTTATTTTGAAAGAAAAACTTCTAAGAATTTTTTTCCAGTAAATAAAAAAATTTAAAATAAAAAATATTCCAAAATAAAAAATATTTTTTTTCTGAATATAAAAAAAGATGATTTTTTATTTTTGAAAATAAATATTTTTCCTTAAAAATTTTTTTTTTAAATAAAAAAGTTCTTGCTAAAAATAATTTTGAAACTTTTTTAAATCAAAACTAATTATAAATTTGATTATGGATATAACCGGTTAATAACTGGTTTATAACCATTTTACAAAAATAAAACCGGTTATTACAATTGACTTTAATAATCGATTATAACATATGGATTATTTATGGTTATGGATTGGTTATGACAATTAACCGTCCATGAGCATCCCTACACATGACATGGTTTTCCACAATTGAAGGAAGAGAAAACACCAATGTCATTTCTTTGTAGTGGTAGTTGTTTCCTATCAATTGGAGTAATATGGATCCTTGAAAGATTCTCATTCTTAATTCAGTTTACAATATTGTGGCTCTGATTCTTTAATGGTTTGTCAAATGACTTCAGAGCCGCACTTAGTTTCTTTTCATTATTTAAATAACCAAGACTTTTCCTTTTTGATCATGTCTATAAGATTCTTCTTTAATTCGAAGACAAATAATCAGACTATCAATTAAAAATTCTTTTGTTCTATGGCAAAGCAAAATTTTTAAAAACTTCCAAACTAGGGGCGGTTTGTCAATAATAAAAATAATTTGAAATTGTTCATCTAAAGACATACCTTCATCGATGATCTCATGAACAATCTTTTGAAGTTCGTGACAATGAGACTTTATAGACATTTCATTTACCGCATGATACTTTAAGTAGCGACTAACATCATACTTCCTTGCTCTAGTCTCTTCGCTATCTTACTTCTTTTTCAGAGCTTCCTAAACCTATTTTGCAGAATCGCAACTACTGTATTAATCATACAGATCATCTGTAAGTCCATTCAGAATATGATTTTGTATAAATAATCATTATTTTACCATAAGGTGATTTATTTTTAGAGTTGTAAATCGTTCACTTTAATCTGTGCGTTTATAAGGTCAGAATGTTCACAATATTTTTTAAGGTTAAGAAAAATTGTAATTTTTATTGTTAGCATTTGAAGTGACTTCCTACAAACTTGAATGATTTTGAAGTGACTTCCTACAAAATTGTTATTTCACGATTTTCAAAAATTGTCATCGAAGAAATTACTGGGTCGAGTCATGGACTAGGTCGTTGTTTTTAAGATGCTTCGCAACACTGTCCAAAATTGTGCAAAACAGTCAATCAACCACGACGCATCCGACTAAAACAGTCAAGTTTTATACTATACGATTATTATTTGCACGGTAGATAGTCGGTCTAGAAATGCATCATTTGATGATACATAGACCAGACGAATATGATGTAAATATCACTTGTAGTGTTTGGTATAAAGGTAAGTAATGATAATTTCTCAAACAATGAGAAATTTAAATAATTTTTCAAAAAGAAGTCAATAATAGTCAATTGACCACTCAATAATTCTCCAAAGTGAATTCAAAAAAAAAATTACTTGGAAATTTCTCTAACTCAAACAAGAGAAATTCAACCAATTCTGTAAAAAGAATTCAAGCAAATACTCAGAAAATTCAACAAATAAAAAAACTAGAGGAGAAGTTTAATGAAGGAAAGAAAAACTCAAGAGAAATTTTTGATGTGTTTTAGAATAAACTATGTGCATCCCTTATATAACAAATTAAGTTAGCCAAAATATCCAATCTAAATAACGTGGGTCTTAGAGTTTTTTCAATTAACACATAAATACACTTTTTAACAATGTATAATATAAGATTTTTTTTTCAAATTCATCTCTATATTAGAATATTGACTTAGTTGTGTTATGTGATACTTATCTCTTCGGTTATTCTAAAAATATAAATTGTCATTAGAGTTTTAATTAAAAAGTTCATAGTGAATAATTTATTTCTATGAGAAAGAAATAATATTCTTTTCTAAGTTATTGAGAGAGTAGGCATGTAGAACGGGTTTTTTATAAAGAATTACAAAACACTTGATGGAAGAGAAATTCAACATTGCAAATCACCATAGGTATTGGAAAGAGCAAAGAAAAATTCCACGTAATGAGTCTGATCATGTGGTTTGCAGCAAGTTATCTATCCCAGTGAATTTAGCTTCTGTATAATTTGCAATGAATTGCTTGTACCAGGTTGCAGATAATCTTGGAGTTCTCTTCAAAGTAGAATAATCCACATGGTAGAATCCATATCGTATTGTGTATCCATATATCCACTCAAAGTTATCAAGCAAGGACCATGCAAAGTATCCCCTCACATCTGCTCCTTTCCTTAAACAAACAAACACGGTTCAACGTCAAAAATTGAGCTAAGAAAGAGCTTATATAGAGTGACACCCCTGACTTTAGAATTTACGTATTTTTCTATTTGTTCTTACCTTATTGCTGTTGACAAGGCTTCTATGTGATTTTCCATGTACTGTATTCTCTTGAAATCATTAACTTGATCTTCCAATGTGAAATTCGGATCGTCTTGTTGAGCATACCCTAAAATGTTTGGATTTATCATAAGCACGCAGAAAATTATACAGACTAAAAAAAAACATTAATAGCTATTGCTTGCTTACCGTTTTCAGTAAGGAACATTGGAGTATTATTGTACCTATCTTTCACATATGTGACAGTTTTCTCCATGCCTTGTGGATAAATATTAAACCAACTAAACGGTGTCTGCAACATGACATGAAAATGGTGAAGATTGAGGCAAAATGTGATATCAGTATAATAATTTTGAAGGATACTTACAGATTCTCCAATTGAGACACCGTTTTTGTTTCCACTTGTCATGTATGAACCTTCTGTTGTTGAAATCCCAAATCTCGAATCACACTTGGTGTGCATGCAATCTTGAACATAGGAAGCTGTGTAGTAGTTTATGCCTATAAAATCCAATGCTTTTTTGAGTTTCTTTTTCTCGTTGGTAGAAAATTCGGGTAAGATGCTTCCGAGAATGTTTTCCATCTCTTTGGGGTATTTACCAAATATGATTGGATCCAGGAACCTGCGTTTTTATGAATTGTCTATTTAGTATGAGGCTTTCATCTTTAAACTTCGAGCGAATCAATCGAAAAAGCTTTGTATTAGTATTTAACGGAGACTTATACCAATTGAAGGTGAATGATCTTGCTCGATCTGCGGCCAATTTATCAGCTGTAGAATTGCTCATTGGTTCATACCATTCCTGTTGAAGCACTATACCAATTCTTCCTCTTTGCTCAACCTGATGTCTCAGTTACAAAATACTAAGCTTTATACACACGCACATACATATAAACATCAGATATAGACACCTGATGTAATACTGACACGCATACATCGATAATAACTTATAAATGATTGAATGTACCATATGAGTAAGTGTTGTGCGACTGTCAGACAATGGAATCTGAAGCGTCGGTGCTAGATATATGAAAATACAAAACAACACATTACCTGGTACTTGGTTCTATAGAGATGAACTGCAGCTGCATGTGACAGAATAATATTATGGGCTGCTATAAAGGGCTCTTTTTCTGAATCACCTTCTTTACAGTTAGCCATTGCCAATAAGCCAGAGCAACGAGACGGGGGATATATGCCTGATCGGTAACCGAGTGGTACTTGGTAATTTGGTTCGTTGAATGTGACCCAATACTTAACTCTGTCACCAAATGTTTTGAAGCATAGGTCTGCATAAAATGCAAAATCTTCCTGTGATTGGGGACTTAACCATCCTCCATATCTGTCCTCTAGTTCTTGTGGACTGTCATAGTGACTTAGAGTGACAAAGGGTTGGATACCTAATTACAAGAAAACAAATATAAATTCATATAGTAATGAAAATTTTGGGAGAAAAAAAAGCGAAATTTATCTGATTTATTTTAATCTTTCGTATTGAGAAATTGTAGAATGGAAAAATTAGAGATGGATTTATATTTCTTGTCTTTCTAATCTTATTTTTATCTAGTAGCATTGTATTGGTTGAAATCTTAATTCAAATAAGTAATTTAAGTGTGTTAGTTGCTATACAAGTAACAAGTTAATGTTACTTGTTGCTCAAGTAACAAACTAAGTTGGTTATGTTGTTTTGGGTCTCATTAGAGCTTTATAAGTTTATAAATTCAACTTGGTGGAATGTATAGGTAATCATATTGTTATCATAAATAATAAGTGAAGTGCATAACCAATTCAAATAAATTGTATCTCTTTTCTTTCATGTGTGTTTAACAAGTTCTAATAAGTGGTATCTAGAGTCTAGGGCCACAGGGTTCAAAATTGCTCTCAAGTTTCAGTGTCCATTCATTCTTTGATAATTGAGTGAAGATGACAAACTCTATAGAGAAGGTTGGCAATAGCTCAGGTAAGAAATTATCAATTCTTAAAAATAAGAATTGAGATTGATGGAGCAAGCAAATGAAGGTGGTATTTGATTTCCAGGTTGTGCGGAAGTGGTCTAAACAGGCATGGAAGCTCTCACTAATAATGTAAATGATGTTCAACATGATGCATATAAAGATTATAAGAAGAAAATCTGAATGGCAATTTTCTTCATCCATAAGTGTGTTGAAACTGTCAATTTTCAAAATATTAAAAATACCAAATCATCAAAGACTTGGAAAATTCTTGAGTACTTTGATATGAACACACAATTCACCAATCAAATGAAGAGTTATGGGGAGGTTGTGTCTGATAAAACCACAGTGAACAAGGTGATATGCTCCCATCTTCCGAATTTGATTATATTGCAATGTAAATTTAAGAATCAAAGGATTTGTTATCTTGAAGATTTTAGAATTGCAATGTTCATTGGAATCTCATGAACAAAAGAGTGTTGGAAAAGACCAATGAACATGTAATTTGTGGAACCTTGTTTTGTAGGTGATGTGCTTTTAACAAAGGAAAACTATTTTATTTTTGAAGATGACAACTTGTCTAATGATGATTACTGATGATGACAAGACAAGAATAAATGGTTAAACGGTTAAAGATGCAAACTAAAGAATTAGGACTTGTTAGACTTGATTATCCAATAAGGGCAACCAAATAAAAGTTAACTCAAGTCTCATCTCAAATAAACTCAAAGAAGTGTCTACAAGAAGGAAAGTATATAACAAGGCCTTGAAGTACCAAGAAAGTTCTTCCTTAATTAGTCTAAGTGAAAACTTTGTTATGCATAAAGGGCATTTTTGTAAAAGTGTTTGGCTAAATAAAACACATACGAAAATATTTTTTAAAATTTGATTTTTCTCAAAGAAATACTTTCAAAAATATCTTGAAGTCGTGTCAGATGAGCTAGAAGCTGTTTGAAAAGATTTGGGCAAAGTTTTGTCTTTGCCAATCGATTAGCATTTTATCCTAATCAATATGAAGATATCTAAGCAAATACAAAAGATTGTTGAAGACGAAGCAAAAAAGGGGGAAACAAGAGTTGAGATAGGATTGAACGAGTTCAAGGAAGTTGAGATTAGGTATGAAGTGATGGGAGTTGAAGTAACCATTACTCAGAGCCACATTTCTCAACTCATTGGTGTGAAAAGTGAAAGATGTGTGTTCTGAACACCAAGTAAAGCAGCATAGAAGCAAAATTGATCAAATAAAGTATGTTTCTCACCTCTAAAGATTTTGGAAAGGTGGAGAATATGCATATTGCATATAGGCTTCTGTTTAAAATCATAATTGGTTGTTTAATCCCTAGGGAAGGAAGTACTTATCATATATCATGGGATCACAGACACTTCATTTGGTTTTTGGTGAATAGAGAGAGAAGATCAATATGGACAGATACATCTTCAATCATCTCTGTGAAGTTGTCAAGGAAAGCTACAAGAATGATAAAAAGAATGTTTCGTATGCTAGGCTCTTGTCAGAACTATTGCATCAGAACAGATTGATTGAGACTCTAAAGGAAGTTGGAGCTACTCAGGATTTGGAAGTATCCTTTGGTAGTATTTCATCTGTTGTTGTTCTGAGTAATATGAAAATCATCAAAAAGATGGATGTTGTGAAGCCAGAAGCAGGTCTAAGAATTAGAAGTGCCAAGTCTGTAAATATTAAGGATTTTTCTCTAGTTAACAAACAAGCTAAAATGGATGCTCAGTTGAAGCCTATGGTTGCAAGGTAAAATGATATGGGGTCAGATACTAAACCCATCCTGGAGATTCTGAAGAAATCCTAGGCTTTAAGACTTTGCACCTTATGTTATTTTTTACTTTATTGTTGACTTATTTTGAAATGTTTTGAAATCTGACAACTATTTCCTATGGTTTAATTGATATTTTTCTCCAGTATTTTTTCATGTTTCCTTTATTTATTTTTTGTTGATGATAAAAGGTGGAGTAAGATAAATAAGTATTTAAATGCCTAAATCGTATAGTTGAGAACTATTTCTCGCTTAAATTCTGAAGAATAATTTATTGTGCTTTAAAGAAAAAATTTAATTAACCTGGATATAACTTAGGGGAAGTTTACAAATCTCACCTTTTAGAATATTAAATTCAGTGGGAGCTTACAAAAACCTCATACCCTAAAGTCAACATGTTAATTAAATTAACAACCATTATTCTTAAATACTTGTGTTTGTCATCATCAAGAAGGGAGAGATTGTTGGAATATAATTGGGTTGTACCACATCTCTAAGGTTTTAATGATAACAAAATATTTAAAGAACAATTGGGTATACTAATAAATGTTCAAGTGTGCAGGATTATAGATTAAAATTTTTGATATAAAATTAGTACTGGTACTAAAAATGAACATTTAAAGAGAAGCTAAAAGATCTAAAATTTGAAAGATCAGAACCCGAGAATCAGACTCTAAAGACTCAGAATCTAGAAAGTCAACCTCTGAAGACTCAGACTCTAAAGGATCAGAACCTAAGATCCAGACTCTGAAGACTCAGACATTGAAGGAGGTCAACTTCCTCTGAAGTTCTCATACTCTGAAGTCATTCAACGCAAGGATCAAGAAGACTCTGATAGGTCATTATCAAACTCTAAGTTCATTCAACACAATGATCAAGAAGACTCTGATAGGTCACTATCAGACTCAGAGAGAAATTTGTCTTCTTCCGATCACGTGCATATCCAAATAAAATTTACACAGATAACTGAGAGTAACTGATAATTCCTCTTGAAGCAACGAGATTTCAAATATCTTTCCAACTGTACTAGTCATATCAAGTAACATTTCAACGTCTATGATCAAGCTTCTCCAAGACTCATGTGTGTTAGTTATTTCTGAGTGCATTTCTCTTCTAGTAGTATGTTTTGATTGATGTCAAAACTAAAACACTTAGTATTTGTGTATATTGGATAATTTGATTGATGTCAAAACTAAAACACTTAGTATTTGTGTATATTGGATAATATCCTCTTAGTCTATGTGTGCATTTTCATGTCTAGGAGTGCATAATCATCATATTATCATTCTTATCCATTTAGAGTCATTTTCTAAGTCAAAAACAAGGTTTTGTGTCAAAATGAATTTTATATGTCGACTCATACTGCAGCAAAATTTTGGAAAATTTTTAGAAAACCTTTCTAGACAGTATATGTCGACGCACCCGTGTTACAAGTTGACGCATATAAGAATTTTTTCTTCTACGAATCGACGCATGACTTTAAAGGTCGACCCATAATTCGTGTTTTCAAAAATCATATCCCCCTGGTCTTCATGCGTTGACGCATGACGCATGAAGTACTATTGGTCGATTCATGGCTGCTTTTTGCTAAAAAAAATTGTTATTCTTTGCACGGATTTTCTGTTATATTCCCTTTTTCACATAGTCATATAAATACATTCATGCATCTCATTTCACGAAATCAAAACCTGAAAATATACAAGGATTGTTCTTCATCTTCATTCATTATTCTTTGCATGCATTTAACAATTACACATAATCATTCTTGTTGAGTAATTTATATTGAGAGTGATAACATCAAAGTTGGGGTTTGTGAAATCTTAATTGCGTTTAGAATCTTTGGGGGTGTCATTGATAGAACTAGATGGGTTTTTCCTCCAGGATTGATTTGGGGTTTTTGACAAGCATCTTGCAATTGGATTCAGTCGAGTGAAAGCCTTGAAGAATGGTGGTGTCTATTAAGGGAGTAGGGATAATCGAAAGGCCAATAGGAGTTCTTGGATCACTTGATCTTGTTTAAGATCAAGGGAAAAAAAGAAGATAGGATCGATATCAAATACTAAATTTGAGGATTTTCATTGCTATTTCTTCTCTTACACTCCCTAACCGAAGTGGGGTTTACACTATTGTACTTATGAGAAGTACAGGTTATAATCATTGTTAAAAGAAATAAAGATTGAAAGGTTTTATTTAATCTTTGTTAAGAGAAATGAAGATCGAAAAGTATTATTTGTCTTATACAAGTTTAATGAGAGATATTACATTTGTTATTTAGATTAACTATGTTTAGTGATAATATCTCGAGTTCTAAGTATTCTTTTGAGATATAAAACTTGTGTCCTATAATAACTAGAAATATTATCTAACTCAATAAAGAAAAATAAAATTAATTTAAAATTGACATATTATTATTATTTAAAGTTGACTATTTACCCATTTGATTCGAACTATTTAATTACACCGAGTGAGCTAAATCGAATTGTTCACTTATTAATTTTGAGTTGGAAAAACATTGTGAGCTAAATTAAATTTGACTTCCCCTCTACTCATTTTCAGTCCTAAAAAATAAAAAATAGAAAGTTACCTTTGAGCAGCAAGGCATCAAATAGTTTGTTATAGAAGTCAATACCAGGCCAATTGATTTCTCCAAACCTACCCTCTGTTTCACAAGAATGCATATTACAACCAACAACCTTTGTTAATTACAACATTGTACAGAGATTTTGATAATGCAAAGAAAGAAGAATACTTGGTAGAATTCTTGTCCATGATATGGAGAGTCGGTAACTATTTACTTTCAAAGCTTCCAATAGATCTATATCCTCCTGTTTTTTCATTCACATTCAAATTATCAAAATATTTGATTGTCAGTAGTGTTGTGATTGGGAGGTGTAGGTTAGCCGCAGTTTAGCTATGATAAAATAAATAAAGATTTATTAAATCACGATTTGAACTCCAAATTAAACACAGTTTAATCTTAAAAGAATTTGGATCATGTTAGATACCAACCTGGAAACGATGATAATGGTCAACTGCAATATCCCCATTACTTCCATCCACTATCATACTTCTACCTGATAATTTACACATTAATCTAACTCTCTCAAACAGTTTAAGAATGAACTAGTAACATCTAAAAAAAATAGTTACCTCCATGAGTGAAGTTATCCCAATTACTCTGTCCCTTGCCATCAATGTTATAACCACCTTCATACTGTGTTAACAAGATTCATTTAATATATATAGATTAATTGACTTTAATTTCGATTAATAAACTATATAGTATTAATTAATACCTGGTAAGAAGAAGAAGCAGTTCCAAACAAAAAGTTCTTAGGGAATGGAGAGAGATCATCATCATCCACAGCACTTGAATGATGAAGCAGAAGCAACAATATCTCGAGAAATAGAGTTTTCAATAACAATCTTATCATCTTTTTGGGTTTAAATTAATGTCCTAGATGATTTGAGTTATTGTGTTCTTATTATATATACTGCTATTAGTTTATTTGTCACGTGGAACACGGTTAGTTTTTTATTTATTTATTAGTTAACAAAATAATTTTATTTCAAATAATTAATTAATAAATTATTGAGATTGAAATCAAATGATTAATTAACTTTTGTTTAAGGTTTGATAAATAGAAATTTGAGAGTATCCGAGTTTTTCGTTTGGTCTAAAACAATCATTCATGGAACTTTATTTAGATTCCGATCAAACTCTAAAGATCTCAAAAGGAAAGTTAAGACCAATATATATATATATATATATATATATATATATATATATATATATATATATATATATATATATATATATATATATATATATTATTTCCGATTTTATTATTTTCTTTAATACCATATTTATTTTTCTTTATTCTCTATTAAGGAGAAAATCAATTGTAATAATTGTATTCTCACGGTATAAATCAGCCTTATAAAATATAATAGTTTTTACCTATTTTTTCCACTATAGTATCAAGAGCACTGGATTAGGGGTTACCGTAAAACTTTCCTCAACCTGTTGTTATTGAGTTAAGAGCACTGGGTTAGGGGTAACCGTAAAACTTTCTTCAACCTGTTTTTGTTGGGTTAGGGGTTACCCTAAAGCTTTCCTCAACATATTTTTGTTCGACCCGCTTTCTTACCTGACCCGATTCACATACCTGTTTAGCCTCTTATGGTGAATAACAACAACAGATGGCATTTCCCATCACATGCCTACACTGGATCCAACCATGGCGAACAACCGCAACCTGAGTCAGGCGTCGGCCGCGGAAACGGCGCTGACCGCGGAAACGGCGAACGAACTAGGAACCTTGACGAGGGAAGAAGATCAGACAAAGTTCCTTGGTGTGATCACTGCAAACGCGGATGGCATACACGTGAAACTTGTTGGAAGCTCAAAGATAAACCTCCTAACTGGAAGAAGAAGAAAAGTGATAGTGCATTTCAGGCTAGTAATTCTTATGTTCATCAGTGATTTCTGATAAACAACCGCTAGTCTTCCAATATTATATATTTTTGGTAACTTACAAGATCGACTAGATTAATCCTAGGACATGTGTCTCAAGAACTATTATTACGGTGATTTGACTCATGGTTAAGTTTGTTTCTGGTTTATGAACAGCGAAAAATGTTTTGACAACAATTCTAAAAGAAATTTATGACTTTATGAATAAAGAGTAAATGACGATAACTTGGTAGGAAAGGGTTTTTTAAAGATAACGAAAGTACTTGGAAAAGGTGAAGATAAGTGACTTGAAGTAAATGTTTTAAGTTTTGAGAAAGTACTGGAAATGAAAACTTGGCGAAATGTAAATGCAAAGGTAAAAATGATGATAAAACACTGAAAATAAGGGCAATTCATCAGAAGAAAAGACAGTGAATAATTTTAATTTAAATAACTTGCATGAAATAGATAACATGAACGAAATTATGGTGTTCTTCATACATACATTTTCAGCATAAAACTCTTTTCTCTCGCTCTGGTACTTTGAGTATTTTTGTGAATTTCTGTATATCTGTTTGAACACACCTGAAATCTAAAACTAAAACCCCTATTTATAACAATCTGACCCTAACGGCCTCTACACAGATGACTGCCACGTTCGACATTTTCAAGTGTTGCATGTCTCAGATGTTTCCACGTGTTGGCCTGACGAAACTGCTTCGTTTAAATTTCAAATCTTTCCCGCTTGAAGCTTCGAATCTGTCAAAACGCCTACGTCGAAGAGAACTTTGTGGAGATCCAAAAAATCTTCTAAGTCTCAGGCTTTCGACAAGAAAGATTTGTTTTACCCAAGAAAAGAATTCAACAAATAGCTTCGACACAACCATTTTTATTTATTCTCCAAAACGTAACATTTCCAAAGAACTTCAATTATTTGTCGAAATCTCCAGTTAACAAATTGCCCCCAATAAATGTCTATTTCGAATCAATGTAGAAATGGGCATTTTTTGTAATCACCAGAGACCTTTCATAGACCTAAAAGTCCATATTTGTCAGTTAATCATGATTTACTTTTTCAAAACGTCTCATCAAGACGTGTGCGCAGTTATTTGTCATCATGAATTTCAACTTCCAAGAATAATGAACAGTAATCCTTGTACCCTTTTCTCAGAAAAACCACCACGTGGCCCACTACCCTGGCAAGGTGTAACCAATAAGCTTCGTAGGTTAATACTATAAAAGCTCACTTGTCACTTTTTTCTTCCTTTTTACGAAAATCTTCATCTTCAACCTAAATTCATCTTCTAAAACTTCTCTGAAAAACGTTTCTTCTTCCCTAAAACCCTAATCCTTTAAAATCTCAAAAAAAAACCACAACAATGTCTTCTGATAAACAGCAAAAGCAATCAAAGAACATCAAAGGTGCTGGATCCTCAAAAAGTTCTGCTTCTCAGAACATTCCAACTAGCACAACCATAACTGTTGGGGATCAGGAGTACATCACTTTTCCAAAACTTATTAAAGAATAGAAAGCAGTTTTTGCTTCTCAGGTAATGATTCCTTCCTTACTTTCTGAAAATGTTTTAGGGTTTTTAGGTCCATTAGTCTCTGAAGATCATTTAGAGAAATGTGTGAAGTTTTTTCCCTGTTATCATACTACCAAACGCATAGCCAACAAAATCGTTTCCTCCAGAAATAATGAGGATTCAGTCCAAAGAGAGGCTTTTCAACTGGATTTTATCACTGATAGTTTCAGACCCTTTCGGTCTTGTCCAACTCTAGACAAATCCTATCTAGCTTGGTTAACGAAAGTTGAGAAAAAGAAAGCTTCATTTTCGAAAGAATTGGGTATTTTTGACCTGATTCAGATGTCGAAGCTGGGGTTTAGTTACTGCCAGCCTTTATTATTATCCAGCCTATATTTCTGGGATAGCACATATAACACCTTTCACCTCCCTTGTGGAATGATGACTCCTACGCTTTTCGACGTAGCTGCCATTTCTGGACTTTCTCCGACAGGAGAAACCTTCGACCCCTACCAAGACTGCGAAAACTTGATTGACTTCAACGTCAAGAATGCTTCGTTCAGTACTTATATTAATTTGTATCACGCTGATGGGAAAGAAGTTTCTGACATAGAACATATATCATTCTTAGGTCTATGGTTGTCCAAGTTCTTCTTTTGTTGTAAATCTCTGCAAGTTGCAAAGAGATTTTTAACACTCACTAACCAATTGCATGTTGGTCGAAGAGTGTGTTTAAGTGAACTCTTATTGGCTAGTTTGTATGAAAGTCTAGGATCGGCTAGTGCCAAGTTAAAGGAGTATGAAGCTGGTACCAACTTATTACTATCTGGGCCTTATTGGCTTCTTCAATTGTGGCTCAATGCCACTTTCGAATCCTTTTTGCCAACACAAGGAAACGTTGATGAAAGTGCCCCAGAGATAATAAATCGAAGCATTAAGGGCACCAGACTTCTTCAACTGACCCCAGTTGATGATGTTGACATCTTACAAACTTCCCTCGCCAAATACACCTTGATGTTCTCGAAGCGTCACCATTTCTTTCCTTTGATGGCCCCTTTTTCCAGTCGAACCCATGGTTCTTCCTGGTTCACTGCTTTGCTCGAAGATGCTGTGAAGAACACCAACACAAAGATCGAAGATATATGGCGTGCCTTTCTCTTCCCAAGGCTGCTTGTTTCTAGGATCCTACCAGTAAAGAGCCATGTGTGTCTGTTGGCTTATCAACCTAATTTTGTCTCTCGACAATTTGGGTTGTGTCAACTTATTCCTGTTTCTTTATTCAATCGAAAGCGCGAGATCTGATATGCAGGGACTGAATGGAGCGCTCGAGACATTGCAATCCACGAAGAATTCCATGCAAACTTTATTGAATTCCAATTAATAGCCTACCAATCGTCGTTCTACTCCACCAATGGTTTTGCCACTTGGTGGACAGATTTCTATTCCAAGAATATGTTTTCTACTGCTGAAATTAAAGAACGTCTAACGAAGGCCTTTTCATCTTTGCAGGAAAATGTCCACAAGGGTAAGCTTACTCACTCTGAAGAAATCCAAGCATTCCAAAAGTACTTTGAAACTGTCTATGACCCAACGGACCTTGTTCGAACCGTTTATGACGCAGCGCCAATTTTAAAAGAGAAATTTGAAAAGCAAATTGCCAAAAGAAAAACTCTCAAAGCTGTAAAACCTGAATTTAAATATGATTTGGCCTTTGAGTGCGAACCACCCAAATTTCCGAATTTACCCAGTGCAGATTTTGCTTTGTCATTTTTCCCCCTTACCCAAACTGGTTCATATGTGGGAATATTTTTAACAAACTGAAAAATGACCAACAAAAACCTGCTAAAAGAGTAGTTGCAACCAAACATACCTTAGACAGTTTCAAAGGCTTTCTTCACTTCGACTTAGCTGCAGTGAGAATTACTTCTCCGACATGTGAAGGTGTGGAATGTTTGGATTTCTAGGTTTTACAACTCCCTTTCGTCTTTTTTTCCAATCTTTTAAACATTTGCATGTTTCGACTAACTCACATTCTTCTTTAGCTGTTGAAAGGAAAGTGGCGAAGAAAGAGAAGCCTGTGGCGAAAGCTAGTTCGAATACTGCTTCTAAGCCAACTACCTCTTCAAGCCAGGGAGTGCCTTTTGGTGCTGCTCCAGAAAAAACGAAGAAGAGTTCAAAGGTATTACGTCAAATAACTTCTTTGTCTCTTTCGTATTTTTCTAACTATTTATAATTTTCTTTTTCAGGGTAGTGGAAAGCCTCCTTTAACGCCCAAGAAAAGAAAAGTCCCCACTGCCAATGTAATTCTTGTTGAAGATGATGAAGAAGATACTCCTCCAACTCCACTTAAGAAAAAGCAGAAAAAGAATAAGGCAACAGTTGCCCCTTACCAAACAAATAAACAACAAGGTTTCGAAACCAACATTCTCCCTCCTCCTCCAAAGGAAACTCAATCCCAGCCCTCTGGTGGCGCAGCGCTGGATCACATTGGGAGCAATGCTTCTGACCCTGAGGCTCAACAGGTAGACTTCGACCTTGAGTGTTTTATCTTTCGACAAACTCATACCTTATTCTAACACTTTGTTTTCAGGACAAACCTACCACTCCCCTCATTTCTACCGCCAATCAGAGTGATTCTTCGAGCGGCATGAATCCATCTCCTCCTCTGACAATCAGCGGTGCTGCCCAAAACAAAGGATCTTCGACTGGAGCCCAAAATCTCGAAGCAGATAACGCCCAGAACGAACAAGAAACCTTTTCTCCCGGTGAAGATGGTAAAAGAGATTCGAAGCACGTTGATGAGAAGGACTCAACAGAGAAAGAAGATTTTGAGGATACTCCCAGTAATTCTCCTGCAAGAGTTGTGTTCCCTTCAGATGATGCTGATGAGGATGATCAGGATTCTGATGAGATTGAGGGGTACTTTCAGGAAGATGAAGACATGAATGTGGGAGAAGCTGATCCTGAAGGAAATCAAACTGGAACTGGTGACGCCAACGGCGACACGGTCCCAAATCCAATTAAAGTTCGACCATCCATCATTCAGACTTCGCCTATATCGCTTACTGAGGAGGAGAAAAAAGCTTTAAAACAAAATGATCCCCTCAAGTATGTAAGGTTAATGATGGCTCAAAGAGAATCTTCTTCAGAGCAAAGCATTTCTGGAGCTTCGGCCCATTCTGGTGCTAGTGCAAACTAAGCATCACATGACGAACTCCTCCAGCAGGTGAAGAAGGCAGTTTTTGATGTAGATCTCTTTGAAGAATTGAGGAATGATGTAGGAGTGGGCTTTGGCATAAAGAAGCTGATAAGAAAGATTAACATCACTGCTTGCCCCACTGATATAGGTGAAGCCCTTATCGACATTCAAAACCTCATTGACCAAGTCTGTGCTTAATACCGTAGGGAGGTGGATGCCAAAGCAAAGCTTCTATCAACTGAAAAAGCTCAAGCCACTGAGTTTGACAATTCCCTTCGAACTTCACAAGCTTCTGAGGAGTTAGCCGCTTCCAGAAAATCAGCCCAAGCAGAATTCGACACTTATACTACTTCGATACGACTCTAGGAATCTCACATTGTAGAATTGCAGAAGAAGATTTTTGATGCTAAGGCGAAGCAGGTTGTTATCCAAGGCTTGGATAATACTGAAGCTGATGATCTGGCGAAGCAGAGCGTAGATTACGTCGAAAAGGCTACTGCTATGAATGAAGATATTGCACGCCTTAGAGAGGTTCAAGCTGTTGTTCAGTACAAGATTGGCTTGGCGAAGAAAAAGTATGATCGGATGAGGGCCACTATTCCTTTTTGATTCCCTCATGTATTTGTTCTATTTGACTCTTGTTCATTTGTAATTTGATTAAGACGAAAGCCATTTTGGCAAAATTTGGAGTTTAAATATCTTCACCATTTTAGCCATGATAGTTCTTTGCTTACTATGTTGTTATGATTTTAACTTCATGCATAAATGGTTTATACTTCTTTAAGTATTTCCCATTTACTTTTAGGATTTTTCGATCCTCTGTTAGTTCTTCTATTTCGTATGCATTATTTGAAAAGGCTTTTATAATTCGAAAAGGTCCTTCCCAATGTGGAGACCATTTTCCTAATGCTTTATTCTTTCGGTCCATAGGTAATATAACTTTCCAAACTAAATCATTCATAGTGAAGGTTTTACCTTTGACCCTCTTATTATATGCCCTTGCTACCCTCTCCTTCTGTATTCTTAATACTTCTAACGCATGCAACCTTTCTTCGTCCAAATCCACCAGCTCATTTATCATCATTTCCCAGTATAAGTCAGATGGAATTTCTCCTTGTCTTTGGATTCTCACTGATTGCAAGTAGATTTCGACAAGTAATACTGCATCATATCCAAATGTAAGCTGGAAAGGTGTAGTGTTAGTAGCTTATTTAGGGGAGGTTCGACAAGTCCAAAGTGCTTGATCTAAAGTTTTGTGCCAATTTTTTGGCTTCTTCCCTACATGCTTTTTGATTAAACCAATTATTACTTTATTGGCTGCTTCGACTTGCCCATTGGCTTGAGCATAATAGGGTGTGGATGTTAAGAATTTGAAACCCATTTCCTTTGCAAACTCTTGCATCTTTCGACCAGTAAAAACTGATCCTTTATCTGTTGTTATACTTTCTGGGATTCCAAATCTATATAATATTTTCCTTTGAATGAATTTGATAATAGTTTCTTGATCCACATTTACTAAAGGTACTGCTTCGACCCATTTAGTGAAATAGTCAATTCCTACGAGTATGTACCTTTGACCTTTGGATGAATTGGGTCGAATTTCCCCAATTAGATCTAATGCCCACCCTCTGAAAGGCCAAGGCTTAATAATTGTATGAAGCTCACTTACAGGAGCATGTTGAATTCCTGCATGTATTTGACATTCTTGGCAACCCTTAGCAAACTCTATACAATCTTTTAACATGGTGGGCCAATACATTCCATATCTGAAAAGCAACCATTTCATCTTATAGCCTACCTGGTGTGCTCCACAGGCTCCACTATGTACACTAGATAATGCCAAGTAAGCTTCGTTTTCTCCTAAACATTTCAACAGGATCCCTTCAGGGGTTTTCTTGAATAATTCATTCCCCATCAAAACATAAGATAAATCCCTGTACTTGGTTTTTCTTTCTGTATCTGCCGAAGGGTCCTTAAGATAAATAATAATTGGATTCCTCAAATCTGTATCTATTAAGGTATCAATTGCCAGTACTTCAAACTCCTCTTTGCTAGCATATCCTAACTGAGTGCTTTCCAAATCTGTCAGAGACAATCTGGCAGCCATTGCCTTTCCTCTTACTTCGACAAGTTCTTCTAGCTTCCCTTTTGAAATTCTATACCCTGAAGCTATTTGTGCTAAGTCATTAGCTTCTTGGTTTTTTATTCTAGGGACATGCTTTATGTCAATATATTCGAATTTTTTGAGTAACCTATTTGCAATGACGAAGTACATAATCAAATTTTATTTTATACATTTGTACTCCTTGGTCAGTTGCTTGATTACTAATTCTGAGTCTCCTTTAGTTTCAACCCTAGTTGCCCCCAATTCCAACAAAGCCTCAAGTCCCGCAATAAGGGCTTCATATTCTGCTTCGTTGTTAGAACAAAGGGGACCTTCAATTCTATATTTGAGTTTTGTTGGAATTCCGTCAGGAGAAATTAACATGATCCCAACTCCACTTCCATCCTTATGAGTGGAACCGTCAAAGAATAATCTCCAAGGTTTCAACTCAACTTGAAGTTGAGGAATTTCAACCACTGCATGGTCTACAATAAAGTCTGATACTATTTGTCCCTTCATTTCCCTTAAGAGCATAAAGGTTAAAGAGTATTCGGTGAGTGCTAAAGCCCATTTGCCAATTTGACTGTGCATTATTGGCTTAGATAACATATACTCGATGACATCAAAATGTGAAGAGACGTATAAATCAATAGGTTTTATATAGTACTTGAGTTTAGTACAAGAGAAATGCAAACAAAGGCACAACTTTTCTATTGAAGTGTATCTAGTTTCTGCATCATTTAAAACCCTACTAAGATAATAAATGGCTCTTCCGACACCATCTTCATTCTCTTGTGCCAACATGCTACCTATGGTAGTGTCGGAAGCTGATATATACGGGTCTCATCGGCTTATTTCCACATGGTGGTGCCAAGATAGGAGGATTCGTCAGATAATGTTTGATCTTGTCGAATGCCTTTTGATGTTCGTCATTCCATTCGAATTTCCCTTGTTTCAGGCGTATGAGGGGCGAGAAGGCTTGAGTTCGACCACTTAAGTTTGAGATGAATCTTCTTAGGAAGTTTATCTTTCCAAATAATGATTGCAATTCTTTCTTGGTTGATGGTGTTTTGGTCTCCATAATAGCCTTCGTCTTATTCTGATTGATTTCTATCCCCGTTTTATGGACCACAAAGCCCAGAAAATCTCCAGCCTGCACAAAGAATGCACACTTAAGAGGATTCATTTTTAAGCCATGTTTTCTCATCCTTTTGAATGATTTGCTGAGATGGGTTAGATGGTCTTCATCTGACGTAGATTTTACCACAACATCATCTATGTACACTTGCATAAATGTCTCTATATAATCATGGAATATAGAATTCATTGCTCGTTGGTATGTTGCCCCATCGTTTTTTAGACCAAAGGGCATAACTATCCACTCATAAGTGCCTATTGCCCCTAGACATCGAAAGGTTGTTTTAGAAACATCCTCTTCTGCAATGAAAATCTGGTTATAGCCAGAATATCCATCAAGCATGCTGAGATATTCATAGCCTGCAGCTGAGTCAACCAGAATCTCTGCCACAGGCATTGGATACTCATCTTTAGGAGTTGCTGCATTTAGATCACGAAAATCTATACACACTCACAAAGAGCCATTTTTCTTGATAACAAGAACTATATTTGCAATCCAATCGACATACCTTGTGGTCCTAATGAAATTGCATCGAAGGAGTCTTTCGACCTCTTTTTTTATCTTTGAAAGGATCTCTGGGGCGAATCTCCTTGGAGTCTGCTTGATGGGATTCTTGCCATCCTTGATAGGCAGTTTTAATTCGACCAAGTCCCTCTTCAAACCAGGCATCTCGTCATAGTCCCAAGCAAAGCAATCTTTGTTTTCTCTTAGCAATTCAATTACTCTTACTTTCAACTTGGGGTCCAGTTTACTGCTGATGTAGGTGATTCTTTTTGTGCTCCTATTTCCGTGATCAATTTCTTCAAGAGGATCTTGCGCTAACATCTTCGCACTTGTCGTTACGGATCATTTTCGAATCCCAAAGGCTCTTCGTCAAAGATGGCATCTAACCTCTGTTCTGTTAGTTCCACGGGTACCTGTTCGTCAGGGGGTTTTTGGTTTAGAGTACTCCCTAGGTCCTGTATTATAGATTTCGCCATATGTGGCTTTGTCAGTCATGTTTGTTATCTCAGCTTCGAGAGCCGCTTGTCTTTTGTTCTCAGCCATGTAGGCCGAAATATTTTCAAAAAAAGAAGACTCAGGCATAATATAGGTCTTCATCCCAGCCTGTTGGCCGTATTTCAGATGATTCCCCTTCTTCTGGGTCTCCCATAATTTCCCTATCCCACTGAAAGCCATTGGGATGAAGAGTCAAGAAGTACAAAGCATTTTTATTTGGGGCATAGCCTTCTTCAGCTGGGTGGCATGATCCTATATGATCCAAGTTCATGTCGAAGTTCTTCTTGTCTACATGGTTTACTTCTGCCATGAAGTAACTTTGGTCAGCTTCAACATTTTCTACCACACCATCTTCTCTCCAGATGGATATCCTTTGATGCATGGTCGAAGGAACTGTCCCTATTCCATGTATCCATTCTCTTCCTAAAAGTTGTAATTTGCCTTCGCGGGTATTACCATGAACATTGTTGTCCTTGTGATTGATCCAACAGTCAGATCCACTTGTATGACACCCAGAGTTTGTCTTATCTTACCCTCATAATTTGACAATACCATATTGTGAGGTTTGACATCAGTGTCGAACATACCTATCTTCTTTAACATGAATTGGGGCATCAAATTGACTGCTGCTCCTTCGTCCACCAGAACTTTATTCACCCCCACATGTCCAACTTTGGCCCTATTGTATAGGGGCTTGAGGTGACTCTGCATCCCTTGGTGAGGCCTTTCAAAAAGAGCGTTCTGCTCTTCGACAGCACCGCTGTTGAGAACATAGTAACACACTGGTTTATGCTTCGCTATCTCCACAACATCCGCTTCCTCATTATCTTCAACCTTCGTCTCCTGGTTATATTCGTATGGCAGGACTGAGACTACATTGCAATTCATATTAACAGAAGATACTCCGTCGGACTCGAAGTCGTCCGTGAGAATTTCCTCCTCTCTTACTTGTTCCTTCTGAACTTTCTGACTTTTGTTTTCATCTGGAAACAACTTCCTTCCTACAGGTGGTTTGGTCGAATTCGTGACATTTGGGGGAACTTTGACGCTGCTGGATTCTCCAGTCTCTTTTGGATTCATCTCTCTTTCAGCTTTCCTCAACCTCTGATGTCTTCTCCAATGGGATCTTGACATAGGATTCTTTCCTTTGTAGTTCTCTAGCCTGATAGCCTCTCTCTTAGATTCCTGGAACTGTTTTCTATAAGCCCAAGAGGTTCTTCCTCCATCCTCAAAACTTCTCCACTTTCCTTTCTTCGACCCCGCCTGAGTCCATTTGTCCTCAGGGACTTCTGCTGGCAGTTTAAACATAACTCTTTTCGCCCTTGGGTGAGGGAATTCTGGCCTCCTAGGTGCTCCCCTCTTGTCGAAGATATACATGTTTGGGTTACCTCCATGTCCGTCCCAACCTTGGTTAGATGGGGTTCTTTCGAACGCTTCAGCTAATTCTCCGTTGTACACTGCCCCACACCTGGGACACATCGAGCATTCTGTTTTGTACTTGTAGCAACGCACAATAAAACCAAGAAGGCTTTCTCCTGGCGTGGGATACACCTTCTGTAATTGGCTTTCCTTCCTCCAGTTTCTCTCAGTCTTTGTTTGTTGCCATCTTTCATAATCCTTAGCCACCCTTCGACATATCCTGATGCTGCACCTTGGGCACAACAACATGTTAGAATTTCTTTTGTGACATCTCCAAAGGCATTCATGTAGGCTTTCGTTGGCTTTGGGATAGCCAAACTGCATCCCCTCTTGCTCCATCTTCAGACATTTCTCCACTTCCTCCATTTCTGGGGGGGTTGTTTCAGATCCATCATGTTGACACCTAGACTGGCGCCATCAGTGATTGAAATTTCCTCGAATTTCTTCCTTAGGCCCTCAGTAGCCTCAGTTGCTTTCCCCTTGAGACCTTCAGTGGCCCTTAGTTCGACCTTAGCAACCTGTTTACCTTTGACAGAGATTCCAAAGGGAACATCGTGATTTAGGCCATCAGTAGCCTGCTTTCCATCTAGCGCATAGCCTTCAGTTCCTGTTGCCTTTACAGCCTCCACTTCCCCTATGTCAATCATGTTGATTTCGACAGGTTCAGCATAATTTGTATCAGCAATGTTGAGGGGATCAGCGTCAACCTTCATCTGGTTTTTTCCTTTGTCAGCAAACTTGAGGCGGCCATCCCTAATTGCGTTCTGAATAAGATCCCTGAAAAGAAAGCATTGTGAGGTTTTATGGCCTAGAAAATTGTGATATTTACAGAAGCCTCTTTTCTTTCGTTGTTCTAACGGAGCAATTTTGGTATTAGGAGGCACTATCATTTGGCCATCTTTTACTAATAAATCGAAGATCTCGTCACATTTGGTAACATCAAATGTGTAAGTCTTTTTAGGAAATCTATCATTCTTTTCAGTTTCGATAGGGTTCCTGCCATTCGAAGGTGTAAGTAATTTGTAGGCATAAGATGGTGCTTCTTTTAATTCAGCCAAATCTACTTCGAATTCCTCAAGACCATAAGGGTCATCAGAGATTTCAGACTGACATATTTAACTTTGTATTTGCCAGGACAGTCCTGGACCATATTAACAGACTTCCCATGCTCGGGCAATGGGTTCTTCTTCACATTCGGACCTACGTCCTCGAAAAACAAAATCCCGCTTCTCACAAGGTCTTGCACCTTGGTCTTCAAGGGATAACAATTCTCCACATCATGTCCGGGAGCACCGGAATGATACACACAATGAAGCTCAGGCTTGTACCACCATTGGGGGTTAGCAGGTACAGCGGGAGGGTCTCGTGGAGTGATTAACTTTCTATCAATCAGAGATGGATAGAGTTCAGCGTAAGTCATTGGAATTGGATCAAAAGTGACCCTCTTCCTCTCGTAGCTGGTGCTGGCATTGTTGTTGTTTCGAGGCTGGTAGGCCTGCTGTTGTGGACGCTGTTGTTGTTGATATTGCTGAGTTTGCGGTTGTTGATAATGTTGAGCTTCCCTGAAAACAGGTGCTATATGAGCCACCTGATGTTGATTGTTGATCGAGCGAGCAATCTTCCTTTTTGCAGAGGGTCTTATCTTAACATGGGAAGACACAGCATGTGCCTCTCCCTCCTTCTTCTTTGCAAAGCTTCTATATCTCTTTGCTGAAGAGCCTTCATCTCGAGTTAATCGTCCTTCACGGACCCCCTCTTCCAGTCTCATTCCCATATTCACCATCTCGGTGAAGTCTGACGGAGCACTGGCTATCATCCTCTAGTAGTAAAACGAGCTCAAGGTCTTCAAGAAGATCTTGGTCATCTCTTTCTCCTCAAGGGGAGGCACTATCTGAGCTGCCAATTCGCGCCACCTCTGGGCGTACTCTTTGAAGGTCTCCTTATCCTTCTGCGACATTGTTCTCAATTGGTCCCTATCCGGGGCCATATCCATATTGTATTTATATTGCTTGACGAAGGCCTCGCCAAGATCGTTAAAAGATCGGATGTTCGAACTCTCTAAACCCATGTACCACCGGAGAGCGGCACCGGACAGACTGTCCTGGAAATAATGGATGAGCAGCTGATCATTATCAGTTTGCGTTGACATCTTGTGAGCATACATCACAAGATGGCTGAGCGGACATGTGTTTCCCTTATATTTCTCAAAGTCAGGCACTTTGAATTTAATAGGGATCTTCACATTGGGCACAAGGCACAACTCAGCAGCACTCTTACCAAAGAGGTCATTCCCCCTCAAAGTTTTCAGTTCCTTGTGAAGCTCAAGGAATTGGTCCTTCATATCATCCATCTTCTCATGAATGTCTGGGCCCTCAGATGGCTCAGAATGATAGATGGTATCTTCGACCCTCGGTAGCGTGTGCACAACGGGAGGTGGCACTGAAAGGACCGGGCTAGATGCCGGCAGAGAAGCAAGAGTGGGGGCAAAACCCTCAGGTACAAAGTTGGTGGGCATTCCCCAAGGGAACCCGGCTGGCATAGATGGCGCAAAGTGGGTTGTTGCAACAGGCACAGTAGAAGTCACGACTTCAGAAATGACCGTCCTCTGGCAAGGAGTTGATGGCGTTGGAGAAGACTGGCTCTGAGAAGCCATGAATGACTCCATCAAGGCAGTCAATCGGGATAATTCTTCTTTCAGCTCGCGGTTCTCTTGTTCTAGATGATCCATCAGTCTCGAAGAATTGGCTCTAGTGTAGTACCGGTGAGTCAGCTTGTCTTCAAAATAAATGAAGAACACAAAGTTAGACCATAGGACAAGAAGCCTGGAGCAAAGCCTGCTTATGCACATGATGCATGCAATGCTTGTGCATATGATTAGTTTTTATATCAACGGAACTTTCAGAGTTCTATTTGCAAATTTCGGGAAATATCACATTTGTATCACATATGGAAATATCTCATCAATAATATCTGGAAAATATTTTTACACCAAAGAAGTACAGCATTGGTAACCAAGATACAATAGAAAAGGAAAGGAAAATGACCATCCTATGGATCCCTAGAAACAATCATCTAAAGCTCGGGACACAGGAAGATAAGATGCACGAAGCCTCTTCACTTCCTCTTCATAGGCTGCCTCCATATCTGCCTTCTCTTTGGCGAGTCGATCGTACTTCCTCTTCCAGAACCTAGAAGACTGAGGAAGTAGAGAAGTCCATACATCATCAGGATCATCAATGACCTGGTGCTCGAGAAATTCAATCAAAGCATCCTTCTCCTTAATCTGCTGAAGCAACTCTTCTCGTTCACGGATCCAAGCACGTGAACGTTCTTCATCTCTCAACTCCTCTACTCCTTGGTCAGGGAGGGTTGAAGGCCCAGCCATAACCAAAGGTGTAGGTCTCGGATACTCGTAAGGCATGAGATACTCATAAGCTCTCTTCCTAACCCAAGCAGTGTAAGGCCCCATAGCAATGCAATTCTTTGGACCCAACTCCTTCCTTCCTTTCCTATGAACCTTGCGCCAAGCGCGGATCATCCTGCCCTTCAAGCCTTGGGGATCTTTACCCTCCTGAAAGAACACACCCTCTAACAAAATGTTATTGGGTTTATCCTTTAGGGGGAACCCAAGCTGACGACGTGCCAAATAAGGTTGTAGTTAATCCCACCACATGTACCAAGAAGAGGTACATTGGAGAATTCACCACAAGAGTCAATAATCTGCACACCCTCATACACACGGTTGTACCAAGAGATATCATCATTAGTGAGAGACATAAGTCTCGTGGACCACCGTAGACATCCCTTATTTTCCTTGAAAGCGGCCGTCTGCGGTAAGTGAGAAATAAACCACTTATACAACAGAGGCAAACAGCACACAATGACACCACCACCCTTTGCATTCCTCATATGCAAAGAAAAATAAGCGTCACCCAACAGAGTCAGAACGGGATTAAGAGTAGTGAAAATCCTAATAGCGTTCACATCCACAAACTTGTCGATGTTGGGGAACAACACTAGCCCATAGATGAGAAGTACAAATATGGCCTCAAAGGCATCCTCACTCATGGCCTTCCCATACACAGTAGCTTGAGCAATGAGGAACTCAGAAGGGAGACCTTGAATTCCACCTTTGGTAGTCATATGAGCACCAACCAGAGACTCATCTATGTGCAACATATCAGCTATCTCTCGAGAAGTAGGAATATTCTCCAAGCCACTGAATGGCAACTGGTCTAGAATAGGTATGCCCACAAGATAGGCATACTCCTCAAGCGTAGGCAAAAGCTGAAATCCGGAAATGTGAAGCAACGATACAAAGGATCATAAAACTGCACCAATACACTCATCAATCCTTCGTCCACCTGAGTAGTCAGAAGAGGAAGAAGCTTCCCAAAACGAGCCTTGAAACCCAAGGGATCTAGTACATAGGATGTCAAATTCCTTAGCTCTTTCAAATCTGGTTGTCTAAAGTTGTACTTCTTTGTATTCCTTCTTTGTCTTTCCATGTCTGAAAATTTGCAAATAGACCTCTTAAGTTCCTTGAAAATTTTCTTATTATTTGATGATATGGATGCAAATGGGTGTATGAATGCATGAATGCAACAATCACACTCAAGGATCAAGCAAAGCACACTAAACAAAGGTCATGGGATGGATCATGGCATCCTTAATATCAATCATCCATTTTGGTGGATTATGGTTTACACCTTATCAACACCCAAGTTCCATTGATATTAAGGATACATGAACGGATCAACCACGAATCAAGGGTTTGTTGCAAGTCACGAGCATGGGGTCTTGGTTTAGAGCCACCCAAAGGGAGTGTACTAGGGTTTCAAACCTGCCAAACATGTTCTACAAGAGGTTCCCATAGTCATCATCCCATCTTTCGGATATTATCGGAGAAACAACTACTCGTATTCCAAGAATATTCTCAAGAGAGACTCTTATGAGTGTAGTGTCGCGTAACAATCGTATCAAATCCTACACTTGAACGACTTTCGCACTACATCCTAAGAATAGGCCAAAATGGGCTTGGTAAACTAAGGTCCTTGGCTTCTAAGGTCTATATTGGAAAGAGTAATGTCTAACCACAACTACTTGTGTGACATTATTGATCCCAACATAACCTCCACCAAGTGAATGGACTTGCAAGTCAACTTGCTAAGGAATAACTCCACACAAGTCAACAAGACTATGCCATTCTCCTATCCTAAGTGCACTTGAGTTCGGGTATAGAACTCATCTCACAAAGATCACCAAGCATACAAGGAATTAATATTCAAGCAATTCAATCATTACATACAATACAGTAATCCCAAATTGCAAAAAAATATGTCACAAAACAATATACAATACAATACAACACAATATGAAAAGTAGGCAAAACCCACTAGGAAAATAGTCCCCAGCAGAGTCGCCACTTTTCTGTAACGGGGTATTCATTACCATTAGAGATATTGACTAAATCCAAGGTAAACCATACAAGTCGAGTCGCCACCGCACTTCATTTTATCCAAAGGAATGGTTAGAAAGCGAACAAAAACCTAAAAGTTTTATCGAATCAAAAACTAGTAAAAATGTCAGAGATCTGGGTAAGGGGGTTGGTTATGCAATGGGAAGGTGTTAGGCACCCAAAACATCCTAGGTACTCCTATGGAGCCCTTTTCATATTTGTTGTAAGGTTGGTATTTTGTGAAAATTTATTTGTGCAAACATGATTGAAGAGATGAGAAAAGAATATACAAGTTTATTTACATTTTGTGTTTGGATGGATGAACCCATTGCCTATGTACCATCTTAAAAAAGATTAGGATCAAAACCTCGTAGTTCGGGGTAAAAATCTCAAAAATGAGTTGGTGAATTGATTGGTCCAAAAGCCTTAAGGTCTTTTGTTATCCAAGGGAGAAAACTCAACCTAAAACCACAAATCCACCATGTGAGGATAGCTTCAACATGATAGTGAGGGGTTAACCCTATAATAAGCATGGAAGACTCATTGTCCATCACTAAGGATATAGGTGAGTATTACAACTACCTCGAGGATAACTCAAACCTAATAGCTAAAGGTTATGAAAATTTTGTTTAAGAAGGTGGCCATTGAAACCACAAAAGCATTTGAATGAGTTATATTTACCAATGAAAAGTATATACAAAATATGGTCAAAGTTGACTTAGGATTCAATTCAAAATAAGTGTTATGAAAAGAAAGTTTTGAAAATCAAAAGCATAAGGCTTAGGTTTCTAATATTGAAAACAAATGTTAAATGTTTGCACAAAGGTTTTGGCTTGGGTTAGAGTGGAGAGAAGAAGAAGAATGGCTAAAGTCCGAATCATACAAGAGGTGAGGGATAAAGAATAAGACCATAACGGAGTTCCTCTCTTGAGATCATATTGATGATCCAAGTAGCTCCCATCCTCTGGAATAAGCAATCACATAAGCATAAACTCAAGCAATCATCAATCACATGAACTCTTGAAAAGCTCCCAAATGTATCTTGGGTCTCTCTCTCTTAGAAGCTCATGGCAATGGTTCCTCAATTTGGATCAAGTTGGAATCCCTAGCACAAGAACACACACATCAAAAGATTCTATAAAACAAACAAAGAATGGACAAGAAGGAGTTTAGAATTTGGTCCTTTCAATGTTCATCTTCAAACTTTAAGCATTTTAAAGGCATGAGGCCTAGTTGCTCTTTGACTCCAAATTTGCATAGGGAGAGTCCTAAAGTCTAAGTCCATTTGTCCATTTCTTTGCATTTTGGTCAACAACAAACAAACAAAACACAAGCACAAAATTATATACACAATTATGTGCTCAAGTGAGCAAAAGGAAAATTGCATTAACATAAACATGTGCTCAAGTGAGCAAAGAAAAAAGCAAATGAATAATATGTACAAGAATAGTAAATTGCATAAATGTAAAGTGCAAAAAGTAAATGTTAATGGTTAATGGTTAATGTTAGTAGTTAGTATGCCATAAGGCAAATTTAGCGCTATGTTAAGCAATCGTAATTGGACTTATGTAGAAGTCACAACTATCTGAGGCCGGTCAATAATAATGTAGGCAACAAACACAAGTTAGAAGTCTTGATTAGTGAACCAAGTTCCAACAACTTGCCATGCCAAAAGAAAAGAGAGAATTGATCTTGTATTGGTTTAAGTCCTTTGCATGATTTAGGAAACAACTTATCCTTAATGCAAAGCCATTCATTTGATCAATTGATCAAGATGAATTAGATTTGAATCAAGGAAGATTAAGTCTCCCTAATCAATACTAACTTATCAACATTTAACTCATTGATCAAAAAGAAAAAAGAAGAAGAAGGAGATGAATAATGGAAAGGGAAATAGAAAGAATAAAGTGCATTAAGTGAAAGAGAATGTACCAATCAACATGTGTTGACCAATGACATTGAGAATCATGGTCAAACAACCAAAAACAGAAGTGAGATGAAGATTGGAAATCAAGAAATGAACAAAATATTTTTGGCATTTTTTAATATTAAAAATAAACTTGAATTAAAATATTAAAGAAAGGTCAAACTTCAAAATCACTTCAAATCAACTTTGAAAAGTCCAAGTGATTTATCCTAAGTTCAACAAGGTCAAACAAAGTTTGACAAAAAATTTCAGCATTTTTAAAAGTCAGAAACTATTTTTAATCAATTAAAAATGAATAAAAATAACCTAATTGAACTAAAATCTCAAATAAATCTCAAATCAATTAATAAATTGATGAGAATATTTTTCATAGATCCATCATCATTCAAATAGGTTGAGAAAATATTTTTGTATTTTTTGAATATTAAAAACTATTTAAAATGAATTAAAAATAACCAGAAAAGAGAAAACTCACAAAAAATATCAAATGATGAAATAAAAAATATTAAAAATCATTTTTAGAAACTAGAATTTAAATGGAGAAAAATGCAATTGGTCCCATATTTTTTGGAATTAAAATGAAGAAGTTATGAATTTTTGAAAATAAATGGAATAAAAGAAATTAAAACAGAAATTAGAAAATCAGAAAAAACCACAGGCGTCTGATCAAGCCTCATTAATTGACGTGGCTGATCAGACGGATGTGAGATGCGCGCTCATGATGAGTCCAAGTCAAACGCGTCACACCTGGCATTAAAGCAAGTAATCCAAACGCATGGCAGAGATTAAAACATGGGAGATGCATCCAATGGTCCAGATTCAATCTGGCATGGTGGACGGTGGCCAGCACCACCGTCTTCTCCGGCGAGCACTAAAGCTCCGGCCAGAGTTGCAGGTCCTCCAAACTCAACCAAATCTCACGATCCAGGTACCAAATTAAAGCTGAGGTGATGTACATCACCCCTGTGCCATCTATTTCTACTCTAGATCTCCATAGTGAGAGAAATCAGAGGTTGAAACTTGATGGTGTTCATCATGAACTTGCTTGATTTTGAAAATTGAGCATATAACAATGATGCCTCTATAGAGAGGACTTCAGACAACATAATAGCCAAGCAAATAGATCAAGGAATAGGGTGTTTCGAAGAAAAAACCAATTGAAGCACACCTTTGAATTGTGAAGATTTGAGCTCTTTTCCTTGCTTCCTTTTACAAAACAGAAGTTCAATGGATCATATGAGGAAGGTCTAGGAACTTTAGATCTAAAGATTCAACCAAATTCAGTTGAATTTCAGATCTGAAAATTTGAAGAAATATGAACTAGTTCCTTTAGGTATGGCTAGGGATTCAATTGGGCAGCATATCAGGCGCCTTCAAGTTGGAGAATTATGAAGCATAGCATGTCTATTTATAGCTGAAATGGAGGCAAGGCAAGGAAATACTCGTGTGCATGAAAGTTGAAGGCCTCCATACATGGGGCTGTACAGGCGCATGAGAGCCCAAATCAAATGCCAAATGCAAGCTGAAGTATAATTGGGCTGAAATGGACGTGTACATGCAATTGGTTTGGAGTGTGCAATGAGTTTCAAACAAGTTTCCATAATTGCACCAAAATCTTCCCCTCTTTGAAAATGCCACTTAGAAAATTGAAACATAGGCATGTGAGTAATGGTTGGAAAGGTCTTGACATAAGGAAAAAATGTCATGTTGAGAAAAAACTCATTTGAAGTGTGGAAATTTATGAAAACAGGCCATGAAGTTCATAGTGCAAACATGCCTTTGAGAATTTTGCCAAATTGGTCCACCTTCAAACCCCTCTGTGTTGATGATGCAAGCTTCAAATGGAAAAACCTCCAACATAAAAGTTGTAGATCATTTCAAGACAATCAAAATGGACTTAAATTTTGCATCATTTGGATTTTTGATGAAGGGGTTATGGCCACTTGAAGTTGGACTTTTTTGCCTTTCAATGCATTTGGTCCAAAGTGACCTATAATGTTTTGCATTATCACATGTATTTCCTTTGAGATTTTGAAATTTTGTTCAACATAACATTTTAAGTAGACACAATAAGAGTTCCAATGAATTTAATCCCACCTCAAAATCATAAAAAAATGAATGAGTTATGTTCTTGGGAAGTTGACCCAAAATTAGGGTTTCAGTCAAAATGACCTATAATGTCTTGGAATGGGAGATTACCTTCCAAGCTTCAAATCAATTTTTGATGAACATGAAAGTTGTTCATATTGTCCTTAAGAACAGTTTTTTCTTTTGGGATCATCTCCATTTGACCAACACATAAAAAGTTAGGTCTCAGTGTATTTCAAAATAGTCAAATGAATTGACTGATCAACTTCTCAAGTCCACAACTCATATCTTGATGAATTGATGATTGAGGACACTCAAATAAGTTAAAATATGCATGAAATGATGAATTAAGGAACTTCCCTTGATTGTATTTGATCATGGGCTGAGGTTGTTTCATGAGCAAGGCACACTTGATACACAGATGAATTAGGGTTTCCTTGAGAGACAAACCTCAAACCCTTTGACTTGCTTTGAGCAAAATGATGAATTGAGATGCTAGGGAGGCATATTTGATGGGTGAGAGCTTTGGGAAACATTACCATGCTTGCTTTCATCTTCTCTTGACCATATCTTTGCACAAAGGATCTCCTTGAAGCTCTTGACCTTGTGATTGCTCAAGCTACAAACAAGAAATGTTAGTGACATATTTTTGTGTTTTTGGTTAGTAAACAAAATAAGAAAAGAAATAATACACAATTCAAGCATGCTTGGTGATCTCAGACCACTCACAAGAAGTCCCACCCAAAGGCAAAGGGAACCAAGATGCTCATGATCCTTGAGGCTTTGCAAATGCAATGTTATGATGCCATGAGGGATCTTAGGGCCAAAATTGGGGTCTTACATAGGGATTTTACAACCCCTTGGTAATTCTGTTTGTAGGACATATTCTGATAAAGGAGAGGAATAATTTGGTCGTCGAAGTCTTGTATTCAGACCATTCTGGGCCATGATTCTCTCTATCATACTAGTTAAGTCATTTTCCATCATGTTTTCCCGCCTGACCCTATGAATTACTTCGTCTGCATCCTGGTCTCTATTACCATTATCACTCTCCTAGGTTGTTCTTCAGGGACTTCCCGTCGAATTGGTTGTTGTTCCAATCTTGCCCCCATAACCCTTTCGTCAGGCGCTTGCCTTGGTGGTCGAACCTGATCTATAGTTGGTTCTTCTCCTTGGATTATGACCTGGTTTGGCCTGCGTCGAACAGAAGACTGTGGGGCGCCTAGGAAATCTGTTATGCGTCCCATATGCGCTGATAGTTGTTGGTATGTTTGGGCATTGTCAGTGTTAGTCCTATTCACATTCTGTATCAGGGGAGAGAAAATGGTATTCATTTCTCTGACCAGAACTCCTACCATATCATGGTTACTGGCATCCATTTGTTGTCTAAAGGTTGTCTGGTTATTCGTTGTAAGGGTAGGTAATAGGGTAGGGACTCCTTGTGATTGGGTATTTCGACCTACATGGTTCATGCCAGAGCCAGAATTTTGAATTGGCGAAATACCTGTATTATGTGGTTGAGTATATATGGAAGAATTGTTTTGAAGTCCCACCATGGCAGTAGATGGCATTCCATATGGGTATTCTCTCAAAGGCCTAAAGTTCTCGAATCCTGGTGGCCTAGGGATTGAAATTGTGGGAGTGTCTGCTACGCCTGACATAATAGGCATTGTTGTCGAATTATGCAAGGCCATGGATCCAGATGTTGGTATGGCCTGTGCACTAGGGATCTCAGTGGATACATCAATCGAATTTGCTCCGATTGTGCTTGTTCCCTGGGGAGGGAATTGTTCCCCTTGACTGGTTGTATTAACCATCTTTTTTGCGTTTTTTCTGTTGGTTATAGGTTGCGAATTGTTGGCTATCCTACCACTTCTAAGGATCATACAACACTAATTTTTAAACCAAAAGAATAACAACAATTTTGTATTGTAAAAGTAAAGCAAACTATTGTAACTAACAATTCTTTTGACACGGTCCCACTGGGCGTGCCAATTTGTTCACCAGGGTTTTTTAAAGATAACGAAAGTACTTGGAAAAGGTGAAGATAAGTGACTTGAAGTAAATGTTTTAAGTTTTGAGAAAGTACTGGAAATGAAAACTTGGCGAAATGTAAATGCAAAGGTAAAAATGATGATAAAACACTGAAAATAAGGGCAATTCGACAGAAGAAAAGACAGTAAATAATTTTAATTTAAATAACTTGCATGAAATAGATAACATGAACGAAATTATGGTGTTCTTCATACATACATTTTCAGCATAAAACTCTTTTCTCTCGCTCTGGTACTTTGAGTATTTTTGTGAATTTCTGTATATCTGTTTGAACACACCTGAAATCTAAAACTAAGACCCCTATTTATAACAATCCGACCCTAACGGCCTCTACACAGATGACTGCCACGTTCGACATTTTCAAGCGTTGCATGTCTCAGATGTTTCCACGTGTTGGCCTGACAAAACTGCTTCGTTTAAATTTCAAATTTTTCCCGCTTGAAGCTTCGAATATGTCAAAACGCCTACGTCGAAGAGAACTTTGTGGAGATCCAAAAAATCTTCTAAGTCTCGGGCTTTCGACAAGAAAGATTTGTTTTACCCAAGAAAAGAATTCAACAAATAGCTTTGACACAACCATTTTTATTTATTCTCCAAAACGTAACATTTCCAAAGAACTTCAATTATTTGTCGAAATCTCTAGTTAACAAAATGCGGATGGCATACATGTGAAACTTGTTGGAAGCTCAAAGATAAACCTCATAACTGGAATAAGAAGAAAAGTGATAGTGCATTTCAGGCTAGTAATTCTTATCAAGGGCAGCAACCTCCTCCTTCTCGGTTTCCACTCACTACGGAGCAACTAGACAGACTATACAAACTCCTCGAGTCTTCAACCCCTTCTTACTCTATAGCAACAAAAGGTAATTCTGCATTTCTTAGTGTCAGTCTCAGTCATACTTGGATAGTAGATTCAGGTGTCTCCGATCACATGACAGGTGAATCTACTTTGTTCTCTTCATATAGTCCATGTGCAGGTAATCAAAAAATAAAAATTGCAGATGGCTCTTTTTCAGCCATTGCATGTAAAAGATCGGTTGTGTTGTCTCCAATGTTAACTCTTAAAAATATTTTTCATGTTCCAAATTTATCTTTTAATTTAATGTCCGTCAGTAAATTAGCCCAAGATATAAATTGTCAAACTAATTTTTTTCGATCTCACTGTGTCTTTTAGGATTTGAACTCGGGGAAGATGATTGGCAGTGCTAAGGAGAGTGGAGGACTCTACTACCTTGATATTGGATCTGCATCACAACTACCTTAAAAAATAATAAGTTCCTACTTTGAGTCTTTTTCTGTTTTGAATAATAAAGATGACAACATTATGGTATGTCATTTAAGATTTGATCATCCTAGTTTTCGTTACTTAAAACACTTGTTTCCTAAGATATTTCACGATAAAAACTTTTCTTCGTTTAAATGTGAAGCATGTGAGTTTGCAAAGCATCATCGTTTCCAGTTTTCAATACAGTCTTATAAACCATCAAAACCTTTTTCTATTAGTCACAATGATGTTTGGGGCCCTACCCGTACAAGTACACTCTCTCTCAAAAAATGGTTTACCACATTTATAGATGACCATACAAGAGTATGTTGGGTGTACTTGTTAAAGGGAAAATCATATGTTTGTCAGGCTATAAAGAATTTTTTTTCAATGGTGCAAAACCAATTTCAAACAAATATCCAAGTCTTTAGAAGTGATAATGAAAAATAATATTTTAACACTATCCTGGGTGTTTTTTTTTTCTAAAAAATGGGATTGTACATCAAAAATCATGTCCTAATACTCCTCAACAAAAGGGAGTGGCCGAAAGAAAAAATAGACATTTATTAGAGGTTGCTAGAGCTCTACTTTTTTCAAATAAAGTACCAAATTATTTGTGGGGCGAAGCTGTTTTAACAGCTGCGTATTTAATTAACAGAATGCCCTCCAAAATTCTCAATTTTCAAACTCCTATTAATGTCTTCAAAGAATGTTTTTCAGTATTAAAATTAAGGACATGAGTTTTTTAAATAACTTATCTTTGTCAGTATCATAAAATTCTGAGATTTTTACACCTGTACCAACAGAAAATGGTCATGATTCTTTATCTGATCCTACTCTTGTTATGAGTAAGGAACCTTGAGAATCGGAGCCTGCATTTTCTCTTGTAGAAAACAATGAGAACCCTGAAAACGATGATAATGATGATCTAATTGAAATGCCACAAAATAATGAGTCACTTCAACAAAACTAATTTGAATTAGGAAACAGGACTTAGAAAAGAAAGATTTTTGTGAAAAAACACCATAAAGGAAAGGACAAGTCCACATCTCAACACTTTCAGGAATCTAAACCGGGGAATGATCAATTTCCTAACATAAGAAAATGTAAGTCTAACTCTGTTTCTGAGAGTCGTATATTGTATCCTGATATAGATGATCATGTTGCCATTAGAAAACATGTCAGAGCTTGCACTAAACATCTCATGTCCAATTTTATATCATATTCAAATTTGTCTTCATCTATGTCCGTCTTCACTTCAAAATTGTCTAGTGTAGAAATTCCAAAAAATGTACAGGTTGCTCTAAAAATTCCATAGTGGGGGAAGTTGTACTTGAGGAGATGAAAGCTCCTGAAAAGAACAAAACTTGGAGTGTTACGTCACTACCAGATGGCAAGAAGACAGCTGGATGCAAATGGGTGCTTATTGTGAAGTATAATTCAGATGGATCAATTGAAAGATACAAGACTTGCTTGGTGGCTAAAGGCTTTACCCAAACCTATGGTATAGATTACTCAAAGACAGTTTATGCATTCTCCTTTCGAGGAACATCTTGAGGTAGTCTATAGGATACTGAGATATTTGAAGGGAAATCTTATAAAAGGATTATTTTTTAAGAAGACTAGTGAAAGAAATGTGTCTATCTTCACCGATGCCGATTGGGCAGGTTCAGTCACAGATAGAATTATCAACCTCTGGATATTGTACCTATGTTCAGGACAATCTTGTGACATGGAGGAGCAAGAAACAAGGAGTTGTAGCAAGGAGTAGTGCAGAGGCCGAGTTTAGAGTTATGTCTCAAGGTATTTGTGAAGGATTATGGATCCTTAGAGTTCTAGAAGAACTTAAGATGGAAATTGAGCTTCCATTGAAATTATACTCTTGACAGTAAAACTGCTATTAACATAGCTCATAATCCAGTTCAACATGACAGAACCAAGCATATCGAGATTGATTGACACTTAATAAAGGAGAAGTTAGATGTGGGAATCATATGTCTACCCTTCGTGACTTCAAGCCAACAAACTACGGATATCCTGACCAAAAGTTTGACAAGACCTACTTTTGAGTATTTGATAGATAAGTTTATTAGATTTAATTATTAGATTTAATTCATATTTAAGTTTGTTAGATATTAGATTTAAATATTAGATTTGATTCATATTTAAGTTTGTTAGATATTAGATTTAAATATTAGATTTGATTCATATTTAAGTTTGTTAGAGGCTTATAAATAGGGTGTCAATCATTGTAAGTTTTAATCCTTTTTGTAGCCGTCATTCTCTTAAAAGAATATTCATCTTTTATTCTACCTTTGCACCAACAATTGGTATCTAGAGCTCCGGTTCAGATTCATTGGGAAACACGGGAAACACGAGTGAACGTGAGGTCTTGTGTGTTTGATTTTGATTCTTAGATTCGTGTTGAATCTTGAACAAAATCTGATCAGAATTTTAATTCTGTGGGTTGGGAAACACTGTGTGAGAAATCTGAGTGTATTGTGCAAGGTAGAAAGATGAACGGAAACGGCAACATGAACACCAAACTTCCAGTATTTGACGGTAAAAACTGGAATCGTTGGATGATCCAAATGCGTGTACTGTTCGGTGCTCAAGATGTTCTAGATCTTGTCACTGATGGTTATGTTCCGGTAGCAGCAGATGCGACGGATGAACAGAAAAACACGCAGAAGGAAGTAAGGAAGAAGGATCAGAAAGCATTGTTCTTCATTCATCAATGTGTTGATGTAAATGTGTTTGAGAAGATTGCAGATTCAACGACAGCAAAGGTTGCGTGGGACACACTGGTTAGATGTTATGGTGGTGACGCATCAGTGAAGAAGGTGAAGCTTCAGTCCTTGAGAAAGCAATATGAGAATCTCAACATGAAGAATAATGAGAAAGTTTCTGAATACATCTCCAGAGTGATTCTGATCACTAATGAGATGAAAGCGTGTGGAGAAACTCTTTCTGAAGAAACAATCATGGAGAAGGTATTGAGATCCCTTACCTCTCAATTTGATTACATTGTGGTAGCAATAGAACATTCCAAAGATCTGAGCACCATGAGAATTGAAGAGCTGCAGAGCAGTCTAGAAGCGCAAGAGTTGCGTTTGACTGAGAGAACTTCTGAAAGGGAAGTAGAGCAGCAGGCTCTGAAAGCAACTTCTGATAGGAGGTATCAGAAGCAGTCAGAAGCCAGGAGAAGATCTGATGGTGGTCAGAAGTCAGAAAGCTCAACCTCTGATAGACAAAAAAATGCTCAGAAGGGAAAAGAGAAGTATGACAAGAAGAAAATCCAATGTTACTGCTGTAAGAAGTTTGGTCACTTTGCTAGAGACTGTTGGTCAAACAAGGAGAGAAAATCAGAAGAAGCAAATATAGCCAGAAGTTCTGATGACGAATCTGTGCTATTGATGGCCTCTGAATCTGATGATATGGATCTGATAGACTGGTGGTATATGGACACTGGTTGTTCAAATCATCTTACTGGAAACAAGAAATGGCTGGTTGACTTTGACTCTGAAAAGAGGACAAAGATCAGATGTGCTGATGACAAATATCTTAATGCAGAAGGTATGGGAAATGTCAGAGTGACTCTGAACAATGGGAAAACAGCATTGATTCAGAACGTGTGGTATGTACCTGGCATCAGAAGCAATCTGATGAGTGTGGGACAATTAATTGAGAAAGGTTTCTCAGTTACCATGAAGGACAATCTTCTGAAGCTGTATGACTGCAATCAGAAGTTGATTATGGAGTCAGAACAGGGAAGGAATAGAACATTCAAGGTGAATGTCAGAACTGCAGACTCAGAATGTCTTAGTGCAACAAGTGCTGAGAAGGAGAGTGAGCTGTGGCACAGAAGATTTGGTCATTTGAATTTCAGAAGCTTAAAACATCTGAATTCAAAGAAGTTGGTACATGGAATTCCTGCAATTAAGAAGCCTGAAAAGTCATGCAAAGTTTGCATGGAAGGAAAACAACCACGATTGCCATTTGCGTCAGAAACTACTCCAAGAGCAAAACATGCCTTGGGAGTTGTACATTCTGATGTGTGTGGTCCATTTCCAGTAGCATCGATTGGAGGGAATAAATACTTTGTGTTATTTGTTGATGAATTCACAAGAATGACATGGGTATCCCTTATTAAGTTTAAACACGAGGTGTTTGATGAATTCAAGAAGTTCAGAATGAAGGCTGAGAATCAGAGTGGTCAGAAGTTGAAGATTCTTAGAACTGACGGTGGAGGTGAGTATAACTCCAAAGAGTTCCAGAAGTTCTGTGAGGAGAATGGAATTGAGCATGAGGTTACTGCTCCTTATACCCCTCAACACAATGGTCTTGCTGAAAGAAGAAACCGCACTTTGCTTGATATGGTGAGAAGCATGCTAAAGGAGAAGAAGCTTCCTCAGAAGCTCTGGGGAGAAGCTGTTGCCACTGCAACGTATGTACTCAACCGATGTCCTACGAAGAAGTTGAAGGAAATAGTTCCAATACAGAAGTGGACTGGAGATAAGCAAAGTGTTAGTCATCTGAAGGTGTTTGGTTCTGTTTGCTATAAACATGTTCCAGAAGCCAGAAGACAGAAGCTGGATGATAGAAGCAAAGTGATGATTCTGATAGGGTACCACAGTACAGGTGCATACAAGCTCTATTGTCTAGAAACCAATAAAATTGAATTCAGCAGAGATGTGATTGTGAAGGAATCAGAAGTTTGGAATTGGGAAAAGTCTCAATCTGATTTTGATGTTAGAACTTCTGAAGAAAGGTCAGAGTTCAGAATTTCTGAGGTTGGAGTAAACTCTGACGTTGATTCTGACTCTGATAGTGATCCAGAATCTGATGTTCCAGACTCTGATGATCCAGACTCTGATGACCCAGACTCTGATGGTAATCCAGATTCTAGTGGCAATTCAGACTCTGGAAATATGCCAGCCCCTGAAGATGGTCAAAGCTCTGGAGGAAGTCAACCATCTGAAGGTAGAAACTCTGAAGTTGAAGACTCTGAACAAGTTCAGAGACCACAAAGAGTCAGAAACATCCCCAGAAGATATGCAGAATTTGACATGCTGCAAGACACTGAAGTAGACTCTGAAGGAGAAGTTATTCAGTGTGCCATGTTAGTAGACTCTGAACCCATAAGTACAGAAGAGGCTCTTAAGCAGAAGCTCTGGCTGAAGGCCATGAAAGAAGAACTTGATGCTATAGAGAGAAACAAGACTGGAAGTTTTGAACAAGAGATAGCCAAGTTCAAGAAAGTTCTGATGAATGAATTCGAAATGACTGATCTAGGCAAAATGACATACTTTCTAGGGATGGAGTTCAGATACTCTGAGAAAGGTATTATTTTGCATCAGCTCAAGTATGAATTAGAACTTCTGAAGAGATTTGATCTGAAGAATTATAAGATTGCTGTTACTGCATGCCAAGCTGTGTGGATTCTGAATCTATTGCAGGATCTGAAGATTAAAGTAAACAAACCTCTGAAGCTGATGATTGACAACAAGTCTGCAAACAATCTTGCCAGAAACCCAGTGTTGCATGGGAGAAGCAAGCACATTGAGACCAAGTATCATTTTCTGAGACATCAAGTTCAGAGGGGAGTGTTAGAAGTTGTACACTGCAGCACTCAAAAGCAGTTGGCAGATGTTCTGACGAAAGCTATCAAGACTGATCAATTTCTCAGATTAAGGGATGGAATTGGTGTTACAAGTTTTGATGGAATATGAATTAAGGGATGGTATTAGATTTAATTATTAGATTTAATTCATATTTAAGTTTGTTAGATATTAGATTTAAATATTAGATTTGATTCATATTTAAGTTTGTTAGATATTAGATTTAAATATTAGATTTGATTCATATTTAAGTTTGTTAGAGGCTTATAAATAGGGTATCAATCATTGTAAGTTTTAATCCTTTTTGTAGCCGTCATTCTCTTAAAAGAATATTCATCTTTTATTCTACCTTTGCACCAACAAAGTTGAACATGATAGATATCTATGCACCAATTTGAGGGGGTGTTGGAAAATATATTATTTCCGATTTTATTATTGCCTTTAATAACACCTTTATTTTTTTTTATTCTCCATTAAGGAGAAAATCAGTTGTAATAATTGCATCCTCACTGTACCACTTCCTAGAACTACACACACACTTAATAGAGAAAAACAGAAGCACTTGCTAGAACTAGACACACATGTAATTGAGAAAAACAGATGATTGTGTTACATTTGAATACAATCAATGATAGTTTACTCCATACAACACGAGTTGGATTTATAGATAGTAATGAGACCCATCAATGGAACCAACTTATTTAGTTACTTGTTGTGACAAGTAACAACTAAATCACATGAACTTAAATTAGACTCGAACAATAATTCAAACTAGTTAATCCATGTTTTTCATTCTACCCTCTGAGCTTAGGGTTCTAAGCAAGTTATTTTCCTTGAACTGTTTGTTCAAGTATCTCATCTCCGTGTTAATGCTCTCAGTTTTATGCATAGCAATGAAATGTTTGAACCAACTAGCAGACAACTTTGGAGTTCTCTTCTGTGTGGAAAAGTCAACATGATAAAGTCCAAATTTCACTGAAAAACCATATGTCCACTCAAAATTGTCAAGCAATGACCATGCAAAGTAACCTCTCACATCTGCTCCTTCCCTGTAATCACAACCAACATACAAATACTCAGCTATTTTTCTTGTGTCCAAGAAGAAAAATATCATTCATGTTTACTCACTTTTTGTAGATTCTTACCTCAATGATGTCACTAGACTATCTAAGTGACCAGACATGTAGTTTATTCTCTTAACATCACTAAGATATTCTTCTTTGGTGATATCTGGATCATTCAAATCTGCATATCCTACAAAAACATTCGGATAGAATCAGTCAAGAGATTCAAAATGTTGTAAAAATAGGTTCAATTTCGATGCGCTTCTTTGCTTACCGTTCTCAGTAATGAACATTGGAGTGTTATTGAATCTATCTTTTATGTAGTTAACAATTTTCCTCATGCCTTGTGGGTAAACATTGAGCCAAGCCCACGGTGTCTGCATATAACAAACAATACATGTTTAACGATTGTGTTGGTCCTGCAAGGTTGAATAAAATGTAAGGTATGTGATTGATCGTCAAAAGAACAGAGTGCTTACAAGCTCTCCAATTGGTACGCCGTCTTTTTGTGCAGTTTGTAGGTATAAACCCTCTGTTGTAGAGGTTCCTGGCGCAGACTCGCACACTGATAATATGCAGTCACTGACATAGTAACTTGCATAATGATTGATGCCAATGAAATCGAGTCCTTGATTCAGTTTTTTTATGTCATTACCGGAAAATTTGGGTAATATGCTTCCTAGAATAGTCTCCATCTCTTTTGGGTATTTACCGAATAAGATTGGATCCAAGATCCTGCATTATTATAGAATAAAACTTTGTGATCAGGTAGTTTTTCTACAGTTAGAAAATCATGCATTTGACGCAATCACGTGATTTGGACCGGCCAATCAAAATTTCAAACTCGTGTTCTGACTTTGGTAGATCGGGCGAAAATATAAAAAAGTCAAAACATGAGTTGTTCAATCTTGATATATGACAGTTCAAATCAGTGTATATGTGCTATGTGAAAACAGGAAATCCAAATCCAACTTGGGTTAGTAGAAGTTGAATGAGCCATTAAAAATGAAGAAACTCTACCAGTTTATGGTAAATGATTGTGCTCTTTTAGCAGCTAATTTATCTGCCTCCGAATCGCTTAACGGCTCATACCAATTACAGCTTATGACGATGCCAATTTCTCCGCCTTGCTCGGTCTGGATGTACCATTGAAATTAAAGCAACTTTATAATGTTTTGAATGAATGTTAAGTCCAACTTCCTTTCCACTTTGATTTGTAAAACTAACATCGGAAAGCATACTACAAAGTTGTGAGGTCTTGTTAGCAAATAAATTACCTGGTATTTGTTTCTATAAATATGAACTGCAGCTGCATGTGACAGGATAATATTATGGGCTGCCACAAAGGGCTCCTTCTCTGAGTCTCCCTTGCTACAATTTCCGAATATGCCGGAACAGTGACGTGGCGGGGCAATACCTGAACGGTAACTAAGTGAAACCTGAGCATTTGGCGCATTGAATGTGACCCAGTACTTAACTCTATCGCCAAAGGATTTAAAACATATGTCTGCAAATAATACAAAATCTTCCCTGCACATGTCAAAATACATTAGTACACCACCATTGTCTTGTCTTTTTTCTTAAGCCAAAGTTCTTCTAGGAAGAAAAACAAATGTTAGTTATGATGTTGGTAAAGTATGGTAAAGGTGTTGAAAAAATATGAGCAAAATGAATTGTAGAATTAGAGTAACTTACTGTGATTGGGGACTTAGCCAACCTCCATATCTATCCTCAAGTTCTTGAGGGAAATCATAGTGAAACAATGTAACAAACGGTTGGATCCCTGCAAATTTTATAAACACGGATTACCATAATCGACCTGTTACAGCTCTTCTCTGTCTCACATACCATAGTAGGAAGATTGAAATCAAACCTTTGAGTAACAAAGCATCGATAAGCCTATTATAGTAGTCGATACCAGCCAAGTTCACTTTTCCAAATCTACCTTCTGCTCATAATCATTGCAAATTTTGCTTGTGAATTGACAGTAAAAACTTGTTAATTGTAATCATCAAGTTTTTGTTAAAGTAAGATGCATACTTGGTAGAATCCGTGTCCATGAAATCGAAAACCGGTAGCTGTTGACTTTCATAGCTTCCATTAAATCTATATCCTCCTGTTTTTATCACAAAATTGAAATTTGAAGCATCTATAGTTGGTGTAATGAGTTATACAAACATGTTGTGACTGACTGACCGTGTAGATTACCGTAACAATGTATATAAGTTAAACTCTAATTATATTAGTTATAATTTTTGGCCGTATAAAGTCACATGATCAAATAATGTATTATATGGAAGTGAAGTCTATCATGTCTACCTGATACCGATGGTATTGATCAACTGTAACATCACTGTTACTTCCATCATGAGTGCTACCAGGTTTGTGAGTGAAGACATCCCAGATGCTCAACCCTTTGCCATCACTCAAGTAAGCACCTTCATACTATAACAATAATAATATTTAATTTAATAATCAGCCGCGATTAATTAAGAGATAAACATGAAGAATAAGAAAATAAAAGAAACCGAAACCGAAACCTGGTAGGCAGAAGAAGCAGTGCCAAAGAGAAAGTTAGTGGGAAAAGGAGAAGTATCTCCAAGAGCATATGGTGTGATTGTAAATAAGAAAAAGAGTAGTAATATTTTCTCCATGGATACAACAGCTTTGTGAAATGTAGATAACTCCATATTTGAATCATCCTAAACTCAATTAATAGTCAATACAAAATCCGTATTCTTATTAAATGGTTCACAACCAACAAACATCTCTGCACCTTCTACTGGGATCAATAGAAAAGGCCAATTACTCTGCACCTACTACTGGGACCAATAGTAAAGGCCTGTCAATCATTTTCAAACGTAACTGATTAATAGATAAGAATCATTATTTGTATATCTGTTAATCTGTTTATCTAAATTCAATACAAATCAACATAAATTAATCATTGATTTTATGTTTATTAGAACAATGTATGTTGATTTTTCAATACACCAATATCATATTGTTAACTATCAGCATTAACTATTGTAATTTCTCAACAACAAAAAAAAGCCTCAATTATTGAAAATATATAGGATCAGCCTCAACATGCAAAACTCTGACACATTGTTCTTATTTACTGCAGTACATTATTTTAACCTCTGATTACAGGAAAGAAACAAAAAACTCATATAGACTGAAAAGTGAAAACAAAATTGAATTGTGATTAAAATTACTATAACTCTATAGCCACAAATAAAGCAGCCTGAACTTCTATTAACTTCATTAATAAATATATCATTTGTTTGGAGCTTCAGCCTTGAATTGAATCCTCGCTCACATTTCCTTAGCATAGAGAAGCTTCCAAACTACATATTACTGTTTAGCCTGCTCAAATAATATTAAAAGAAAGAACATATCAGTTGTGTCACACGTATCAAAAAATATAGTTTTTTCATGACAGGCAAATATAGTGAATGCTTATACTGAATTTAATTTGCTTTCACAGATTAATTAAATGTTTAAAACTTTGATATATAGCAGGTTAAAGAATAGTGAATGTGATTTTGACAGACAATAGCATCTACTGTATAAGAAAACAAAAATAGAAGAAATGGGAATGGACCTGTGAATAGAGGAAGGTGCCAAGGATTGCAATGGCAGCTCCAAGGGCATTGTTTGGCTGAATTGGGGTGCGGAAGATAAGGATGGAAGAGACGATAACCGAGATTCTCTTCATTGTGTTCCCTATGCTAAACGTTAATGGAGAAATCTGATCAAGAGACATATAAGATACTTGATTGTACAAGTGGTAGAAGACACTCTGTGCTGCTACCCACCTGTAAAAATTACAACCCACAATTTTATTATTCAAACACTTCACAATCATTAGAGAATATTATATATGTATAAATCCAATAGTACATGCAAAAGAAACTATAAAATGGCTCCACTAAGGACGTGTTTGAATTTAATTATTTGAACTAATCTACTAAAATAAGCATTTGTGAGATTGTTTGAAAGAGTTTATAGAAACAACTTATGACATGTTCACAAGTCATATTTAGCATGTTTCCATATACTCTTCGAGATAACTTACGAAAACAGATTATATCATATCTTTGGTTATACAAATAAGCATGTATATGATCTAGGCTGATTGTTGCCGAGAATTGTAGATTGTTGTGCTTACTTACCATACAAAATTGGGACCAATCTGAGACACTGCTGTTTGCCAGCCAGCAGCCCACAACGCTGGGCCTTCGACAGCAATAGCAAAAGGGGTGAGAAGCAATAGAGATAATATAGAGAGGCAGGCGTAGTAGTTCATTCCACTAACAGACATTCCTTTCATTCCCTTCTTTGAAAATATATTCCTAAACACAAAGGCCACATTGGATATCATAGCCCCCATAAACCCTGAAACATAAATAAGATTGATCAAAAAACTACAAATTTAGTATCTTCGAAGCACAGACAAATTTAATATCTTCTAAGCACACACACCGACATAGGACACTACACTAATAATAATAATATGAGTAAATAGAACAATTGAATGTAACTATATATGTCGATGTTGTATGGGACACTAGACACATCTTCAATTGAAAGTGTATCAGTAATACATAGTTTAGTTTAGTTTAGCATCCTATTATCAATTCAATCTACTATAAGAAAACAAAATCAAAATACGAAAACCAACCATGTAAATAAGCGAATATAGTCTTACCGATCATATTGAAATTAAGCTCAGTGACAGCAGCAAGTGCACAACCTCCGATAATCGGCAACAGTGAAAGGTAAACTTGCAAAGGAAAAGATTCACCAAGCAAGAACCTTGATACCAAAACACTGAAAGCAGGTTCTCCACTTTTGATTATGTGTGTAAACGAAACTGCAACTTTGGACATACTCACAGTAGCTGCAACATGCCCAATTGTATGTGCCACTGCAACCTACAATCCACAATCCAAAATCACCATTCAGTCATTCATTCAAACACGTTACAGTCAATATGATACTCATAAAAAACGAAACAACATTGCATGCTTACCGGAAACAAAGCCTTCCAAAAATCAAAATCAACTTTAGGAACATCAGCAACTCTTGTAGCCCATGAAATCAACATGATGAGAGAACCAGCAGCAAGTGATAAAGTGGAAGTAAGCCATGGATAAGGAAAAGCATTCAAAACCTTCTTGTTGTATATATTGAACACAACATTCAAAGCCCACCATGTAGCAAAATACAAACCAATTTTCATCTTCTGAGCTACCGGTTCAACAGGAACATCAATGTTAACCGCCAACGGCGCTGGCTCTGACTCTGACCGATCAGCTTCATATGCATGACACTCTGTTACCCTCTTTGCAGTTGAGAAACTGAAATTCTGAGTGGATGAAAGGTACAGAGGTTTAAAATGTATAGTATTTTTTGCAACATTGTGAAAAGTGAGCGTTGTGGAAAGTTTAGGTTTGGAGGAAGAAAGCGGTGTAAAAGGCAATGAAGAAGATGTGAAATTGAGTTGGGAAATCATGGTGATTATGATGATGATTGAAGAAAAGAATGTAGTAGATGAATGAAGAAAGTGATTGTGTTGATGAGATTTATGGTTGAGCGATGGTAGCGAGGAAGGAAAATGCGAAGAAGTCAAGAAAATTGAAGGTGCGGCGAGAGAGAAAAGTACAAAGAGAAAAAGAAGAATGAGAACGGTTTTTCCTAAGAAAGGTGGCATTTGGTAGAGGAGAAAGCGCTATTTATATAGGTGGAAACAGAACTATCATAAGACGGTTTCGTAAATAAAGGTAAACAGATTTTATCTTATTTTATTTTATATAATAACAAAATAGTTTATCAAAATATATAATACTTGCTTATTCTTTCTTTTATAGGATTTATATATATTAAATTTTTGAAATTAAAAATAATATATTCATAATATAAAATAATTTTACATGTACACCCAATAAAAATTTATTCATTTATCATATCATTAATATAATTTTAAAATTAAAGCGTGATAAAGTAGTTGGATGTATTTAACCGTATAAAATTATTTTATATTGTCGCTTATATATATATATATATATATATATATATATATATATATATATATATATATATATATATATTCAATTTGTTTCATTTTTTTAAAAGAATTTTTAAATATTATATATTTTATTAAAAAAATTAAAAAGAAAAAGAAACTTTTTGTTTAAATTTTTTTAATTTTTATTTTAAGTATTTTGTCATTTTATTTTAATTTTTTGATATCAATTTTTTTTAAAATTCACATGAATTAGAAGATATTTTTTATATATATTTTTTTTAAATACATATATATTTTTTAAATGTGATTTCAAATATATTTTAATTTTTAACAATATATATTTATATTACATAGTACCAATGTTAATCATTTTTAAAAGTATAAAAAAATTATTTTTTAAAATTAAAATAAATCGGTCTATAATTTAATATTATCAATTAATTATATTTGTAAAATCTTGAATTATTTAATTATATTAAAATAATAATTATAAACGATATTGATTGATTGATTAATTATACTGATAATATTTAACAATTAATTTTAATAATAAATAAAGATGTAATATCATAACTATTTTTGAGAGTTTTATGATAAATAAAAAGTTGGTCCAAATATAATCATTTATTTTGATTTATTTGTTTTAATCCTAAATACCATGGACTCACGTAAAATTCATTGCAACTAATTATTCGCGACATTTTTCAAATTATTTGTTTTAATCGTTGCAAAAACGAGTATTTTCTAAAAGTAAAATAAATATTATCACTCATAACTAAGCAGAGTAAGTCAAATTTATTTAAGTTTTTGTAGATAAAAAGTTTATTTTTTAGAAAAGTTTAATGGTATTAAATTGTTACTGTGAAAAATATTACATATATATTTAATTAAAATACTCTAAAATATTAAATTATATAAATAATTTAAAATTTATAAGTTGATTTAGCGTAATACATATTGTTATTGATTAACCGTGTAAGAATAATTTACATTGAAAGTGTATTATCCATAGGTTTTCTCAATAACATACAATGTAATCTTAATTCCAATTTATTTTTAAAAAATGTATTTAGTTAATATTTAATATCTTTTCAGAATTAATATATATATATATATATATATATATATATGATTATTTAAATTTTATTTTCACTTCCTGATAATTATTCATATTCACTCTTAAAAAAAATTAAAAAAATAATTTATGTTTAAAAGTTAATTCTCATATTCACTCTTAAAAAAAATTAAAAAAATAATTTATGTTTAAAAGTTAATTCTTTTAAAGCATAATTTATGTTTTAAAAAAGAGTGAATAATTGGGATATCGTAGGTTCAAACACGCACGCATTACATATAATATTCTTGAATAGCTATCAACTAAGTTGGTTTAACGAATTAGTAAATATTAATTAAATAAAATTTATAAAAATAATTTAGAATTAATGTAATTTTATGTTACTAAAATACCTATTCTAAAAAAATAACCTTTTAATCTAAGAAAACTTAAATAAATTTGAGTTACTTTGCTTAATTTTGATCGATAATATTTTATTTTATTTTATTTTTCGAAAATACTCCAAATTTGTTGGATTCAACAACTAAAAAACAAGAATTCTTAAAAAACAAGACACAATTCAAAAAAATATCGCGAATAATGATTAGTCGTGAAATTTTTTACCTAGGTTCATGATGATTAGTATAAAACAAATATATTAAAATAAATGTTTAAATACATTTTTGGTCTCCTATTTTGATGTTTTTAAATTTTTAGACCCTCATTTTAAAAATCAGTTGTTTGATTTTTGAATTTTACTTCTCTTGAGATTTTCTTTACCCCTCCAATTCCGTATATTTGGCATACTCATACTCATTAATGATGTGTCATTGGTACACGGCAACCAGACCATATTTAATAGAAATTATTTATTTTTATTTTTGCATAACATTTTTAATTGATATAATTATTCTAATAAAAAATTAAAGTGTATTTAAAAGATAAACCCAAAAATGAATAACACATTAAACCTAATTCCTTTTTCTCTTTCTCTCCCTGAAACCAAACACGAAGAACCCTATCTTAGGAAAAATGTTATCTGAAAAAACGAAGATCCATAACACCATAAACGACACTCGAAGCTCTCATATGTAGCATTTGTTTCCTAGGATTCGCAAATATGAGCAGTGGACAAGTAATGTTCTCTTTAAGGTATGTTTTATTGTCCCCTTTGGAGTGTCATCATATCCAACTTGTTTTGTTTTATTTGTTGTAGGTTAACTTGTGGTCCATCATCATTTTCATGTGAACTTTTGGTCCCAACTGTTTTCTTGTTTACTTATCTTAGTCGTATGTTATGGTCTACCATGTTTATTTAATGTTTGGTTATGGTCCCACTTAATATTAACTTATTCCATTGTTTTTCGATTAATTCACAGGTCAAGTAAGAGTCATAAGGTTAAGTTAAGAATACACCACATGGGAGATTAGTTCTTGAACTTGTTAAGTGGTATGTTGATGGAGAGGTATCTGAAATAAATTGGAAGTGGGGTGTGGATTTCATGTCATACATGGATTTGGATAGATTGATTAAAAGGTAGGGCTATGTAGACATAAAGTGTATATGGTGTTAGAACCCTATATTCAACTTTTCTCGTGGTCTTAGACCATTGAGTAATGATAAGGATGTGTTGTAGTTTGCCAAACATGTTGTAGGATATGAGGTAATATATGTATATGTGAAGCACAAAGTATCTGCCCCCTTGTGATTGTGAATTCAAGTGAATTAGATAATTACATTGATGATGATGTCCAATGTACTAGACATGTTGAAATCAGTGAGTCTAATGTTGAAGTTAATGATAAACATGTTGAAGTTAGTGAGCCTAATATTGAAGTGAATGATGAACACGCTGAATAAACTTTTGATAAGGATTATGTTGCAAGTGAGTATAATGACTATAGTGAAGATAGTGAAGTTAATAAGCCTAGTGAAGATTATAATGAGATGGATTGGACCAAAGTACTACGCTCTGAGACTTTAGGTGATGTTTCTAGTGGCAACAAAGAACAAGGGCCAACTGATATGCGAAGGTGTGAAAAACACAAGAAAGAAGGGGTTTGAATTGGATTTTAAAAACAAAAGTTTTTTATCAACTCACGAGCACCACTCAAAAAACTAAGAACAAAGAGATAAAAACACAAGTATTTTTATCTTGGTTCGCTTGAAACTCAAAGCTACTCCAATCCACCCGCCAAGGTAATTTTTCCTTATACACAAGGATTCAATCCATTATAATCAATTGATTACAATAATCACAAATAATAACCTTCTTTTTCTTCTCAAGGATTCGAGTATACCCTAGTCTCCTTAAGGAATCACAAACAACATGTTTGAATCAAAGGTTTGTGTTATAAGATGCTTCTACACAAGAATATTTTACACAAATGAAATACAAAACACTTAAATAAAAACTTTGAACAAACTCTAAATCTTTTTCACGTAGAAAACAGTATTATGAAATTGTTGTCATAGTTTCTTCAAGTCTCCAAGTCCTACTTATATAGCATAAGAAAAGAGATTGTTGGAGGGCAAAATAGGGATACCAAATAAAGAGGTTGCCCACTGTTTGATTGGTGAAAGGAGTGATACAACATACAATCCTTCACCCATAAAATCAGTGACAGGTGTGATGTATAGTACTATTCTTTGCCCATGATATCAGGTAGTGAAAGAAATATTAGATTTGTACTATGTACTATTTAATCATGTATCCACTTTGATCTTACCTTCAAATTCATTGGCTTCTGATGAAAGTTGATGAAGCATGAAATGAAGAAACATACAGCTGGATTCAGAAACTTCAGAATCTTTAGTCAGAACCTTGACAGCGTCAGCAGTCTGGTTTGAGATCTTTAGTCTCTTCAGAATCTTCAGAAATTCAGACTCTTCAGTCAGAACCTTGATAACCTCAATGTCTGGTTTGGGATCTTCATAATCTTTAGCTAAGTAAAAAAACTTCAAAAGCTTGTCATTCTTTAGAAGCTTGACAATCAGAGTCACGTCCAGAAGCAGAAGTGGGGAGAAAGTTACAGCAACAACATGGCGTCTCTTCAGAAACTTCTCAGGAGTGAATCAGCATAGAAGCAGAAAGAACATTGCAGCAGCAACTTCATATCTTTTAGAACTTCTAAATTATTAACGCAGAAGCGAACTTTGAAACACAATGTTCATAAACTGATGACGTTGCACGTCATAAACTCAGAATCAGAATTGCTTGTTAAAGCTACATAATAACAAACCATTAGGATACCAAAATTGTTCTCACACGAATACGACATTTTTATCATCAAATCTCAAGGTATAAATGCATAACCAAATATTTTTCTAACAATCTCCCCCTTTTTTATGATGACAAAAACATGTATTTTGATGAACAATTTTGTAAAGGCTAATCACAGAAAGATACATCATACAAAAGCACAAAGCTCCCCCTGATATGTATAATCTTTAAAAGATAAAATCTGAATGAAAGAGCACTTTTCTGATTAACCTTTTTTGAAGTACCAGAATGATCTTCTATTAAAATCTGGTTTGTCTTCAGAAGTTGCTTGAACTTATCCAAAGCACTAGTTGTCAAACTCAACATTATGATGAAATTCACTTTAAAAGCTTGGTTGAACTCTTTTGAAGAAGCTTTAGAGCCTGGTTCTCTTTGAAATTCTCTTTGAATCTTGAAAGAGCTTTTAGAGTCTGGTTACGAATTCTTCTTAAAGAGCTTGATTACCAAGTTTAATTACCATGGAATTCACAATTCCTCATAACTCGATGCCGAATTTACAATTCGTCAAAACTTAATGCCAAGTTCTTATTCCTAGTTGAAATCTTTCTCAAACAGTAGTGTTAAAGCTTCAGACTCAGCGAGTAGACCATTTCTTCTGAAACTAGTAACTTAAGTTCTGATTTGAAAAACTTCAAGAGCTTCTTATGTTTGAACTTATCTCTGCAAGATAATTAACAAACTATTATTTAAAGTAGTTGTTATTAGAAACATTAAAAAATGTTTGGGTTCTGATTCAAGAATATAGGTATATCAAAATCAATTACAACTCTCCCCCTTTGTCATCGATCAAAAAGACATAGACAAAATAAAATAAAATAATGGAAAGAAGCAAACATGATTTTCATTAAGTAGTGCCATAAGGCAGAAAAGAGTACAATCATGTTACAAAAACACCAAAACACTTAAGCAAAATACAAAACACAAAAAGTGTGAAACTATTTTGGAAAAGGCTAAGGATTTTGCGGCGGAGGAGGCGGAAGTCTGGATAGTATCAACTGAAACATCATTTCCTTCTTGTCCAGAAATTCTTTGACCAGATCATTCTTAGCTTTCATATATGCGATGGTCTTTAGAAGCACGAAGCACTTCAAAAACAACCCCAGAAGATGTTTCAACCGACTGTTGATTATTAGAAACCACAATTTATTTTTCTTCAGAAGCAACCGGCTGAGTAGTAACATTTTCCATGACAAATTATGGATGACCAGAATCTACCTCAGCTTCCTGAACAACTTCCTTGACCTCGGAGCAGAAAGACACAATGGAGTATGTCGTAACTTCAAGAGTTCCATAAGGGGTACAAATCCATAACGGGAGTTTCTTTCAGATACTTTGTACCCAAAGTTCTTCAGCTTGGAGATCTTGGATTTTATCCAACTCCTGTAAGCTTCATAAGCAACGTCACTCTCAGTAGGATTAGTTGATAAATAACTAGTTCTCATAGCAGCGTGAAGACAACTTCTTGAGTCTAATTAGAAATTCTTCAAAATCTTACCAACATTTGGGTTTGGTTTTGGTTGGTTAGGGATTCTGACAGAAAGATCAATTATGGTTGAATGAGGATCTGGACCATAAACAGTTGGAAGAGGAGGGGGAATGGCCTTGTATCTTTCAGAGTCAGACACTTCAGGTTCAGGTTCAAAATTAAACATGCCTTCAGTAGTACCTTTAGACCCTTGGTTACCATAATCTCTTGAAGGGGATCTTCTGGGTGGTGTTATATTTGGATTTTTGGTGTGGGAAGCAGAAACAATTAGAGATTGAGGTGGAATGGATGATGAAGGTAACTATGAAGAAGGTGGTGTTTGTGGTATCTGTTATTGTTGTTGATCTAACCGAGTTTCAGAAACTTTAGGAGTTTTTGTAACAGGTTCTAAAACAATTGTTTTTGTGGGAGGTGGTTGTGAAATGGGAAAGCTTTGAGAAGGAGATGGAGAGGGTTGTGTTGGTAAGACCCGTTCATAAATTACAGAGTCAGAAACAAAAAGATTTATGGCCTTAGGAAGCTTACCAGGAGTAGGAGTGTCAGAAGATTTGGAAGATTATTTGATAATACCATAAGTGTCCTTCAAAAGCATTACTTCCTGGCGCTCGCTAAGAGGCACCTCATATTCATCCAGAAAAGTAGCTGCCTTTTTCTTCTTCTTCTGAGGTCTTGAAGAACCTTCTTCACGAGACTCTTTATTCCTCTTCCCATGCATATCCAGGTAAGTCTCTGGAAAGTTAAATGGGTCAACCATTGGATATATTCCATCTTTGAGATAACTCTAAAGGTAAAATTCCAGAACTTTCGGAGGATCAATCTTGGTGAGATTGAAAATTTGTCAACCGGAATCCTCGTTCCACGGGTACCACCCTTTGAAGGAATGAAATCAGGCTTAACTACCTTGGAGATGAGACACATGCTCTTGAGATTCTTCCCCCAGAAGATATATCTGGAATCCTTTACAAGCTCCTTCGTTAAACCACTAACCAGAAGGTCATCCATAATACCATTTTCAACCAGAAGGTCAGTGTCATACGATGAACTGACTTTAATGTGATTTGCTTTTAATCGCAATGTCGCGGATAGCAAGAGTCGCCACCGACTTTTCTTTTATCCAATAAGGAAAGGTGGAAAAGAACAGGAAAGACCTTAATTAGATTTTGGGTTCGGGAGGTACATTATACAAAGGGAAGGTGTTAGCACCCTTTGTATCCATGGTTATCCATGGGCTCTTAATTGTTGGATCACTTAGGTTTGTCTGGAAAAAAAGCGTTTGTGAATTGCTTAAAAATATTTTTGAAAAGAGAATTTAACTTTGTAATGATTCTTGTACGAATGTATACAAAGTATTGATCTCGTTTGATTTTGAAAATGGCTTAGAAAAATATAACTTGGTAATGATTCTAGTATGAATGTATACCAAGTGGTGACTTTCTAGTATTTGCAAAGTGTGAGGTATGAAAAGTATTTTGAGTTGTGATTCAGCATTTAAGAGTTATACCTACCCAAGGTCTTTATGGGCATTTCCAATCCTTATGAGGGTAAAACTGTCCTTACTATTGAGAAGTAAGTAGTTTTATCCCTTTGGATGTAAAAGGGTCATCGTAGGGTCATCGAGTGGTCATTGAAGGCAACAGTTGTAAGGATACCTTAGCATTCGGAGGGACGATCATCATTTAACCGTAAGCTACACCGAACGGTCATCGAGGGACAAAATCATATATTCGAAGGCAACATCCGAGGGACTATGATTTATTTTATGATGATTTAATCGAAGGGTCTTTGCTAAGTATATCCCCACATTCGCGGGACATGACCATAATACCGTAATACCGTAAAGCAACAAAGAGAGGTCCAAGATCACATATTCAAAGGTCGTATTTTACAATCAATTAGGTAATTAGGAGGAATCCCCACATTAAAATTAATACATTAAGATCAATTAAGCAATTTAGGGTGGATCTTTGCCATAAAATTAATACATTAAATCAATTGAGTAATTCAGGGTGAATCTCCACAAGGGTATCCCACAAATAAAGTGGAATACCTAGCAAGCAATCTTTTCCTGGGATATGTGAACCTTTACAAAAACAACTCAACAAAACATGTCAGAACACCAAATCAGGGTGCAATCGAGGATTACACCACAAAAAAAAAGATCACAACAGTAAATAGGGTCGGGTAAATGATGCATGGCTATGATAAAACATGAGTGAAAAATCAGAACAGAAAAGTCAGCTACTGTCACGTTCGCTCCTGCCTCGCCTAGCGAAGGCTTAGCGAATACTCGCTGCATGCTCGCTTAGCGATGTGCTAGCGAGCGGCTGCGGATTCTGGTTTTGATATCAGTACAATTTCAACCAATTTTATGCCTTATGACTTTCATTACAGTAATTATATGGTTAATCATTTAAGGTATTCAGGTACATACTAAAATTCACATGCCAAACTTAAGATATTTTCATAAATTTAATCATAATGCCATATGCAAATTAAGAACATAAGGCAGTAATAGCAATGTAAACCTGTTTGCAATTGAATTGCGGCTTTGAATCGGCAAATCGGATTGAACTGGGCAGAGGTAAACCTTGATGCCGCCGAGTTCCTTCAGGGTTTGCCTCCCGTGAGTGTTAGAGCCTGCTTGTTAGGGTTCTTCTTTCTCCGTTTTCCTTCCTCCCTTTTCGTGACTGAAGTGTCGGTATTTATAGTGATTGTGGTGACCTAATGGGCTCAGAATGAAGCCCAAAAATTCTGATATTCGCACGCTTCGCTAGGCGAGCGTGTAGCGAAGGTTCGCTAGGCGAAGGAATTGCTCGCCTAGCGAGCAGGCCAGTTTGGGCCATTTTCTGGATTGGGCCTGTTGTGAGCTGGGCTTTTATTCCTTTAAGGTCAGTGTCTTGCAGAATAAGTTGGAGTGCTTCGAGAAATGTTTTGCGAGATTAATGGGCAAATTTTGGGGTATGACAGCTGCCCCTGTTCAACATTCTTGAACCGAGAGAGTTAGGATGGCAGGTATGCCATTCGTGGTCTGGAGGTGGAAGATTATTGAACACTAGAATGCCCCAAAAATTTGCACTTGTCAAATAGTCTTGATGGAGATGGGCTTAAAGATGCCATCCAGGAAGTTTGATGATGAGAGCTTCAGATTGTGTCGTACGTTAGACGATATCTGAAGCCATGGGTATCATACCGGGTCATACGCTAGACCGTATAGTGAGTCCTCCATTATGCTGTCGACTTCGCTGGGGAGTCAGAGTGTGTTATACGCTGCTGGGGATAAGGGATCAGAATGGATCATACGCTAGACCGTATCTGAATAGCAGAGTGAGTTGTTCATTAGGCGGATGACTTTGCTGGGGAGGAAAGATCCGAATGGATCGTACGCTAGATCGTATCTGAGTTGCAAGATGAGCCGTACATTAGGCTGTATCTGAGGATGAAAGGGGTAGTCGTATGCTAGGCTACACGTCAGAATGTACCGTACGCTAGGTAGTCTCTGAGAAATGAAAGGTCCAACTGGGTCGTAAATTAGACCGTATTGGAGTAGTTGAAGGTCAGAATGGATCGTCCGTTAGGTCGTATTTGAGTGGAAGGAGTCATATGTTGAGCTGAATCAGAATGAATCGTACGTTAGACTGTATCTGATCGTATTTGTAGATGCTGTATTTGCAATAAATGGCCGGGATGGGCTTAAAGATACCATCCTTAGGAGGATAATTAACCTGAAAAGAAAAGTTAACTTCATGTCATGTCATGATGCATGAGATGTTTTATGCTTGCGAAAATAAATGCGAATGTTGTATGCACGCGTATGCTGTGAAATGATGTAATGAATGAATTATGCATCTGAGAAGTTTTTCCTGGCGACTCCACTGGAGGAAATAAATCCCGAGATACTGGTTGGAGGTATTAGTGTTAATGGCCCTTTCTCAGCTGGGGGGGGACTTGGTTTCTGTCTGGTGGCAGAAATATTCAACAGAGCCTGGCTGGGGATGGATGAGATGATCAGCCTGTCTGGTGATTCTGACCTCTTCTGGGGAAATAGCTGGTTTTGCCGGGGAATAGAATTGGTAGCGGATTCATTGGAAGCATGGTTAGACCTTCTCCTCAATCCTGAAGTCTTTTAGTAATTGCTATTTCCGTTTTATGCATGTCTTTTTGATAAACATCGATCATATTCAAATGCATATATTAATTCAAATTAAATCAATGGACGTTTACGCAAACAAAACAGAAAAAGTAAAACAAAAGCATCTTTTTGGAAATAAAATTGTATTGATTTTGAAAGAGGGCCTATAAACAGGCAATTTGAGTACAAGGAGACAGAAATCCTAGTAAGAAACAATTGTCAAAAACATAAAGAAAAAGCTATGAAGGAAAAGTCCTATCGATTCTAATTCTGCTACTGTCATTATGTCTTCAAGCATCTCATCTCCTGCTGTCGGATAGAAGTGATTGGCTTGTTCAGTCCCTTGAACTTGGATGAAGCTGTCTGAGAACGGGACATAGTCATACGCTTTCAATCCCTAATTTTTGCCTGGACCGCCTTTTCAGGTTTTCAGTCCACCAGGATACCCTTTTTTGCCCAAGCCGCCTTTCCAGGTTTTCGACTTGCCGGGTGTTTATCCCTAATTTTTGCCTAGATACGTCGACCTAGCGGGTCTCTTTTATGCGTAGTATTTTTTGACTATGTCTGCGTTCACGGGATGTGGGAAGTCTTCGCCGTCCATCGTAGCAAGTATCATGGCTCCACCAGAGAATACTTTCTTAACTACAAATGGCCCTTCGTATGTGGGAGTCCAATTGCCCCTGGGATCACCTTGTGGTAGAATGATACGCTTGATAACTAAATCGCCGATTTGATACACCCGTTTCTTGACCTTTTTGTTGAATGCCCGAGTCATGCGCTTCTGATATATCTGCCCATGACAAACAGCCGCAAGTCTCTTTTCATCAACCAAATTTATCTGATCGAGTCGAGTCTGAATCCATTCATCTTCATCTAAGCCTGCATCTTTCATAATTCTTAGAGAGGGAATCTGAACTTCCACTGGTAAAACGGCTTCCATTTCGTAGACTAAAGAGAAAGGAGTTGCCCCTGTCGAAGTGTGTACTGAAGTGCGATAACCATAGAGAGCAAATGGTAACATCTCATGCCAGTCTTTGTATGTTACTGTCATCTTTTGTATGATCTTCTTGATATTCTTATTAGCAGCCTCCACGGCGCCGTTCATTTTTGGCCGGTACGGAGAAGAGTTATGGTGTTGTATCTTGAACTGCGTGCAGAGTTCAGTAATCACTTTGTTGTTCAAATTAGTACCATTGTCAGTGATGATTCTTTCAGGGATGCCATACCGACAAATGAGACTATTCTTGATGAACCGTGCCACCACATTCTTGGTGACAGAAGCAAATGAGGCTGCCTCTACCCACTTTGTAAAGTAATCAACAGCAACAAGGATGAAACGATGTCCATTAGAAGCAGTAGGTTTAATCTCTCCAATCATATCAATGCCCCACATTGCAAAGGGCCAAGGGGCCGTCAACACGTTTAATGGAGCAGGAGGTACATGTATTTTATCCGCATAGATCTGGCACTTGTGACAAGTTCTGGCATGATGGTGGCAATCAGCTTCCATGGTAGACCAATAATACCCGGATCTCAGAATCTTCTTGGCCATTGTATGTCCACTAGAGTGAGTCCCAAAAATACCGTCATGCATGTCTTCCATAATCTTTTCTGCTTCCTTTTTATCCACACAGCGAAGCAAAGTCGAGTCATGATTACGTTTGTATAATACTCCATTACTCAAAAAGAATTTAGCGGAGAACCTCCTCAGGAATTTTCTGTCATTGATGGACGCCCCTTCAGGGTATTCCCGAGCTTCTAAATACCTTTTTACTTCGTGGAACCACGGTTTCTCTTCTACTTCATCAGCGTTAAGTTCATAACAATATGCTGGTTCATCTAGTCGTTCAATGGTGATCCTGGGAGCTTCATTGTCCCATCTGACTCTGAACATAGATGACATGGTGGCCAAGGCGTCTGCCAACTGATTCTCCTCTCGTGGAATATGTTCGAATGTAATCTCTTCAAAGTATGGGATTAATGTCAACACCCGCTCTCGATAAGGGATGAGATTCGGATGTTTAGTGTCCCATTCTCCTTCGATCTGACTGATTACTAAGGCTGAGTCTCCGTATACGCTTAAAAACTTGATTCTCAGGTCTATAGCAGCTCTGAGTCCCAAAATACATGCTTCATACTCGGCCATATTATTGGTACAATCGAAACATAGTCTAGCAGTGAAAGGCGTGTGACAACCCTTGGGGGAAACGATTACAACACCAACATCATTGCCCAACGCATTAGAAGATCCATCGAAAACCATAGTCCATCGGGATCCTAGTTCGGGTCCTTCATCCGGTCCAGGTTCTTCATAATCAGTAACAAGCATGACATCCTCATCTGGGAACTCAAAATTCATAGATTGGTAATCATCCACCGCCTGATGAGCCAAATGATCGGCCAGCACGCTTCCTTTGATTGCTTTCTGGGTAGTATACTGGATATCATACTCTGTTAAAATCATCTGCCATCTCGCTATTCTTCCGGAGAGGGCAGGTTTCTCAAATATGTATTTGATGGGATCCATCTTAGAAATCAACAAAGTGGTATGGTTCAACATATACTGTCTTAGTCGGCGAGCAGCCCAGGCCAAAGCACAACAAGTTCTCTCGAGCAGCGAGTACCTTGTTTCACAGTCGGTAAACTTTTTGCTCAGGTAGTATATGGCATGCTCTTTTCGACCAGACTCATCATGTTGCCCCAACACACACCCCATTGAATTTTCTAACACGGTCAAATACATGATTAGAGGTCTTCCTTCAACTGGTGGTATCAGGATCGGAGGTTCCTGGAGATACTTCTTGATTTTGTCAAAAGCTTCTTGACATTCGTCATTCCATATCATCTCTTGATTCTTCCTCAGTAGTTTGAAGATGGGTTTGCAGGTAGCGGTCAAATGGGAGATAAACCGGGCAATGTAATTCAAACGTCCCAAGAAACCTCTGACTTCTTTATCTGTACGGGGCACTGACATTTCTTCTACTTCCTACTTGGCAACATCTTCGACGGGTGTCTCTGACTGAGAAGGGTTGACTGGTTCCTTTCCTCGGGTTTCAGGGGCGGGAGGTGAGATTTCTGGAGAGAAGATCCTTCCACTTCGGGTAACTTTACTAGTCCCAACAATGCCAGCAGAATTAGCAGAATTATCAACTTGCTTTACGCCATGGATGTAAACATCACCTCCATAATTCCACGGAATGGCTTTGCTCGAGGAATACGGTACCGGGCCAGGGGCAGTAATGATTAGGGGAGCTCCCCTAATCTTGGGCTCAGCAGTAATCTTCACAGGTGCTCTGGTAGCGGTAATCTTCACTGGAACTTTGGACCTAGCAATCACAGATATTTCTTCAATAGGGTTTTCCACCTTAGGAACCTTTCCGAAGAGAATTGTGCGATCATCCATCAGTCGTTGAATACCATTCCTCAACTTCAAGCACTCATTGGGTCGGAGTATACAGCGATCGCAATTTTCAGCACAACCTGGAAATAAACCAGCTTGCAATAAATTCTTCTTGATGATCAGGAGAGGAGATGTTAAATCAGCTACATTAGAAATGTGAGAATTGTCATCCGTAGCATTAATAGCCTTGTCATGATTAGGCATAGGTGCAGTGATGACGTTAGGAGTCTCCGGAGGCTCAAATTCAATTTCTCCAGCTTCAATCATATCCTGAACCCTATTCTTCAATGACCAGTAATCGTTTGTATCATGTCCGGGGCTATCGGAGTGATATGCACTCCTGGCATTGGGATTATAACGAGAAGAGGCAGTGTTGGGTTTCGTAGGAGGATCTCTGAGGGTGATCAGATTTGCCTTTAGCATTCCCTGCAGCGCCTGTGCCAAGGTCATATTGATCCTGGTAAACTGCCTTCTTGGCTTGTCTTGTTTGGGCTGGAAGCTTTGAGATGGCGGTGCTGCAATCGTAACCGCTCCAATGGTATGGTCACGATTTTTCTTGTTATGACCCTTTTGACCGTACACAACATTTGATTCATTCCTCCCCTGATAGGACCTTTTGGTGCTTGCAGGGGTAGCCGCCTGTATCTTTCCACTTCGGATGCCGATTTCAACACGCTCACCTGTCAATATAAGTTCAGTGAAACCTGATGAAGAACTTCCCAGTAGATGGCTGTAGAATGGGCCAGTCAGTGTGCCCATGAACATGTCCACTAATTCTCGGTCAGTCATAGGGGGTTTGACTCTGCCAGCCAAATTTCTCCATTTCTGAGCATATTCTTTGAAGCTTTCTTTGGATTCCATAGTCATATTCTGCAACTGTAGCCGAGTAGGCGCTAGTTCAGAGTTATACTGGTACTGTTTATAGAAAGCTGTTGCTAAATCAGTCCAGGTGCGGATGTCAGAGCTCTCGAGCTGATAATACCATTCCAATTGTGTGCCAGACAGACTCTCTTGGAAGAAATGGATCCATAGCTTCCTATCAGTGGTATGCGGCTGAATCTTTCTCACATAAGCTCTCAGATGCATCTGAGGACAGGACGCACCATCGTACTTAGTGAAAGTGGGGATCTTGAATTTGTGAGGAATGGTCACATCGGAGACCAGACCCAAACTTTCGAAATCCAGACCGGGCGCCTTCTGACCCTCCATGGCTAGCATACGTTCTTCCAGCAACTTGTACTTATCATCTCTTGGAGAGTACTGTTCACCTTCATAATCTTCATCGTCATCCTCAGGGTTGGAGAAATCAACATTCTCCTCCTCTGAATCATTCTCCGTCTCCTCTTCTGGACCATTCGGAATTCCAACCGCGGCCTGTCTTTTAAGCCTTCTTCCCGTGTTGATGTAACTCACGGCTTTCTTGTCTTTCTTCTTTTCGAGCAAGAGAGCCTTCAGTTCTTCCTGCCCCTTGGATAAGCTCAGCATCATCTCCTGGAATTGAGCATTCTGAGCCTGGAGATCTTTGACAGTTTGTTCGAGGTCCATTTTTCTGTTTGCAATGGGAGATCGTGAGAATATTGATCTTTTGGGATACCTGCTATGCAATGTTATGTTATGCTATGCAATGTATGAAATGTTTTCAAGGACTCCTGGAATTTAACTTTGCGTAAACCACCAAAAAGAGGGAAACTTTTATTAATAATTTCCTTAATCAATGTTCATTACAAAAGGGAAATAATAAAAATACAATGAAAGCTCAAGTCTCCCAGGGACGGCTTCTTTTCGGACGAAGATATGTATTGAGTCTTCGTTCCTCATTAAGCTGGCTGGTGAGCTCTAATACTTTCTTCCTTTCTGCAACGAACTGAGTCTCAAAAGTATCCCTTTCCTCTCTCAACTGGATCCAGGATCTCTTTAATTCTTCCACATCAGTAGGCATATCTGGATAAGGAATGATCTGAGGAGTACCTCCTTCAACCTCTGGTTCAACAATCAGCGGTCCGACTGCAAGGTATGGCATGACAAGTTCACGAGCTCTGGCGCGTACCCATCTGAGATAAGGTTCCATAGGAATAGAGTTTTTCTGTCCCAAAGTGCTTCTTTTCACCATGCCCCAGGCTCGTACAAATCTCTGACGGAGACCTTGGGAGTCGTTGTCATAGTCAAACACCGTGCCTTGGACAATTATTTCATGTGGACCGTCTCTTCGAGCGTAACCAAACTGGCGTAGGGCTAAAGCTGGGTTATAAGTAATACCTCCTCTTATCCCCAGGAGTGGTACATTAGAGAATTCTCCACAACGGTCGATGAGGATGACATTTTCTTCGAGATGAGGACACCAACGGATGTCTGAATGGGAAAGCGACATTATCCTTTGAGACCATTTCAGATTTTGCTCATTCTTCAAGGCTGATTGAGGAAGGTGTGAAATAAACCACCTAGACAATAAAGGTATGCAGCACATGAGAGTCCCTTGTCTCTTCATAGTACGGGTGTGAAGGGAATGCAAAATGTCTCCGAGCAAGGTAGGCACAGGGTTATGAGTGAGGAATATCTTAATAGCATTCACGTCTACGAATTGGTCTGGATTAGGAAATAACACCAAACCATAGATTAGTAATGCTAGAACGTCTTCGAAAGCATGGACATTCATAACCTTTAAGAATTCTCGGGCCTTATTTATCAGAAACTTGGCAAGTAAACCCTTAACTCCACTTCTTGTTACCCAATTAGTTTCAATGTCGGATTTTGTCATGTGTAAAGCCGCGGCAACTTCTTCAGACTTCGGAATCTTTTCTAAACCATTGAAAGGTGTTTGATCAAGGATAGGTATCCCAAGCAGCCTGGAAAACTCTTCTAATGTGGGTACCAACTGGTAATCTGGGAATGTGAAGCAATGATGTTTAGGATCGAAGAATTGGAATAGGGCTCTCATCATATCTTCTTTGAAACCAGTGGTAACCAAATTGAGGAGAGAACCATGTTTCTTGAGGAACTGAGCCTGATCAGGAAGTTCTGACACTAAATCCTTGAGTTGAGGAGAGATCGCTACAAGATTGATCCGGATGGTCTTCCTGGAAGACATAACCTTGCAAAACAGAGCAAAGTTAAATCCCTAAGTCCTTGAAATGATGTTATGATGTTATGATGTTATGATGTTAAGTAAGTAACACGCACAAGCAAGTCACACAACAATCATTCCTAAGTTTTGAGGCTTGCATGAGTTCCATAGGTAAGTACCCTCCCCACTGAAGTTTGGTTGGTTCAACCTGTCCTAGAATAGTAACCGGGTTCTAGAAGGATCTCAAATCATCGATCTTTCTTTAAGTCCACTTCAGTGCAACACCAAGTGGTTGACCAAAGCTTCCCTAAAGTCCAATCTCAAAGAGTGTAGTATCGAGTATCAACCAACCCCAGTCGGAACCGAAGTCAGTTATCTCACTACTTTCTAATGGCTAGGATGAGTCAATTAGGGCTCTAAAGGTCTGGTTAATGCTTTGATGACACCACGCGGAAGCCAAATTTTTCCTCAAGTAAACATGAGGAACATCAGGACATCCAAAGTGTTACATTAACCGTAGCCATCATTTTGACCATTCCAGTATACGCCGGATAGTCGCGATGATCTATTGCTACTCACCTAAGGTACACTAGATCCGGGTGTAGGATCTTTCACTCAAGCATAAAATACCCAAGCAATCCCTTAAAAGTAAATCAGACAATTTAAATAAGTGATCTTGTTTTTAAGGTAACCTCTCTTTAATAGGGTCCCCAGCAGAGTCGCCAGTTCTGTCATACGGTGAACTGACTTTAATGTGATTTGCTTTTAATCGCAATGTCGCGGATAGCAAGAGTCGCCACCGACTTTTCTTTTATCCAATAAGGAAAGGTGGAAAAGAACAGGAAAGACCTTATTTAGATTTTGGGTTCGGGAGGTACATTATACAAAGGGAAGGTGTTAGCACCCTTTGTATCCATGGTTATCCATGGGCTCTTAATTGCTGGATCACTTAGGTTTGTCTGGAAAAAAAAGCGTTTGTGAATTGCTTAAAAATGTTTTTGAAAAGAGAATTTAACTTTGTAATGATTCTTGTACGAATGTATACAAAGTATTGATCTCGGTTGATTTTGAAAATGGCTTAGAAAAATATAACTTGGTAATGATTCTAGTATGAATGTATACCAAGTGGTGACTTTCTAGTATTTGCAAAGTGTGAGGTATGAAAAGTATTTTGAGTTGTGATTCAGCATTTAAGAGTTATACCTACCCAAGGTCTTTATGGGCATTTCCAATCCTTATGAGGGTAAAACTGTCCTTACTATTGAGAAGTAAGTAGTTTTATCCCTTTGGATGTAAAAGGGTCATCGTAGGGTCATCGAGTGGTCATTGAAGGCAACAGTTGTAAGGATACCTTAGCATTCGGAGGGACGATCATCATTTAACCTTAAGCTACACCGAAGGGTCATCGAGGGACAAAATCATATATTCGAAGGCAACATCCGAGGGACTATTATTTATTTTATGATGATTTAATCGAAGGGTCTTTGCTAAGTATATCCCCACATTCGCGGGACATGACCATAATACCGTAATACCGTAAAGCAACAAAGAGAGGTCCAAGATCACATATTCAAAGGTCGTATTTTACAATCAATTAGGTAATTAGGAGGAATCCCCACATTAAAATTAATACATTAAGATCAATTAAGCAATTTAGGGTGGATCTTTGCCATAAAATTAATACATTAAATCAATTGAGTAATTCAGGGTGAATCTCCACAAGGGTATCCCACAAATAAAGTGGAATACCTAGCAAGCAATCTTTTCCTGGGATATGTGAACCTTTACAAAAACAACTCAACAAAACATGTCAGAACACCAAATCAGGGTGCAATCGAGGATTACACCACAAAAAAAAAGATCACAACAGTAAATAGGGTCGGGTAAATGATGCATGGCTATGATAAAACATGAGTGAAAAATCAGAACAGAAAAGTCAGCTACTGTCACGTTCGCTCCTGCCTCGCCTAGCGAAGGCTTAGCGAATACTCGCTGCATGCTCGCTTAGCGATGTGCTAGCGAGCGGCTGCGGATTCTGGTTTTGATATCAGTACAATTTCAACCAATTTTATGCCTTATGACTTTCATTACAGTAATTATATGGTTAATCATTTAAGGTATTCAGGTACATACTAAAATTCACATGCCAAACTTAAGATATTTTCATAAATTTAATCATAATGCCATATGCAAATTAAGAACATAAGGCAGTAATAGCAATGTAAACCTGTTTGCAATTGAATTGCGGCTTTGAATCGGCAAATCGGATTGAACTGGGCAGAGGTAAACCTTGATGCCGCCGAGTTCCTTCAGGGTTTGCCTCCCGTGAGTGTTAGAGCCTGCTTGCTAGGGTTCTTCTTTCTCCATTTTCCTTCCTCCCTTTTCGTGACTGAAGTGTCGGTATTTATAGTGATTGTGGTGACCTAATGGGCTCAGAATGAAGCCCAAAAATTCTGATATTCGCACGCTTCGCTAGGCGAGCGTGTAGCGAAGGTTCGCTAGGCGAAGGAATTGCTCGCCTAGCGAGCAGGCCAGTTTGGGCCATTTTCTGGATTGGGCCTGTTGTGAGCTGGGCTTTTGTTCCTTTAAGGTCAGTGTCTTGCAGAATAAGTTGGAGTGCTTCGAGAAATGTTTTGCGAGATTAATGGGCAAATTTTGGGGTATGACAGTCAGAAATAACCTTTCATTTGGAATGAACCTTCCCTTCTTTGATGTACTTCCAGTTCTAGTTTCTCTAATAAAATCCCTAAAAAACTTGAACAAGATCGCTGGAAGTGCCAATTTGAACCCTTTTTCCAAGAAGAACAGCATAAACTTCTGATTAATGTTGATGTAATTAGAGGAGTTTGTACTGGATCGGTGATGAATACAACCCAAAATCATCTTGAACCAAACCCTCAACTTATCAAATAAGTCTTTAGCACTTGGACATTTGCCTTCATCCCACTTTGTTCCTTCCTTGAAAATAACATATGTTACCATAGCTTCTCTTCTTGCATCAGTTTTGACGTTGTAAACCCTTTTCCCACAACCATTGTGAGAAATTAGGTCAGCAATGGACTTTTTAGTGACAACAATCTTCTTATTCATGATGAAAGAAGTGATTGTGTCCTTTGTAGCAACAACATGTATCCAAAACTGCTTCACAAGCACTGGATATACTGGACCAGTTAATCCTTTGAAAAATACCTTCCATCCTTATACTTCCAAAGTCTTAGAGAAATCAAGCCATTATCCTTCAGATTTTTGAAGTCGACAATGGTTTCACAAAGAACCATAAGCTCATCAACATAAATGTTGATAGTTAATTCAGGAATCCCTTCTATAATTGGATGATTCTAGTCAACAATGGAGCGAATGGGAGATTGTTGTTGTTGTTGAAGAGCATCCATTGTTGAATGTTGAAGATGAAGATAAACAGTTGCAGAGAAGGTGTTTGAAAGATTAAAATAAGAAATTGTAGGAGTAAAGTGCGCGTAGTGTAAAACTGTGAGTGAAGTGTAAAACTGTGAGTAAAAAATTGCAATGATGACAAGTTAACAAATACACATACATGGGGGGAAGAGTAAAAGATTTTAACCTAATTCCAAGGAATGCAAAACCCAATGTCTCACACTAACATCACACATGCTCAGAAAGCGGGACAACTGTCACCATTAAGAACCACATGATATCAATCAAAATGACAAACATTAAATGCAACAATTTTTCAGAATCAAGAAGACAAATTTATATGATTGCTTCTGATCAGAACCTTTCTAATTCATGAAACTTCCTTACTTCAGAAAGATCATGTCTCAGAATCAACTAAATTCTCATAACCTAATCTAGAGTTATGAAAGCTTAACATTCTGAAATTCATCTTTTCATTCTGGAGACGAGTCCATAAATAAGTTTTTCAGAATGAAAGCGAATCTATCTTCAGCAAAAGATTTTGTAAAGATATCAACCCATTGATGGTATGTATCAGCAAATTTTAAGTAGAAAATACCCTTTTGAACATAGTCACGTAAAAAGAGATGTTTAATTTCAATATGCTTAGCCCAAGAATGCAAGATAGGATTCTTAGACAAACAAATAGCAGAAGTATTATCACAGAGAATAAGAATGTTACTCTCAAATATCTAATAATCTTCCAGTTGACTCTTCATCCAGAGTATCTGAGTGTTGCATCCAGAAGTTGTAATATACTAAACTTCGGCTGTTGAAAGCGCAATTGCTGATTGTCTCTTGTTGGACCATGAGATCAGATTATCTCCCATAAATTGACAACTTCCAGAATTACTTTTCCTTTCTATTCTCAAGGATACGATTATACCCTAGTCTGCTTAACGAATAACAAACAACATGTTTGAATCAAAGGTTTTATGTTACAAGATGCTTCTACATAAGAATATTTTACACAAATGAAATACAAAACACTTAAAGAAAAATTGTGAACAAAGTCTAGATCTTTTTCACGTAGAAAACAATCTTATAAAATTGTTGCCATAGTTTCTTCAAGTCTCCAAGTCCTACTTATATAGCATAAGAAAAGAGACAGTTTGAGGGGAAATGGGGATACCAAATAAAGCGGTTGTCCACTGTTGGATTAGTGAAAATGTGATACAACGTACGATCTTTCACCCACAAAATTAGTGACATATATGATGTATAGTAGTGTCTTTTGCCCACGATATCAGGTAATGGAAGGAATATTAGATTGGTACTATGCACTATTTAATCACATATCCATTTTGATCTTATCTTCGAATTCATTGGCCTCTGATGAAAGTTGATGAAGCATGAAATGAAGAAACATACAACTGGATTTAGAAACTTCATAATCTTCAGTCAAAACCTTGACAAGGTCAGCAGACTGGCTTGAGATGTTCAGTCTCTTCAGAATCTTCAGAATCTTCATACTCTTCGGTCAAAACTTTGATAACCTCAACGTCTAGCTTGAGATATTCAGAATCTTCAACTAAGTAACCAAACTTTAGAAGCTTTCCATTCTTCAAAAGCTTGATGATCAGAGTCATGTCTAGAAGCATAAGTGGAGAGAATGTTGCAGCAGCAACATGGCGTCTCTTTAGAAACTTCTCAGGAGTGAATCAACATAGAAGCATAAAGAACATTGTAGCAACAACTTGATATCTTTCAGAACTTCTCATGATTAGCATAGAAGCAGAATTTGGAACATAATGTTCAGAAACTGATGATGTTTCATGTCATAAACTCAGAATTAGAACTGGATGTTAAAGATACACAATAACAAACCATTAGGATACCAAAATTGTTCTCACACAAATACAACATTGTTATCATCAAAACTCAAGGTATAGATGCAGAACCAAATCTTGTTCTAACAATATGCAACATGTAGAATGTGAATATTCTGATCACTTATACACACCTCCTGGGAGTGATGATGATGAAGAGGTAGTTAAGTTTACAACTTATAATAGTGGCGAGGGATGCACATTTCATTTAGGAATGATGTTTACAAATAAGGAGATGATAAGAGATGCTATCAACGAATATGGAATTGAAAATCAGAAACAATGTGTTCATTAAGAAGAATGATTCCAAAAGGATGGTAATTAGGTGTATGGTTGGTTCTAAGTTCTATATAAGGTTAAGTGAAAGGAATGATAAATAATATTGGCAAATAGTCAATTTTTTTAATGATCATACATGCCATAGAACTGCACATAACAAGAATGTTAAGATTATGTGGTTTACTAAAAAATTTGCAAATGTCCTAAGGTATATTCTTTATATTAAACCAACAAATCTTATAGTTGAATCCATTGAAAGGTGGGGAGTGAATATATCAAAAGATCAGGCATACAGGCAAAAAGGAAGGTTATGGAATTGATTCAAGGTACTGGTATTGATCAATTTAATTAATTAGAGGCTTGCAATGTAGGATTTTCTAAGACATTTAGACCACTTATTGGATTGGATGCTTACTTTTTGAAGGGGGATATGACGGTTAATTAATGCCAGCAATAGGTAAGATGGTAACAATCGAATATTTACAATTGCATATGCAGTTGTTGAAGTTGAAACCAAAGACTCATGGGGATGGTTCTTACACCTTCTTCTGTAAGATTTAAATACATTCAATCATAGAGCATATGGCTTTATTTCTGACCAACATAAGGTATACTTTCTCATATAATTTCTTAGGTATTATCGTATGTATTCTCTCATGGCTTTATTTTTTCGATTACATGTGACATGTCATGTTTCCTACAATTCAAGGTATTAGTATCCATATGGAGCAGATACTGTGTGTAAAGCATTTATATGGTAATTGGAAGAAGAAATACTCTGCTTTGGAGTTAATAAAGGTCGTGTTGGCAGCAACTATGGCAATTACAATACCTTTATGGGAAAGAGAAATGCATATAATGAAATATTTAAATGAAGGTGCATGGAAGGACATGATGGAAACCCTTACACAATTTTGGAGTATATCATACTTCAAGACATATACAAAGTGTAATCTGTAGGTAAACAATATGTGTCATACTTTTAATAGAGAAGTATTGGAGCATAGAGACAATCATATAATCCCTCTATTAGAGAGGATCAAAGATTATATAACAAAGAGTATAACAAGCTATAAGGAGTTGTTGTAGAGGTATAAAGGAGGAATTTATCCTAGAATCCAGCTGGTCATTGAGAAGAATAAAAAACATGCAGAGGGGTGGACTCCAACATGACATGGTGATGATGATCTTTTAATATTTGGAGTGACAAATAGGAGTGAGATCTACTATGTTAATATGGAAAATAAAACATGCTCACATAGAAAGTGGGATTTGTATGGGATACCTTGCTATCATTCACAAAACAACCAGAAATTTATGTAGTTGAGTATTATAGGTATGATTTAGATTTTAAATTATTTGATTATTTATTGGGTTGTATGAATTGTAACATTGATTATGTGTTTGATTATTTCGGGAAGTTAACATTTGAGAAGACCTATTAAAGTATTGTATTTCCAACAAATGGATCACAATTGTGGTATATGGTTGATTATGTACCAATTTATTCTCCTGTCATGAGACAAGCATTTGATCTTCTAAAAAAGATGAGAAACAAGATAAGTAATGAACCAAAGAGTCCTCATGTATTTTCAAGGAGACTTGCAACAATTACTTGTAAAAAATATGGAGAAATGGGTCATAGTCATATGAGTTATAAAGGTAAAATTGTAGTTGACATAGCAATACCAAAGGGAGGAAACAAGGCAAAGAAGGCAAAGGCAAATAAAGGTAGAAAAGGAAGAAGAAGAAAAAGACAAATGTAAACCAGACTGAAATTGCACAAGAATCTCAAGAACCTCAAGCTACTTAACCTACTCAAGATTAGATGCATTAAGTAGTTTAGGTGTTTTTTTTAAATGAACATGTTTGGTAATGAAGATGCATTTTGTATTGTTTTGAACATCTTTGATGATGAGACTTACTATGTTTTGAACATCTTTGATAATGAGACCTACTATGTAATGATACAGTTATGCTATTAAAATGCAGTTATGTTAAAATGATGTTGTTATGCTATGTTGTTTATGTGTCAATAAATTACAGGCATGTTGTTATATTGTTTATAAAAATTTGCAGACCTGCTACAATTGTGGTTTGATTATGCGAAATGCAGGGAAAATCTTGTTAAATTACAGACCTGTAATTGTGGCTTGATTATGATAAATGTAGGGAAAATCTTGTTAAATTATAAGCTTGCAATTGTGGTTTGATTATTACCAAATGCAGACCAAATCTTGTCAAATTACAGGCCTGCTGCAAGTGTTGTTTGATTAAGTCAAATTACACACACTTGAGTGTTATAAAACCACAATTATACACACAATATGGATCAATAGTAAACACACTTCAGAATGCATGCCAAGTGCTGCTTAATGCAGGGTTAAGGGTGTTCGCGGTGCGGTTTGGGCGGTTTTGACGATAAAAATCATCTGAACCGCAAGAGAAAAAAGCATGCGGTTCGGTTTGGTTCGGTTGGCTTATAGAAATAAAACCAAACCAAACCAAATCAAACCAATGCGGTTTGGATTGGTTCGGTTGGTTCGGTTTTTTACAATATTTTTATTGAGCCATACATACACCTATAGAAAACAACATAACTTTGTATTTAGTCATTCATACATTACTAAATAACATCAAAACTTATCATATTTAGACAAAAACTTCGCATTCAATATACACAAAATTAGATTAGACAAAAATGGAATAAAAAACATATATATAATAGTAGAATAAAATAATATCAAATACATTATAGTAAAACATAAAAAACATATGAGAGGAGACATTAGAGAAGATGAAAAAAACACATAAGAGATGCGGGATTGAGAAGAAATGTGCGATAAAAATGTAATTGGAAGAGAAAATAGTAACATAAAAGATAAAAAAGAAAGAACACAATAGAGGAAATATTATAGTAGAAAAGGCGAAACGTACACAGTAAAGAAGATGAGAAGAATGTGCGATACTACTAGAAGAGATTTAAGAAGGTTGAAATTGAAACCCTAAGTGTGAGTAAGAGAAAATCATTTTTAATTGTAAGGTTAAGGCATATTAAGCTTGAGTTTTGGATTGGATGTGGGGTAATTGAAGTTTGAGTTGTAACATAATGCGGTTTGGTTTGGTTTAGTTCGGTTTGAAAAATACAAACCGCAAACCAAACCAAACCGTGCGGTTTTGTTAGAGAATGACCCAAACGCATCCGAACCAAATGCGTTTTTTTGCGGTTTTGGTTTGGTTTGCCGTTTTCTATTGGGTTGGTTTGGTTTTGAACACCCCTAATGCAGGCCAAGTACGACCAAATGCAAGCCAAGTGTTGCCAAATTACACACACTTGAGTATTCTAAAACTAGAATTACACACACGTCATCAATGAGCATGTCAAATGTCCAAAACTGGAGGGGCATGAAATCTCAAGGGAAGTAAAGCTCAACGACCAAAAAGCTTATTTTTAAAATTAGGGGACTAAAAATTAAAAAACATCAAACTAGAGAGACCAAAAAGGTATTTAAGCATTTATTTTAGTATGTTTGTTTTATCATAATCACCATGGACCTAGGTAAAATTCATTACAACTAATCATTATTCGCGACATTTTTTTAAGTGTGTTTTCTTTTTAAGAAATAATTTTTTAGTTGTTGAGTCCAACAAACTTTAAGTATTTTCTAAAAGTTAAGTAAAGTATCATCGTTCAGAATTATACGGAGTAACTCAAACTTATTTAAGTTTTTCTCAGATTAAAATTTTATTTTTTAGAATAGGTATTTTCAGTAACATAAAATATAATTTTAATTCCAATTTATTTTTTTATAAAATGTATTTAGTTAATATTTACTATATTTTAAAAATAAAATATATAGAAGGTTATTTAAATTTTATTCTTACTTCATGAAAATTATTCCTATCCATTCTTTCTTTTTTGGAATAAAACATAAAAATTTAAAAGCTTTTTTATTAATAATTGGTGTTCAAAAGTTAATTTTTTAACTATGAAACAAATAAGAATATGATGACTTCATTTTTTATCGTAAATCGTTTTGACATTTCCACACGAAGAAAAGTAATTGTTGTTGTATGAAAAAAAAAATTACTAACGATTTTACAAAATTGTGATTCATTAATTATATGAAAAAACATAAATTAAAAAAATTAAAAGAAGAAAAATAATAAATGCTTAATGATAAGAAAAATAGCATTAATAACTTATTAAAATAGTAAGATAATTTATAATTTGGCACATTTTTTTTACTAAAGTGATTTATAATAAAAAAATAGAGAAAGTATTTTTGTAACCTATAAGATCGAATATATGATCAAGTATAAATTGTTCGTGTTCAACATTCGACAACAATATTATTTATATTTATATATTAATATAAATAAATTGTTGATATTTATAAATTAATAATTATTTCAAAATATAATATATTAATAAATAATTAAAGATTTAAAATATTTATTATTTGTATTATATCTTTTTAGAAATCTATTTATGTATTCTTAGTTTTTTTAATAGAGTGGAAATGAATAATATGAGATTTTATTTATTTTTTAATTAAAAAAGTTAATACCTTAAAAATTAAAATGTTATTTAGGTAAAATGGATGGAAAGTTCACAACAAACTAGGTCATTAATTTTTTGGATTGAATCCATTATCTTGAAAACAATATTCATAAACTTAAGAGAAATTTTTATTATGCATAAAATTTTAAATTCTATGTAAAATATTCACGGTCTCGGATATTAGGACGTCATTTAAAAATAGTATTTTGATAGATAAACTTCTAAGAGAATGAATTTTGTTTCAAATTATATTATATTTTAAATAGATAAATTTTCTTTTCAAATTTATCTAAAAAATTAAGACGAATTTCAAACAAAATTTATTATATTGATTATTTTTTACTTTTTATGAATTTTGTCCCAAATAAATGTGAAACTTGAAACGAATTTAAGAAACGTGATGTTATTTTTTATTTGTTTTTTTTTTAATTCAAAATGAAATTTTAGAATGAATTTGAGACTTGACATATAATATTGTATCTAAAATTTGTCTGAAATTTTGGGGCAATTTTGTGATTGTAAACATCATATTTATATATATATATATATATATATATATATATATATATATATATATATATATATATATATATATATATATATATATATATATATATATATATATATTTATTTATTTATTTATTTATTTGATAACCAATTCCGTCCTAAAATTGTCCAAGTTTTTTAGATATATTTTAAATGGTTGATAATGTTGTTTGTTATTTATTTATTATTCAAATTCATCTAAATCTAAATGAAAGTTTGGGCGGATTTGAGATCGAACATATGATATTGTGCATTTTTATTTATTAATCAAATTGTTCAAAAGTTGTGAAGTTTGCAAAATTAACATGTTTTTCAATTATCATATATTTCAAATTTATTTGAAATATCACGATAAATTTGAGACGTTTCACATTATTGTGCATCTTTTTATTTGGTAATCAATTTCATCACAAATTTGTAACATATTTAGACGTATGTGAGCAAAATCTTCATTGCCCTCTCTCTTAAGAAAATCATTTATGAAGTGACCGATTTTTTGAAAAATATAGCATTTAAACCCTAACTCGTCATTCCTCCTGAATTTAGACGCCACTTTATACTCACTTCCTCTTCTTCATATACTCAAGTCTTCGCCCCTATTGTCAATCTTAAAATCTATCAACTTTGGAAAAAAATCTTGGATCTCATAGTTGTCTTGAATTCATACTGTCATACGGTGAACTGACTTTTTTGTGTTTTTTTTATCGCAATGTCGCGGATAGCAAGAGTCGCCACCGACTTTTCTTTTATCCAATAAGGAAAGGTGGAAAAGAACAGGAAAGACCTTAATTTAGATTCTTAGGTTCGGGAGGTACATTATACAAAGGGAAGGTATTAGCACCCTTTGTATCCATGGTTATCCATGGGCTCTTAATTGCTGGATCACTTATGTTTTTGTCTGAAAAAGTGTGGGTGAATTGCTTAAAAATGTTTTGAAAAGAGAATTCAACTTTGTAATGATTCTCGTATGAATGTATACAAAGTATTTATCTCGTTTGATTTTGAAAACGATTTAGAAAAAAATATAACTTGGTAATGATTCTAGTATGAATGTATACCAAGTGGTGATTTTCTAGGATTTGCAAAGTGTGAGGGATGGAAAATATTTTAGATTATGATCCAGCAGTTGAGAGTCATACCTTCCTAGGGTCTTTATGGGCATTTCCAATCCTTATGAGGGTAAAACTGTCCTTACTATTGAGAAGTAAGTAGTTTTATCCTTTGGATGTAAAAGGGTCATCGTAGGGTCATCGATAGGTCATTGAAGGCAACAGTTGTAAGGATACCTTAGCATTCGGAGGGACGATCATCATTTAACCGTAGGCTACACCGAAGGGTCATCGAGGGACAAAATCATATATTCGAAGGCAACATCCGAGGGACTATGATTTATTTTAAAGGGACATGATGATTTAATCGAAGGGTCTTTGCTAAGGGTATCCCCACATTCGCGGGACATGACCGTAATACCGTAATCGTAAGGCAAAAGAGAGGTCCAAGATCACATATTGAAAGTCCATATTTTAAAGTTAATTAAGTAATTAGGGTGAATCTCCACAAGGGTATCCCACAAATAAAGTGGAAGACCTAGACAGCAATCCTTTCCTGGGACAGGTGAACCTTTACAAAATTCAGCAAACGGATTAGAGTACCAAATCAGGGTGCAATCAAGAGTTGCACCAAAGCAGTAATAGTATCAGGTAAACTAAGCCTGGTTATAATAAGATAAGTCGGATGGGTAAAGATCAAAACAGAGCGAAACAGCGGCCTCCATTACAACAATTCAAGGTATCCAGGCATACTTAAGTCCACATGCAAAACCTCAAATGTATTTATGAATTCAATTATGATATCACATGTGCATTAGGAACATAAAGCGGTGATAGTAACGCAAACCTGTTGGCAATTGAATTGCAACCTCGAATTGGCCGATCGGATCGAATTGAGCGGAAGTGACCTTGCTGCCGTAGGCTTTTCCTTCCGGGTTTCCTTTAGGGTTACTCGGAATAAGTTAAACAGTAGTCCTGAACACTCCGCCACAAGCCGGCAGGATTTGTCCTTGGATTCGTCAAATAAACAACAAATTAAAGCGAAGAAAATAAACTAGATCCTAACGTAAGGTTGGATCCGGTAAAAAGGTACACAATAGTTTCCTTTGTAGAAACTATTGTGTGAATAGAACTAACTAACTGCTGAAAAAGAAATAGGAAATTGCAAGGAAAATAGTGTAGAACTCGTAGGAAAAACAATGCCTAAGCTGCTGGAAAAGAAAATATGCAAAAGTGAAAACGGCAAAGGAAAAATGTGGAAAAAGCCCCCTTTTCTAGGTTTTCTTCGCGGCTATTTATATTGGTACCATTAAGTAACTACTTGCTGCCAAGAGCTCTTCAACGTGGCTAATTTCATGGCGTGGATATAGGGCCCAACACTCCTCAACGTCTCTTCAAGTCTCTGAGGCGTTACTTGCGCCCAAAAAGTAGGGTAGTGGTGTGACGCTCGTCACACCATGTGTGACGTCCGTCACAAGGCTGCTTTGCGTGACGCTCGTCACGCCCTCCGTGACGTCCGTCACAAGCACAGCCTTTGTGGCTTGCGCTTTGGGCTGGGCTTTGCTATTTGGTTCGTTTTCTCTCCTTTTTGCACCTCTTTTCCTCCATTTTTACTTGTGCTTCCAAATAAACCACTTTCATGTTATCACTAGGCGAGCGTGTAGCGAATAGGTCAGTTTGGGTCATTCGCGAGCTGGGCCTTCGTTCCCTTAAGATCAGTGTCATGAAAATGAGTCGGAATGCCTTAAAAAATGTCTTGAAATATAAATGGGCAAATTTTGGGGTATGACAGCTGCCCCTGTTCAATATTCTTGAACCGAGAGAGTTAGAATGGTGTGTACCGTTCGTGGTCTGGAGGTGAAAGATTATTGAACACTAGAATGCCCCAAAAATTTGCACTTGCCAATTAGTCTTGGTGGAGATGGGCTTAAAGATGCCATCCAGGTAGTTTGATGAGGAGATTTCCAGATTGTGTCGTACGTTAGACAATGTCTGAAGACATGGACGTCATACCGGGTCATACGCTAGACCGTATAGTGAATCATCCATCATGCTGTTGACTTCGCTGGGGAGTCAGAGTATGCTATATGCTGCTGGGGATAAGGGATCAGAATGGATCATACACTGGACCATATCTGGGTATCAGAGTGAGCTGTTCGTTAGGCGGATGACTTTGATGGGGATGAAAGATCAGAACGGATCGTACGCTAGATCGGTTCTGAATTGCAGAATGAGCCGTCCGTTAGGCTGAATCTGCTTGAAGAGGGAGTAGTCGTATACCAGACTACCATTCAGAAATGTACCTGTCCGAAGGTAGCATCTGAGTAAAGGGGGTAGCCGTATACCGGACTACCATTCAGGAATGTACCTGTCCGAAGGTAGCACCTGAGCAAGGGGAGTAGCCGTATACCGGACTACCATTCAGGAATGTACCTGTCCGAAGGTAGCACCTGAGCAAAGGAAGTAGCCGTATACCAGACTACCATTCAGGAATGTACCTGTCCGAAGGTAGCACCTGAGCAAGGGAAGTAGCCGTATACCAGACTACCATTCAGGAATGTACCTGTCCGAAGGTAGCACCTGAGCAAGGGAAGTAGCCGTATACCAGACTACCATTCAGGAATGTACCTGTCCGAAGGTAGCACCTGAGCAAGGGAAGTAGCCGTATACCAGACTACCATTCAGGAATGTACCTGTCCGAAGGTAGCACCTGAGCAAGGGAAGTAGCCGTATACCAGACTACCATTCAGGAATGTACCTGTCCGAAGGTAGCACCTGAGCAAGGGATGAGGGTCTAACTTGGTCGTACATTAGACTGTATTTGAGCAGCATCTGGTCTAACTTGGTCGTACATTAGACTGTATTCGAGTTGAAGAAGGTCAGAATGGATCGTACGCTAGATCGTATCTGAGTTGTTGAAGGTCATATGTTGAGCTGAATCAGAGTGAACCGTACGTTAGGCTGTATCTGATAGTATTGGTATCTGTTGTATTTGCAACAATTTACTGGGGATGGGCTTATAGATGCCATCGTTAGGAGGATGTCAGAATGAATGTTGCCATGAAGTATATCTGAAAGATGTAGTCGAATCCTGAATGTAATTGATAGAGATGTCTGTCTGAATGGACCTTTGTTTTGATTGTATCAGGAGGATAATTAACCTGAAAAATAAAGTTAGCTTCATGCCATGTCATGATGCATGAGATGCAAATGTCGTATGTATGCGGGTGCTGTGAAATGATGTAATGAGGGACTTATGCGTCTGGAATAAATAAGAACATTGTATGCATGTATATGTCATGAAATGATGTAATGTATATGATGCGGAATGAACATTGTATGCATGGAATGATGTAATGAAGGCCCTATGTGTTTGAAACGTTCTTCCAGGGGGCTCTACTGGGGAAATGAATCTCGGTCTTCTGGTCGGAGATATTTGCATTGATGACCCCTTCTCAGCTGGGGATACTTGATCCTTGTCTGATGGTAGAAATATTCGACAGAGCCTGGCTGGGAGTGGAAGAGATGACTAGTCTGTCTGGTGACGCCAACCTCTTCTGGGGAATAATTGGCGTTGCCGGGGAATCGAATTAGCAACGGATTCATTGGAAAGCCTGGTTAGACCTTCTCTTCGATCCTGAAGTCGTGTAGTAATTGTCATTGTTATTTTATGCATGCATTTTTGGTAAACATTGATCATATTCAAATGCATATATCAATTCAAATTAAATCAATGGACGTTCGTGCAAACAAAACGGGAAAGTGAAAATAAAATTGCATTGATTTTGAAAGAGGGCCTATGAACAGGCAATCTGTGTACAGAAATCCTAGTAAGAGGAAATTGTCAAGAAACAAAGAGAAAGCTATGCCGAAAACGTCCTATTGACTTTAATTCCACTACTGTCATTATGTCTTCAAGCCTCTCATCTCCCGCTGTCGGATAGAAGTGATTAGCTTGTTCAGTCCTTTGAACTTGGATGAAGCTGTCTGAGAACGGGACATAGTCATACGCTTTAATCCTTAATTTTTGCCTGGACCGCCTTTTCAGGTTTTCAGTCCACCAGGATACCCCTTTTTGCCCAAGCCGCCTTTTCAGGTTTTCGACTTGCCGGGTGTACATTTTTTTTTTATGTTTATCCCTAAATTTTGCCCGAACCCTTTTGGTTCGCCGGGATGCCCTTACTTTTGCCTAGATACGTCGACCTAGCGGGTCTCTTTTAGGCGTAGTATTTTTTGACTATGTCTGCGTTCACGGGATGCGGGAAGTCTTCGCCGTCCATTGTAGCTAGTATCATGGCTCCACCAGAGAATACTTTCTTAACCACAAATGGCCCTTCGTATGTGGGAGTCCACTTGCCTCTGGGATCACCTTGCGGTAGAATGATACGCTTGACCACCAAGTCGCCGATTTGATACACCTGTCTCTTGACTCTTTTGTTAAATGCTTGGGTCATGCGCTTCTGATATATCTGCCCGTGACAAACAGCCGCAAGTCTCTTCTCGTCAATCAAGTTTATCTGATCGAGTCGAGTCTGGATCCATTCATCTTCATCTAAGCCCGCCTCTTTCATGATTCTTAGAGAGGGAATCTGGACTTCCACTGGTAAAACGGCTTCCGTTCCATAGACTAAAGAGAAAGGAGTTGCCCCTGTCGAAGTGCGTACTGAAGTGCGATAACCGTGGAGAGCAAACGGTAACATCTCATGCCAGTCTTTGTACGTTACTGTCATCTTTTGTATGATCTTCTTGATGTTCTTATTAGCAGCCTCTACGGCGCCATTCATCTTTGGCCGGTACGGAGAGGAGTTATGGTGTTTAATTTTGAACTGCGTGCAGAGTTCAGTAATCATTTTGTTGTTCAAATTAGTACCATTGTCAGTGATAATTCTTTCAGGGATGCCATATCGACAAATAAGGCTATTCTTGATGAACCGTGCCACCACATTCTTGGTGACAGAAGCGAATGAGGCTGCCTCTACCCACTTGGTGAAGTAATCAATAGCGACGAGAATGAAGCGATGTCCATTAGAAGCCGTGGGTTTAATCTCTCCAATCATATCGATGCCCCACATTGCAAAGGGACAAGGCGCTGTTAACACGTTCAATGGAGCAGGAGGCATATGTACTTTGTCCGAATAGATCTGACACTTATGACAGGTTCTGGAATGATGGTGGCAATCAGCTTCCATGGTAGACCAATAATACCCTGATCTCAGAATCTTCTTGGCCATTGTATGTCCATTAGAATGAGTCCCAAAGATACCGTCATGCATGTCTTCCATAATCCTTTCTGCTTCCTTTTTATCCACACAGCGAAGCAAAGTTGAATCATGATTACGTTTGTATAATACTCCATTACTCAGAAAGAACTTAGCGGAGAATTTCCTCAGGAATTTTTTGTCATTGATGGATGCCCCTTCAGGGTATTCCTGAGCTTCTAAATATCTTTTTACGTCGTGGAACCAAGGTTTCTCCTGTACCCTCTCAGTGTTAAGTTCATAACAGTATGCCGGTTCATCTAACCGTCCAATGGTAATCATGGGAGCTTCATTGTCCCATTTGACTCTGAACATAGATGACATGGTAGCTAATGCGTCTGCCAACTGATTCTCTTCTCGTGGGATATGCTCGAATGTTATCTCTTCAAAGTATGGGATTAATGTCATCACCCGTTCTCGGTAAGGGATGAGATTCGGATGCTTAGTGTCCCATTCTCCTTTGATCTGACTGATTACTAATGCTGAGTCTCCGTACACACTCAAAAACTTGACCCGCCGGTCTATAGCAGCCTTGAGTCCCAAAATACAGGCTTCATACTCAGCCATATTATTGGTACAATGAAAACATAGTCTAGCAGTGAAAGGCGTATGGTAACCCTCGGGAGAAATGATTACCACACCAACACCATTGCCCAATGCGTTAGAAGACCCATCGAAAACCATAGTCCATCGGGATCCCAGTTCGGGTCCTTCATACGGTTTAGGTTTTTCATCATCAGTAACAAGCATGACATCCTCATCTGGGAACTCGAAATTCATAGATTGATAATCATCCACCGCTTGATGAGCCAAATGATCAGCGAGCACGCTTCCTTTGATTGCTTTCTGGGTAGTATACTGGATATCGTACTCTGTTAAGATCATCTGCCATCTCGCTATTCTTCCGGAGAGGGCGGGCTTCTCGAACATGTATTTGATGGGATCCATCCTAGAAATCAACAAAATGGTATGATTCAACATATACTGTCTTAGTCGGCGAGCAGCCCAGGCCAAAGCACAGCAAGTTCTCTCGAGCAGTGAGTATCTTGTTTCACAGTCGGTAAACTTTTTGCTCAGGTAGTATATGGCATGCTCTTTTCGACCAGACTCGTCATGTTGCCCCAATACGCACCCCATTGAATTTTCTAATACGGTCAAATACATGATTAGAGGTCTTCCTTCAACTGGTGGTATCAGAATCGGAGGTTCCTGGAGGTACTTCTTGATTTTGTCAAAAGCTTCTTGGCATTCGTCATTCCATATCATTTCTTGATTTTTCCTCAGTAATTTGAAGATGGGTTTGCAGGTAGCGGTCAAGTGGGAGATAAATCGAGCAATGTAGTTCAAGCGTCCCAAGAAGCCTCTGATCTCTTTCTCCGTACGGGGAACCGACATTTCTTGAATAGCCCTCACTTTAGCTGGGTCAATCTCAATTCCTTTACCACTGACAACAAAGCCCAGGAGTTTACCAGATCTTACTCCAAAAGTGCATTTGCTCGGATTCAATCTTAGCTTGTATTTCTTCAACCTCTCGAACAGTTTGCATAAATGATCGAGATGTTCTTCTTCAGTATGAGATCTAGCTATCATGTCATCCACATATACTTCTATTTCATGATGGATCATATCATGGAACAAAACCACCATAGCACGCTGGTACGTTGCCCCGGCGTTCTTTAAGCCGAATGGAATTACTTTGTAACAGAAAGTGCCCCATTGTGTCACAAACGTAGTTTTCTCCATGTCTTCAGGTGCCATCTTAATCTGATTATAACCCGAGAATCCATCCATGAATGAGAATACTTTGTGTTGAGCGGTGTTATCTACCAGGACATCGATGTGCGGGAGTGGAAAGTCATCTTTGGGACTCGCTCTATTCAAATCTCTGTAATCTATGCACATTCGCACCTTACCATCCTTCTTTGGCACTGGCACCACATTGGCAACCCATTGAGGATAAGAAGTAACGGCTAGGAAACCGGCGTTAAATTGTTTCATAACCTCGGCTTTGATTTTCTCAGACATTTCAGGACGCATGCGGCGAACCTTTTGCTTGACAGGACGGCAGTCTTCCCTCGTTGGCAGTCGATGCACTACTATGTCAGTATCTAATCCCGGCATGTCTTCATAAGACCAAGCGAAAATCTCTACATAGTCGTGTAACATCTGAACCAATCTTTCCTTGACACTGTTTTCCAAACTTGCTCCTATTTTGACTTCTTTTCTGTCCACTTCAGTACCTAGATTTACGATTTCGAGTGACTCTTCATGCGGTTGTATAGTCTTTTCCTCTTGCAGTAGCAGTCTGGCAAGTTCTCCAGGGACTTCACAATCTTCCTCACTTCCATCTTCGGCTTGGTAGATTGGATTTTCAAAGTCATAATGAACAGTAGCGGAATTATTATCAATAGGATCCAGAGTGGATACGGATCTGCAATTTGTTACGTGAGTGTGTGTAAGAAAGCATAACTTGTTTGAAAGACGACAGGAAAAATAAAGAGCGCAATATTTGAATGCGAAAAAGTCCATTGATTTATTGAATATGAATATGCTTATGAAATGACAAAACCCTTAACAAATTAGCTATTGTGCCCCGGGCGTAGACACAATGCTTTAAGAAGTTCAGTTGAAAAATTAAAGACTAAAAATAACAATTACTCCTGACTAAAGGAGATCGGGATAGTGTCTTCAGCCTTCCAATTATTGAGTCCGTCGCTAATTGTTGGGTAGATCCAGCTATCCAGGTCGCAATCACTGTCAGCATCTTCTACAGCATTAATTTGACTCTTGTCAGAGCTGAACCCTAGGCCAAATTTGTCGGACTTGTATGGTACGTCGATCAATTGACCCCAGCCAGTACGACCACCATCTTCAACCACGGCTTGAGCGTCCTTCAGAGAAATCATAGCAGGAGGAACACGAATAACCTTGGGCACACAGGAAGTTGGCTTAAGGACAGGATCGGTCGGAGGAACTACTTCAAATGACTGACAAGGAGTCTCAATGAATTCACCATCCATCTCGACGTATCTGAAGGTATGCACACTACTGACAATGTACTCTTCTTCTCCACACACGGTGACAATTTTGCCCTTTGTGGGATACCTCAACTTTTGATGGAGAGACGAGGCTACAGCGCCTGCCCCATGAATCCAAGGGCGTCCCAGTAAGCAGGAATAGGCAGGACGAATGTTCATTACATGGAAGGTAGTATTGAAGACTTGAGGTCCTATCTTGATAGGAAGGACTACTTCGCCATGGACAACACTCTTCGCACCATCGTAAGCACGTACCACAATGTCACTAGGTTTCAGTTCAATGCTTTTACAATCCAGCTTATCCAGCACAGCTGTCGGCAGCACATTCAAGGAAGAGCCATTATCGATCAACACATGAGACAAAGTGATTCCCCTACACTCAATGGAGATATGCAGGGCTTTATTGTGGTTCTTTCCCGCGGGTGTCAGGTCAGCATTGGAAAAGCCTAGGCCATTGTCAACAGTCAGGTTGGCTACATAGTTTTCAAACTGATCGACGGATGTCTCATGAGGTACATGAGCGGTCTTCAGGAATTTTATCAATGCATTGGCATGAGACTCAGAAGATAACAATAAGGATAACATTGAAATTTTAGACGGAGTATGCCCCAACTGTTCTACCACATCAAAATCACTCTTGCGAATGATTTTCAGCACTTCTTCCATTTCTTGTTTGGCAACGTCTTCAGTAGTAGCTTCGATCGGTATCTCTGACTGGGAAGGATTGACTGGTTCCTTTCCTCGAGTTTCAGGAATCGGAGGTGAGATTTCTGGGGAGAAGATCCTTCCGCTCCGGGTAACTTTACTAGTCCCAACAATGTCATTAGGATTAGCAGAATTACCAACTTGCTTTACGCCATGGACATAAACATCACCTCCATAATTCCACGGAACGGCTTTGCTTGAAGAATACGGGATCGGGCCAGGTGCAATAATGATTAGGGGAGCAACCCTGGGCTTAGCAGTAATCTTCACAGGTACTCTGGGAGCAGTAATCTTCACTGGACCTTTGGACCTTGCAATCACAGATACTTCTTCAATAGGGTTTTCCGCCTTAGAGACCCTTTCAAAGAGAATTGTACGATCGTCCATCAGCTGTTGAATACCATTCTTCAATTTCAAACAGTTTTCGGGCCGGAGTATGCAGAGATTGCAATCTTCAGTACAACCTGGAAATAAACCAGCTTGCAATAAATTCCTCTTTATGACCGGGAGAGGAGATGTTAAGTCCGCTACGGTAGTGATGAGAGGATTGTCATCGAGAGCATTAACAGCCTTGTCATGATTAGGCATAGGAGCAGTGATGACATTAGGAGTCTCCGGAGGCTCGAACTCAATTTCCCCAGCGTCGACCATATCCTGAATTTTATTCTTTAACAGCCAGCAATCGTTTGTATCGTTCCCGGGGCTATCGGAGTGATATGCACACCTGGCATTGGGATTATAACGAGGCGAAGCAGTGTTGACATTTGCAGGAGGACCTCTGAGAGTGATTAAGTTCGCCTTTAGCATACTTTGCAGTGCTTGTGCTAAAGTCATATTAAGCTTGGTAAACTGCCTTCTTGGTCTGTCTTGTCTTTGCTGGAAGTTTTGAGCTGGTGGGGCTGCGATCGTCACTGCTCCAACGGCGTGGTCACCATTTTTCTTATTATGATTCTTTTGACCGTACACAGCATTTGACTCATTCTTCCCGTGATAGGACTTTTTACTGCTTGTAGAAGTAGCTGCCTGTAACTTTCCACTTCGAATGCCGCTCTCCACCCGTTCACCTGTCAATATAAGTTCAGTGAAACCGGATGAAGAACTCCCCAGTAGGTGGCTGTAGAATGGGCCAGTCAGGGTACCCATGAACAGGTCTACTAATTCTCGGTCAGTCATAGGGGGTTTGACCCGGCCGGCCAAATCTCTCCATTTCTGAGCATATTCTTTGAAGCTTTCTTTAGATCCCATAGCCATATTCTGCAACTGTAACCGAGTAGGCGCTAGCTCAGAATTATACTGGTACTGCTTATAGAAAGCTGTTGCTAAATCAGTCCAGGTGCGGATGTCAGAGCTCTCGAGCTGATAATACCATTCCAACTGAGTGCCAGACAGACTTTCTTGGAAGAAGTGGATCCACAGTTTCTTATCAGTGGTATGCGGCTGAATCTTTCTCACATAAGCCCTTAAATGCATCTGAGGGCAGGATGCACCATCGTACTTAGTGAAAGTGGGGATTTTGAATTTGCGAGGAATGGTCACATCGGAGACCAGACCTAAACTTTCGAAATCCAGACCAGGCGCCTTCTGACCCTCCATAGCTAGCATACGTTCTTCCAACAACTTGTACTTATCATCTCTCGGAGAGTACTGTTCATTTTCATACTTCTCATCATCATCCTCAGGGTTGGAGAAATCAGCATCCTCTTCCTCTGAATCATTCTCCGCCTCATCCTCTGGACCGTTCGGGATTCCAAATTTGATTCCCGTAGTCTGTCCTTTACGCCTTCTTCCTGGGTTAATGAAACTCACAGCCTTCTTGTCTTTCTTCTTTTCGACCAAAAGAGCCTTCAGTTCCTCCTGCCCCTTGGATAGGCTTAGCATCATCTCCTTGAACTGAGCATTTTGAGTCTGGAGATCTTTGACAGTTTGTTCGAGATCCATTTTTCTGTTTAAGAGGCAGACCGTGAGAATATGGTCCTTTGGAACACCTGTCATGCAATGTTATGTTATGCTATGCAATGTATGAAATGTTTTCAAGGACTTTTGGAATTTAACTTTACGTAAGCCAAAAAAAAAGGAAACTTTTTTTTTTTTTTTTTTTTTTTACAAAACAGAGCAAAGTTAAATCCCTAAGTCCTCGAAATGGTTAGTACAATGCCATGATGTTATGATGTTATGATGTTACGATGTTACGATGTTATGATGTTAAGTAAACAACAAGCACAAACAAGTCACACAACCATCATTCCTAGGTTTTAAGGCTTGCATGAGTTCCATAGGTAAGTACCCTCCCCACTGAAGTTTGGTTGGTTCAACCTGTCCTAGAATAGTAACCGGGTTCTAGAAGGATCTCCAATCATTGACCTTCCTTTAAGTCCACTTCAGTGCAACACCAAGTGGTTGACCGAAGCTTCCCTAAAGTCCAATCTCAAGGAGTGTAGTATCGAGTCTCAACCAAGCCCCAGTCGGAACCGAAGTCAGTTAGCTCACTACTTTCTAATGGCCAGGATGAGTCAATTAGGGTTCTAAAGGTCTGGTTAATGCTTTGATGACACCACGCGGAAGCCAAATTTTTCCTCAAGTAACATGAGGAACATCAGGACAACCAAAGTGTCACATTAACCATAGCCATCATTTTAACCATTCCAGTATACGCCGGATAGTCGCGATGATCTATTGCTACCTACCTAAGGTACACTAGATCCGGGTGTAGGATCTTTCACTCCAAAATACCCAAGCAATCCCTTAAAAGTAAATCAGACAATTTTAAATAAGTGATCTTGTTTTTAAGGTAACCTCTCTTTTTAAAGTCCCCAGCAGAGTCGCCAGTTCTGTCATACGGTGAACTGACTTTTTTGTGTTTTTTTTTATCGCAATGTCGCGGATAGCAAGAGTTGCCACCGACTTTTCTTTTATCCAATAAGGAAAGGTGGAAAAGAACAGGAAAGACCTTAATTTAGATTCTTAGGTTCGGGAGGTACATTATACAAAGGGAAGGTATTAGCACCCTTTGTATCCATGGTTATCCATGGGCTCTTAATTGCTGGATCACTTATGTTTTTGTCTGAAAAAGTGTGGGTGAATTGCTTAAAAATGTTTTGAAAAGAGAATTCAACTTTGTAATGATTCTCGTATGAATGTATACAAAGTATTTATCTCGTTTGATTTTGAAAACGATTTAGAAAAAAATATAACTTGGTAATGATTCTAGTATGAATGTATACCAAGTGGTGATTTTCTAGGATTTGCAAAGTGTGAGGGATGGAAAATGTTTTAGATTATGATCCAGCAGTTGAGAGTCATACCTTCCTAGGGTCTTTATGGGCATTTCCAATCCTTATGAGGGTAAAACTGTCCTTACTATTGAGAAGTAAGTAGTTTTATCCTTTGGATGTAAAAGGGTCATCGTAGGGTCATCGATAGGTCATTGAAGGCAACAGTTGTAAGGATACCTTAGCATTCGGAGGGACGATCATCATTTAACCGTAGGCTACACCGAAGGGTCATCGAGGGACAAAATCATATATTCGAAGGCAACATCCGAGGGACTATGATTTATTTTAAAGGGACATGATGATTTAATCGAAGGGTCTTTGCTAAGGGTATCCCCACATTCGCGGGACATGACCGTAATACCGTAATCGTAAGGCAAAAGAGAGGTCCAAGATCACATATTGAAAGTCCATATTTTAAAGTTAATTAAGTAATTAGGGTGAATCTCCACAAGGGTATCCCACAAATAAAGTGGAAGACCTAGACAGCAATCCTTTCCTGGGACAGGTGAACCTTTACAAAATTCAGCAAACGGATTAGAGTACCAAATCAGGGTGCAATCAAGAGTTGCACCAAAGCAGTAATAGTATCAGGTAAACTAAGCCTGGTTATAATAAGATAAGTCGGATGGGTAAAGATCAAAACAGAGCGAAACAGCGGCCTCCATTACAACAATTCAAGGTATCCAGGCATACTTAAGTCCACATGCAAAACCTCAAATGTATTTATGAATTCAATTATGATATCACATGTGCATTAGGAACATAAAGCGGTGATAGTAACGCAAACCTGTTGGCAATTGAATTGCAACCTCGAATTGGCCGATCGGATCGAATTGAGCGGAAGTGACCTTGCTGCCGTAGGCTTTTCCTTCCGGGTTTCCTTTAGGGTTACTCGGAACAAGTTAAACAGTAGTCCTGAACACTCCGCCACAAGCCGACAGGATTTGTCCTTGGATTCGTCAAATAAACAACAAATTAAAGCGAAGAAAATAAACTAGATCCTAACGTAAGGTTGGATCCGGTAAAAAGGTACACAATAGTTTCCTTTGTAGAAACTATTGTGTGAATAGAACTAACTAACTGCTGAAAAAGAAATAGGAAATTGCAAGGAAAATAGTGTAGAACTCGTAGGAAAAACAATGCCTAAGCTGCTGGAAAAGAAAATATGCAAAAGTGAAAACGGCAAAGGAAAAATGTGGAAAAAGCCCCCTTTTCTAGGTTTTCTTCGCGGCTATTTATATTGGTACCATTAAGTAACTACTTGCTGCCAAGAGCTCTTCAACGTGGCTAATTTCATGGCGTGGATATAGGGCCCAACACTCCTCAACGTCTCTTCAAGTCTCTGAGGCGTTACTTGCGCCCAAAAAGTAGGGTAGTGGTGTGACGCTCGTCACACCATGTGTGACGTCCGTCACAAGGCTGCTTTGCGTGACGCTCGTCACGCCCTCCGTGACGTCCGTCACAAGCACAGCCTTTGTGGCTTGCGCTTTGGGCTGGGCTTTGCTATTTGGTTCGTTTTCTCTCCTTTTTGCACCTCTTTTCCTCCATTTTTACTTGTGCTTCCAAATAAACCACTTTCATGTTATCACTAGGCGAGCGTGTAGCGAATAGGTCAGTTTGGGTCATTCGCGAGCTGGGCCTTCGTTCCCTTAAGATCAGTGTCATGAAAATGAGTCGGAATGCCTTAAAAAATGTCTTGAAATATAAATGGGCAAATTTTGGGGTATGACACATACAAAGTAATAACATCATCTTTACCATAAATAAAAGCATCCTTGAAGTACTTAAGTGATCTCGGTAGTTTAACAAGAGAAAAACCTTGTCCTCATCATCAATCTTCTCCTCGATATTCTTCATATCATCAATGATCTTGTGAAATTCTGTCAATTGGTTCACTGTAGGTCTGTTCTCTATGATTCCGCGTGAATAAATTTGTTGATTCAAACACAACTTATAGGTCAAAGACATTATCATATATAATGATTCAAGTTTTTCTCACATTAAATCATCAATATTCCTCTCTAGAGACTTCCTTAGAACTTTATCCTCGAGACATGGAATAATGACACTTTTGGTCCTATCCATCATCTTGATCGTCTCTTCTTGTGTTAGATATGCAGGAATCAATATTTCACTCTTCAATGTTTTAACACACTTTTGTTGAGTTAATATTGCTTGCATATTCACTTTTCACAATCCAAAATTGTTGCCTCTGGAAAACTTCTCGATATCCTATTTAGTACCATGGTGCTCACTTGTAAACAAAACTCCTTTCTCTCATAGTGGACGCCATTTATTGTAAAATTGAAAGGTTCATTCACACCAAGTTATAATTGAAATCTAACAATAATATTAATTTTTTTGATATTAAAGATGTGTGGGACAAAGAACAATGACAACCAAAATAAATGGTCTCAAGCAACAAAATAATTTATAGTGTATGTAAATTTAGAGCAAGCAAGAAGAAGATAAAAGACAAGAACACAAAGAACTTATTTATGCAGTTAGATCAAACTGGTCTGCAGTGAGGCAAAAAGCAACTCTCTGATTTATTATACTTCCAATAATTGTTATAAGAGATTACGAAAGAGTTATAAGAAAATAGTCACCTAAGTTCCTAAAAACAACTTCTACTTTCCACTTAAGTACTTCTCAATCTCTCCAACTCTTTATATATGAATCGCATAAACTCAAGATGTTTAGAAGTGTTTCTCAATTCCCTTAGACACTTTTAAAAGTTTCACGAATCCCAAGAATACAACTCTAGGGATTTTTACCATTTGTCTCTCTAACCAAGATTACTACCTCTTTCATATAACCTCAAATCGCAATTATTAAAGTGATAGAGATACATATTTATAATTGGTTAAACTCAACAGATCTATACTAGTCCAAAAAGGACCAAGCCTGAAAACAATTAACTTCCTAAACTAGATCTATTACCCGTTAGACTCGACCCGCCACCCACAGATAGGTCATTGCCACTGCGAACCGCCATAGCTCTAATGCGACCGGCCAGACTCTCGCACTGTATTTTGTCTCAAATATGAACCACTATGTTGAGTTCCACTGCTGCTTTATCGTACCCTTCACCGACCTTCGGACTTCCAGATATGATGTTTCGTCACCGCAAATCGTCGAACCTCCGCCACATGTCACTAGTGTCTTCTGTCAATTTTTTGTTGCTTTATGGAATTCAAATTTCTAGAAACTTTAAAACATGTATTCCTTCTCTTTATCTGCCAGATGCTTATGGGTGCTACAATGCATAATTCTAGCACTTCATTCTGAACCTGACTTCTTAGAAAATGATACTTAGTTTCAATATGCTTGCTTCTCCCATACATCACTGGATTCTCGGAAAGATTTATTTAAGACGTGTTATCAATCATCATCTTCAGAGGCTTGTTTACCTTGATCTTCAGATCCTGTAGTAAATTCAGAAGCCAAACAGCTTAACATTCAGCCACAACACCTGCAATATATTCAGCTTCACAGATTGACAAAGTAACAACTGGTTGCTTCTTGGAACACCAAGAAATAGGACCTCACAGATACTTAAACAAATATCCATAAGTAATTATTCTGTCAACTCTATATACACACCAATCAGAGTATGAGTAACACATCATCTCTGAATTAGTCTTTTCTCCATAAGAGAACAAAACTCCATAATTCAGAGTCCCCTTAATATACCTCAGAATTCTGACAGCATCTTGGTAATGAGACCACTTTGGTTTACTCATGAATCTACTAATCATTCCATCTGCATAGAAAATGTCAGGTTTGGTATTACACAAATACTTAAGATAACTAATTTGTGATTTGTTTCTAACGGTGTGACAACAGCGTTACAATTCAGCAGCTCGAATCTCTCCAAAAGCTCAAGTTCATATTTCACCTTATGCAAAATCATACCCTTCTCAGAGTACATAAACTTCATCCCTAAGAAATATGTCATCTTTCCTAGATCAGTTATCTCAAACTCATTAATTAGCACCTTCTTGAACTTAGGTATCTCATGTTCACAACTCCCTGTTAGCAATATGTCATAAATATATAGATGCACCAGAATCATATTGCCTTCAGAAGTATACTGAACATAAATTTCATACTCCATCTCACATTTTTTGAATCCTTGGAGCTTGAAAATGAATCAATTTTAGATTCCAAACTCTATGAGCTTGTTTCAGTCCATGAAATGCTATATGTAACTTGTACACCATCCCTTCATGATTCTTTTTCACAATCCAGAAGGTTGTGACACATATACCTCTTCTTGTAATGGACAGTTTAGAAATTCATATTTCACATCTAAACATCAGAGGTCAATTCCTGTTAGCAACTATCGCAATCACCAGTCTGATTATCTCCTGTCTCGCTACAGGAGAAAACACATCAAGGTAGTCTAACTCAGGTTTATGTAGAAAACCTATTGCTACTAACCTTGCTTTGTGTTTCTCAATTGATCCATCTAGCTTCAGTTTCACCTTGAAAACCAATCTGACACTGATGACTTTCTTATCCTTTGGAAGCTCAATCAACTTCCAAGTCTCGTTTCTTTCGATAGCCTCAAGTTCTTATTTCATGGCCTTCGGCCACACTTTCTTCTTGAGTGCTTCTTCAGTACTCAATGGTTAAAAGTCTACTAACATGGCAAACTGAATTACGTCTCCCTCAGAGTCTATTTCAGTATCTTACAACATGTTAAACCCTGCAAACCTTCTTGGAATGTTTCTGATTCTTTATGGCCTCTAAACTTGTTCAAAATCTTCTTCGGACGCTGGAACAGTATCAGATACTAGAACCCCAGAACTACCACCTTCAGAGGCATGAACACCTTCAGAGTGTGGAATATTCCTAGAGTTTGGATCTCCACCAGATTCTGAATCACCATCAGAATCTGGATCAGAATTAGGTTCACCATCAAAGTCTGACTCTCCTTCAGAGTCACCTTCATAATCATCCTCTAATTTTGACTCATCTTCATAACCTTCAGATTCTGAAGTATCTTCTGAAATTGGCACTATACTAGAGTTGGATTGAGATTTACTCCAATCCCACGCTTCTGATTCCTTCACAGTGATATCTCTATTGAATTCAACCATGTTATTGATAAGATATTAGAGCTTATAAGCACATGTATTATGGCACCCCACAAGAAACATAACTCTGCTTCTATCATTCAACTTCCTTCTCTTAGCATCTGAAACATGTTTGTAACAAACAAATCTAATCACCTTTAGATGGCTCAAACTTTTCTTATCTTCAGTCCACTTCTCTAAAGAAACAATTTCCTTCAGCTTCTTGGTTGGACACATGTTAAGCACATATAATGCAGTGGCAACAACTTCTCCCCATAAGGTGTGAGGTAGTTTCTTCTCCTTCAGCATGCTTCTTGTCATATCAAGCAAAGTTCTATTTCTTCTTTAAGCAAAACCATTATGTTGAGGAGTGTATGGAGCAGTCACGTCATGCCCAATTCCATTCTCCTTACATAACTTTCTGAACTTTGTAGAGTTATGCTCACCTCCACCATTAGTCCTGAGAATTTTTCAGCTTCAGGCCGCTCTGATTCTCAGTCTTGATTCTGAATTTCTTAAATTCAACAAACACCTCGTGTTTGAACTTTATAAGGAATGCCCACATCATTCTTGTGAACTCATCAAAAAATGACACAAAATATTTATTCCCTCTAAGTGAAGGTACTAGAAATGTTCCACACACATCAGAATGCACCACACCCAAAGCATGCTTTACTCTTGGATGTATTTTAGATGCAAATGGTAGTCTTAGTTGCTTCCCTCTCATGCACATATTGCATGACTTCTCTGCCTTCTTAATTATAGGAATTCCATGTGCCAACTTCTTTGAATTCAAATGCCCTAAGCTTCTGAAGTTCAGATGACCATATCTTTTGTGCCACAACTCACTTTCCTTCAGAACGTTTGTTGTACTAAGGCATTCATAATCTGCAGTTTTAATATTCACTTTGAATGTTTCCTTCCTTCCTTGTTCTGACTTCATAATCAACTTCTGATTATATTCATACAGTTTCAAAAGATTTTCCTTCATGGTAACTGAAAATCCTTTCTCAATTAATTGACCTACACTCATCATATTGCTTTTCATGCCAGGAACATACCACATGTTCTGAATCAATGTTGTTTTACCATTATTAAGAACTACTACGACATTTCTTATACATTCAACATTTAGGCATTTATCATCAACACATATGATATTTGTCCTCTTACTAGAGTCAAATCAACCAGTCATTTCTTATTTCTAGTAAGATGATTTGAGCAGCCAGTGTCCATATACCACCAGTCTGCCAAATATGCATCATTAGATTCAGAAGCCATCAATGACACAAATTCATCATTAGAATCTTTTCTGGCTATGTTTGCTTTTTCTGACTTCCTTTCCTTATTTGACCAACAATCACCAGCGAAATGGTCAAACTTCTTACAACAGTAGCACTGAAATTTTCTCTTGTCATACTTCTCCTTCCACTTTTGAGCACTTTTCTTCCTTTCAAAAGTTGAGGTTTTTGACTTCTGAACACCATCATATATCTTCATGGCTTTTAACCAAGAGTGCTTCTGATATATCTTACTAGAAGCTTCTTTCAGAGCCTGCTGCTCTACCTCCACTTCAAAGTTTCTCTCAGTCAGACCCAACTCTTGTGCCTCTAGACTACTTTTCAACTCTTATATTCCCATGGTGCTAAGATCCTTCGTGTTGGTGTAAGCCCTAGAGGCCAATACTTTTGGTACTTGTATCGAATTATTTATTATTAATAAAAGGCTTTTTCTTTATTATGTTTGTTTAATAAAGTCCCTAGAATAGCTAGTCCGTTTAATGTATCGAGTATGACTTAATCATGAGATCACATTAAACATAAGGACACTATTCTTAAAGTATCCATAGTCGAGCTTTATTGTGAAGTGGGATAATATTAAAGCATGAAGACTATTATGTTTATAGACTGATGATCACATCTCATGGATCATGGATAAGGAGTTATCAAGTCTTAAACATAGGTATGAATATTAAGAGTAATATTTATACTGGATTGACCTGCTATGAGAATACTATATAGAATGTTATGCAAAGTGTCATAAGTTATTCTCATGGTGATAATGGTGTATACCACCCTTCGACCTGAAACCACTATGGACCCTAGATGTAGAGTCGAGTGCCTTATTGTTGATCAAACGTTATCCGTAACTAGATGACCATAAAGACAGTTGATGGGTACTCCACGAAGCATGCTAAGGGACATGAGTGACCTAGATGGAATTTGCCCATCCTGCGTAACATGATAAATGTCTATGGGCCTAATATTGAACTGGACAAGGATGACACGGTCTATGCCTTGTGTTCAATATAAACATAAGGAAAAAAGGGTAATTATACACATAAGTATTATCACAGAAGGATTTGTCAGATCACATGACATTTTCGTATCTTGGATAGCAGTGATGTGTTGCTAGATATCGCTCACTGTTTATTATGTTAAATACGTGATTTAATATAATTGCCAATGCCGCGAAAACCTACAGGGTCACACACAAAGGACGGATTGATGAGAGATAGAGTAACTAAGGAACATCGTAAGGTACGGTGCACTTAAGTGAATTGTAGAACATCGTAAGGTACAGTGTACTTAAGTAGAATACAAAATATGGTAAGGTATCACGCGCTTAAGTGATTTTGGCATATTAAAAGATATGAGCCACATACACTTAAGTGGTCTTTTTAGCTTATAGCCCACACAAGTGGTTCTATAAATAGAACCCTTGTGCAAAAGCATTTGTGTAGTTGCAATTTCGTTTTCTCTCTCTCTCTCTCTCTCTCTCTCTCTCTCTCTCTCTCTCTCTCTCTCTCTCAAAGCCTTCATTCATAGCAGCTAGCACTGAGATTGAAGGAATCCGTTCGTGTGGACTGAGTAGAGGCGTTGTCATCGTTCAACGTTCGTGATCGCTCCGTAGATCTGCATCAAAGGTTTCAATCGTCACAAGAGGTAACGATTCTATCACTGATCATGCCCATTCGTAAGGATCACTAAAGGAGAAAATTTTAAATTCCGCTGTGTTTTGGATCGCCCTTCTCCTTCACTTCGAATGTTCAATTTCTACCACAATGTAATCAAACTAAGGAGTAAGACCTAAGTACCTTCTCAATGCTACTTTCTTCGGAGAGAGTTTCTCCACACGACTTCATCTCATTTGTGATCAGAATTACTCTGAAGATGTAGTCACGTACCTTCTCATTGTTCTTCATGTTGAGATTCTCATGCTGCTTAGTTGAGACTGAAGTTTCACCTTCTTCACTGATGCATAACCACCATAGCACCGTACCAGTATGTCCTACGCAGCCTCCGCTGTCATCGAATCATCGATTTTTTCAAACACGTTCGCATCCACACACTAATGGATGTATAACAGCGCCTTCTGATCCTTCTTCCTCAGATCACGTTGAGCATTCCTCTGTGCATCCGTTGCATTTTCTGGAAGTGAAACCAAAATGTAACTGTTGTTAACGAGAACAAGAACATCTTGAATGCCACACAACACACGTATCTAAATCATCTACCGATTCTAATTCTTGCCATTGAACACTGGAATGTTAGTACTTAGATTATTATTTCCTTTCATCCTCAATCTTGTGCAAATCACTCAGATCTCACCAAACATTAGTGTTTCCCAATCCCACGGAATCAAGAAATGTGATTCCGTTACGATTCTGATTCAGGAATTCAACATAAATTCAAGAAACAAAATCATTCACACAACGCCTCACCACTCACTCGTGTTTCCATGTGGATCTGAACTAGAGCTCTAGATACCAATTGTTGGTGCATAAGGTGAAGAAGATGAAGAGAGAGAGAGAGAGAGAGAGAGAGAGAGAGAGAGAGAATAACAAACTCTAACAAACTTCCACCACTATTTCACTAACGATTACATAGAGAATGATTACTTAATGGTCAAACACACTACTCACTTATATACACAAACAATAATGTCACATAGACAAAAATACTAAAAACTAAATTATCCTTCAACAGGAAGATGAATATAACCAATGTGTTGGATATTTAAGGATCAAGTACTTGACACAAAATCTTTAAAGATGAAGAAATTTAAAGAGACGAAAACAATCTTAAGTGTAATTCGTCTTTTTTTTTAATCAAATAATATATTGACTAGAACTTTATTTATTAAAGATAAATAAGTGAAATGTCCTATATTCGAAATAATATCTCGAATACCCTTTCAATTATCAACTGAATTTGAAGGTAGTCTCTATTATGAGTTGCACTTGCTTTCAAATTACTCTTTAATTTTGTGCAACACAAATTGTGCTCTTTAAACAAGGCTGTTATTTTAGTTTGTTGACAATGATGATAAAGGGTAAGTGCACATAGTTATGTCATTAGTTACGTATTTAGACGAAACCAATGATCTAGAGACATGTTTGTATTACATTGAATTAGTCACTTCTAAGTAGGTACTTAGCTTAACTTGGACTTTTCCAAGCTTACAAAACATTTGGTCCATTTTGTTCCTTTCACCAAACGTGCGATTGTGGAAGTGCTTCCAAACTACGTAGCAATGTCAAATATGGAATGCTTCTTTTGTAAAGTTGTTTGGTTAGATATAGACAAATCAATTCTGCATTTGAAAATTGATTTTAGGCAAAACTTGAAATTGGATTGATTTTGGTTATATATTTTGTTTTGATTATAGTTTTTGTAATTTTTTTTTAGGGAATTGATGTTTATATTTTAATTTCTTTTTAGTTTTGATTTCTCGTTTATATTTTTTTAATTCAAAATTAATGATATACTGTATTTTAAATAATTTAACATACAATTTTATAATGTAAAATCACCGTGAATGATTTATTTACATGTTTTAGTTAATTATAAAATTAAATAATTTTTAAAGTTAAAACATACTATTTTTTATTTTGTATTTGAAAGTTTTGGAGAGGAAGAAAATGAAGAGCTAAGATTTTGAAAATTCTTTATTTAAATATTCATGTTTTCCAAAAAAAAATTGTAATAACCAAATTTCTTCATTATTTTTTTAAGTATCAATGTTTCAAACAAAAATATTATGCAACAAATAGTATATGTCAGATAAATTGGCACATACATTTAAAAATTAAGAGGTGCCGTCAATTGAATTGAATTGACTATTATGTATGACAATTTAGATTACCCTAAGGCGCCAGATGAATTGACTACTATGTATGATAATTTAGATTACACTGAGGCACAAGATGAATTAATGTCTCCTCTTAAGTATCGAATACATTCGTCAATTGATTTGACCAGATCATGTGCATTCATTAATTTAATTGACGACACATCTTAATTTTTAAATGCAAGCGACAATTCATCTATCATGTACTTTGTGTTACCAATTTATTTTTGAAACATGAATATTTTGAAAAATGGTGGAGAAATTTAGTTATTAATTATTTTTTTATAAAACATGGTTATTTGAATTTATATTTTTTTTGGATTTTGATAGTTTTTTTTTATAATAGAAAATTTCTCTTAATTTAAAATAACTTAAATATTATATTGAAAGATTTTTTTTTAATTATTGAAAAGTTATTTGAAATATATAAATTCAATATACTTAGTTATAATATTTATAATATTAAATATATATTAATAATGAGATGGGTGTAGTTCAATTGGTATGACTAGTTAAATTAAATAAATGCAAGCTCTTAATTTAGAGTTTGATGTTTGACAACAACAACTTAAAAATAAATATACCAATAAATATTTATTTAATATTTTCTTAAAATAATATAATAAAAAAAATCGGACTAAGAGATAGAAAGATATGGAGGGAAGGAGAGAAAAATGAAGAAGAGACCGAAACTCTTAACTTTTCTCCTTCAAAAATTCTTTCTTCCCTTTCTCTAAATTCTCAATCATATTATTAGAGTTTTTTTTAAAGTTTTTTTAACTAATAAAGACTTTGATTAATTTAAAAAATTATATATATAAGGCGATCGCTCGGATTCAACCCAAAAGATCAAAATAGACAAAAAAATCAAACAAACGACTAAGATAGTTAAGTATTAATCTAGCTAGGTGGGTCCTTAACTTTCTATTGTTCCAACCTCTATACATTATCATGTCAATGATATTATCTTTCATTTTCTTATTATGTATGTCATTCCCAAAAACTTATATCGTTTCTATACCATCATATCTCATATATGCTCTCAGTAGCCGTCAACTTAAGAATAGTAGCTTTATTCCATTTTCCTTTGCTATGCTGGATAATCTACTTAATCTCTTGAATTCATCCGACTAGATGGTGTTGAACCTGAATCCAATCCAAAACCTTATCCCAAATTACCCTATTTCTTTGCACTCAAACATAAGGTGTTTGTTGAGTTTCATCTGCACTACAACAACAATTGGTTGTATAAATTAAACCAAACTTATGCAGTCTTGTTCTTGTTACAAGTCTCTCATGGCAAGCTAGCCACATGTTGACAATGGCCCTATGGCCAACCACATTACCATAAAATAGAGTCCTCCATTCAACTTTTTTGGATACTGCTATGCAAAGCCATATATATCTTTCTCGTATTAAACTTTTGATTATGCTTCATCTCATTCCAAGCTTGTAACTGCCGAGTACTATCCCGCTGCTTCAAAATAGCTTTCATTATCTAAGAGGTGTTTGCCTGCACTTTTGCCTCCATAATTTGCTGATTTTTCAGGTAGTAGACATTACCACACTTCACCCAAAGACTATCCGATTTTCCACTTATTTCACATGAGCTTCGCCAAGTTGCTTTTATTCCACACCCAGAGATCAATCAAGTTTAGGCCACCTTGACTTTTTGAACTGCACACTGTTTTCCATGCAATTGGCGTTTTTTGACTCTTATCAGTTCCACCAGTCCACAAGAAGGTTCGGCAAATCATATCAATCCTGTGAATCACAAACTTTGGGAACGACAAACATTGCATCCAATAGTTCATGATAGTAAAAGTCACACTTTTAAGGAGTTGAACCATACTTACATAGCTCAACAATCTATAACTCCAATGAGTAATTCTACCAACTATCATATCAATTAAGCTCATGTAATTATGGATAGTCAACTTCTTACTAGTCATTGAAACCTCTAAGTACCTAAAAGGAAGGACTCCTTCTTTAAATGCAGTAACATGCTTGATGTTCTCCTTGATTCTTTGATCCACACCACCAAAGTATATGCAACATTTAGCTGGAATAACCTTGAGTTCTATAGATTTAAAGAACTTACCAAATGCATTCATCATAATTTTAACTGATCCTTTATCTCTTCTAGAAAATATCAAGAGATCATCAGCAAAACACATGTTGGTGAGGCCTAATTTCTCGCACTTGGCGTGATAATTGAAGTTGTGATTCCTTTGCATCCTTTAGAGGTATCTATTCAAATATTCCATCGTAATGACCAATGAAAGCGGGGAGATAGGGCCCCTTGACGTAACCCTCTTTTAGCTTGCACAATGGTGGTATAGTCTCCATTAATATTGAATATATAAGACATTGAGGCAATATTTTAAAAATCGTACCGAAGATTGAGCCGGTGAAACTTGCGGTTTAAGGTTCAATTGGTTCAATCAGTTAAACCTACGGTTGAACCGTTTATTTAAATAAACTAATAATATAAAACTAAATTTCATAAATATGTCACACATAATCACATGTTCACCACTTAATAAAATAATTATTTCAAAAATTCATTGCAAATTTAATACAACAGTATCGATAATACATATAATAACATAACATGGTTTTACACTTCATTTCAACCTTCACTTAAGAATAATTTGACCAAATTAAAGAATTACAATAAAATAATTTAAACTAATTCAAACCAAAATTAAAATAATGGAATATAATAACTAAATAAAGTTCAAATAATTAAGAATATCTAAATTAAATAAGATAAAATACCAAAAATAAATAATATAATATACTTCACTAAACAGAAGAAAAAAAACGAATTTGAGTTGAACTACGATAAATAAATCTTAATTGACAACAACAAACAATATTGACTTGAACGATAATCAATATTGAGTTGGATATCGTAACTCTGTTTGAAAGGGACAACTTGATGATGATAGAGTATGGTTGAAAGAAAAACTATAATGGAATGACAAAACTTAAAAATGTTCGTATGGTTATAAAAAATATACAGTTTTTTTTTGTGATTGAGAATGTAGGTTAAGTTTTGATATTAACATATCAAAAATTTTAAAAAATTATATAAAAATGATTAATTTGATGCATTTTTTTGAACCGGACGGTTTTACAAAACCGGCCCCGGTTCTTTGATTCGAATGATTTTGGACGGTTCAAGAAATCTCTCTCTCTCTCTCTCTCTCTCTCCTCTCTCTCTCTCTCTCCTCTCTCTCTCTCTCTCTCTCTCTCTCTCTCTCTCTCGCTCTCTCTCTCTCTCTCTCTCTCTCTCTCTCTCTCTCTCTCTCTCTCTCTCTCTCTCTCTTCTCTCTCTCTCTCTCTCTCTCTCTCTCTCTCTCCTCTCTCTCTTCTCTATATATATATATATATATATATATCTATATATATATATATTATATATATATATATATATATATATATATAATATATATATATATATATATATATATATATATATATATAATATATATATATATATATATATATATATATATATATATAATATATATATATATATATATAAATTGTTGTGAATCATGCTCCATACTCCATTGTATTTTTGTTCAACTATATATCAGAACTTGTGAATGTATTTTTTAAAATAACATGTTTTTAAACTAAAATATTAAAATAATTATGTTTTTCTTAGAGGTGTACATGGACCGGTTTGGGTTGGGTTTGCCCAAACCTGATACCTAATTCATATAGGACACTTCGGTTTGGGTGAGGTAAAATAACCACTCATTACATCAATGGCCCGGTTTGGGCAAACCTACTAATTTTTGGGTTGGGTTGGATTGGATTGTGGGTTGCTCAAATAATTTATTTTATTTTATTAATATTAAATCACTAAATGATAAGTCATCATATTTTTTTCATAAAAAATACTCAATATTTTTATCTACTTCAAAAAAAAAAAATAGATAACCTATATTTACTATTTTTTAGCATCATAAAATAATAAATGATATTATCAACTAATAAGAATTATCATAAAATACTAGCAACAGACTTAAGTTACATGACATAAAAATGAATTAGCATCAAAATAACTAAAGAGTGAAATATTCAAAATTAGTTAAAGTCATGGTTCACTAAAATAATAAATATTAAGAGACTAAAATTGCAACAACTAAGTTAATATTCATCAAATTAATTAAAATTATAATAATAAATGTTTGATTAGTGGGCCAGTGGATTTTTTTTTGTTTGGGTCCGGTTTTATCCGAAACCCGATTTTTTAATGGATTTTTTTAGTTTTTAAATCAATATTCACCCGATTACCCGACCCAACCCACTTTTTAGGATTTTTTGGGTGTGTTTAACCATATTTTGTGGGGTGGTCCAACCCATGTACACCCCTAATTTTTCCATTAATTTTTAAAATATCTATGTTTCAAAAAAAAGTCACGTGTAACACTCAAATCAGGTGAATTGGTGTCCGCATTAGACAATTTTAAAGACAAACTAATTGAATTGACGTCTTCAATGGACCAAATCAATCAAATTAGCGCATATGTTTTAGACTTCAAAGGAAACACCGAATGAATTTGCATTTATGTTTTGCTTTTGTTTTTGTAAAAAATATATATTTTAATAGATATCATTTAGTATAAATACATATGTGCCTTATATCATATTTTTACACCTCTTCTCGTTTTCTTTTTAATCCTTTTTTCATTTGTTCTAACATGAGTAGTGTACTAGAAAAGGTACCTCGAGGTGTGGAATATGTGGCATGGATGATCAAATGGATCTTATTATCATTAGTGTAAAAAGTATTCTCGGATATAATTCAATTTAAATTAAATATTATTAATATTTAATCAATTTTCTTAATTAATTAATTATTTTAATTAAAATACGAAATTAAAAAAGATGCAAAATGTTGAATGCCTCTTTTAAGATCAAAGTATACTGCCAATTGAATTGACTTTTTATCGGAGATGTCAATTGGATTGACTCGATCAATAAAAGGCGTCCATTTATTCGACTTGCCTTCTAAAATATATCATCCATATATCAATTCATTTGACTTGAGATATGTGTTGTATTTTTTTTTATAAAACATGAATATTTTAGAAAATAGTAAAGAAACATGATTATTTGAATAATTGTGCTAAAAAGCATATATATTTTAAAAAAATTGTAAACTGTATGAGTTTCATTAAGGAAATAATATTAACATAGATTTACATCATATTTATTAATTCAACGAAAAAGTAAATAATCATCTAAAATGAAAATAATTTTATTATATATTTTATCAAAGTGTAATTTTTTAATATAATATATATTCTACTGTAAAATATTTTAGTGCATAACAAAATAAAAAATTAATCTCTTTATTTAATATTTTTTACTAATTTTACTAAAAAAAAATTATTTAAAAAACATGTCCTTTTGGGACCCAGGCGGCAATTTGACATCGTAAACTCCATTGCAAGAAACAAGAGCTTAGTTGGCCTCGAAAGTCGAAACCGCAGTAATGCAACGGTGATGAAGAGATCAAGTTTTGACGGCAAATATGTGCTGCAGACAGTGTGGATTGAAAACAACATCGCTTTTTGTTTGCATTTCTAAGTGCTATTGCCATTGCCATAATATGTAATGCTTGCCAAGTTGCAGAGACACCAACACTTGCCATTATCATTCTATTCTTTTCCATCTTTTCATTCATTTTCAACTTTTTTAAATAAAGGTGGTCACTTTTCTTAGAGTTAAAAATAAAAATGAGCATAGGTATACTAAAAATATACAATATAGTATGACAATAAGTAACAGTAATATTTTTTGCAAAATAAAATAAGTGATAATGAGTTTTAAAAAAATATAATTGAAATGGGTTTAAAAAAATGATAATGTCTATATAAACTCAGGCCCAATATATTAATTAATGAGAGAAACTCTAATGTATTAGTCACATCACAAAATAATGTTTTTAATGCAACATTTCTTTTCTTTTTTTATCTTCTCTTTTGTGGCACATTGCTTAGTTTTTTCAGTATATTAAATAGCTCTTAATTATTGACAAACTTCAAACGATCTCATTCATCCTTTCTCTCTATTATCTTTCTCTTTTCCATCATCTCAATCTCCACTTATTTTTAATAAGCACATTTTTTAAAAGGAGCTAGCTTGAGCGTTCTCCATCATATAAATTATCTTATCTTAGAGTCTACACGAAAGAATATTCAGGATAATTCAATCTATTTTGATTTTGTATAAGATAGATAAAAACTTAAATATAAAGAGGAAATAAATATGGAATTAAGCAATGAAGATGCGAGTTCGAATTACACTTTTTTTTTTTCTGAATTCGAAACCGTCTATTTATAGATTAAATAATGTAGTTTTAATATGTTACTCACCCTTGATAAAATACACAATTTCACCGACTATTTCAACTCTTTCCACTAAATGTTGCAACTTTGTATTGAGTATTACAATTATTCGAATTCAAAAATAAGTCGGAGTTAGGCGACACCGTCGAGAAAGAGTGTGAAGGTGACAAGTGACGTAAAGACTTGGGAGCACCATACTCATCATCCATGTGACACTTTCTTTAGCTACTTAATTAGTTAATAAGTGCAACTATATATATATGGAACATGAAATGAGTTAAACTTTCAATGTGAGATTCTTTTCTACACATTGAATGCACAATTGCTTATTTGCAAGAAATCGTATTATTATTGGAATACAAAAATGATTATGTATTTAATTAATCTCTTAATTAATTAATAATTACAACAACCCCACTTATTCTAATAATGACAAGATCAAATCTAGAAAGAAATAAAGAATGCTAATATAGTTAAGTATCTTTTGATTTGAACTTAACCTTAGTAAAGATAACACAAAATTTAATAAAAATTTCATGTAGTAATGCTTTGACCATGTTATTTCTTGTGAATTTATCATGAGAGAAACTCCAACTTTTACTTTGAGACGGAACCATCTCGAAATTCATATAGGTGAAGTTCATAATTTATCTACTTTACTTGAGATACACATTCTTAATATTTAACTCCATTAAGAATTTGAAAAAACTCAACCTTCCAAATGCAATAGTTAACACGATTGCATACTGTTGCACAAACATCCAAATCATAGGTTTTTCGTTACCCATTGAATTTAAGGTTAATGTTTTTTTTAATGTTAGATTGTGTTGCTACCATGGTTAGAACTCATACTCAAGGAGTTTCAGTTTCATACTTCTTGAGGTAGACTTTAATACATCTCTGATCAGTGGTTTAGTAAATGGATTAGCTAAATTATAGCTTGAACGCATATATGTGAGTGAAATGATTTCATCCTTAATTAATTTTATCGCGAAAGAATGTCTAAGACTTATGTGCCTAGGCTTTCCATTATACACTTTACTGTATGCTCTAGCTAAAATGATTTGACTATCGCAATGTATCGACACCTTTGAAACATTGTCATTAGCCAATGAAACTTCCAATAGAAGGTCCCTTAACCATTCAACTTCTTAGCCACCAGAAGTAAGAGCCACGAACTATGATCCACTGTTGAGAGAGTGATACACGTTTATTTCTTTCTCTTCCAAGAAATTACACCACCAACTAGTGTAAATATTCACTCAGTTGTTGATTTCTGATCTCCAACACTTGATATCCAACTCGCATAAGTATATCCTTCTAATATGTCAAGAAACCTACCATAATGGAGGCCAAGAATTTTGGTTTTCAAAAGATAATAGAAAATCCTTGTGATGGCCTTCCAATGCTCACCATTTGGATTATTAATAAATTTGCTCATTGTACTAACTGCAAATGCAATGTCGGGTCTAATATATTGCATCAAATATATTAGACAACCAATTGGACTAATATATTCCAATTGAGCCACAACTCTTCCAGTATCCCCTTCCTTGAAACGTAAGTGTTTGAACTTATCAAGCACTTTTTCAACATAATTTGATTGACTAAGTTCATAATCCTCACTACTTCTCTTAACTTTGATCCCTAAAATAGTGTCAAGTAGTCCAAGATCTTTCATCTTGAATGTGGAAGTTATAAACCTCTTTGTTTATAAAATTCAATTCATCTCGTTGCATATGATCAACATATCATCAATATAGAGACAAAGTAATATCACAATGTTCTCACACACATTTGTGTACAAACACTTGTCACAAGAATTAGGAATAAATCCATTTAAAAGTATGAAATATTCAAAATTTTGATGTCATTGTTTCAGTGCTTATTTTAATCCATACAAGGATTGACAAGCTTGCACACCTTTTATTCATTACCAGGAAGCACATAACCTTCTAGTAACTCCATGTAAATCACCTCATTTAGATCTATATTTAGGGATCCTTTTTGACGTCCATTAGATAAATTATAATATAGTGCAAATAAGTTAATGCAAACAATACTTTAATTGTTGTCATCCTTGCTACTAGTGTCTTTGTGTCAAAATAATCAAAAACATCCTTTTCTCTAAAACTATTGGCTATTAATCTAGCCTTCTAGGTGTTTAGTGTGCCATCACTATGACACTTCCTTCTAAACACCCACTTGCATTCAATAAGTCTTGATCCTTTGGGTAGATCAAAAATAGTTGTACCCAACGGGATCACCCAAGGCAAGTAACCGAGTTTGTGGGCATATTATGCCGCTTGACAAAATTAGTTATAGAGGTGGGAGGCTCCGACAAAAGTCAAACTACTGGAAATTCAAAAATGGCTTGAGACACGATATTACCTTTAGAGATAATTTGGGGCGTAAGGAATCCCACGACTTGAAATATTTGTTGAATACGACTCAACCATTTCTTAATTATGAGGAGAGGTACATTGTCCTTGGGGAAACCGAGCACCGGAAAACTCATGTTCCAACCGGTCATCAGGGAAGGAATCTAACGGGTGTAAAGAAGAAGGCAATTGGGGGATCTGTGGTCGGTCCAAAGATACATTTCCCTTAACACCTTCCAGGAGAAAATATGGAAAGAATGTGCCAACATAGAGTTCAGGATAGTATGGATAAATAATCCTTTCTCGATTAGAGAATCTTCTTGAACTAACAAGTCAAAATACTTCCATTTTCATAAAAGTCATGACCACAACACCAATGTTTGCATTCAACTGAAGGACATCATCAAAGGATTGATCAAGAAAGGTTGTATGTATGAATACACTACAAACGACAATAGGGTTTGGGAAGATTCCTCGAAGAGCAAGCAGTCCCTAGCCAAGATAATTAATGTTGTGACCGAGGGTATGGAAGCAAGTAGCGAAGAAGATGAGGGGCATAAAGGAAAACTCCAACACATTGTTTCAATGATGGGAGCTATGAAATTGCAGTCATCACCGATATCATTTTATTTTTGATTGTTTGTCAATTTGCGTGTATAATGCATTATTTAATTTACCGTGTAGTTGTGCTTTGTCCATTATATGAATTTATTTGCATTGTTGTTATATTTCATTTTGAGTAATAACTTGTATTCATATTCGTTCACTTCGGCTATATTTAGTCGTTGTACCTTAGAGAAAACTCTCGATTCATTGGATTAGTTATTATGTCCATGTTATTGTCTCCTTTTTTAGCCTAGCAATTAGTTTTGTATCAATATATTGAGTATTGATTGAATCACAAGTTATAAAACTTGAATCAAGGTTGTAAGGATGTATGATTCGAATCATGCATAACTGTGACACGAACCATGAAGCCTCGTAAAATTTGGGACATGTCTCTGCCTCATTTGAGTATAATCAAAGTAGAGTGGGATTCGAATCACAACTCTACTTGACTCGAATCATGAGGTACACATGACTCGAATCATGGCCTATTTCCATGATTTCCAACCTTTGATTCAAGTTGATTGTTTCTTTAATTTGAATCATTACTTTATTATTTGATAAAACACACTGCCTTAATGATTTTGAGAGTAACATCATGTGCGAGTGTGTGTACCCTCTTCCACCAATTATTCACTTTTCTCCTTTTTTCAACGAGTGAGAGTGTGTCACGTATGAGAGAAAATCTTAGAAAAGGTGTAAGGAATCACATATCTTGAATGATCGTTGTGTCTTTTTGTTGAAGAACAAGAAACCTAGAGAAAGTGATAGGAGCGATCAATCAATTCATCAAGTTGAAAAATCTCTGAACATTCACCAAGAACCTAAAAACCCATTTTTTTTACCAAGAACCTTGAGAGATTATAGTATGTGTTCTTTATTCACCAACACCTAACTCCTTGCTGATACCTTGTGATTAACCTCCTAGAATATCGATCTTGTAAGTTTCAGTTGTGTGTGTAAGAGATTATTTAGATATTATTCATCATCTTCAACATTAGTCAGGAACCATTGCGATAGACCTTTAACTCTAAAGATTGAGTATGAGGAGTAGACCAAAGGTACATTAGGGAATTTAACTTCTTCGTATCCATCTTTCTTTGGAACTGATCCAAGTTCGCCTTGTAAGCATCGTTCTCTTGTTCAATTTCCGCCATTATCTTTTGACGGTTAGCTCGAGTAAGATATCTTCGTTGGAGAATCGTCATTTTTTATGGATGGCGCGAAAGAGACAATATGAGAATCTTGGTTTTAGATGAATGAGATGCATGAATGTATGAATGCATGCAAAAAAGGTAATTTTTTAGTTTCCGGGGAATCTAAGGATTGTCGTCAATTGTATATGAGTAAACATAAATTGTAAAAAATATGACAGAAGATAAAGCCAATGGTGGGATAAGAAAATACTCGTTTTATTCATTGTGGAAGAATAAGGAGTACAATTATTATTGTGAGTGTAATTTCCTGTTAGATGTATTTTGTATGATGTCAAAACTAGGATACTTTAGTGTTTATGTATATTGGACGGTATCCTCAGTCTTAATGTGCATCTTAACATTAGAAAGCATAAAAATATTTTGGAAATGATTTAGAAAAGGTTAGAAATGATTCTACTTGGCAAAAATGTGTTTTTATGCAAGGCATAGGCTTATGTGTCGACACATGTTGTTAAGTTTTTAAGTATGTAGCTTCTGTTTATGCATGTGTGGACACATGCAACATACAAGTCGACACATAGAAGAAAAAATTTCTTCTATGAGTCGACACATATTGATGAGTTTTAAAGCCTGTAGCTTCTGTTTGATGTGCCGACTGCGAAGGGGTTTTGTGTCGACACATAGAAGAAATGTTTCTTCTATGAGTTGACACATGACCTATACAGGTCGACACATGCTTCGGAAGTGTCGACACATGACTTACATAGATCGACATATACAATACATTTTTTCAAAAAATCATGATTTTGTCAAATCTTTTGAATTCCTTTTGCCTCCAACTTGCATACATATAAATATTCCATACATGCATCATTTCAAAATACAAAACCAAAAATATACAAAGATTTCTTTTCATCTTCAACCTATGTTATATGCATACACATAAACAAATTACGCATAATCATTTTTTGTTTGGGTGCCATCTAGTAAGAGTTGATAACGTCCAATTTAGGTTGTTGAATTATAAATTGGGTTAAGAATCTTTGGGAGTTTCAAATAAGGAAACCAAGTTGGGGTTTTCCTTCAATATCAATTGGTGATTTGAAGGTTTTGGACAAGATTCTGCAAGTTGGATTCAGTTGAGTGAAAGCTTCGAAGAACGGTGGGTTCGGTCAAAGGAGTAACAGTAACTAGAGGATCATCTTGGTAAATCTTGGGTGACAATAATTTGCAATTTGGATTCGATCGAGTGAAAGCTTTGAAGAACGGGATTTCTTGCAAATGAGTAGAGTCAGACGGTGGATCAAATTGGTATTGTTGGATGACTTGATCAAGCTTAGATCAAGGGAAGAAAATAACATTGGATCAACATCAAACATAGGGTTTGAAGGGTTAGAGTGATATTTCTTTTCTTGTAAACTACAATTGCAAAGGCTAATATTCATTATCTCAATTCGAGTTCGAATTGAGGGAAGACGTACCCATAGCAAGGCCGATTGGAGAACTGCCTAAACAAATCCTTGTGTACTCTCCTTCTCTTTTACTTTTCATTTGCTAATTGTTGAATTCGTCGACTGTGCAATTAATACGTTTGGTTAAACTTTTTGATAATCTTTTGAAAAAAATTGTTGAGTTAATCACAATCTATTGGATTGTGGTTGAATTTGCAAATCAACAAAACCATACAAAAATTTAAACGAAATTTGTTTGCACACAAGGTGTTCGATAATATATCTCAATTACGTTTTTATGTATTTTGTCATTGGAAATATGCTTCACTTGTATTGTAGCATTCAAGTGATTTTTGTTAAATTATATTGATCAACTTGTTCTAATTATCATAACTTGATTCTATATACGCATATCCGAGATTTTTGATAGCGGTTTGGTTTAGACGATTCGATTCGGGTCACTTCCGCTAACCGTTAAAATTTTCAAAATAATTTTTGTAAAGTTTTAAACTTAGAATTTATTCATCCCCCTCTAGATAAGTTGCATTCGTCTAACAAGTTGTATCAAGAGCTTCGGTTAATTTTGTGCTTTAATATTCACTTATTAGAAAATGGCTACCGAACCTAAAGGGATGTACAATAGAGCGTTCATCTTTACCGCTGAAAACTATGGCTATTAGAAAGCTTGTGTGTGTATTCATATCAACTCGGTTGATAAGGGTGTATTAGACGTCATCACCAATGTTCCTGATCAAATTACAATGACCGATGGTGAAGGTGTCGTCGTATCAAAACCGGAGGCATAATGGAATCATAATTATAGGAAATTATGGTCACATGATTGGAAGGCACACAATATTCTCATATTCGCACTTGGTGTTGATGAATATTATTATGTTTCCTATTGTGAAACCGTCAAATCTATGTGGGACGCATTAGAAGTTACTCATGAGGGAACTAATGAAGTCAAAAAAAGCTAGAATCAATACCTTAACTCAAGAGTTTGAAGTATTTTGCATGAAACATGGTGAAACCATTGCCGACGTGCAAAAGAGGTTCATACATCTTATAAATCGTTTGAATGTTCTAGGTAAGCCAATTTCCAATGATATTGCTACTAATAAAGTTTTAAGGCGTCTTAATAGGGAATGACAACCTAAGATCACCGTAATCAAAGAAACAAATTATCTTAGAACACTTGATCTCACAATTTTATTTGGCAAGCTAGAAGAACATGAGCAAGAACTCACATACTTGGAAAAACATGAGAAAAAGCATGAGAAGAAAATAAAGAAGGAGAAAGGCATGGACAATGAGGTGGAAAAGAAGTCTATTGCTCTAAAGGCTTCAAGTTCAAAGTCATCAACCAATAAGCAAAGTAATTATGAAACAAGTGATGACGAGATTCTGATGATGCAGAGACGGGGTTGTTCGTCAAAAGGTACCATAGGTACATAAGGAAAAATGAATTCAAGCACTCCGACAAGAACTTGATTAGCTTTAGAAGGCTATTTAATTCCTCAAAGGAAGATAAGAATAAGAAGGGTAAACATAGAGAGGTTCATGCTACAATTATGGAAAATCCGGTCATTATAAATTAGATTGTCCATTGATCAAGAAAGACAAAGAGAAAGGCCATCACAAGAAATGTAGCAAGTCTAGAAGAGCCTATATTGCTTGGGAGAGTGAAAGTGATTCTTCAAGTGATGAAAGCTCAAGTTCAAGTGACGAATCGGCCAAGCTTTGCTTCATGGCCAATAAAAAGAAGAAGAAGAATGTAAGTCATTCTAAACTTGAATCTATTAATGAATTATCTTACTCTCAGTTTGTTTACCATGAAAATTGGTAAACAACCGTTGATCTTCCAAATTTCTAAATTTGGTTTCTCGCAGGATCGACCAGATTGATCCTAGGACATGTGCTAATTGTTTCTGAAAATAAGTTTTAATAATCGCGAACACTTCGACAGTACTCGTGGGACTAAAGAGAGAAATTGTAAAGGAAGAGTGTTTGGAACAAAGCAGTAAAAAACGTAGTTCTGGAAAGATAAAGATAAAATTTGTATTGTTGTAAAATAACTAACAATGGTGTAAACAAACGTATATTCTGTGATTTATGATTCTTCTTCACACGAATATTTGGTAAATTTACAGACTCCGTACACACTTTGACACACCCTATCCTAACATTAAAACCCTTTATTTATACTGGATCGAAATAATTGTTTCTGACGGCCCTTCAATCACGTCGAGACACATGGTGCCTTGCATGGATGTAACTATCCATTATGCTCCACGTGTACTTTCAACAGTTTCAGATAAGAGCAAAACTTCCTCTTTTATTTGAATTTTGAACCTCTAATCGAAAACCGTCTTCTACCGCTTTAAGAGATATTTCTGAAGTCTCAACTGCATGCTGACTCTTATTACCCTTATCCAGTCGAAACACCTTCATCCGGTCGAATATCACCTCCTGGTCGAAAACATCTATACGCGGGATTTCCTTTTTATGGTAATTCTTAATGGGCTTCGAAATTATGAGCTAACGAATTGCCCCTCAAAAATGTTATTTTCAACATATGAGAGAAAAAAACATTTTTTGAGACCTTGTTTCGATGCCTTAACAACTCTAACATTGTGCCAAGTGTTCCAATGTTGCAAAACTTTTCAATTTCTCCATTTTTCCGGTGACGTCAGGGTCATCATTATCTTTTTCCTAACCACCTCTTTTCATCCCACAACCGAATCTTTTCACTCATTGCGTTTCCTAGACTCTAGGAAATCATGGGCTCAGGCATTAATTAACATCTTCATCACACTGCCCCAGGAAGACACGTGTCCCACTAACTTGTCAACCATTAATGCTGATTTGAAGCGTTTTTTCTTCCAAACACGCCTATAAAACCCACAGACCTACCCATTTCACACTTTACGCTTTTTGAATTCCCAAACACTCTAGTCTTTCCTCTTCAAACAATCTTCAACCAAAACCCAGATTTCTTTCAATCTCCATAAATGGCGACTTCAAGCAAAGCCCTTAAAGAAACAGGTGTATCCATCAAAACCACCACCACCAAGACAAAAGCTCTGAAGAAGATCTCAGAGCTTCCCCTTTCACTACATTGTCTGCTCCACTCGCGGTTGGTAACCAACAATACATACCAGAGCCCAAAACGGAGGAACAACGTAGAATTTACGCTTCTCAGGCACTCATTCCCGTCTCTGTTTCTGGAAAGAATCATGCACTGTCTGGACCTCTAGCTGATTTAGATATTGATTCTAGTAAGCTTAGAGAGCTTTTTCCTTCTTATCGCAAATGCAAGCCTATAGGGCAAGCAAAAACCATAGGACTGGAATAACCACTATCGAAAACCCTAAGGATAATGATGTTATAGATTTGAGATTTATGAATAATGGTTTCAGAGCTTTCCGTGCTACTCCCACCTTCAAAGATCCCACTGATTATCTAGATTGGTTAAAGAAAGTAGAGAAAGCTAAGTCTCAGGATTGGAAAGACACATGCATTTATGACTTGATCATGCTGTCAAAGCTAGATTTATAGTACAACACCCCTATGTTGATTTCTTCATTGTACTTCTGGGACAATACACACTACGCTTTCCACCTTCCTTATGGTATGGCCACGCCAACCCTTTTCGACCTGGCCGCTATCACAGGGCTAAAACCTACCGGACACACCTATGATCCCGACATTGATGTTGCGGACACCATAGCCTTTTCGACCTCCAGTGCAGTATATTCAACGCACATTGCTCATTATCACGATAAAGATACTGACACTGTCTCCGACGTGGAGCATATATCTTTTTTGGCCTTGTGGTTGTCCCATTCTATTTTCTGTTCAAAATCCTTGCAAGTTTCCAAGAAATATCTCACTTTGGTGAATCAACTACACGTTGGGCATGATATTTGTCTAAGTGAGATGATCTTGGAAAATCTTTATGAATCATTGAGCAATGGAGTTGCTCAATTTAAGAATTTGGGCGACAAAGGGAATCTTCTCCTTTCTGACCCTTTCTGGCTATTGTAACTCTGGCTCAATGCCACTTTTGAGGCTAGTCTGCCGAACAAATGCCTCGTCGACAAAGACGCTAAGGAGATTAAGAACAGAAGGGTCGAAGGTACGAGACTAGCTCAGCTGACTCCTAATGATGAAGGACAATCCCTTCAACCGATTTTCATGAGCTACATAATGATGTTTGCCAAGCGCCATGTTTTCACTTCGAGCATGTCCCCATTTTCCTTCAGAAAGTACGATCCCAAATGGTTTACCAGGACTTTCCCATTTCCATCCAAGAAACAAGAAACATAATCTTTACTGATTTGGGAAGCCTTTTTGACCCCCAGGATTCTAACCCTTCGACTTAATCATTTGAAGGTTCATGTTACTTTTATAACCTATCAACCCAACCTTGTCGCTCGATAATTTGGGTTAATTCATGTTCTTCCAAAGTGCCTGTATGACAAAAAGGGTAGTCTCCTTCTCCATAATGCATTCCATAATGAAGCTACTGCCCTCAAGCAAATAGCCAGATACACTAGCAGAACCTAACTTACTCCGTTTAAATTCGAGCCTAACTTCCTCTGCTGTCGAGAGTTTGGGAGATGGTGGACTAAATACTATATTGAGGAATTATGTGATGTCTCTTCCTTCATTCAACTTGTTGACAAAGTTTTTCTTCTTGTGCATGAAAAGACAAGAAAAGGTACTTACACGCTTATAAAAGAAATCCAAACTTTTCAAAAACTACTTTGAAATTGCCTATAGGCCTGATGATCTTAGTCAAACCATCCGCGAAGCAGCTGTCATCCTCAAAGATTTTTTTTGTGAAGAAAATGGAAAATTTAAAGATTCCTTCATACGTTCCTCATGAGAAACGCTATGAAGTGTCTTTTGAATTATTTCCCCCAAAATTTCCTCCACTGCCTAATGCTGACTTTGGAGTGGCCATTGCCCCTCTATTTCCAGATTGATTTATTTGTGGAGACTCTATTAAAATACTTAGACAGTAGTCCCATAAAAAGGCTCAGCGGGTGGTTGCGATTTAGCATACTCTAGACAGTTTCAAAAGGCATCTTCATATAGGGATCGAAGATGTCCAAATCGAGTCGGACATATACGAAGGTGTGACACAGGAGGTTTCCCTCGAAGCACATTCCTTTTTCAGGCAATATACTTTTAGCTAACACTAACTGCTTTATGTTACTTTCTTGTTTAGCCATCAGAGTTCCTTCTAAGAAACCCACCAACAGGAGACCCGTCGAATCGAAGACCGAGGGAGGTAGCAAGCCTATAAAGGTATACTTTCGCTTTCCTATTTCCTTTTGCCTTTTTTATGTTCAATGATGCTAACATTCCCATTCTTAACTCAGGCTACTCGAAAACCTCCTGTAAGCCACATTAAAATCCAAAACCTGTTGAGGTCTCCGTCATAATAAAGTCCGACGAAGAGGATTTGTCGCCAGTTCTCGACCTAACTTCCAAGAAGACGAAGCAACAGCCAAAGGCTATTGATACTTCGAGCCAGCCTCCAGCAAAACTCCCAAGGAAGAGGCCTTCTGCACTTACTATCCAAGAGCCCACTCCTGAAGAGATGGAGAAGATAGCAACAACCCAAAGTGAGAGTGACAAATCTAGTCCTCAGGTCGAGGGTGATAAGGTAAAACAAACTTCACTCTGCCTTACATGGTTTATTTACCGTCTTTCGCCATTCATGGTGTCGATTGTATTGATTTCAGAGTGGCGTAAGCATCGTCGTTCGAACCAAGATTACAACCTCCTCCGCGCCAGCCTCTACAACAGATGTTTTAAACAGTGCTAGCGAACCCACTTATCGACCATCGTTTGAAAAAGGGTCTATATGTGAGATTAACCAACCTCCCTCTGGTGACCTTGATGTTTCACCACCGAAGACTGCTACTTAACATTCTCACACTAGCGATTCTGATTATGAAACTACTTCGATCGAAGAAGGTGAGGCTGGAGGGAATCCAGAACCCATGGTTGTGGATGAATTAGTTAAAGACGAAGATACTCCTGAATATGATTTATATAACGTCGAAGAAACAATCAATCCTCAGGGAGAAGGTGGCAATGTTGAGGATATGGTTATTGAGGAGGAGAACGAAGGCAACCAAATCCCAGTCCCTGACAATGACAAAGACTTTGCAGGGAGGGAAGTCGATACAGGCGAAGGGCAAGCTCAACATCAGACTCTTGTTACTCCAACTATTACAGTTATTCCAACGGGCGGAGTTTTGACAAGTAGTACTGGGGGTATTTCTGCAGAAAGACTGGCTATTCTGAAACGAAGCCAACCCCTTGAGTATTTGAAGGCTATGTTAAGCTGCAGGGAAAGTTCCTCTAACCAAAGCCTTAGCACTGCTTCGGTGTCTGAAGATCAACCTTCGAGCACTCCTGTAGATAAAGTACTTTCCAAGATTAAAGACAAAGTCTTCAAAGGTGACTTGTTCCTGCTGCTGTTGGCTAATCCTTCTGCCCCTTTGACCCTAAAGGCTCTTCTTAACCAAGTCGACCTATTGGAAACTTCTTTTGAAGTTGCCAACGTTATATTGGAGATAGGTACTATAATCGACCAAGTTGTTGCAGATCATAAGTTGCTACCTCAACTTATAGGAAAAATTGAGAAGAGGTTTGGTTCTGAGGCTGCTGCCTGGGATGCTGCCATCGAATTTACCAACAAGGCGATGAAATTGGAACAGACCAAACAAAAGAATAAAGAAAAGATTGAAGGCCATATCGTGACATTGCTTCTTGGAGGAAGCAAATAGAAGAACTTCAGGCGAAGATTTCTGATGTAGAAAAAAGCAAAAGTCAACTCTTAGAGTTTGATGATGCTTTAATGGCTAAAAAGCTGGAATTTGGCATGGAGTTCGTCGAACAGGCTCGACAACTTGAGTCTGACCTCAAACTCCTCCGATCAATGAGATCTTTATGTGAGAAACGTCTGGAACTTCTTAAAGCCAAGTACCTTCAGATCAAGGCCAACCTTCCTTTCTAGTTTTTCTCCTTTCCATTTTGTCTATTTTTAATAAATGAGAAATTTTCTTTGTCATGAATATTGGCCCTTTAGACCTTCGAATCTAATATAACCATTTGGCAGTTTTACCATATTGGCTTTGCTTCACTTATATATAACTATTCGTCTCTTATTTTTATCTCTTGGAGTACTGATCTATATTTTTTCAAATATTTCCCATTCACTCTTAGAATCCTCCTATCTTCATTAAGCTCTTCGATTTCATAGGCACCATTAGAAAATACCTGCAAAATATGAAAAGGGCCTTCCCACTTTGGGGACCACTTTCCTAAGGCTCTACCCTTTCGATCAATTGGAAGGATCACTTTCCAGACCAAGTCTTCAAGCAAAAAACTTTTGAATTTCACCCTCTTGTTATAAGAAATTTCTATTCTCTTCTTCTTCCATTTTAATAATTCCAAAGCATTTAACCTTTCTTCATCTAAGTTAACTAATTCATCCAGCATCATGCTCCGATATAACTTTGTTGGAAGTTCATGGTGCATTTGAATTCTTATAGATTGTAAGTGAATCTCTACCGGTAGAACAACATCATGGCCAAAAGTTAGCCAGAAAGGGGTCGACTTAGTGGCTTCTTTGGGAGAGGTACGATATGCCCACAAAATCTGATCTAGAGTTTTGTGCCAATTTCTAGGCTTCTTCCCCACATGCTTCTTAATCAAACCAATGATCACTTTATTGGAAACTTCAACTTGTCCATTAGCCTGAGCCTAATAAGGCGTCGAAGTTAATAGTTTGAAACCCATTTCTTTAGAAAATTCTTGCATTTTCCACCAGTGAATACTGACCCTTATGCTTTTGGATAAATTCGATCACATCCTCTTGATTCACGTTGGTAAGGGTATAACTTTGATCTATTTCGTAAAATAATCAACGCCCACCAATATATATCTTTGACTTTTAGATGATGGTGGTTGAATTTCCCCAATTAAATCTAAAGCCCAACCTCTGAATGGCCAAGGCTTGATGATAGAGTGCAGTTCGCTTGCAGGAACATGTTGTATCCTCGCATGTATCTGACACTATTGGGCCCCTTTTGCAAATTCAATGCAATCTTTCAACATAGTAGGTCAATACATCCTTTGGCGAAATAAAAGCCATTTCATCTTATGACCAATTTGATGTGCCCCACACGCCCCACTATGGACAATCGAAAGGGCTAAATATGCTTCTGACTCACTGAGGCACTTAAGCAAAACTCCCTCGGGAGACTTTTTAAACAACTCTATACCCAAAAGAGCATAACTTAATGCTCGATACCTGGTTTTTCGATCAGCAAACGCTATTGGATTCTGTAGATATACCACTATTGGTTTTCTCCAAGCTTCATCTGTCAAATTGTCTACTGCCAACATTTCGAAGTTCCCCTTATCAGCATATCCTAACTTCGTCCTTTCTAAGTCTGAAGGGGTTAATCTGGTTGCCACGACCTTTCCTGTGACTTCGATGACTTGTTGCAATTTTTCTTTTGAAATTTTATACCCAGATGCAATCTGAGCCAAATCATTAGCCACTTGATTTTCTAGTCGAGGTATGTGTCGAATAGTAGTCATTTCAAATCTTTTTAGCAATCGACTGGTTATTATGAAGTACATGATTAAATTCTCCTTAATACACTTGTATTCCTTTGTGATTTGTTTTATGACTAACTCTGAGTCACCCATTATTTCGACTCGAGTTGCCCCCAATTTCAACAATATTTTAAGTCCGACTATGAGGGCTTCATATTCAGCCTCATTGTTTGAGCATCGACCCTCCACTATGTACTTGAATCATGTTGGAATTTTATTAGGAGAAATAATTAGAAATCCTATGCACGTCCCATCCTTGTGACTAGACCCATCAAAGTACAACTTCCAAGGTTCTAATTCGAGGTAATCCAGTGCATTCGTATCTATGGAGTGGTCGACTATAAAGTCTGCTACCACTTATCCTTTAACAACCCTTAATGGCATGTATGTTAAAGAAAATTCGATTAACGCTAATGCCCATTTCCCAATTCGACTGTGCAAAATCGGTTTGGATAACATATGTTTAATAACGTCGAAATGAGATGAGACATACACATCAACAGGTTTTATATAATGCTTCAACTTTGTACAAGAGAAATATAAGCATAAACACAATTTTTCAACTATGCTATACCTAGTTTTTGCATCATTTAAGACCCTACTGAGATAATAGATATCTCTTTCGATACCATTATCATCCTCTTGAGCCAACATGCTCCCTAAAGTCTTGTTAGACGCAGATATATATAGTCTCATACTTTTATTTCTACAATGGGGCGTCAGGATTGGTGGATGACTCGAGTATGCTTTAATCTTATCAAATGCTTCTTGTTGAGCCTGCCCCCATTCGAACCCGTCTTTGTTGAGTCAAAGCAATGGTGAAAAGCTTGCGTCTTCCCACTTAGGTTTGAGATGAATCTCCTCAGGAATTGATCTTGCCTAGTAGTGACTGTAATCCTTTCTTTGTTGATGGTGTTTTCGCTTTCATTATGGCCTTAGTCTTATTTTGGTTTATTTCAATCCCCTTCTTGTGGACCTCAAAGCCTAGGAAATCTCCAGCCTGCACACAAAAAACACATTTTAGAGGATTCATTTTTAGACCATGTTTTCTCATCCTTTCAAATGATATTCGAAGATGGTCAATGTGACTCTTCCCTGAAATAGACTTAATGACAATATCATCTATATAGATTTGCATAAAAGTCTATAAAATCATGGAAGATCGAATTCATCGCTCTTTGGTAGGTTGCTCCAGCATTTTTCAAACCAAAAGGTATCACCACCCATTCGTAGGTGCCTAAGGCTCCAGGGCATCGAAATGCTATTTTTGGGACATCTTCTTCTGCAATAAATATTTGATTATACCCAAAATATTTGCATAGCATGCTTAAATATTCATAGCCTGCGAGCATTGAATATTCATCCTTAGGGTTTGCAATATTTAGGTCTCTAAAATCTATGCAAACCCTCAAAGTACCATTCTTTTTTACAACAGGCACAATATTAGCTAACCATTCAACATACCTGGTTGTGCGGATGAAATTGTAGTGAAGGAGCCGTTCGACTTCTCCTTTAATCTTCGAAAGTATTACTGGTGCAAATCGCCTTGGATTCTGCTTCACATGCTTCTTTCCAGGCTTGATTGTCAATTTCAATTCGACCAGCTCTCTCCTCAAACCAAGCATTTCATCATAGTCCCATGCGAAACAGTCCTTGAACTCTCTCAACAACTGGACTACTTCGACCTTTAGTTGAGGATGGATATTGGCACTAATGTAAGTTGGTCTTTTTATCAATCCCTCTCCCAAGTCTACTTCTTAAAGGGGATCCTGAGCCAGCATTTTAATGTTTGTTACTAGCGGATCCTTCTCGAAACCCAAAGGCTCATCATCGTAGATAGCATTGAGCCTCTGGTCTTGCTCTTCGTTCTAACCTATGTCAGGTGGCATTGGATCAAAGTCATTCCCAGGACCTATTGGATGAGAAACTTCACTGGCTTCGACAACCATGTTTTTTACTTCGGCCTCTAAGGCCAATTGTTGCTTGTTTTCGGCTATGTAAGCTGAAATCCTTTTTAGCGTCGTAAACTCAGTCATCATTACTGAATTCGCTTCCCTAACCCGTGGGTTCAATTCCAGACGCTTCTAAATATCCAAAGTCGTCTTTGCCTACTATTTCCCTGTCCCAACGAAAACCATTGTGAGGGTGCAGTGACAGGGAACAATAAGCGTTGTCATCAGGGGTGAATGCAAAATCGGTGGAATCACATGGAGCTATGTTGGCCAAATGTTTGTCGAACTGGCGCCTGTCGATATGATTGATAGGGTTTTGAAGTACCCCTGATCCGTCTCTATGTTTTCCACGATACCATCTGGGCGCCAAATTATTATCCTCTGGTGCAACTGATTGTAGTTAGCCTTCGTTTCCACAATCATAAGCATTGTGGATCTTGTGATTGTCCCTACTGTTAACTCGACTTGGATGACTCCAAGAGTGGAACCTATTTTACCTTCATAGTTAGTAAGCACCATATTATGAGGTTTGGCATCAGTATCATACTTGCCAATTTTTCTCAGCATGCGGTGAGGCATTAAATTCACAGTCGCTCCACAGTCCACCTATATTTTATTAATGGGGACGTCTTCGACTTTTCCAGTAATGAAGAGGGGTTTGATATGGATTCTCATGACCTCATTAGGTCTCTCGAAGAAGGCATTTTGCTCTTCAACGCAGCCATTATTCATCACATAGTAACATACTGGCTTATGAGCAACCATTTCTCTCTCCGTGATGTTGTTGATATCTTCGACTTTAGTAATCCGATTGAATTCCCTATGCATCACAGACACCACCCCGACTAGAATATCTAACGAAACCTCCGACCCTGAGTCGAAGTTGTCAGTTAGTATTTCATCTTCAGCATCCACTTGATCATATCTTTCTCTAGCCGCTTCTGCTGGATCATTGAGTTTTCTTTTGACAAAACTTGAGTTTTCCCTTTGCTTCGCAGGCACGTTGGTGCTTGACTCAACTTTGTCCTTCTCATCGGCTTCTCTCAGGGCTTTCCTTCTTCTTTGTTCCCTCTGCCATTGAGATCTTGTCATAGGGTTTTTTCCTTTATAATCCTCAAATACATGGGAGGTTCTTTTATCAGCCCGAAATTCTTTACGGTAAGCCAATGACGAACCCCTTTCGACTTCGAATTTCTTCCATTTCCCTTGACTGTGTTTCCTGCCATCAGTTGGCTTGACCCACTTCCAATTCGACCCTTCGACACTAGGTTTGAAGGAAGTGGGTTTAGTGATCGGCCCTATTCGCTTGGCTTCACCAATTTTCACCATTGGCTGCCTTGGATCGGGATACCCCCTGGGGTCGAAATCCCTTCAAGGCTGAACAACCTGATGATTTTGAACAGCCTTGCGACCATCTTGGTGATTCGCTCTCCTTACCCCTTCGAGATTTTGAGTTGCCTTTTTGTTGAACACAGCACTGCACCGAGGTCACAACATAACTTCTGATTTCTTCTTCTGACACCTTCGAAGGAAATCAGACAACGTTTCATCCTCTTTAGGGAAAGAGATTTTGTTATATTCTTCATGTCGACATTCATCGTCAACTTCCATGGAGGTGTCCTGGGACATTTCGACCATATTGACCTCCATATTGACATCTCCAATGATGTCCAACTTTTGGAATTGTAACTGAAGGCCCTCAGTGGACTTGTCCATCTGTACGAAACCATCAGCAGTTTCTTTGGTGATCATCATCAGCTTGGAACCTTCAGCGTCCTCAGCGTCAGAGACATCAGTATTTTTGTTGATATCTCCCAGATCTTTTTGAATGAAATCATTAAGAGATTCCTGCTCGAAGTATTCAGAACCCTTTTCTATAACAGGTTCTTTGACAAAGTCTTCAGTGACTTCAGTCATGTCGAAATCCTCAGTGACTTCAACAAGGTTCATTTCTTCTAGCTCCGTGTAATGGGCCTCAACTACTTGTAGAGGGTCGGAGTCGATCTTCATCTGGCTCCGTGTTTTGTCTCCGAATTTGAGTCTCCCTTCCTGGATGGAATTTTTCACAATATCCATGAAAAGAAAACATTGAGACGTTTTATGACCTAGAAAACCATGGTATTTGCAAAACCCTATCTTCTTTCTTTGTTCTAAAGGAGGTATTTGGCACTCGGAGGTACTATCATTTGACCATCCTTAACTAATAAATCGAAAATTTCATCACATTTCGTAACGTCGAAAGTATAAGTTTTCTTGGGAAATTTTTCACTCTTTTCTGGTTCGACGGGGTTTTTTCCATTTGAAGGCGCCAAAACTTTACACGCATATGGTGGCCCTTGTGTCAATTCAGCAAGGTCGATCTCGTTATCGTCGAAGTCTGAAAGTCCCTGACAGGAACCTTCATCATCATTTATGAAATCGACATAGGCTACCCTTTTACCTTTATTCACCCTAGCATTTTCTTCCCTCAAACATTCTAACTGTCGAACCCTATCAGCCAGTTGGACCATATCTCTTAGATATTGGGTATCCAATTTCTTCCTAATCGAATAGTCAAGGCCCCCAGCGGCCATTTCGACCAGTTCATGCTCTAGTATTTGTGTAAAACACCTAGCTTTGAGCAATCGAAACCTATTCAGATAGTCATCAATTCGCTCAATAAACTTTCGTTTGATACTAGCCAATTCCTTCAGACTTATCTTTGTTTGTCCCATATAAAATTGCTCATGGAACATTCTCTCCAGTTGATTCCAAGTGTGGACCGAACTTTGGGGCAAGGTGGTGAATCATGTAATCGCATTCTTTGTCAGTGAACTCAGAAAAAACTTTATCCTAATGCTCTTATTGTTTGACATGTCTCATGCCTCAATTAAGTATCTAGCCAAGTGCTCAACAGTGGATTCAGTAGTATCCCTAGCAAACTTAGTGAATTTGGGGATTTTGGTTCTAGGGGGTGCTTCTGCCTGTAAGATATATTCTGACATAGGTGATGTATAATTTGGCCTTCGAAGGCCGAAATTTACCCCATTTCGCACCATAATCCTCTCAACCATGGCTGCTAAATTATTATCTGCTGCCAAATCATCATGTCGAACTTGCCGTATGATATCGTCGATATTTTGTGGTTCCCTGGGTATTTGTGGTTCGATCCTAAGGGGTAGTGCTCCTCCCCTCTGATTTTATGGGATCTGGTTGATAGTAAGGTCTTCTTCAAATGTGGCTTCCTGATTTTCTCTCACCCAATCCCTAGGAGGGTGTCGTTGGTGCTGCGGTACACCAAGGAATTCAGACATTCGTGCCACCTGCGCTGTCATCTGTTGATTCAACTGAGTCGTATTTTGAATCAGAGGATTCAATACGGTGGTCAAGGTTTGGGTTAACATTTGGATCATCTCATGGTTGCTTCCGTCCATCTGTTGCCTCCACGCTGCTGCGGAGTTATTGGTAAGACTAGGTAGTTGTGTCTGGTGCCTCAAACTTGAAGATTAGTTAGTTCGACCCATGTTAACCCAGACCCTTGTATTGGAGAATTTATGTTAACCACTGGTTTTGAAAAAGTAGGACCAGCGTTGTGTAAATTAGCCATCACTGAAGTCGGTATTCCGTATGGCTATTCTCGACTACCAAATAGTATTGAGAAACCAGGGGGTACCAAAGGCCTGTTTGGAATATCTCTAATTGGTGGGGGAGTATGAGGAGGTCCCCTAGGCCCAATGTAGGTTAAATTGGTTCAGTATGGGAAATCGAATAGGCACTGAACTCACCATAGATGGAACTATTTCAAACATGTGCGATGTGGTCATGCTTGCCCCTATCGAAGAAGAAGGGGGCGTTATGTTACTGGTTGATGGATTTTGAGAGTTTTGGTTATCTGGCGCATTTACATTTGCCATCCTCGTATGGGATTCTCTCCTTGGTCGTTGTTTGTTGTTTATGCATACTTTACCACTTCTCAATAACATACAACGGATCCTTCCCCAACAACAAAAAATGACTTAACAACCCGAACTAAAAATAATTCAAAATGTTAGCACCATCCCACTGGGCGTGCCAATTTGTTTAATATGAAAATTGGTAAACAACCGTTGATCTTCCAAATTTCTAAATTTGCTTTCTCGCAGGATCGATCAGATTGATCCTAGGAAGTGTGCTAATTATTTTTGAAAATAAGTTTTAATAATCGCGAACACTTCGACAGTACTCGTGGGACTAGTAACTATAACTTTACAGTAAAATGCTAATATGGATTAAAGAGAGAAATTGTAAAGGGCTGATAATAAACAACTGGCAAAAGTAAGTTTTCAAAGCAAAGAAACTTAAGACTTTAAAGTGACGAAATAAAGGAAAAGTGTTTGGAACAAATCAGTAAAAAACGTAGTTATGGAAAGATAATGATAAAATTTGTATTGCTTTAAAATAACTAACAATGGTGTAAACAAACATACATTTTGTGATTTACGATTCTTCTTCACACGAATACTTGGTAAATTTATAGACTCTGTACACACTTTGACACACCCTATCCTAACACTAAGACCCTTTATTTATACTGGATCGAAATAACCGTTTTTGACGGCCCTTCAATCACGTCGAGACACATGGCGCCTTGCATGGATGTAACTATCCATTATGCTCCACGTGTACTTTCAACTGTTTCAGATAAGAGCAAAATTCCCTCCTTTATTTGAAATTTGAACCTCTAATCGAAAATCGTCTTCAACCGCTTTAAGAGATATTTATGAAGTCTCAGCTGCATGATGACTCTTATTACCCTTACCCAATCGAAACACCTTCATCTGGTCGAATATCACCTCCTGGTCGAAAACATTTATACACAGGATTTTCTTTTTTTGGTAATTCTTAATTGGCGTCGAAATTATGAGCTAACACAGTTACAAAAGAGTTTTAAAAATCTACATAGAGAAGTCGTAGACGCTTTAAAAAAGTTAGCTTCAAACAATAATTTTTTCACATTTAGAAGCTAAAGTGTTACTTACAAAGTAATGCGGACAATGTATGAAACATCGTTGCAACCGAATTCTTATGTGTCGTGTCGTGATTAGTAATTATGACTTGTGGCATGTTTTCTTGGTCCTTCAACATAGTCTTGCACATTTCCAAAGCCCATGTAACGTTGTCCTCTTTTTCGGATTCAAAAAATGCAAAACCGACTGAATAAGTCATCTGTAGAAGCAACACCAACAATTTCCAGGAGTGGAAGTATATACTTGTTTGTTTTGTATGTTGAGTCAATTATGAGCACGGAGGGAAAGGAGTTGAAAAACTTGACAAAATCGGGATGACTCAAAAATATATCTTAAACGGTGATTTTATCCTCACAAACTCTATACCTCAAAACATAATCGTCATCTTTCAAAAGTTTCAAGAGTTGTTGCATCTCAAATATTGGTCATTTTACCGTCTTGTTGTCTCGAGCACGCATGTTGTATATTTGTTTGATATTTGAAACATTTATATGTCTTTTTCGTTTTAAAGATACGAGTATGTTTTTAGGCGCCACCATGTTTAATGTCATGTTCGAAACAAGTTTCATCTCCTCCGAAACAAGGTGATATACAATGGGATGATCAACTAGTTTGTCAATCAAGGCATGATTATGTATACCGGAAATCACATTAAATTTTCATGTCTCATCTGCCATACAGTATCCACACAATTTAAATAAACACTCACATTTCCTTGATCCAATTTCATCTCGTTTCAACCTCCTAATCTTTGGTTGGTACGTGCCACTTCTTTCGTATATCATTGTTACAAATATTTGTCTTCTATCTGAATAATTGTCGAATCTTCTGATGACAACGCCAAACCATAATTTTCTGACCTCCCTACAGACCCATTGTAGCATATTTCACGAACAATAAACACTTGTATATTTGTAAATTATGCACGGACATCTACATCGACAACAACCGGTCGAACACTCGGTTTAACATAATTGTTCACTTCATCCGATTTAACATCATCATTCACTTCATCCAATTTAATATCATGTTTCACTTCTATCGGTTTAACATTCACACTAACAATAGCTTTGAAAAACATATTCGATTGCACCATATCTAATACCACCAATAATTAAAAAAATAGTGTTAAAAATCAAACTAACGGGACAATCTAGAGATGCATTTGAACCACACCAAACTTTATCCAAAGATGTATATTCGGATTCAACGTCCATTTTTTTTAGCTCAATAACAAGATTAATGCAATGAATGAGGAATGAAATGAATGAATTTTACCTGCAATTCCAACTTGTTTTGCTCCCTTTTATGTGTTAAAATTAAAGAATGATGTTTTGATGATGAAAATTTGATTAAAAATGAGAGCAATTTTTTTTAAGAGTTTTGAAAATGGAGTGTAGTTTGAATATGGAGAAAAAGACTATGCAAGATGGTGTTTTATTCAATTTTTCACTAGATATTTTCGAATATGCTTCTCAGAAAATATCATTAGATCGTTAAATTAATTAGCTTAGAATAAAAACACAATAATTGAGTGTTGGAGTTATTTCGGAGATGCATCTCCAGATACACCCAAATATGACACGGAGATGCATCTTCGGATCATATTTTTTGCAAAATCTGGTGAATCTCATAAAAACTGCATTTTTGATATGATTTTAGGTGCGTCCGGAGATGGATCTCCAGATGCATGAAAAACATTTTTGAATTTTCAAAAGTGTGGAAGACACCACCAAAAATGAAAAATGCATTTCTCTTGATTATTAGAATGTTCAATGTGTGTATGACCCAAAACCCATAGTTTGTCGGTAGAGTAAAAAAGTCTCATGGTTTCTTAAAGTTTGAATATATAAAAGTTATTTTTCAATTTAGAAAAGATATCCTAATTGTTGCACTTCAACGAATCTCTTTCACCAGGGGTTAGTCCAAAATTGGCAAAATAACGACAGAGCTAATTCCATAGGATATTCGTTAAAGGATCATATTAGGCTACAAACAAATTACGAGGACTTTATTGTCATTTAATTACACGCGTTCTTGTTTGTAAAAAGAACTGGTGGATACAGTTGAACTTGGATAACGTGGCCCAATCCACAAAATGTCCAATGATATCCATGCATGTATGTAACAAAATCTAAACTCACTCCACACACTACACAACCTTCATGTGTAAGACATTGATTGAAACACGGACAGGACAAGGTTCTTCACCGATAACTCAAATTCCCATTTTGTCCTTCCTCCGGTGACCGGAAAATATGGCAGTCTCTGCCAGAGGTCAGATAATGCTCTCGTCTACCGTCAAGTTGCGCGAGCCAACAATGATGGCTAGTAGGAACTTGAAGGTTATGAAGTTTTCTAATGGAGAAATGATGGGACGAAAGATTGAGCTTCATGTTGGTAACAATGGTTGCACTAAGAATGTTGTTAGGAAAAATATATCCATGTCTCTCACGGCTGACGTGGCTAACGAATCCAAGGTTTATCTGAATTAACTACCACTTAATTTGCTTACAATACTAAATAAATAAACTTTATGTAACATAATCGAAAAGTTTCAATTATGTTGAACGGGAATATGGGATAGTGCAGTTGAAAGATATAGATATGGCAAAAAGTGACCCAAGGACAGTTGTAGCAGTTATACTCGGTGGAGGAGCTGGAACTCGTCTCTTCCCTCTCACTAAGCGACGAGCCAAACCTGCTGTAAGTAGTTTTTCTATTCTTATTCTTTCTCCAATTTCTTAATTCTATAGATTAGTCCTGCAAAGCACTTAGACAAACATGATACTGACACTAGACACAGACACGTGTTTATAGGACACCGGCACATATCATACACATCTTCAATATGAAGTATCAGAGTGTTATAGTGCTCTTCGGCTGCATAATGTAATGCAGCTAGATATGAATTTGAATATCTTCTTTGGGGGTTTCTTATGGTAGGTTCCACTTGGAGGTGCTTACAGGCTTATTGATGTGCCAATGAGTAATTGCATTAACAGTGGTATCAACAAAGTGTACATTCTCACTCAGTTTAATTCAGCCTCACTCAACAGGCATATTGCACGTGCTTACAACTCTGGTACTGGTGTCACTTTTGGTGATGGCTATGTTGAGGTATCTCTCGACCAATGAGGCGTCTTTTTCCTACATTACTTGCATTCTAAGTCAACTATGTGTCTGTGGCTGGTAAGCAGACACAAATTGATTTCTAAATTATCTTTTATCTAAGAGTGCTTGTCCTGTTTCAGGTTCTTGCAGCAACTCAAACTCCAGGGGAACAAGGTAAAAAGTGGTTTCAGGGTACTGCTGATGCTGTGAGGCAGTTCCACTGGCTCTTTGAGGTATTGTTGGCCTAAAATAATTAAGAGAGCAGCCGTAAACAAGTTACTTAAGCACTTATTGCATAATTATTTATTAAATTAAGTATTTTTATAACAAAAAAGATAAATTATAGGTAAAATAATTTCATATAAATCATAAGCTAATCCTTGAGAGCTTATGAAAGTAAGCTAAAAACAACTTATAGAATGTCATAAACTGTTTCTATAAATTCTCTAAAATAGACTCAGAAATGCATATGCTAATAGATAACTACGAATAAGTCGATCCAAACAGACCTCAGAAGGAATTAGATGCTGGTTAAAATATGACTTTCATGATGTAGGATGCCAGAAGTAAGGATATTGAGGATGTTTTGATTCTCTCAGGGGATCACCTCTACAGAATGGACTATATGGACTTTGTTAAAGTAAGGCATCATGATTCATGTCATATAATTTAAGCAATTATTTTCTGTTTCAATTCAGTTAATTCATTCAAATTATTTACTCTATGATGTTTTTGTTTTTACTCGATTTCTTATCTAGGATCATCGAGAGAGTGGTGCAGACATCACTCTTTCTTGCTTGCCAATGGATGACAGGTAGGTTGCTCCCCATAAGTTGTAAGACTCGTGTTATTACGGTTAATCTCTTGGTTCAGTAATACTATCAGATATGTTACTGTTTAAAACCCTACTATGCAACCATTATAGCCGCGCTTCAGATTTTGGTCTAATGAAGATAGACAATAAAGGGAGGATCCTTTCATTCAGTGAAAAGCCTAAAGGAGCAGATCTCAAAGCAATGGTAATACTCATGTTTATCATTACTTCCAACTAAAATACTACAAGTTTCAAAAACTAGATTCACAGCTAATACTGCTTCATAATTTAGCAAGTGGATACAACTGTTCTTGGTCTCTCAAAGGACGAGGCTCTAGAAAAACCATACATTGCTTCGATGGGAGTGTACGTCTTCAAGAAGGAGATACTTCTTAATCTATTAAGGTACGGATCATTATCAGTTAAAACGTTAGGCTTTTCTTGTGGCTCACGTCATCTATCAATGTATTTTTTAAAATACAGAAATATGCACAAATATGTTGATCCTATTGCAAAGCTTGTTTGCTCAGTGCTACCAATTGATTTAATTTAGATGGCGCTTTCCGACTGCAAATGACTTTGGATCAGAAGTCATTCCTGCCTCAGCTAAAGAATTTTACATGAAGGTATGACTGAAAAAACTAGAAGAGAATGTGGAAACTTACCTTTGCATCCAGCAGAAAGTTCACTTTCACTTATTATGAATATTTACGGCAAAATTTTGAATGCAGGCTTATCTCTTCAATGATTACTGGGAAGACATAGGGACCATCCGATCATTCTTCGAGGCAAATCTAGCCCTCACTGAGCATGTGAGTGTCAGATTTATATGTACAGCAACAATTAATTGAGTTTCGATGCAATGAATTTAACAAGTTCAGTTGTAAAAGCTTAACTATTCAACATAATTTGAATTAACTAGTTTTCATTGAGATTTGAAAGAACAATTTTCTCGATATAAAATGTTAGCCACTTAGAAAAGCTTACTTTCTAAATTTTCAGCCGTCCAAGTTTAGCTTTTACGATGCAGCAAAACCAATGTACACATCAAGGAGAAACTTACCACCTTCGACGATTGATAATAGCAAGGTCATTCTACATTTCCCTTTGCACATACCATGTGATTACCACTTTTCTGCCATCAAATCTTAAATATCACTAGCATGTGTTCTTTCTTATGCAGGTTGTTGATTCAATCATATCGCATGGAAGCTTCGTGAATAATGCCTTCATAGAGCATAGTGTAGTTGGAATCAGATCAAGAATAAACTCAAACGTTCATTTAAAGGTTCAGTTTAACCATTCTACTAAGTACAAAAGATAACAGTGCATTTTGTTATCAGCACTAGCATAGTTTTTACATGTGCATTCATCTAGCTCTATTGTGTTATATTTGTATGCAGGACACAGTGATGCTTGGTGCTGACTTCTATGAAACTGAGGAAGAAGTGGCTGCACTGTTAGCTGAGGGGAGAGTTCCAGTAGGAATAGGAGAAAACACAAAGATCAAGTAGGAAATGCAACTCTCACTCTCATAGTAACGCTAGTTACTGTTATTAATATACAAGCTCATTTTTTCTCATATATTTGCAGGGATTGTATTATTGACAAAAATGCTCGAATCGGAAAGAATGTTACCATAGCAAACTCAGAGGTATGCTTTTAAAACTAATTTACAGTAAAATACTACCCTTGCCGTATAAGCATGAAACTATCATTAAATTTTCTATATAAGAGAACAAATAAATCAAAATTAATCCAAAAAAATAAATCTAGACCCCTCAAAACATATAGTGAATTTGCTAATTGTATTACCTGCAGGGAGTACAAGAAGCTGATAGATCTGCAGAAGGGTTTTACATCCGTTCAGGCATCACTGTCGTATTGAAAGACTCAACAATTGAAGACGGACTCGTCATATGATAAAGTCACCAATCATTTGTTTGAACCATTTTGCCATGGATTTGAGGATGAGATTTTTTTATTTTATGAATTGTAAAAATAAAAATAAAAAACACAATGGATATAAATATATTGGCATATCATCCATCTTATATTCCAACCCTGTCTGTCTTGACATATTATAGAAATTATTAACTCAAGTGCATATTTTACACAATAAAACATATTACACATTTGTTATTCATACTTTAATTGCAATCGCTTTACTCTATATGGATTCATTATCAAAGAAATTAGATTTTGTAAAATATATATTTAATTGCTTTTAATATTAATTATTACTTAATATAAAAAAAAACACAACAGAAATTTTAGTATTAGTTAAATAAATTATTCAAAATTAAAAAAAAAAAGTAGTGATTTAAGATTAATGGCTATATGGCCCATAGAGGGGGGAAGCAGGTCAAGCTTCTGAATTTAGAGTGTATCTGGAAAAAAAAACTTATTGTGTATTATTTGTCTTATGGGATAATCATTTATGCAAATGATTAAAAGAAATGACTTATGATATCCTCAAATTATTTTCAACTTATTCCATAAACTCTAAAATAGCTTATAAAAATATAATATTCGAAGATTATTTAGTTTACTCAAGTAAGCTCTTAATTTGGAAAAAGAATCCACACATAGGCACTTATATTGAGAACTTCTATTGTTTGTTTTTCTTTAAAAGTCTTGTCGATATTTTTTTATTTGATCAAGTTTTGAAAGAAAATGCCCCTGCCAATTTAGTACTCACATATTGAAGAATATCCAAGAAATAATAATTAACAAAAAAAGGAACTGTTCAGATAAATACAATTTGAAGCACATTACATTATAGTGGATCAGATTAAAATATGTGAAGTTCCAGGCAAGGTTTATGGAATAAGCTCTTCACAAACAAACCTCAACTCATTTTCATATCTCTGCAGAACAAACCGCTCCTCAGAGATTATAATGCTTGTGACAGAACAGTTGACATCAGAAAAGGGTTTTCTACAAGTCCTCCCTGCTCGATGAAGATAATCAGTGGCAGTTTTGGGCGGATCAAAGTTGTATATGTGAGTCATTTCTGGAAAGTCAACTCCTCTAGCAGCTACATCTGTTGCCACTAGAAGATAGCCGCCACCTTTCTTAACCTCCTGATTCAAAGAAACAGAGAACGGTCGTTACCATCCCTTTTACACATAACTTGACTTGCATACACATTTTAACACTACCATCCATAAACTAGCATACTTATGGCCATAGTCTCAGGCTTAACGTGAATTTTGATGAGGTTTAAATCTGCTTAATGTGTATTTTTATGAGGTTTAAATCTACAACAATAGCACGCACATTAAACATCTGCTAATTTTAAAGCTAAGTATTAGCACAACTCTTGAGCTAAATGTCCCCTTGAACAAGGTAGTGAGACTCGAGATCCTATGCAAGATCGGGTAGGGGTAACAAGATTGTGAATCGGGGGATCATAACACGGATCATCGTAAGATCCTACCAAATTTAGAAGTTCATATATATTGCATATAGATTCATAATATGCATCTGAAGCAACATAATTTAGTAGGAAAAAAACTTCAAATAACACTAAATTACTTTTAAAAAAAATTTAGAATGATAATATTCATAGAAACTAACTCAAAACAACTCAAACATTCAAACAGTAGCATATCACACCTAAAAACATCTAAAAAGAACCAGACCAGAACAGGAACAACACGACTGAAAAAGCTTCAAAACAGAAACCAAACAACTCCAGCAGACCAGAACATGAAAACTTAATTGCACAAACGATTTCGCGGCGATTCCTCCGTTTCTACGCCTTTTCGCAGCAATTCCGGCCGCGCCTACCAAAACACGATTCCGGCCATACACCGGCACAGAGGGGGTTACAAGATTGAAAAATCGTCTGATCCTACGAGTTGGATCGCGATTCTGACTACCATGCCCTTGAGGATAAACCCTTGTCCTCGGCCAGTGATCCTTTTGATTTCTCTTAAAATTTAGCTGAAAGCCCACCCTTCCTCTCCAAGGCAACAATGTCAAAGATTTTATTAAAATGTTGTCCGTCCTTTAACCAATGGTTCCCAGTTAATCAGGTAGAATGAACCGGTGCAATTTGGTTATCGGAGCAAGAGTCACAATGTGACTCGAATATTAAATATTGTTTCAAACTCATATACATGTTGCATTATATTATTATTCACTCGTGGATCAATAGTAAAATAAATTTGGATGGCAACCTAAACTGAAAAGTCAGAGATTACCAATAAAATCTTCTATCCATATCAATAAACTGAATGACACTTACCAACAGAGAAGCTGCTCTTGAATTGAAATTCATGTCATCTTCGAGAAGGAGGATATTTAAAGAACCATGATATGATGTCTTTAGAAAGTCAATCACAAGGGATGTGGATGGATCATTTCCAGTCTTTTTCGACTTCTCAGACTGCATAATAGAATATGTAATGTTAATCGATCGATAACTTTATCATAATACCCGAACCGATTCAAGCAGATATTAAATTCACACGTTTGGGCTAATAATTTCAACAGTACACCTGTCAAGTTATAAATAATGCAACCAACCAAAGTCCTATACCGCTAGCTTGAAAATCAAGACAATTGATCTCTAAATAAATTCCCAAAGTCCTATACCACTAGCTTGAAAATCAAGACAATTGATCTCTAAAGAAATTCCCAAGCATATGATGAATATAGAATTTAAACTGTGTTGGAAGATGATATGTTTTATTCATATTAGGCATAACTCATCCTTACAAAAAAAAACAGTTTGTTAGGTGAGGAGTGTCACTCTTTATAAACTTATTATAAGCCTTATCTTTATCCTATGTGGAACTTAGGTTTGATGTTGAATTAGGAGACTAAGAGACATTTGAATAAACCGTGTGTCTTGAAAAGCACTACGGAGACTTTATTTTGTATAGAGAGATTATAACTAATTACATGATATAGTCGATGTGGGACTATTCGATATACAAATATTCTTAATATTATATTTACAAATATCAACACTCCCCCTCAAGCTTGAGCATATAAGTCAAATGCACCAAGCTTGTTACATATATAATTAGTTCTAGGGCTTCGCAGAGATTTTGTAAACACGTCTGCCAATTGATCATTAGAGTTGATAAAGTTTGTGACGATGTCACCTGATTCGATTTTCTCTCTGACAAAGTGACAGTCTATTTCAATATGTTTGGTCCTCTCATGAAAGACTGGATTTGAAGCAATGTGCAATGCGACTTGATTATCACAAATAAGTGTCATTGGTCTTGCTTCTTCAATTTGAAGTTCCTTGAGCAACTGTTTTAACCAAATAAGTTCACATGTTGCCGTTGCCATGGCCCTATACTCTGCCTCGGCGCTTGATCTTGCAACTACGTTTTGTTTCTTACTTTTCCAGGATATAAGGTTTCCTCCAACAAGTACACAATACCCAGAGGTGGATCGTCTATCAATGGGTGACCCTGCCCAATCAGCATCGGAGTATCCAACTATCTGAGTATGTCCTTTATTTTCATACACTAGACCTTTTCCTGGAGCACGTTTGATGTATCTCAGAATCCGGATAACAGCATCCATGTGTTCCTGACAAGGGGAGTTTAAGAACTGACTTACCACACTAACTGCAAAAGAAATGTCTGGACGAGTGACTGTGAGATAATTCAACTTTCCAACCAATCTTCTATACCTTCCTGAGTCAGATAGAGGCTCCCCCTGATTGGGTAGTAGTTTGACACCTGGATCCATAGGAGTATCAGCTGGTTTAGCATTCAACAAACCTGTTTCTTCCAAAATATCCATAGCATATTTCCGTTGAGAAATCACCAAACCATCTATAGATTGGGTTACCTCAATACCCAAGAAATAACGAAGTTTACCAAGATCTTTTGTCTGAAATTGATTTGAGAGATGTTGCTTTAGCTGGAGTATACCCTGCTGATCACTACCAGTTATGACAATATCATTTACATACACAATAAGATAAATACACCCTTGGGCTGACTGACGATAAAAAACAGAATGGTCAGCTTCACTACGAACCATACCAAACTGTTGTACTATAGTGCTGAATCTGCCGAACCAAACTCTCGGAGATTGCTTAAGACCATAAAGAGACCTGTGTAACCTACACACCATATTCGATGACTCCCCCTGAGCAACAAATCCAGGTGGTTGCTCCATATATACTTCCTCTTCAAGATCACCCTGTAAAAAAGCATTTTTGATGTCAAGTTGATGAAGAGGCCAATGTCGAATGACTGCAATGGCTAGAAGAAGTCTAACAGATGTCATCTTGGCTACAGGCGAGAAGGTATCACTATAATCCAATCCAAAAATCTGAGTGTATCCTTTGGCTACCAAGCGAGCTTTAAATCGATCAATCTTACCATCTGGACCAACCTTCACTGTATAAAGCCAACGACAACCAACTAAAGATTTCCCATGGGGTAGAGGAACCAGTTCCAAGGTACCACTGCTTTGAAGAGCACACATTTCATCAATCATTGTTTGCCTCCACTCAGGGTGAGACAATGCTTCACCTGGAGTTTTAGGAATAAAAACAGAAGACAAAGAAGACAAACAAGTATACTGCAAAGGGGAAAGACGGTGATAACATAAATCAATATAATGTGGAGAAGGATTTCGTGTTTGACATATACCTTTTCGAAGGGCAATCGGAAGATCAAACTCAGGTTGCAGGATCAGATCCGGTGATGGCGGAGGCGTCGGAGGAGAGTCTGCAATGCCCTCAGGGACAGGTATGACCTCAGGGACAGGGACGATAGGTGTTGGGTGACGACGCTGATATGTTTGAAGTGGTCGAGAAGTGGGTGGGTCAGGAGCCCTAGACTGATGGGGGATAATGGTAGGCGGGACATTAATAACTGCCGGAAAAGGTGTGGGAGTACTTTCTTGAATGGGTTCTGGAGTTACGTGACTGGACTTGAAATATGGAACCGACTCGAAGAAGGTAACATCGGCCGATACTAGGTATCGTTGTAGAGTATGTGAATAACAACGATAACCTTTTTGGGATCGATGATAACCAAGAAAGACACACTTTAGTGATCGAGCTGAGAGTTTATCAAGACCAGGAGAGAGATTGTGTACAAAACATGTGGACCCGAAGACTCGGGGAGGAATTGGGTGAAGTGGGGAATTGGGAAAAAGGATTGAATGAGGGATTTTATTGTTAAGGACAGATGAGGGCATGCGATTTATAAGATAACATGTCGTTAGCACAGCATCCCCCCAAAACCGAAGTGGAACATTACCATGGAGAAGTAGGGTCCGAGTGGTTTCTACAAGATGCCGATTTTTGCGTTCGACTACCCCGTTTTGTTGAGGTGTATGAGGGCAAGATGTTTGATGGAGAATACCATTGCGTGACATGAAATTTTGAAATTGTTGGGATAAATATTCACGGGCATTGTCACTTCTTAAGGTACGGATAGACACACCAAATTGAGTTTTTATTTCTTGATAGAATTGTTCAAAAAATAGAAAATAATTCAGATCTATTCTTCATTAAGAATAACCACGTGCAACGTGAAAAATCATCAATAAAGGTGACAAAATACCTAGACTCAAGAGTAGAGACAGTACGCGGGGGACCCCAAACATCGGTGTGAACTAAAGCAAAAGGGGACGAAGCTCGTTTATTGACTCGATTGGGAAACTGACCACGAGTGTGTTTCCCTAGCTGACATGACTCACAATGTAAGTGGAGAATCTTTGGCTGAGCATGTCTGAGATGACACTGAGAGGTAATAAAGGCCTTGAGACTCACATCCGACACCAATCGTCCGTCCCGAACTCCGATCCTGCAGGGTAACATTATTATTAGTGAAGGTGACACTACAATCAAGAGAACGAGTTAAACGACTGACTGAAAGTAAATTAAATGGACAATTAGGTACATAGAGGACAGAAGTAACCGAGAGAGAAGGTAGAATTCGAACAGTACCAATCCCTTCGGATCGGGTTTGAGAACCATTGGCAGAAGTTATAGTAGGTAAGAAACCGGATGTAGAGAAGGAAGAGAAAAGATTTTTATTACCGGTAACATGATCAGACGCACCAGAATCAAGGACCCAAGATCCAAGAGAAGATGATTGAGAGAGACAAGCAGATGAGAAGATGATTGAGAGAGACGAGCAGAGACAAGCAGATGAGAAGATGATTGAGAGAGACGAGCAGATGAATTACCAGTGTGTGCTACCGAAGCAGTAGAATCTAAGTTCTGATGATTCTGATACCACCTGAGGAAATCATCGTAGTTTGGCGTAAAGTTATGAGGAGTAGCCATGAGTATCGGATCTGAAACAATTTCCCTATAGAGAGTGGAGCGGTGGAAAAATTGTCGAGATCGGCCGTCGGACGTGCTGTCACGTGCGGATAGAGAGTGGAGCGGTGGAAAAATTGTCGGGATGCTGGTAGGTTACCGGAGAATTTTGAAAAGTGAGAGGCAAACCGGAGTGATGACACCTGGGGTCAACCTCCGCACGTGTCAACTGGGTAAAGTGAGAAGCAAACTGGTTTGTAAAAAAATTCTCACAGGAAGACAGTGGGTCAACCGGGCGAAGAAAGAATTGTCTCTTAGCAGGCTCTAGATACCATGTTGAATTAGGAGACTAAGAGACATTTAAATAAACCGTGTGTCTTGAAAAGCACTACGGAGACTTTATTTTATATAGAGAGATTATAACTAATTACATGATATAGTCGATGTGGGACTATTCGATATACAAATATTCTTAATATTATATTTACAAATATCAAAAGATACTATTCAGACCACTCATCATTTATATTCACGCACCAAGTCCAATAGTGTGCGTGAGAGGATAGACTAGGAAAACCCAAGTCCCACGTAGAAAAGATATAAAATTGATAGGAGTTTATAAAAAGCAACACTCTTCACCTTATAAGATGGGTTTGCGAGGATGAGTTAGGTCAAATATAGAAACCTAACATGGTATCATAGCCTAGTCAAATACTACAATGTGGAAATTGAACCCCACACCAAACATGAAAGTGGGTATTGAAGTTGTATTGGAATCTCACATTGCAGAGGTTCTAAGTTGTTATATATATATATATATATATATATATATATATATATATATATATATATATATATATATATATATATATATATATATATATATATTGAATAGAAAAAAATAATCAGGGTTACTTATTACAAATGTGAAGTTTGGTAACTATTTGCTTGTAATTAGTCATAAACTAAGGCATGTAATTTACTCCCAAAATGCAGCTTGTAATTCATTACCTTATATTTGCTTGAGAAGTAGTAGATTACAAAATGATCAAAAAGTAAGAAATAAGTAAACCAACAATACAAAAACAACAACCAAGTCTTATCCCACTAAGTGGGGTCGGCTACATGGATCAACTTCCGCCATAATGTTCTAACCAGGACCATGCTTCTATTCAAATCGTTAATCTCGAGATATTTTTTAATAACTTCTCTTATAGTTTTTTAGACCTTCCTCTACCTCTAGTTGTATGACTCCTCTCCATCTAATCTACTCTCCTTACCACATAATCTACAGATCTTCTCTCTACATGCCGAAACCACCTAAGTCTATTTTCCACCATCACAAAATAACACAACAGCATGGAAAAGGCTCATTCTTATGGCATTGAACAGTAATTATGAAAAAGCTGATGGCATTATGATCGGTCACCATTTTCACTATGTTTTCATCACTTATTCGACAAGAAACCAAGGATTCTGGAATACGTTGGGCGTATTATGTCACATTTTAAGTTAGTTTTAATTTCTGTAAGTTATTTAAGCGTTTTATCAATTTTTAGTTTTATTTCGTGTTTTCGGGATTTTATGTTTTGGTTGTCTGTTTTTATTCCCTCCAGGTTCAAGTAGAAGATCCAACGGACTCAATACAAAAAAGTCAAGAGTTCCGACATTCGAGAAAAGAGATTATTCAGTTACATGATGCCTGACACGGCCACCCGTGTCAGGATGAAGTCAAAACAAACTGCATAAGAGGGTCAAGACAGGGGTGTGACATGGTCACCCATTTCAGTTGACACGGGCCGTGTCAGCCCAGCTGAGAGTGAAATAGAAGATGATGGCAAGGCATGGGCCTGACACGGCCACCAGTGTCAGCCCAGGTGCAAAATATTTCAATTTTTGAGCTTTTATCTGGGCTTGTGCAGCAAGGACGTTCTGGGGAAATATATGTGGTTAGACACTCTCATCCATTGAATAGAAAAAAATAATAAGGGTTACTTATTACAAATGAGAAGTTTGGAAACTATTTGCTTGTAATTAGTCATAAACTAAGGCATGTAACTTACTCCCAAAATGCAGCTTGTAATTCATTACCTTACATTTGCTTGAGAAGTATTAGATTACAAAATGATCAAAAAGTAAGAAATAATTAAACCAACAATACAAAAACAACAACCAAGTCTTATCCCACTAAGTGGGGTCGGCTACATGGATCAACTTCCTCCATAATGTTCTAACCAGGCAGGATCATGCTTCTATTCAAATCGTTAATCTCGAGATATTTTTTAATAACTTCTCTTATAGTTTTTTAGACATTCCTCTACCTCTAGTTGTATGACTCCTCTCCATCTAATCTACTCTCCTTACCACATAATCTACAGATCTTCTCTCTACATGCCGAAACCACCTAAGTCTATTTTCCACCATCACAAAATAACACAACAGCATGGAAAGGGCTCATTCTTATGGCATTAAATAGTAATTATGAAAAAGTTGATGGCATTATGATCGGTCACCATTTTCACTATGTTTTCATCACTTATTCGACAAGAAACCAAGGATTCTGGAATACGTTGGGCGTATTATGTCACATTTTAAGTTAATTTTAATTTCTGTAAGTTATTTAAGCGTTTTATCAACTTTTAGTTTTATTTCGTGTTTTCGGGATTTTATGTTTTGGTTGTCTGTTTTTATTCCCTCCAGGTTCAAGTAGAAGATCCAACGGACTCAATACAAAAAAGTCAAGAGTACCGGCATTCGAGAAAAGAGATTATTCAGTTACAGGAGGCCTGACACGGCCACCCGTGTCAGGATGAAGACAAAACAAACTGCATAAGAGGGTCAAGACAGGGGCGTGACATGGTCACCCGTGTCAGCTGACACGGGCCGTGTCATCCCAGCTGAGAGTTTAATAGAAGATGATGGCAAGGCAGGGGCCTGACACGGCCACCCGTGTCAGCCCAGACGCAAAATATTTCAATTTTTGAGCTTTTATCTGGGCTTAAACAGCAAGGGCGTTCTGGGGAAATATATGTGGTTAGACACTCTCATCCATTGAATAGAAAAAAATAATCAGGGTTACTTATTACAAATGTGAAGTTTGGTAACTATTTGCTTGTAATTAGTCATAAACTAAGGCATGTAATTTACTCCCAAAATGCAGCTTGTAATTCATTACCTTACATTTGTTTGAGAAGTATTAGATAACAAAAATGATCAAAAAGTAAGAAATAATTAAACCAACAATACAAAAACAACAATCAAGTCTTATCCCACTAAGTGGGGTCGGCTACATGGATCAATTTCCACCATAATATTCTAACCAGGACCATGCTTCTATTCAAATCGTTAATCTCGAGATATTTTTTAATAACTTCTCTTATAGTTTTTTAGACATTCCTCTACCTCTAGTTGTATGACTCCTCTCCATCTAATCTACTCTCCTTACCACATAATCTACAGATCTTCTCTCTACATGCCGAAACCACCTAAGTCTATTTTCCACCATCACAAAATAACACAACAGCATGGAAAAGGCTCATTCTTATGGCATTGAACAGTAATTATGAAAAAGCTGATGGCATTATGATCGGTCACCATTTTCATTATGTTTTCATCACTTATTCGACAAGAAACCAAGGATTCTGGAATACATTGGGCGTATTATGTCACCTTTTAAGTTAGTTTTAATTTCTGTAAGTTATTTAAGCGTTTTATCAATTTTTAGTTTTATTTCGTGTTTTCGGGATTTTATGTTTTGGTTGTCTGTTTTTATTCCCTCCAGGTTCAAGTAGAAGATCCAACGGACTCAATACAAAAAAGTCAAGAGTTCCGGCATTCGAGAAAAGAGATTATTCAGTTACATGATGCCTGACACGGCCACCCGTGTCAGGATGAAGACAAAACAAACTGCATAAGAGGGTCAAGACAGGGGCGTGACATGGTCACCCGTGTCAGGTGACACGGGCCATGTCAGCCTAGCTGAGAGTGAAATAGAAGATGATGGCAAGGTAGGGGCCTGACACGGCCACCCGTGTCAGCCCAGGCGCAAAATATTTCAATTTTTGAGCTTTTATCCGGGCTTGAGCAGCAAGGGCATTCTGGGGATTTCCAACCAATGCTAAGGGATTTTAACTATTTTAGAAGAGTTTCTACAAGAGAAGAAGGACACTTTTGAGCGAGGAGAAAACAGAACACAGAGAATTGTTAGACGATCAAGTATTACAGAGATCAAGTAATTCGAAGAGCAGAAGATTTTCATGAACAGAAGCAATTGAAGATCCAAGTCATCTAATTACTTGTAATGTCTAATTTTTATCTTGAATCTGTTATGAACAATATGAGTAGCTAAACCCCCCAATGCTAGGGGTGTCCATAATTTATATTTGTAATGACTTTGAGTTTAGAATTGTATTGATAATATTGTTTTTCATAATTACGGTAATCTTTTGATGTGTTTAATGTTTTCTCTTTTGGACCAATTGAGATTGTTGTATGGTTGTCATTAGGTTGGACCGCCATTGATAAGGTTTTCATAAGATTACTCTGCAGTAGATATCACCTAGGACCAGGGATACCCTGTATGAACCGGAGGATTCTTGATATAATAAGGTTTAATTTCACCGGTAATTTCCTATGGGCGTAGAAATTAGGATTGAAGTTAATTGATATTTATTGATGCAATAGTGACTCAGGGTTGTTATAGGGACAAACTAACCTTCCCTGGCATGTTCTCTTTTTCCTTAAAACCCTTATTTTTACCGTGTTTATTTTATTTGCCTTTATTTTTATAAATTTAAATCTAAAATCCTCAAACACTAATTTTTGTTTAATTAAACGATTATTTGAACTTGATATTAACATGCTGTCCTTGAGATCGACATTCGGGGAATTTCCCCTTTATTACTACAAAAGACAAAATACTTGTTATTTTCCCGATCAAATTAATTCATCATTGAAAATATATAATGCAGATTATAAATATAATGCAGATTATAACTATTTCTCATGCCTCATAGGACTAATGCTCTGAAAATTTATAAATGAAAGTAACTTGTGTACTAATTATAAAGTAAATTTCATTCCACTAGCAGGCCAGAGACTATACTGATTGCATAATCCAATTGAAGGAGGTGATATAAGAAAGATATTCTCAACATACCTGCTCACCAACAAATATAATACCAGACTCAGGAGCATCAGATTGAATCAAGGATAACAGGGTTTGTAGTTTTCTCTCTGTATCACATACCTAATTATTGAAAATTTGAATAGCATTAGAACATTTCTAATACCCAAAATAGGTATGCAATAAATAAGAGACCTACAAAAAAGTAAGCAATTAAAGTTTAAACCATTCTACATCACCCAAAATAGGTATGCGATTAAATTTTAAGCCATTTTATATCTTTCCAAAGTCAAAGAGTGAAGGGAAGATGGGCTTCGACTGCAGTAAAAGAAAACAGTTTTATTTTAAGTAATAGAATATTAGAAATACAAGTCTCTTTAATACTCAAGATTCTTACTACAAATCTGTGATATAGGCGAGATGGCATTGGCTCCACTGCATTAACGTGAATATGGATCACATCCCTCTGAAAAACAAATAAAGTCAGAATGAATTTAAGGTACTTAAAGACAAACAAAGAATCAGATGATTTAGATTAATATACCTTAGTCCATTTCTGCTGCACAGCTTCGTTAAGAAATCGATTGTGCTGTGGTATAGATGCACTGGCAAACACTGTTTGACGTTTATTGCAGGATGAATACGAGGTCAAAATCTTCCGGAGAGAACTCACTTGCTTTGAAGAATTGAAAATGAAGTCAACCTAAGCAAACAAGAATAAAAAATATAATAAATACTGACAAAAACTGCTCAAAGGAAGTACAAAAAGAAGTTGGAAGGGCTTTATATATTTCCAGGCTTTATACTTGCTATATTTCTCAATTCAACTTAAAATTCCCAAAAGGTGTGACCAACCCCTTTCCCACTTACAAAAATGTGGAATAATGAAATCAAATATGCAAAATAACACTTTTAAAGTGCTTTTAATTTACTTTACTTGCTCTCTTCCATTTCTTTAGCTGCATTAGATCACATTGATGGATGAGAACGAGATGACTAACTACATTATACTATATATCATTTTCGAAGCAATTATAGACGGATGGTAGTGCAGCGTTTTGAAACACACACAGTCACTGAAGGCAAATCTGAGATTCTGCTTTTATAGCTCTTCATTAAACAGTGCAAATATACAATTGCTGAAAAAGTACACAAAGACAGGCCATTTTAAATGCAAAGACGAAAACTTGTACCTCATCAACAACCATCACCCGCAAGGTTCCAAGCGAAAAACGGTGTCTTTCCAGCATTAGACACATACTCTCAACTGTTGCAACTACTATTGCTGGAGGCTCTGCCTAAAATTGGAGAATGTTAATCAAAGCCTGAATGAGCTGGAAAAGGGACTTCTCTATAATACTAGTGCAGCTAGAAACCAGTTAAACAGAAGATAAAAATCAATGTAAACAGAGGTGATGTTAAATTAAAGCTATTATAGAACTTTTGGAAATTCAAACCATTTCCCAATGAAGGCCTAACGCATCAATACACAAAAAACACATGAGGAAGTAGTTGGTCATAGATGCCTAATCTGTAATGACCATCCACTATCCATATGCACCACAAACATATATCAAATGAAGTATAAGACTTAAGACACCCCCAAGAGCAAGGTACTTATATGCCACAATTTGGCCAACGGCCAGATCTACAAGGTTAACTACACAATTACTCCAGTAAATAATTGTATCTAAACAAACACAGCAGATTAAATCATTTAGTATTATAACATAAACAAAAAATACAGTATCCTAAAATTAATTAACATGAGAATCTGTAGTATTTTGCATCAGTTAATACCAGATGGACGTGGTTGCAAAAAATGGAATAGAAAAAACTAACAAACTGAGTATGAATGAACTGCATCAGTGGCAAATATTTTGAATGGGTCGAAAAATTTCATCAGACTGTCAAATGATCTCCAACAATTTAAAAAAGAAGATTTAAAAATTGCATTGTGCAGCAACCATTTGTTAGTCACCACATATATTTGTTTAAAAATAAAATAAAATACAACTCGTCAAAGAAGATGATGAAAGATTTCCACCTTAAACCAACTCTTCTGCCTTCTTAATGTTCCTCCATCTAACAGAGCCATGATGGCACCTGATCTCTGCTCCCCTTCACCTCCGGTTGGCTTTGCCACCAGTATCCTAGCAACTTTGGTAACCTTGTAATTAAATATATTTTTTGCACTCAGTTATTGGCCTTCTCCAAGAGTGTTCCCCTTGATATATGGCATTAAAGATAACTAATATGTCACAATGACATCATTACTCATACACATTCTTACTTGCATACCAAGCTCCCGGGTGGGCACCAAAACTACTGCTTGCACGGAAGACTTTTTAGTGTTGACGATGGAATATATCAAAAGCAAGTATGCTAGTGTCTTCCCAGAACCTGTCTAGATAAGAAATAAAATAGGGTTACACATCTCCCTTTTGTTATTTCATGGATTCATATGGAGTAACACATGGACAGAGATGATGAGTCGTGAGGCCACATAACCGATACTTGTGATTACTTTATTTATTTTTACAAATTATTATCGGTGTCAGACATATGAGTAGTGTCGGTGTCGTGTTTCTGATGTCTATGCAGAACATACAAATCAGAGAAATAATGGTAAAAAGAACCTGAGCATGAAGTACGCAGTCACGGCCAGAAAAAAGATGAGGCAATGCTTCCTTCTGTACCTCCGTAGGCATGACATATCCAACCTCTTCCATTCTGAAACATATTAAACCACACATAAAACTTCAATCATGTAACACACATTATCAAGTTTCGTGTAGCAATTAAAGCAAAAGTGAGTTGATTGAATTTAACTAATCAGGTTGAAACCTAGAAAGAAATTCAAATTATCGAATAATTTGGCAATAACCAATAACAATTAGGAAAGAGAATTGCCTTTGCAGTAATTGGTGAGGTACATGAGATTGACATAATTCTCTGAGAGTGGGATTGGTTACTGAATCATCTGTGGTAGGGATGGTGGGAGAAGGATTTGCAATGGCTAGTGGCGTTGTGGTGAAGATGGAGACACGGTTAATGTGAGTTGGGGAGGATAATTTCAGGAAATGGTAGTTGTTGTGTGAACGAGGGATGCGAGAGGAGGAGGAGGAAGAAGAAGAATTAGGGTTTTGGAATGAAAGAACGCGAAGAGGAAGAAGACGTGAGAGTGAGAGAGTGTGAATGTCCATTGATATTGTTTCAGTTCCGTTTTAGATAGATTGAGGAATGAATTCAGATTATTTACTCATCTGTGTTACTCTCTTCCTAACTTCATAAAAACTTCAAACTTCGTCGTCAAATTATAAGAAAGTTTTCTCCTCCGGTTCTCCCTCAAAATCCAGTAAAAAAAATTTAAAAATTAATATTTAAAATTTAGTACAGATAGAATAATATAAATAGGTGGAGGAAACTCTGTATTGCTTATTTATAATCATCATTAAGGTAAAATTAGTTAAAATTGTTTATGAATATTTAACGTGGCAATTTAGACGCACAAAATAAGACAAACATTAGAAAATAATTCTCTCATTGGATATGCTCTTAAACTTTATATGATACGAACAATTAAAGATAATTCTCTTATTTGAGATGCTCTTTGAGTTTGATTTCAGAACTTTTTACAAAAATAATTCAATTTTTTAAGGAAATTTCCAAAATACACCTAGTTTTAAAAAAAATCTAAAACTGCCTCACTTTTAGGAGGAGACGTTAATTCAATTGGCGACTCCTCTTAAATACTTGAATGTAGGCGTCAATTGGATTGGCTATGGCATGTGTCCTAGCTAATCCAATTGGCGCCCATGTGTATAAGTTGATAGGAGGCGTCAATTGGATTGACACCTTAGTGTAAAATGTAATTTTTTTTGGTAAATGGTATACGTGATAGATAAATTTGAAATAGGATCAATTGATATTAATAAAATTTGTCGTTTACACAAAAAAGTCTAATGGTGATGATCGGGATCACCTAACCGACCTCCGGTCTCACATCCTCTAGCTACCCTAACTTGTGGCCTTAACCCACGTTGATGATTCAGTATCGGTGTTTGAGCATCTGAGGGGCCAGGAGCGTCACTACCAACTACAGGAGAAGGCTTGTTGAGGTAGTCAGACAAGTCGGCATAGTCTTCAGTATGCATCGATGGTGTACCGCCGTAGCTGAGCTCATGACCCATGCCAGAGAAGTTGGGTTATGGTTGACTCATTGATGGGCGACCGGGACGGTTGAAGGGAGACATGGGTGTGAACGATGCGTCGAGGAAAGGTTGAAAAGGTTGTTGGGGTGTTTGGTAGAGATAGGGTTGTTGGATGTTTTGGCTTTGTGAGGTTTGGGCTTCTTGGCTATGGTAGGAGGAAGGACGGTTAGTGTTGAATGATCGTTGGATGTTCTGGCTAAGGCGACTTTGGTAGGGTGATGGGGTGCGTGCGAAGCGATGTTGGGTCTCAGGTTGATGGTCAATTTGTTGGTGGTGGTATGGGGTATGCTCTTGGTATTGGGGTTGAGTGTATGACATGTTTTTGTTGTATGTTTGTGTGTTGGTTGAACGGAACGTTTGACGGACAGGGGGTTGTGTGTATCTGGTCTGACATTGTTGTTGGGGGTTTGATGTTGAGGTGTCAGGTGTGTAAGTCATCTGGCGTGGGTCGTACAAGTACATATCCTCGGCGATGAACTGAAAACCAATTGATCTGTACCAAGCCATATAAGTACGACTTGGTTTTTCTTCGGTTGGCATGACTGCGTCAGTTAAGACATGGTCATGGCGGTGCTTCCATTTGCGACACTCCGATCTTGCGAAGCTTTGCCATGGATTGAAGTTCCATTGGTCATTAACTTTGCGCAGATGTCATTCTCCTAGGCTAGCTGGGGGATCTGGGATGTTTTGGGGCATACCGAACTGCAACTTCACACGATCACTGTTGTGCATCTCCACAATTGTGAATCGTATGATCGGTGTGCATGCAGTCCATACGGCCACGTCTTCAACGTTGACCTCATGGTCGTGATCCAAATTAAGGTATGGACACCAAATGAACTGAAATGTGAAAGAAGATAGGATTATAATCTGGGTAGAAGAAGTTAACAAAATATAACGAAATAATTAAGTTATTATCCTTACTCTGTCGGTCGAAGGTGATCCAACAGATTGCGATACTGAGTAATATAGTGTCTTGGACATCTGTTGTAACTCATACCACGTGCAGACCATCTACACCAAAAAGTAAAAAAATATTAGTTAGAGATAATAATCTTTAAAGAAGTAAGTAAAGATATGGCGATTTAAACAACTTACTTTTGTGCATACGAAAATGTGAAAGGGTTGTTGTTGACGGGTGCTAGGGACGGTAGTCTTGACCAACCCCATGCTTGTAGCAAAACAGCACATTCAGAAAATGTAGATATATCTTTGTGTGAGTTTTTGCACAAGGAGCTATAGAGATAGGCTAGACAAGCAGATCCCCAACTGTAACTTCCTATTCTATCTACATGTCTAAGTAAAGGTAAATACATAATATGCATGCTAGAACCACTACCTTCGAGAAATCAAAACGAGCCAATTAACAGCATAATGTAACACCTAGTTTTTATTATTCGAGCATCTTCGGTAGAATGATCATCTAAGTATAAACTATTATAGTGCGGCTTAAGGCGTGAAAGTAGTATACCTTGACCTCTTGTGTTATCATCTAACAAATCAGTCTCCAAGAGATTCATGCAAATTGAATTTGCATAGTTGGTTTTACCATTAACAACCTTACCTTCAATGGGTAGTCCCAAAACCATGTAGACATCTTCTAACGTCGCGGTACACTCACCGGTTGGGAACCAAAATGTGTGTGTCTCTGGTCACCATCTTTCGCATAAAGCTAGAATGAATTTGTTATCTGCGGACCAAGATAAAATCTTGCTTATATGACAAAAACCGGCGAGTTCAATATAAGGTTGAATCATCGGGTCCATATGGACATATTCATGGACTCGAGTCCAGAACCTTGATACATCCTATAAAAGAAAGAACACAAAACTTGACTAAGTTGGTATGTTAAAATAAAAGGGGGTTGGTGAAGATGAAAGAAAAAAAGTTAACAAAAGAAAAAACTTACATATGTTGCGATGTTTGCAACCGTTCCTCTATGTGATTCGCCCATTGTGAGGATAAACATTTTGTGGGGGGGTTGGTGCAGATGAAACTACAAAAAGTTATTGCAGATGAAATTGTAGAAGAAGTATTGTAGAAGAAGTAGTGAGAGTGATGGTGTGGAAGAAGTGTTGATGGAGTGGATGTATTTATAGGCAAATGAATGAGAGCATGAAAAGTTGTGCTTGCATGGTGTCTCTAATTGAATTGGCGACCATGTACAACCTTTAAGAGGTGTCGCCATTCAAATTGACGCCTCCATAGGGACATGCATGCAAGACCTAGGTCTGATTGCTTGGTTTCGAGGTCTACATGCATGCTTTGACAAGGTGCCGCCAGTTGGATTTGCGCCCATGTGCAAAGAATGAATGGGGGCGCCAATTCATTTGGAGTGTGTGTATGCATGTCTGACACGTGGTTGTCCTCTCTCTTGCATGCTGAACATGACACTTCTTAGTAGCTCGCATGGTTGACACATCATTTCGTAGTAGCTTGCATGTGTGACACGTCACTTTGAACTAGCTTGCATGTGCGACACATCACTCCGAACTAGCTAGCATGTGAGACACTTCACTCCCCTATTTAAGTGTCTTACTATCAACATCCAAGACACTTCACTCACATTCATCTACAGCAAGAAAATAGTTTTCATCTGCACAATATCATCTTCACCAAAATACAGTGTCAACGTTCACTGCAACGGTGACACATACGAGTCTGAGTTATATGGTTTTTGTTTTCGAAACACTTATACCATTAGACTCACGATCAAGAGAAATGCAACCTTCTTACATTTGAAAAAAAGAATACAATCCTGTATAGGATCGGGTATTGTGTCAAAGATCACATATCAAAATCCAATATTTTTTAGAATAGTCAATGCAAGTTTTCCCCCTTAAGGTACGAGATGATGAAGATGTTGAATACATGTTTGTTAGTCATGAACATTCAGGTTGCAACTGTATTGAGTTGTACATTACTCTTCAACCATGTATACCATCTCAGCAGTCTCAAATAACCAGTCAGGATGAATCTGGTGAATTTGATCCACAATGGTCAGATGACCCAAACCCAGAAGCAAAAGCAGAAGTGGACGTCGTTGATGAAGAAGAAGAGGAGACCGAGATACAGGTTGATCACATGCTGAACAAAAACATTGAAGATGATGATCAACCACCACCAATACCTCCTAGTCATGTCTACAATTCGCCTTAACATATGACAAATATGGATCTGCACGACGATGAAACATCCAACAGTGTTTTCTATAATCCGTATCCGAGATCAGAAGGAAAATTTAAGGTGGGAGACATGTTTCGTACCAAAGAAGAATGTGTTCTAGCTATCAAAAAATTCCACATGAACAACTCTGCTGATTTTACAGTGAAATGCACTGATTGTAGAAGGTATGTTATCGAATGTCGTAACATGCTTTGTAAGTTTCGTTTGGATGCGTCTTACAAAAAGAAAAACGACTCTTGGGAGATCGCTTCAATAGACCCACCTCCCAATTGCATTGCAACTAAGTTGAACAAGATCACCGTAAACTAAGTGTTGTGTTGATATGTCAAGACATTCTGTCGTTGGTTAATAAAGACCCATCGGTGAAGGTGAGTATAATTATATCCCATATCAGAACAACATATAATTATACTCCATCTTAAAAGAAAGCCTGGATTGCAAGGACAAAGGTTGTTGAACAAGTATTCGGCAACTGGGAGGATTCATACAAGGAATTTCCACAGCTTTTATGGGCACTAAAAACATATGTCCCAGGAACTGTGGCAATTATGGAGACATTGCCAATGATGATGCCAGACAGAACCTGTGCTACAGGTAATAGAATCTTTCATCGTCTCTTTTGGGCATTTGACCCGTGCATCAAAGGTTTCGCATTCTGAAAACCTATTATTCAAATTGATGGCACTTGTTTATACGGAAAATACAAGGGTACTTTGCTCATGGCGGTTGCACAAGACGGCAACAATAATGTCGTTCCCATTGCCTTTGCTCTGGTTGAAGGTGAAATGGCTGGTGGATGAGGTTTCTTTCTTCGACATCTCAGAACGCATGTGGCTCCACAATCCAATCTCTGTTTGATTTCTGATAGACATGTTGCCATTGTGAGTGCCTACAACAACCATGACAACGGATGGCATGATCCTCCTTCTACCCATGTCTATTGCATCAGAAACATTACACAAAACTTCATGCGTGCTATAAAAGATAAGAATCTTCACAAGAAGGTGGTGAATGATGGGTATGCTCTAACTCAGCTGTCATTTCAATATTATCGTGATGAAATTAGATTGTCTAATGAAGACGCAGGGAGATGGCTAAATAACATACCAGTAGAGCAGTGGACAAGGGCATTTGACAGAGATTATCGATGGGGCCACATGACAACAAACCTTGTGGAATGCATGAACGGGGTATTCAAAGGAATTCGAAATCTGCCGATAACCGCCTTGGTAAGATCAACCTATTATAGGTTGGCTTATACGCTTGCAACCAGAGGTGAAAGATGGAGTGCGGTGTTAATGTCCGGGCAAGTATTCAGTGAGTGTTCCATGAAGGTCATGAAAGAGGAGAGCATCAAAGCTACCACACACGCTGTAACAGTCTTTTACCGTCATAGGAAAAATTTCAGGTTCCAGGAAACAATGGATCACAACGAGGGGAGACAAAATTTAGCCTATGCTGTTAGACTAAACAGAAATTGGTGATGTGTACAAGACCGTCATCGTCATGAATGTATATAATCAAAGCTTCTCGGTACTACCAATGGAGGAATATTGGCCTCCATATGAAGGTGATATAGTTTGGCACAACGGCGAGATGCGTAGAAAGAAAAAAGGAAGGTCAAACAGCACACGTATCAGGACAAAAATGGATTCCACGGAAAAAATGATAAGATTATGTAGTATCTATCGTCAACCAGGACACAACAAGAACAATTGTCCCAATCGAGGAGCATCATCTGGGTCTTAAGCTTTTTGTAACATTGTATTTCTGTAACCATCAATCATTATATATCATTAAGTTTTTGTTACAACGAGGTTCACAACAAAATCAGTACAAAATAAGCTATCTGAAAGCAGAAATATTTCTAATTGATTACAACAATCAAATTGATGTCATCTCGACCGAACATCATTTCCCTAGCATCCTTATCAGTCTTCATTTGCACCCAACCAAAGATGTTGTCGAGTCTCTCAATACTTCTAATTTTTCCCCCTTCTGGTATTTTCCCATCTAACCAACGAACCAACTCCCTCTTCAGTTGATCGAACGTAGTGATATTCCAGAACAACATCAGCATATGAGGTTTGTCTCTCGCAGAAATCACCTTTCCGTATCAGCGACGAACACCAAACATGATTGTTAAATGATTAAATGAGATGTGGAACAATGACTCATACAACGCATCTATTTATAACAAAAAAAATGTATTTTACACTGAGGCGCCAATCCAATTGGCGCCTTCTATCAACTTATACATAGGGGCGTCAATCCAATTGGCTAGGACACCTGCCCTAGCTAATCCAATTGGCTAGGGCCAATCCAATTAGCGCCTCCATTCAATTTTTAAGAGGAGTCGCCAATTGAATTGGCGCCTCCTCCTAAAAGTGGGGTAGTTTGAGATTTTTTTTGAAACCAGAGGTATTTTGGGAATTTCCTTGAAAAAGTGGGTTATTTTTGTAAAAACTTCTTTGATTTCATACCTATCCATAAATCCATTCATGAAATATGACGTCTTTTTTAATAATAATTTATTTGATACCTTGACAAATTTATTTTGTCTAAAGGTATTATAGGTATTTAACTAAAATTCATGAGTGCCTAACAATTTACCATTTTCATTTTTTTCTCTTTTATATATATATATATATATATATATATATATATATATATATATATATATATATATATATATATATATATATATATATACATACATATATATATATATATATATATATATATATATATATTATTATCTGAATTGTAAAATTCAAAATCCATAGAATTTATATAAACTTTAATTAGACTTTACAATTCAAATATATATAAACTTCTAGTGATATATTTGTAAAAGACCTATTAAAGATAAATGACTGACAATTTTTCTTAAATGGGGTGACTTCTATATATTCCATGCAATTAGAGATTGTTTCGCCCTGAATGCTCTCTACTCGTCCAGATGTGAGAAATGTGAAAAAATTATACTCCTCAATTAAAGAGAAGTTAGGGTCAACAACCTAACCCACATCTCCCTAAAAAATAAAGATTCAACAGTTCATCATTAACTAAGGAGATGGTTATCATTCCCAAGAAAACCCTGAACTTAAAGTGTCTCTATAAATACTCCAACCTTAGGGTTGAGGAGACAAATCATAACATACTTAGAATAACGCGTGAACACAAAGTTTTTCACCTCACATGAGTTTGCTCTCTCCATAGCCAAAAAATGCCACCAAACAAGACCTTACATCGTCGCAGTCAAGCCTTTACCACCAGAAAAATACTAAGGCTCTTAGTTGCCCTTACTAACTTAAACGTATCATGCACTCTTGTACTTTTTGACAAGTACAATGGTGTCCACCTTAGGGCTCTGGTAAAACTAACCTGGATCACAAATTTTGTCATTACCATTCTCACCACCTTCCCCTGAAGATGGCCAATAGAGTTGCACACTTTGTGGTTAACACCATAGCTAGAGGTTTCGCCGGCAGAGAAAACTCTAACTCCTCTCGGAGGAAATATGTCCAACAAGTATTGGTCGCAAATGTATTATCCCCAGGACTCCCCAAAGCTGACCAGGAAGTGCTAGGAGCCAATATCACTTTTACAGTAGTGGCGTCATCTAAATCCTCATTCACAATGACGATCTCATGGTCATCACTGTGCAACACGACAATTGGGATATCAAAAGAGTCTTGATAGATAGACCCTTGAAGCTCAAGCTCAGTTGACATTCTATTATGGGATTCTTTCCAAAAACTCCAGCTTGATCCCAACAACGTCAACATGTTCCAAGGATGGTTAGTAGGCATGTCATGCGAACTGGTTCAAGTGAGGGGTCATATAACCCTTGAAACAACTTGTGGCATTGATAACTACACAATATACCGTATTTTTTTACTTGATTCACTTAGCATTTGATGTTATTTTATGACTCGATTCCCACTTCCCATACTTTTCTCCCACTTTTTTAGCACAAATTTTGGGCATTTTCTACTAGTTGGGACACTATATAAAGACATATTTTTTAGGTTTCCAAAAGCCAGGAAGAGTTACGCACAAATATCAGTTCTTAAAAGTTTCAATTTCTCACATAGAGAAATTGTTGCAAAAATTAGTGTTAGGCTTGGTATTTATTTTGAATCAAGTTTATATTTCAGCATTTAATTCCCAACAAGGTTTTATTTCCTGTACCGAATTAAGGACTCCGTTTGGAGCAAACTGCAATTTAATTTACTTTCTCTCTCAATTATTTATTACTGCCATTGTTATCATTTGAAGTTTTTACATACCATTTTTACTAAATTGTCTTTAATCTTACTTAGTTATTATTTTAATTGTCGAATTTATATGCTATTAATCTTGTCTTACCATTTTAATTATCAATTTATATTCATTTGCTATTACTACTTCCATGAACATGTATAATTTGTTTAGTGTCATTGATACTCTATTTATGCTTGTTACCGTATCCAATATGTTCGGCTAAGATCCTAGAGCCCGAGATGTGAGGATCGTCGTTCCGACGGGACTCAGTAAACTTTATTGGCGCTAATTTTTAATATTAATTTATTTTTCCGATTATGAATTTTTAGTTTTTAAATTAATTTTTTTTGCGTGAAAGCGAAAACACCCAGATACTGATCAACAACGCGACAGTGTGTGACCGATATCCGATCAACAAAAAAATTGGATTTTTAATTTCTAAAAACAGCAACAGCGCTTTAGAAATTAATAAGGACTTATCACTTTTCAAAAATTGTTTCGAAATTGTATCATGTGGAGCAAATCCAATTAACTTGCTTTATCTTCTCCTTTAATTGTCCTTCTCATCTAAATTCAATTAGCCTTATATTTACATAGCAAAAGTGATTAGCGATAAGATTGACTATTGTTGTTTGTGGGTTCGACAACCTTTTATATTACCTTGATATATTCTGTGCACTTGCGGAAAGCATCAAAGAGAAGGAAAACTTCACATCAAGTTTTTGGCGTTGTTGCCAGGGAACACTTTAGTCAATATTGTAACTCCATTGTTGCACCATATATACTAAGTCACTCTTGTTTCAATTAATTTAATCCTAGGTAGATAGATCACCCAGATTATCTCTACAATTACCACTCTCAGTATTTTGAATAACTGCAAGGTTCCCATAAATCTTACCTCGAAGTAGTAATGGAGGATTTCATTACGACGCCAACCCTCTCTAGTATAGAATCTATGATTGAGCACTTTGTGGCGATACAAACTCTCTAAAGTGAAGAGTTTAGAAAACAAAACCTCCATACTAATGAAATCCTTAGGCAATTAGACATTGTGGTCGAGTCCCTCGCGACTCACAATAATGTTTTGGAGACTCAAATGTCCCTGCCTGCACAGACACCTATATGACCTTTCCCTGAGAAATGCGTAAACGTTGTAACAACCAGTAGTGAAAAACAAATTGAAAATCCTAAGGAGAATGAGAAGAGTTCTTGTGATAAAAGAGTAGAGATTGAGAAAGATCCACCAACACCACCCGAAAGGGAGGTTACCAAAGAGGTAGAGAAGGAAGCACATTATGTTGTTCCTCTTCCCTATGACTCATTGATTCCTTTCCTGCAAAGGTATGTGGAAGCTAAAGTAGACTTCCAATCCAAAAGATATGTGGAGGTGTTGGAAAATATCCACATCAATGCACCTTGGTCTGAGGTCCTGAATAAAAAGAGAAAATTAGAGGACCATAAAACCAGGGAAATCATTTGTGTTAGGAGGGGAAGGTTAGACCTTGAGGTGGTAGATGAAAGAATTGAACCCAAACTTGAAAGGATGATACTCAGGATAGAGCCAGAATCTCCCCCCACAAATTCAAAAGAACGAACCACCCTACAGAAGGAAGAAAAGAAAAGGTGAGGAATATGAGTAAACTAAATAATCGTGGGGTTCTCAATAGTGATTTGGCACGAAAACAAGATGAAAAAATTATCAGAGTAAAGTTTGATATGGAAAATAAATTAGAACTTTTTATCAAATCCCCTAATTATATATGTTGATGAATTTTGTATTAAATGAATTACAATTAAGCTATAATCTCACAGCGAATTAACAAGACCACTATACCCAACTCCTTAGTGTACAACTGATTAACTTACACAATAATTCCTTATGTCAATTGAGAGTTAAATTAGGCATTTATAAGTTCATGAGTTCAAAAGCCACAACTTATAGTTATTTATTCCTAGTTAATTACTAAGTTGAATAATTGTCCTAATTCTGATCGGTTAACTTACGGTCAATAATATCTACTCATCTCATGTCAATTTGTATGCTCGTCAACACACAAACAACATTATGCACAAGAACAATTAAACAATGATTATAACATAAAGGAATTCAAATAATACTAAACAATCATATGATCCAACATAGTACAATTAGGTTCATCTCAAAAGACCTAATCTAAAATAACTTCTTTTCTCACCCTTCCCCTTCAAGTTGATAGTCGCTATTGTGATGATCAAGCTTCTTTTGGATCATTTGTTCGACGCTAAAGTGCTAACTTGCAATCTGAAAGAAATAAAACAGCTACAAGCTTATTTATTAAAGATAATATAGGTCTTCCTGGAAGGTTTACGCTCGAGTAGAAAATTACTCTTGTGATTGGTCTTGAATAAAAATAAAGTAAATTCTGCAAAATAAAATCTGATTAAAAATGATGGGTTGTCTTCCATCCAGCGTTTCTTTTCTGTTACTAGCTTGACGTCACAAGCTTAAAACACGTTAGGCGCAAGGGGTACCCTCACGGCGGTGAAAATTCCTTTTTCCATTATTTTGTGAACTCCACTGCCTTTCTCTTCCAATTGATAGCATGTCTTTAAATCCTCCATATACAGTGTCCATTGGTATGCATCAAACACCATATTTTCCTTATTGAACTTCAAAATTAGTTCACCTGTCTCCGCATTTATTTTTCCTTTCCCGATTGCCAAGAATGGGAACCCAAGAATCACTGACCCTTTTGAATCATTTTTCATGTCGATCACCACAAAGTTTGCAGAGAAGGTCAAACCATCGACATGAACTAACACACCTTGTATAACACCAAGCGGGTGCGTCACATATGAATTGGCTAAGTTGGGTGTCATGTTGCTCTGTATGATCTCTCATATCTTCAATTCCTTAAATTTTCTCAGAGGCATAACATTGATGCTCGATCCTAAGTCACATAAAGCATGTGGAATTTTCATTCCACCAATGGTGCAAGTGATGTTAAACTCCCCAGGATCTTTCATCTTTGGTGGAACTTTCGACAGTTCTGTCGTCTCCTCTTTCTCTGTCATGTTGACATGTTCTTAAGTTAACTTCTGATGTCCACCTTTCATCAATACCTACATAAACTTAGCAAACTTGGGAATTAGTTCTAAAATTTCACGAAAATTAGATACTTACCTGAAATTGTGTTAGCATTTCTTTAAAATTTTCAAACATCCGAACATCATCCTCATGTACCAGTTTCTTCTTAATGATGTGATATGGTGGTTTTATGTAATCTAGTAAAGGTGGGTTCGGTTCATTCAAGATTTGCTTCTTTGTTCTTTTCCAAGGAGAATTTTTATCTATGAGTTGATCAATGGTGACTCTTCTTTCCTCTTTGTCACCTTGATTTTCACTCTCCTCTTTTTCAATCATACCTTCATTTTTCTCAATTTCATCCTTAGGATTCTTTTAGCTTCACCCTTTATCTATGAGAGAAAAAACAAAAGTTAAGAAAAAAAGAAACTTTCTTCATAAAAGGTTGATATGCAGTACCTCTTCTTCAGATTATGCTCATAATAACTTGTGTATTTCAAAAGGATCTTCCTTCCACACATCTCTCATTGTGAGCTTTCATTAAAAAAGAGAAGAAAAATGAAACAATAAAAAAATAGGAAAGAAATGGAAGCTTCACGTGACAACATGTTAGCTTGTAATATTCCATGCTTTTTCTTCACATTCAGTATCTTCAAATTACAAAGTGAGTTGAAAACCGACGCATATATCCACCATCCACACGGCCAACGACCACCGCGAAACTCTCCACAGAAAATCAATCACCACCACTTCGAACTGAGTTCAACCTTACCTCTTCGTCGCACCACCTAAAAGCATCATCGAGTACACTTTCCTCTGCCACCGGATCCACAACCTTCTTGTCGGTAATCTTTTTTTTCTTTCTCTTTTGGACTTCATCATTGCTTTTTTAGATTGATTGGTTTTTGAGTATGATTATGTGAGCTTTTTTCTAAAAAAGAGTGAACTTGAAAACTACTTCAGAGATAGATTTTGCTTATTCTTTTTTTTTACTGGTTTGCTAATATTTGACCAAATAAATCTTCATTTTTGGTTGTTTAATTTTTAATGTTCATGTTAACCTATAAGTATGGGAACATGTGAAGATTTGTGATTTAGTTCATTCATAGCATATAGATTAATTTTTTACTTGTTATTCCTATTTTATGAGAAATATTTACCGGTAGTGTGTTTGTTCCCCTATCTTGTTTGTACTATCGGTTGCTTTTCTAATTTTTAGACAACATCGTACTATTCACCAATACGATGAACAGTAAAATATTATAATAATAAAATATTATTTTATAAAAATATATAAAAAAAATTATCTTTTTATTTAAGAGTACTGTGTGATTAATCAACTTTATATTTATTAACTGATATTTTATATTGTGTGATTAACTAACTTTATAATTTTATTAATCAATATTTAATATTTTATTAACCAACTTTATTTTACTATTAAAATTATTTTTATATCTGAATATTAATTAACCAACTTCATAACTTCGTTAACCAATTTTTTACGTTCTATTAACCAATTTTATTTTAATAATCATGTTTATGAACAGTACACATACATTGTTCACACGGGTATTGTTCATGTGCACGCACTATTCATAAACTGTTCAAACCACTATTCATGTACGGATTTACTGTTCACGGCACTGTTCACCGTATTTGTGAACAGTGCATACGGTATAGGTGTAACTTATAGTGTAAACATACCAATGCGGATTATATAAATATTACTTTATATATGAGTTTTTTTTCATGTACATATACTTTAGGTTGTTTTTAAGTTTTTATATATACATAAATAATCGGTTCTGAATTTAAGCATATCTATATACTTTATGTTCAGGTATTTTATATATATATATATATATATATATATATATATATATATATATATATATATATATATATATATATATATATATATATATATATATATATATATATATATATATATATATATATATATATATATATATATATATATATATATATATATATTTTTTTTATTTTAGCTCTATTTTAGCCCTATTATTTAAATTATTGTGTTGTATCCCCATTCGACAAATTATATCCCTATTCCCGAAAATATATAATAAATTTATCGTTTTCATTTACTTTACCATATCATTTGATTGTTAACAAAAGATTAAAATTAATCATTTTAAAAAAAAGAACAAAAAATAAACACTTAATCCAACGTCGATTCTTTTTTCCAAATCAAATCCAAATCGGATACAAAGTCGAGCATAAACCCCCGCCACACCCAAATTCTTTTCATAAATAAATTTTTGACACTTGATCCAACGTCAAGTCGGCTCCCTGTTCTTAAAAGTTTTTCACAATAAAAATGAAAGAAATTGACTAGGTATCAACATTCTCTTTCTTGAATGTTTGGATACTGCTGTAGAGCTCCATGTTCGAACATTCTTCGTCCATATTAAAATACAATAATTACCAGAATTAGGTCATTTCTCTTATAGAAGAAAAAGATTGATTGGGTATCGACCTTCTCTTTTCCGATTATTTAGACGCTGCAGTAGAGCTCCCTGTCTGAATAATCGTCTTCCATTCATGAACTTTGATATAATTCGCCACACATTTCCATAACAAACTTTTGGATGAAAAGAGAGTGATATGGCTTAGGTCTTTTCCTTTTGGGCATTCGAGTACTGCAGTGGAGCTCCCTACTTGGATGTCTGTCTCCGTTTAAAATCAACTCAAACTTATTTTTCGCCCTTGTGTGACCCCGAAAACATTTTCAGAAAAGAGTATGCAACATCCATTTTGATGTGAAACAAACAAAGACTTCAACCTCCAATAGCAGGCAACAAGTAAAGTTTTAATCGCTCAAATGTGATCCAAACATCGCTCTCTTTAAAAGCAATCCATCTCGTAGTTCTCTTTGAGTAGAACATGTATGCCTTGAGTTCTTCATAGCACCTAAAGATACGTAGGAGCGGGATTACGAAATCTTATCAGACACATTAATGTTAAAAAAACCTAAGTATTTCCTCCTTTCTTTCTATTTTCTCACTCAATAGGTAGAAGTTTGCAAATAATATCACGCTGACACTTTTACATGAAACTAACTAAATGGGTCCCATCGAGTACGAAGGATGTGAGGGGTGCTAATGTCTTCCCCTTGCATAACCGACTCTCAAACACGATTTGGTTGCGATGACCATTTATTTTTGTTTTTGTGGGTTTTATTGATATTTTCCTTTCCCTCTTTGGGAATAAATAAAGTTCGGTGGAGAATATTCTTTGTTTATATTTTGAGTGTTCCTTACGCTCGGGTATTTTTTGCACCACGATAATGCCTTTCTTTAAAATGGAACTTGTTGGCTTTGTTGCATTCCTTGGTTGACATTTGAATTTTAGTTATTGCTCCAACAAAAATTTGGGTGATCTTTCCAACCCGAGTTGTATGTGTTGGAATATAGGCTGTTCTTTTGAAAATTAGCGAATTGGACCTCCTCACTTGTCCCTTCCTACGAGCACCTTTCATTCACATGTTCTCCTCCACATAAATTACACATAAGTTATTGTGCATGACTCGTGTTAGCTCTATCTAAGCTTCTTTCAGCTAGCTTTTTATTTAACAATTCAATTTGAGCTAAAAGAGCATTATGGGTATCAAGAGGTAACATACATTTAGGCATGTCCACATTTTCAAGCTTGGCTGACCTTTTCACTTTCTGAATGGTACTTATTCATACAAATCTTCTTAATGAGGTTTTTTACTCATGGTTCGGTCATTTGGAGGATAGTACCTCGCATGGAAGCATCCAATAACATGCGAGTTTGACTCTTGAGACATTTGATGAAGTTTTGCATCTGCTCCATATTATTCATGTTGTGATTCAGGCATCTGCACAACAAAAATTTGAATCTTTCCCAAGCGTCATAAAGTGACTCAATTTTCTGCTGCTCAAAATTGACAATTTATGCCCGGTGCTCGGTAAATTGAGTGGTAGTAAAAAATATTTCAAGGAATTTTTCCTCCAATCCCTTCCAAGTCTGGATTGTTCCATTGGGAAGGCAAAATAACTAATCTTTTGCCTTTCCAATTAGTGAGAACCCAAACAACCTCAATTTAACCTGGTCTTCAATGACATCAGTTGGTTTGCCCATTGAGGGGTTTCATAGAAGCATGCAAGATGTGCCCATGGGTCTCTAATCACGTTCATGTCAAACATATTTTCTCTTAAACCTAAAAGTACATGATTTTTAATATCAAAGTTAGCAAGGTCTGCCGGTACAAACCCTCTTGAAACCTGTAACACGTCAGTGCATTTACAGTAATCCCCCATAGTTAGGGGTTGTGCAACTGCCATGACTTCTTCTTCAAAGTTAGAAGAACTTGATAGTTGATCTTCTTCTGGTATTCCTCCGTCCAAAGATGCTTCTCTAACTGCTTTTTTGAGAGCACGTACGATTCTTTCAATTTCTGGATCCAAAGGAATTAATATTGATCCTGAACCGCGCGTGCATAAACACAAAATACCTCAGTAGCACCATGAACAAGAAAATAAAAATAAAATAAAAAAAAATGCACAAACCTCGCCTTGTTGAAAAATCAACAGTCCCCGACAACGACGCTAGAGACTTGATGACTTCTTGACAAGTGTACTGATACTTTTAAAGTAATAAAAAGATCAAATCCATAAGGATTTCCTTGAAGCAAGACAAAATGTGTGCAATTTATAGAAAAATGGTAAAAAAAATGGGGTTTCGGGTTTCAATGTGAAAACTAAATAAATTAGTAAACAATGTCACGGAAGCCATCAAGTTATGTTGTAGAATCCCCTATTCATCTAATATTGATGTTTGATGCCATGTATGAATGATCTAATCATTATAATCTCACGGCGAATTAACAAAATAGTTATAGTCGATCCCTCACAAAATAACTCATTAACCATTACTAGGAGCTTTATATCCCTAGTTCGCCAGTGTAAGCAGGGTTAGACGATGTCTATAACGTTAATTCCCTATGCCACTACTCGGGATCTCCTATCCCAATTCAACAAGTGTAAGTACAACAATTTCCCTAGGTCCATCACATAAACTAATGTCAGTATTCCCTATGTGCCCCAAATCAGATTTAAAAAGTATCTTACGTAAAAAACATTACGAACAAGAAGCAATTGAATAAGATTATAGATCAATAGGTTCATACAATGGTAAAATCAACATAGAATCCAACAACATAAAAATAGGTTCATCATAACACAATCTAACCTTGAAGAATTTAGCTACTAATAATGCAATTAAAAATACCATAATTGATTGATGAAAATAACATAAGAAGCCCCTTGCAGTGATGGCCTCAAGTGGCTTCAAAATGCTCTAAAAATCTCCATTTGTGCATTCAAATTCGTGCTTTAATCTCCCAAAATCGTAACCCTTGTGAAAGTGCACAAAATCCCCTTTTAAAGGCGTCCGAATGCACCATGACATGTCAGGAAAGCCCAGAAAAATACTTATCGCGCGCATGATGCATATCATCGCGTGCACGTTGCAGCTTTAAAGACCATATCGCGCGCGTGATGTTGCACAATGCTGCACATGATTATTCCAGTAGCCGCATGCTTTTGCTCCCTTTTTCACTCAAATTTTCACTAAGTCCACAATTTTAACACTTAACTATTTTTTCCTCATTCTTTGGTCATTCTTCTTCATTTTAGCTCAACTTTCACTTATTTTGCTCTGATTCTTCGACTTAATATATGCAATGATGGACTGTCATCAATCTACTACTGGTTATATGTTCAAAATACACGGTGCTTCAATAAGTTGGTGATCTATGTTACAGTGCACAATGGCACTATCTACTATGAAGGCCGAATATATGGCCGTAACAGAAGTAGTAAAGGAAGCATTGTGGCTGAGGGCTCTTCTAGGTGATTTGGGTGTTAAGCAAGAACACATGAGACTGATGTGTGATAGTCAAAGTGCAATCCATTTGGCTAAGAATCAGGTTCATCATGCTCGGACTAGGCATATAGATGTCAGATATCATTTTGTACGGGATGTCATGGACGAAGGTCATATTTCTCCTATGAAAGTATATACTGATGAGAATCCAGCTGACATGTTCACCAAGGTTGTACAGGTATAAGTACCGGCATTGTAAGGACTTGCTAAATATATTCGCATGTTAAGTCATGTGAAGGGATTAATTGAATTACAACATCCCGATTCAGGGTACGTATGCAACCACGTGGTATAACTAAATAAGAAGATGCAATTTGTTCGTCCAAAATTTAAGGATTTCAAATTATGAACTAAAAATTGAGTGAACAATACTTCAAGCAATTATAAACCTCTCATGTACTCTGCTTCTTATTAATACTCATATTCTAGAGTAAAATTTCATTTGCATGATTCTTTTCACTTTCCAGCTTTAGATTATTCCATATTTAGTAAACACTAAATATTTCACTTATTCTTACAAGCTCAAACCAGGAGGCAACATGTGGTGAAAATTGTCCCATAAATTGTGCAACATTATGCCCCATCCAAAATCCAGTATGTGCTTAATAAATCTCGCCCATGTTGAAGATTTCTTTCCATTCTTGTTCAATCTTATTTAATTGATTTATGCACTTTATGGAATAAAGAGAGTTTTCCCAAAATATCAATTTGCATGAGTTAAATAGAACAAATCTAACTGTTGAAGATTTATCAAATCAAAGATTGAAAATCAATTTAATGAATAATAATTCCTTACGCCTTTGGATTTGCTTCAGCCGCACGAATCGATATAAAATTTAATGGGCCTTGTAGCTATATTATGTTGCTATTTAAGGAGGAACCCTCCATGTAAGACTCAGACATTGATAAAAACAAGCTAGGCACATTTTAGTTATGTTGAGTCTTTTGCTTTGATTTTAGTTTTGTGTTGTTAAACTCTATTTGGTAGCCACATGCCTATAAAAAGGAATAAAGTTTGTTCTTAGTTGTAATTGATTTCATCATTCATATAATATTATAACTGTCCAAACACTTGGGAGAACGCTTAAGAGAAAGTAAGAGGGGTCTCATATTCAAGGGGAGTCCTGAGTAGGAATTCATGGGTAGTACTAAGAAAAAAGGCTTTGAGCTAGAAGGGTTCAACTAAGACCAAGTTTTTACTTTTACTACTAAGAGTGAATTTTATTTCTTAGGTTAATGCCCTCCAAACATAGGTGACCAGAGCATAAGTGAAAGGCCACATAAGACTGAAGACCACCTTCTGAGTAGAATATCAAGCCAAAAAGATAAAGGTTAGGTACTTGGTTATATACGCCCCTCTTATTATAATAGGATCATAAGGCGACTAAATTTTAATTAGTTAGGTGTCGCCTTGTATACTTTATATTTGTGCATGAAATACCCGTTCTTTGACGAGCAAGTTGGAGTAATCCAAAGAGACCAGATAATTTCCAAAAAATGATACGTGGAGAGTCTGAAGTTGAAAAGAGCTCAAACTCTAACCATGAACACCAAAAGTGTGGGCATGGAGTCTAGCCACCAAAAGTATCTCCAAAATATGAAATGGCTTCTCCTTAAGAGGGCAAGAAGATATGAGAATAAAGTCTCAGTGGGAAGTGTAGCGGTAGAATTTTTGAGATTAAGTTATTGATTAACTTAACTCATAAAGCAAGAGTCGTCACCGCGCTTTTATTGTTTCCAAAGGAAAAGGGAAAAGTACGAACAAAACCCAAATAAGTTTTAAAACAAAACTAATAAAAAGAGACAAGGGTCTGGAGGTTAGTTATGCAAAGGGAAGATATTAGCACCCTAAACATCCATGGTACTCCATGGGAACTTCTTTGAAAATATGTACATTTTAGTTTGAAAAGAGTGTTGTTTGTAAAAGATGAGGAAAGAAATGTTTTTTATGATTTTTTTTGTGTTTGCCAAGACCTTTTGAAGTCTCATGCCTACGTACCAACAAAGTGCAATGGAGGATCAAAACCACGTAGTTCGTGGTAAAAATAACGAATGTGTTTGTTTTTATTCTTTTTTAATTAAAAGACATTTTGTCATTTTAAGGAGAATACTCAACTAGTCACCCACAAGTATGAGATCTTTGCATCATCATGAGAAATGCTCCAACTTGGATAAGGATCAACAAGTATGCCATTAACTCTCTTAGATGGAAAAACATTATCATCAATACTATGGAGATAGGAGAATTATATCTCAACTATGGAAATGACTCATGTCTAAACCTTTGAGAAAAGTTTTAAAAAGAAAAATGCACAAAGGGCACAAAAACAATTTGAATGAGTTATGCATTTTTCAAGTCTTTTGAAATTGTTCTGAATACGTTTAACATGAATTAGAATTCATTAGGAAACTGTTTTGAAAATCACTTGATAAAAGTCAAGGTTTATTAAGAAAATGATTCAAGTTGGAAAAGAAGAATGTTTTTTTTTTAAAAAGAGAGAGGAGATTTTGAAAATTTAAGACGGGGATGAGAAGAACAGACTATCCTAAAGCATAAAGTAAAAGCTAGGGAGGAAAGATCTAACCAAGAGATAGAAAGATTTATAACATAAGTCAATTAGAATTCCCACCTTTGGATTAGGCCTCAAGCAAGCCAAATAAGCAAATAATAATCCATGCATCAGATGAAACCAAAATAACTCAATCAAGTCTCCAAAGGAAGTCCAAAGTCAAAGGTACCAAGTGAATCCCAAGGTCTCAAATCACAAGTTCCCAAAATAAAGGTCAAGATCCTAATTCTAAGTACATAACTCCACAATGATTCCAAGGACAATAACCACAAGTCCATGAATTAGGAGAACCAAGTTTCTTTTTAGGTTTTTCTTCACTAATATTTTCTTTACAAGGATATGAAAGAAAAGTCCAAATGGACAAAGAATAAATGATATAATCACAAATAATATGATATGAGATGCTAAAACATAAAGCATGAAGTATTTGACATAAAATAAAAGAGCATAAAGTAAATGATATTGAAGTAAAAGTTAATACAAATAAAATGTTAGTAAATGATGTCAGTAATCAAAAATGAAAGACGGTTTGGTCATTTTTTGGAGAACACTTAACTATTCACCCACAAGCATGAAAACATGAACATATACATCATTATGAGAAGGGCTCCAACTTGGATAAAATCAACAAGTATGCCATTAGCTCTCATAAATGAAAAGGGAGAAATATTTTCACACAATACCATGAGGAGTAGGAGACTTACAATCTCACTTATAAAAATGCCTTTCCTTTTGGGACAAATTTAGCGCTATGTTAAGTGTCGCATTACGCGAGAAACCGGTGGGAAACGAAGACAACAGAGCCGCCACCGTGCGTTATTTATCCCAAAAGAGGGAAAGGAAACGCTCAGAGTAAACCTGGAAAAAGCATGGTCTCGCGACCAAAGAGAATGAGATCGGGAGTCGGTTATGCGAAGGGAAGGTATTAGCACCCCTACGCATCCGTCGTACTCGACGGGATCCACGCACAAAAGGAAGGAAAATGGTTGCTAAAACACTGCTCACAAACGATCATCTACACAGGCTGAAAGAGACACAAGAAAACAAACAAGACTGACTCGGCAGGATATCGCATCCTGGGCCTACTTAGTCTATCAAGCATAGACATCAGAGTCAAAGTAGTTCGGACTGGGGAAAACACATGCTCGCTAGGATGTCGCATCCTATGCATACGTATCTTCTTGGACGAAGAAGAATCAGAGCATTCGTAGCTCGGCTCACGCACGCAAGACAAAACCACACAGGAAATCGACTGCCGATCGTTGGGCTTACGTCAAACTCCACACAAAACAGGCAAACATGGAACCCGAATGCCAATCGCTGGACTTATATTAGCTTCCGAACCAAACACACCCACACTGGAAACCTGATGCCACTTGATGGACTTATACCGGACTCCAAGCATACAACAAGAGGATACGAAATGCCAATCGCTGGGCTTACATCCATCTCCTAACATACACAAAGACAAAATAAAAAGGGCGCCCGGAGAGATCAGCTCATCTCCTGCCTACGTACCTCATCTGGTATGAGGATCAGGGCGACGTAGTTCCCCTACGAAGGGAAAAAGGGCTAGCCAAACCAGATAACAGAGGGAGACACAACTAGGGAGACTACGACTCGAGCCTAGATGTTATCATGCAAAATCGTCCCTAAGTTAAGGTTTCTAGCTAACTTGCACAGGAAGCAAGCTATCCTAAACATGACTTGCACAGGAAGCAAGCCAAACTAAACCTATCTTGCACAGGAAGCAAGCTAAAACAAACACACAAGCACAAATAGCACACACTATATGCAATCAGTTGGCTCAATTAAGGTTAGGTTTTAGTTGAGGGGTCATGTCAACCTCGACAAACAAACCACTGTAACAGGGTGAGGTTAGCTCTTAACCTTGACATTGAGAGTCAAGGTGAAGCAGATGAAAGGTGAGTGAAGATGAGACTTCACAGCTCTTATCCCTGGCCTGGGAGAGCTTAAGACATGAATGTGTGGGTTCAGAAGGTGGGAACCCTTCTACACATATGACTGACATAATGTACAATGATCTTGGGCTAGTATCTGCAATGCATCAACACAGTAGTGTGAGCAAAGCAGATGACACACAGAATAGCAGGGGATGGATTGCACATCCCTGGTATCTGCCAATGCCTCTTCACTTAGGAGGTCTTTGGATATGTACAAGGACAAATGTAAACAAACACAAACATTGCCTCTTAAGGAGGACTTCAGACAGGTGCCTGGCCAAGTAACAGGCCAGGTCTTCCAGACTACATGGAGTTAGGATGTTATACCTAAATGCAAATGCTCTTAAGCAAAGCAAAGCAAGTTCTCAATGGAACTAAAGCAACTAATGTACCTGAAATCAATCAAATACAATCAGTACTCAGACAAACCAAAACCAAACAGCAAAGATCAACAGTTAATCTGTACAGGCAAACAATAATCACAATGCACAAAGGGTGCAAGCCATATGGCACAAACTCAAGTTTTAAAACCTACAAAACAAAGTCAAAGTTAGTCATGAACAAGCAACAAGTCAACTCCAATTGAGTAAGCATCATCAAGCATAGGCCATTGTGCTATTAACCTGAAACACAGCTCAAATGTGAGAGCACAAACCACTAGTACAAGACTAGGGTCAAAATGATATCAAAAGGTCAAAACAGAACATGAAACTTATCCAAAATCAAGATCAAACAATTAGGAAACAAATCCAAGTGGTTTCACATTCATATCATTCATCATTATCATTTCATGAAGGAAAAGGCACAACACATGCAATTTGCAACCTCAAAGGACCAAACAGAATGATCACAATCAAATCAATACCAAAGCATTTCAATAAATATTCAAAAAAATCATGATCAAACAGCATCCATAACATGTCAATCATACCAAATTTCAGCTCATTTGGGTCAAGGGAAGCAAGTCAATGAAATCCATAAAGTCAACACAAGTTCAAGCAAGCTTATACAAGGCATCAAAACATGCATCCACTTCAATTAATTATAAAACAGAAACAAAACATGATAAATGAATGGGATTAAAACCATGGCAAACTTCAAGATGTCTATAATACTCATGCCAAATTTCAAGTCCATCCAATAATGCATGAGGATTTCACAAATCATATAAAATCATGTATCACAAGAAGTCAACAATTGGTCAAACAGGGGAGAAATTATCCAACAAATAGGAAATGCATTCAAAAATTCCAGGAAAAATCACAAGCATTCTAAACATTCAGAAGATTCAACATGCAAAAGTTCAGATTATTTTGAGTTCATATAGCATGGTAACAAAAATCAACAAGTTGGACATGAATGGTGTGACACAAATTGTCACACCTCTATTCAAAAAATCATATCTCATCAACCAGCAATGATAAAATCACAAACTCTATACCAAAATGACCATGAACATGTCTAGTTTAAGCACAAAAATTTTCAGCTCCATCCAATTAATCAACATCATTTCACAAGCAAAATGGCAAGGCATACACAAATTGGACACACATGCACAAACCCTAGGCAATTTAAAAATCCACCCGTGCATAAATTCTGGAAAAATCACCATAAAAAACTAGAGATCATGAGGAACATTATGCAAAAAATCCCATATCAATTAGACAAATATTGAATGAGTTATGAATTTCCTAAGTTTATGAAAACAATTGAAATAAAAGTTGAAACAATGAAGAATAATGAAAAGAAATGGTCAAAACTTGGAAATTCCCTCAGCCGGATTCGAAGCGAGTTCCTCTCGCCAGCCAAAACGCTGCGTTTCGTCGCCTAGTCAACGAAGCTTTGCACGCGTGGACGGTCAAGCGCTCCTTGGCCAATCATTCCGCCACTTGCATGCACACGTGGCTACACACATCAGCCCTAGCCTGGTCATTTGCAGGCGGCCGCGGGCCCTGTTTCCAGCGGAGGAAACAACCGTCTCCTTCGTGGAGACGGCGGCGATGAATAGTACATTGCTCAAAAAAAATGCAGAAATTAAAACCGAGTACACCAACGGCTTCGTCTTGATCTCAGGATCACAAATATACCATTATTTTCCTCTAATTCCTAAAGATTAAGGCAAATCGACAAGAAACCTCCATGAACATTCAAGCTTTAAATTCGTATAACTTCCTCAATATCGCTCCGTTTTTCATAAATTTTATATCAATGGAATCAGGATGAAAAGGACTTCATGATTATACGCTTATAAGCAAGAATTAAGCCACGCGAATTCTGACCTTTTTTGGAGCTTTATCCATGGCAGTGATGGATTTGGAGTTCAATGGCCGTATAAGCGCGAAACAGAAGCTTAATGATGAGGGAGAAGATGAATGAATGATGTAATTCAGCTCAACAATCCTTGAAGCAGCTCCAATCAACACTTGCCATTAATGGAGCTTCTTGTGACAGTCCTTGGATATGCTCGACAGTGGCGGATTTTTACTTGCAAAAGCTTCAACAATACTTGGAGATGAAGGATCCTTGAAGAACAGCACAAGTTTCTTTGGAAAATTTGCAGAAAAATGAAGAACCAAAATTGAGAGAGACTTGCTATTTTGGATCTAGATCTGTTTTTAATGCAGTCTCCTTGTGTTTTCTGTTAGGGTTTCATTTATATATCATCTGTTAAGCAAAACCTTAAACATGTTTAGGCATTTGGCAAGTAGAATTAGTGGAAACAAGTGTTTATGCAAAGTTGATATTTCCACCTCTATGCATGGTGTGCATGCTACAGTGCACGAAAATGGGCCTAAACATATTCCAAATATGATTTTCAGTCAAATGCAATTGGTAGAAAGTGTAGAAAATGTTTATTTTGAAAGTCACTTTTTTACCCCTCCCTTTTTAAATTCAAGCCACTTGAAAAATGCCATTTTGATGTGATGATTTTTGATGAAATGTGATGAAGGATTTGGATAGAACATGTCAAATGTGACTTGTAGCAAAAAACCTCACTCAATTTGGCCAAATGGTTCAAGAGTTATCCCACTTTGAAGTTCAAAAATTCTTGACAATGATTTGATCATAACTTGCCAACCACACATGAGAAATGGATATTCCTGGACTTTTTGGAAAGGTGAGAACAAGATCTTCAACTTTCATGTTGGACAAAATTCCATTTGAAGCTTGTATGATGATGTAAATTTGAGGAGAAGAACTTTCCATTTTTGGCAGTTTCCAATTACAAGTCACCTGCTATTTTTGGAAACTTTTCATCTGACCTCAAATTCTTCAATCTTGATCTTTAAAATGTCAAATGAGACTTGTATGGACATGAATGAAGCCTTTCAAACCATCTCCCACCTTCAAATCCAAAAAAGCAGGCACAGTTGACCACAGTTGACTTTCTAGGGTTTCAGATGAAATTCAGCTTGACTGTTGAGCTTTGATCATCCAATCCTTGGCCAAACCACTTCAAGATGATCCCATAATCATATGAACTTGTTAAACCAACCCTAGGGCTTTGTTTCCTTGATAAATACATTTGCTTGCTTGTTTGACTGATCCTCCTAACCAGTTGACATAATCTTGTCTGATGACTTGCACTTGGGCAAAGGACAATGCAATGCTATGCAGTGGACTATGTTATGTTAATGACCTAATATGAAATGAATGTACAAAATGGGAGGTGCAAATTTGAGGTGCTACAGCTGCCCCTATTCAATCAACTGGGAACCCGAATGGATGAGAGCAACGGCTGTCAGACTTTCAGGGTAGACAGGGATTGAATACCGAAGAACCGTAGAATTTGCACAATGCCGGGATCCACCAATGGAAACATCCACTGGGATCTGATATTTATTACTGGGTATTTTGGTTTTTCTTCTCAAAGGATACGGCCACATCCAGACATCACAACGACGATGAATGGGAACAGAAATCACAACTAGATGCCAACGGACAACTAGGAAAAACTCGACGTTTACCAAGACCAACGGAGAGGTAAATCTACTGGGGACGACCAGGAAGGGATACAACCATACGTCAACGGACGACATGGGAAAAACTCAACGTTTACCGAAACCAACGGAGAGGTGAATCAACTGGGGACGACCAGGAAAAACTCGACGTTTACCAAGACCAACGGAGAGGTAACCAGTCATTAATGAATGACTGGAAGAGAGATACAACCATACGTCAACGGACGACATGGGAAAAACTCAACGTTTACCAAAACCAACGGAGAGGTGAATCAACTGGGGACGACCAGGAAAAACTCGACGTTTACAAAGACCAACAGAGAGGTAACCAGTCATTAATGAATGACTGGAAGAGAGATACAACCATACGTCAACGGACGACATGGGAAAAACTCAACGTTTACCAAAACCAACGGAGAGGTGAATCAACTGGGGACGACCAGGAAAAACTCGACGTTTACCAAGACCAACGGAGAGGTAACCAGTCATTAATGAATGAATGGGAAGACTCGACCAGACGTCAACGGACGAAAGGGAGAAGCTCGACGTTTACCGACATCGAAAGATGATGTTTACTGACACCAAAAAAAGGATCGACCAGACATTTACTGATGAATGGGAAAAACTCGACGTTTATCGATATCGAAAGATGATGTTTACTGACACCAAAAAAAGGATCGACCAGACATTTACTGATGAATGGGAAAAACTCGACGTTTATCGACACCAACGGAGAAGGAGAAAGACTCGACCAGACGTCAACGGACGAAAGGGAGAAGTTCGACATCTGTCGCACCTCGAAAAAATGGGGATACGACTTCAAAGCGAAGCGCGATCGCACGCTCGCAATGATGGACTGAACAGAGTCGCCACCGAACTTTATTTATTCCTAAAAAGGAAAGGGGAAATATCGATAAAACCCAAGACAAAAGAAAGGATAAGATATGGTCATCGCAACCAATATCCGGGTTCGGGAGTCGATTACGCAAGGGGAAGGTATTAGCACCCCTCACGTCCGTTGTACTCAACGGGAACCATTAGGTCAGTTGTGTGCGTTAGTGTCAGTTGAAATATTAGGCTTTTCAAGTTATTAGGTGGGAAAGAATGAATATAAGAGAGAAGAAATGTTTTTGGATTTTTAACGAAGGACTAAACCTAAGTTTTTTATTAGTGGGCCTGACAAGATTTATAAATCCTGCTCCTACGTATCTCAAAAGAGAAATCAAGGCTTACGTAGTTCTGGGTAGAAAAATGTTTGTTTGTTGGTCGATTTTAGCGAAAGCTATATTGTATTAATCGACGAAAACATTGTTTTACCCAAAACAGATGAGGAGTGGACGCATACCACACATCGAACGGATTTATAAATCTACATTCGGAAAAGCGTCGCTTATCTCTACTCAACAATCGTGGCCGAAACACTGTTTTGTATCACTTAAGACAATATATCATTCATTTATGAAAAAGGTTTTGATTAATCGCACGGCGGCGAGAAAAGAGTTTGATTGGTTGGATGTATTTTGAGTGATGGCGAGAACTTGGATGAGCGAGATATACATCTCGAATCCTAGCCTCAGGAGTGCATGGTATACACCATGTTCCATTTCCATCTTTATTGAAAAAGTATTAAGGTAGGAATTAGGTATTTTGAAGTTTGAAAGACGAGTACTTGTGACCTACAAGCTCTTACAGCTTGGGTCTAGTACTCGGGACTACATCTGGACATTCCACCCAGGCAGTCTGTTTCTTTCCAATATTGCTAAGAAAATGATTCGAATATTTATGAGTGTTTTGGAGGGAAGACGAATATTTATGGCTTGCAAGCTCTTACAGCTTGAGCCTAATATTCGGGACTACGACTGGATATTCCCTCCAGGTAATCTTTTTCTTCCAACTTTATTAAGAAAATGATTTGAGATATTTATAGGTATTTTGGAGAGAAGACAAATATTTATGGCTTGCAAGCTCTTACAGCTTGAGCCTAATATTCGGGATTACGACTGGACATTCCATCCAGGTAACCTTTTTCTTCACGTTATATTAAGAAGGTGATTTTTGAATATTAGAGTGTTAAAGAGAAGACGAATATTTATGGCTTGCAAGCTCTTACAGCTTGAGCCTAATATTCGGGATTACGACTGGACATTCCATCCAGGTAACCTTTTTCTTCACATTTTATTAAGAAGGTGATTTTTGAATATTAGAGTGTTAAAGAGAAGACGAATATTTATGGCTTGCAAGCTCTTACAGCTTGAGCCTAATACTCGGGATTACGACTGGACATTCCATCCAGGTAACCTTTTTCTTCACATTTTAATAAGAAAATGATTTTTGAATATTAGATTAAAACAATTAAAGTACCGAGGTTTGAAATTATTGAAAGTTAAATTGATGTTGCTTAAGAGCTCATTGTAAGAAGGCCCAAGAGTGAGCCATGTGAAGAAAATAACACAATGAGTTATACTTACAACACACTTAAAATTAGAAATTCTATGGTTATCTCGATAAAATAAATCATGGATAAACAACATGAGAGTAGTTGAATCCATAAATTAAAATCGATGCTTTGCCAGTTAAAAATAAGTAAAAAGGATAAATATTAAAAAAATGAGTATAGGAGAATTTAAATTAACATAAACATGAAAACTATGAATGCAAAAGAAACAAAATGTTGCATATGGGTATTGAACCCACTACCTACGGAGAGATAAACTAACTCCATCTCCGCTTGGTCATGAATGACTTGCTTGTAAGGCTAGGACCAATAAATATACATAAACAGAGTGGCAAACCTCTAGTCAACAAAACAATAAACAAACATGGGCCATTGGGCCCGGATCGACTAAAACCCAATTCATTTCCTTGCCCAACGTGGGAGTACCACGGGAAGACGAACAGGAAGAGAACAACCGCCTGCTGTAAGGGGGACACGTGGGGAATGACATTTTCAAACCAACAGTCACGTGGAAACTTGGAAAAGTAAAGGAGAGTCAAATGAAACAACCAGCTTTGGGCAGTGGGAAAGGCATCACCATTAATGGCTTTAAAGCCTTGATAAGATAGGGTTCAAATAAACCAGCAGACAATGAAAACAAAACCATTCAACTTCGCTTCCGACTCAATCTCTCTCTGCTTAAAACACTCATTTCTCTTGCTCAACAATTAGATTCATTTTCGAACAACAATAAAAAAGTAGCAACATGACAGTAATGCGAACACGCGAGGAAAATAATCTTGAAGCTATATCAAAGGCGAAATAGATCAAAGATGGCACTAACCAGTTGCAGCTTGGATTGATCGACAAAAATGGAGGTAATGCTTTTCCTCACTATTGCTCTGGTTTACCCTTTGAGTCGTTCGCGGATTCCCTATGGGGTTTCGCCGTTTCTCCTCTTCTTTTCGTCAAAGTCCTTTCGTTTCCGCCTCCTTGCTGTTTTTTTAATCCTAGGGTTTTTCGGCTGATATCCTCCCTCCTCTTCTGATTAGGGTTTCTTCCTTCTTTTATACTCACCCTGTTTAGGGTTTTGAGCTGGTTACTCAGATCAAAAGGGGTACCCCTGCGAAATCTTTTAGGGTGCTCAGTTGGTTTGCCTCATTTCGGTGCTTAGGCTGGAAAAGGTAATATGATCCGTGCACTTTCTTCTTGAATTTGTCTTGATTCCAAATTTGGGATTTTTGAATTTTTACTGCCTTGTCTAATATGTTTTTTTTTACTGCAGTGAATTCGGGTTGGAGGGTTCATTGTCTTTTCCAGAGTGATCTAAGGATGACAAACATTAAAGTTCTGGTATAGCAACTGAGGGCTCGTTCTGATGCAGTTTTCTGTGTCTGTTCCTTGGAAGTAAGTTCAGATACAGGGGTCTTGCTGTTCATTAAGTTTTCTTCTGAACTGTCACTATCCTTTTTGCTGAACCGGAGCATAGTTCTCACATGAAACCCTTGATGTATCAGCATTTATCAAATTTTTCTGAGTATCAGCAGGGAAAGAAACATTGCCACAAAACTTATTTTCCACCTGACCATTTGGATGATCGTTCAATGCATTGTTAGAACTTAAAGAACATCCATTTTCAATAACAATTGGTAAGAGTTTCAAATACAACATCAATTATTACAAAGCTCTTTCCGATCATGATTTGGTCGATCTTTGCAGGGTCACAGTTGTGTTGCTTTGGACGTTGCATTGCGTTTCACAAAGATTTCAGAGATTTAACCATAAATCTGAAAGGGTGCGAAATTGAGCGTTCAATGGTGATTATGAAGAATGTCCAGAAGAGGTTCAATGATTGGGCTCATGTATTTGCACAGGGTTGTGGGTGAGTTTTATTTTCTGGATGCGAGTTCCAAGTGAATGAATCAGTTATGAGGAAATATATAGGTTGTTGGTTAGGAATTGGTTGAATTGAAATTGAATTCTGTTAGACACTCAATTGAAAAACCGGTTATCAATTGTTGAAGGTTGGATCAATATTGCAGGTTGATTGTAAGGTTATTATGCTTTTGTATGACCATTTGATGTCGGATCTATTTTGGTCAGGAAGCTGACTTGTTGCAGGAAGAGGGACTGGCATTTCCAAGCATACTCCACTTGGCTAGAACCGGTATGTTTTCCTTCTTGTGCAATGAGTTGCTTTTCTCATCAGTTAATGGTCTGTTTAAATTGGCCTTCGTTACCCTATGTTCAGATTGGTTCCCGAAATTATCCTTGGAGGATGACTCAGTAAATCTATCTGTTGACTTATTCAAAACAAGAGATTCATCACCACATGCCGCACTGATCTCTCTCTTAACGGATGCTTCTGAGTTGCTTACATTGAAACCATCCGGCTGTTTGATGCTTCCAAAGCGCGACTATTTTCCATTACTTGTATCCATTGACTTTCCCGTACATAAGTACAAATCACTAATTTAAGCATTTGAACTTGACTGAGATTGTACTGCTACCATGATGGTTTTGCTGCCCGGTCTGGCGCTGCAATGGCCGGTGAGGTTTCTGTCACTGTTTTCTTGCATCTGTAGTGAAAATACAGGTGGTCCCTTCTTTGATTTGGGACTTACTGCTAAGCTATACATGTGAAGGTTAATTAGTTGGTCAAGCTATTGTAATGTTATTTGGTTTTGTATTATGTTGTCAAGTGTAAATTGATTTCGGTATGCATTATGTCTTTGTGCAGTTTGCAAACAGGTTCATCTTCGGTGGCCGGTTCGGTTTCAAGTTAAGACCAACATCGCATTATCGCACCGCAGTTGAGCTGCTGCAGAATGGTTTGGAGTCTGCACGAACTAAGTAAAGCAGCCCACACGTCTGAATTGGGTCTCTCAGGCATCCTCGTGACAAACTCCCAAGCCTGATTCAGCCTCCCTGCTCGCCCTAACAGATCAAACATGTAAGCTTAATGCTCCATCCCTGGCTTCAGTTTATATTCATTCTCCATACTCTGAAAAAAAATCTCCCACCCTTATTCATAAGTCCGGCAGGTGCACGAGCTGAGAGAGCACTGAGGAACGTGACAAAATTGGGTGCAATGCAATATTCTATCTGCATCTTACTAAACAGATCAAGCGCTTTATCAGGTAACCCGTTCTTCCCATATCTATCAATCATAGATTTCCATGAAGAAACATTCTTCTCATGAATCAACATTAGCCTTGGTTTTGATCTCTCCAAAAACCATAACCAAGTTAGTCTTGGTGCGAGTTTCACATGCGAATTTGCTGTATGAATCCTTTTCTCTTTGAACTTCTTTTTATGACTTGTGTCTTGTGTTACTTTTCTGACTTGAGATAAACCACCTTTTTTTTTGTGTACAGGAGAACGTTATACGACGTATTTCCGCATGGATTGAACTCCTCGGCAGTGGCTGCAGCGAGAGGTGGGAAATCATAATGAGCACTGACTCTAAGCATCCATTGAACAGCTTCACGACGAGGATGAATATGATGATTTCTATAAATGATGATCTTTATGATGATCTTGATGTAATTTGAAAACCATAATCATATTTGTGAAATCCAACCAATTCATTTACCCATTCTATGTAACCACTGTTGACTTTAGCCAATGAAACCGTTGTGGTATCCTTAAGAGCTCCAAGTGCTTTTCTCAAACTATTATGCGTTCCACCAGACATGTTGTTGTTTTTTTTCTAAATACTGTGAATCATCTTGAAGGGTACACATCACCTAAAGCGTTTTTCACCCCCATGGTTAAGTTCAATAGAAACAGAATAAATGAAGTGAACTAGCGCCTCATCAAATTCGTCAAGTTCACCAGAATCCCGTAATTGCCAAGCCAACAAAACAAAGTTCCACACATTGCTTTATGACTTGTGAATGACTCTCTTGCATTCCTGATCTGAACAAACCCTGTAAATAGTCACAGCCAAATTTGGAGATTGTCTACAAAGCAGTTGCAAGAGAGGTTGTAGATTGCAACGCTTAGGAAGAATTTTGAGCTTCTCTACAGTTTCTTCTTCTGCTGCATGCAAGTGTCCCCAATACAAACATTCCAACAATAATAACAATGCTTCATAATCAACATGAGAAGAATAACGAACTTCTCTCACTGTCTCTCCAATAAAATGATCTTTTATTTCTTTAGAACTCTCACCACTATATAACACTTCAGAAGGTAGAAGTGATGGACATCGAACAACAAGAATAACACCATGAACACTCACAGAATCCCCATTTACTACAATGAGTCGCAACTCATTTCATTCCATGACTGAAAGGGTTGCTAATACAGATCTCATGAGGTTTGTTAACTAACTCAATGTTAATGTTTGTCACCTCTCGAGTAAATTGTTGAGGATTGTCTAGTAAAAGGCAACATTGATGAAGAAATTTAGCTAAGCCCCCCACATACCATAAAATAAGAGGATATTGGAACCTTCCCGATATTTAGGTGATGAGATACCTTATCCACCACATTCCATGTAAATGGATGATTATGCTTGAATGGATGAATGAATACATGAAATTCCTTGAATATAAATGGGAAATTTTCCAATGTGAAGTGGAGAAAATATGAATGCAAATTTTAAAAATGTGAAAAACGTAAAAAATATGAAATAGTAAATATGAACATGAATGAAGGATATGAATGTGAATGAAGAAAGAATGCAAACGAGTGATTGATGGGGGGAAATTTTCAGGGCCAAAATCGGGGTATGACAGTTGCCCCTATTTAAGCGTCTCCAACTAGAGAATATGAAGCAAGACACTCTTCATATGATCATAGTGGGAGATGGTTAAATACTAAGAAGACCCGGATTTTGATCCTGAATCCCTATGACATGATGTGATATGATATGATATGATATGATATGACATGATATAACATGATATGATATGCTTGGATGCATGAATGCATGGTTTTTTTTTTGTGATTTTTTTATCTGCTAGGGATATGGTGGACCCTCAACAGGAGACGCTACTAGACAGACCAAACTATGGGGAATGCTGATGGTCCACAGGAAGACAGACAAATGGTAAGGAACAAACTTGCTGGGGAAACAGTCCTGCTGGAGAATCAGACACACACTGGGGAGTATTCAAAGTGAGATTTGGTGAATGACACTTGGGATACAAGAGATTTCGGTAGTAAGTTCACACATGACTTACTAAACCCGAATCAAGGAAAAGATGCTACAACCAGTTCACATATGACCTGACAACGCTGGGGAATAATCAAGGAGAAAACTCTTCAGAACAGGTTCATGTATGACCTGACACTGGAATAAGGGTTCAACAACAGGTTCATACATGACCTGAATGGTATTGAACAAAGAATCTTCAGAGTAGGTTCAAGTATGACCGGACCCCGGGATAAAAAGGTTCAATAACAGGTTCAAACATGACCTGAATAGGATTGAACAAAGAATCTTCAGAGCAGGTTCAAGTATGACCGGACCCCGGAATAAAAGCTCAATAACAGGTTCACACATAACCTGAATAGGATTGAACAAAGAATCTTCAGAGCAGGTTCAAGTATGACCGGACCCCGGAATAAAAGGTTCAACAACAGGTTCATACATGACCTGAATAGGATTGAACAAAGAATCTTCAGAGCAGGTTCAAGTATGACCGGACCCCGGAATAAAAAGGTTCAACAACAGGTTCATACATGACCTGAATAGGATTGAACAAAGAATCTTCAGAGCAGGTTCAAGTATGACCGGACCCCGGAATAAAAAGGTTCAACAATAGGTTCATACATGACCTGAATAGGATTGAACAAAGAATCTTCAGAGCAGGTTCAAGTATGACCTGACCCCGGAATAAAAACAATTGGATTCTGACCGTAAGCAATGGACTACAACCACCCTTTAACGGATTTTGCCAACAACAATTGGACTTGAAAATGACCGGGAAAACCGGATGTTGGTTTAGGGATACCAAAGACAAGCTGGAATCAAAGGTCAAAGGATCATAGGATCGACAACAAGACCTGAGTCAATGCAAAATGAGCACGAAGTACATTTCGGCTATGCATGATTTGAATTTCCTTTTATGCATGATATATGAATGATCATGATTATGAGAATGCTGACACTGGGCAGACTGGGAGTTTGTAAAGGCTTTTTATGGAAGCTCATGATTCCTCAACACCGAGAACTCAACCAAACATTTTATGATAGATGTTGTCAAAGGAGGATTCTATCCAGCTTGATAGCCACAGCTTAGCCAATGGATCCTTTTGGAGGATTAATGAATCGTGCTAGCATAATTTTCGGGCACTCGTCTTAAACTCAATAGTTGTTGACGTATGACAGAATTTGTTTGAGCAGTTTGAAAGCACGAAGAAAGAGGTTCTGCCCCTCTGTGGCTCATCTTGCCCCAGTTTGTTGGGTCTTTGGAAATGTTCACCTTGAAAGTGAGTTTGGAAACAACTTTCCATGAGACTACCTCGAGATGGCTTGCCCCGAGTGTTTGAAACTTGCAGTGGTCTGAACTTGACTAACCAAATGTTGGAATGGCAGACTCTTGGTTGACTTTCCTTTGGATAGTTGGACTCATTGAGCTCTGAGGTGGCTTGCCCCGGTCTGATTCTTGAAGTAGATTACTCTTGGCTAGATGACCCTTGGGGTGACTAGCTCAAATTAACTGATGCTCAAAGGGATTTGCCCCTGAATAGACTTCTTTCACTCCATCAAGTTCCTCAACTGTGTATTGAATCTCTTTGATGCTAAGTGTTGACTCGCAAATAAGATTGTTCATTCAAAAATGGTAATTTTAATTCAATGCTTATGCAAAAAATTTGAAATCAAAATTTATTGATATGAACGGGTGAAATACAGTGAACGAGTCGTTGATAAGAACACAATGGTGATCAAGTCATTCACAGTATGCAAGTTGGTGCCATCAAATGATTTACAAAAATCGTTTGGAGTCAAGTTAACACAAACTTGTCATAGTATGCTTTCAAAATAAACCCTGCCTCAATTAGGTCTTTTAAGGGTTGTAACGTGGTCTGGTTCACGGTTTTTTTGAAACAAAAGGATATAAGGCTCAAAATTTATTTTTACCCACCCCTTCTTCTTGATGATCTCCAGTTCCTATGTTCAGTTAATTCAATACACGCATTCGACTTCCAAGAGGGTTCGAAGGTGTGATGAGGGTTCAAGACGAATTTTCTTGAAATGGCAGTCACCTTGTTTTTTTTGTTTTGTTGAGGATTTTGGTGACCTCTTTTGATTGATTTATTTTATCCCTAATGAGGACAGAACTCAATAGGGAAAACCCATCCCAAGGGAAGGGAACAGAAACAACCGTCATCCACGAGGATATAACTCAGTGGGGAAATGCAGAAGGAAATGACAGACAATTTCTGCTTAAGGGGTCGACTCTATATGGAGAGATCAGACACACCCACATCTGCTAGGGGAAAAGATCCAAGCTGGCAAGATGCTACCACTTGGGGAGTAACAATGCTGGGGATACCCACTCGACTAAAGAGTCACTTCTTTCAACCCTGCTGGGGAACCCAATTCTGAAATCGATCCAAGCGAGGCTAAACTCTTTCCAACAACCCAATCTTGGTCACCACGGCTTAGGGCTAATGGATATGCTTGCAATGCAGATGCATGAGTTTTTTTTTTTTTAGCGCAATGCCCCATGATCATGGAAATGCTACGCACTAATGATGCAATATGCTATGCTTATCTAATGATGAATGCATAAAACACACGTCTCCTCCAGAGACAACACCGGGGAGCTCCAGGAACTGCGCTGAAGCTTTCATTACCACGTCCATTTCCACCCTGCTGGGGAAAGACAACCTTTGCTGGGGTGAACCCCATCAAACCCAAACTGCTTAAGGATTACTCTGCTAGAGGAGACAACCAATCCTCACCTCTACTGGGGATAGTCCCGCCGAACCCGATCCTCTTGGGACCTTGCTGGGGAAAAAAACATCAACACAACCTCTGCTGGGAAGACAGCTTCAGACTTGGAAAACAATCACCACTCCGCTGGGGATATGGTAACCTTCAGGCTTGCTAAGGATCAACCAACACTAATTTTAGCTTTTCTTAGCTTCTTCGACACTTCAACATGTGCGCGAAGGATAACATGTGGTTGAACCTAATTGGAGGGTGTACATATGGATGATTTTTTTTGAAAGATCAAATGCATGATCAAACTATCCGAACATAACTACCCTGCCCCAGGTTAAGATTAAGGGTTTTAGATCCGAAATAAACACCAACTTCTAGGCTCAAAGTGGTTGACTAGGGATTAACTTCTTATCTCTTCAGTGTTTGGGGATTTGAAACAATGCCTTACATCATCGACAAGGTTTTACTCAAAAGCATACCACAACAATTTCAGGTGTTTCGTTTTCATCATCCTCCCTCCAATCTTTGTTAACACAACGGTTTGATAAACAAAAGTGAATGAGAGGAGTATTTTTGTTTTTTTAACATAAATGAAAAACAAGTGAATACGAATGGATTAATTCAAAAGATGCATAAACATTTCATTAATCCTACCAATTCAAAGAAAACAACAATGCTTAAAAGCAATTAACAGTCAACATGCAAAGAAACTACAAAAGAAATGCTGAAACAGCCAAATGATTGCCAGCTTTAGGGAATGACTTCTTCAATCTTGATCCATTAACTTAGGGGGACACCCCTTGAGATCTTCGCACTTGTCCGGTCGATGGGTTAACATTTACCAACAAGCTTCCTTCTTGAAAGGTTATGTACCTGTTGTCAATCAGCTGCTGTACTTTGGCTTTGAAAGCGTCACAGTCCTCAGTTGAGTGCCCTTCTGATCCAGCATGATATCCACATTTCTCATTTGGGTTATACCCGGGTGGGTAAGGTTGTGGAACCGGCTTAAGAGACTTGGGAACCAACAACGAGTTTTGAATCAGAGGTTGTAGGAGTTGGCTATATGTCATGAAGACTGGATGTCGAGGATCATTTCTTCTTTCCAAGCCATTTTGAAACCTATGCTGATTTTGATATCTCGGGCCTTGGGCTTGTTGATTTGGATGAGGAGCAAACCAGGATTGTTGGCAATGAAGACCTGAAGGTGGTGGTTGCTGGTACAACACTTTGGGCATTGCTAACTGCTCATTTTCAGCCACTTGAAGGTTGGGATAAACAAGCCTTTTGACATTGGCAGGATGATCTTCAAATTCTTTTCCTTCAGTCTCATCGTTGAACGCAACCCTCTTGGATCCACTACTCACTTCTCCTTTTCTTTCATTGGTATGGGTCGTGACATTGGAAATCCAAGGCGGTATCTCAATGCTCTTACCAGGAAATAATGATAGCTCATTAGCCACATCCCTGACATCTTCCTTGTGGTACAAAACCTTGAGGGGTTTCAAGGGTCCTTTCCCTTTATCATTACTTGGCCCAGAAATCAAGGTATATGTACTTGAGCCTTCCTCCTTGAGTGTTGGTGACCTTATGTCAATCAATCTTTACAGCTTGAGCTTAAAACTCTTGCATTCCTCGATGGAGTGCCCCATTGTTCCAGTATGGTATTCGCACTTGATCTTCAGGTGATCTTCTTCAAAGACTAAGCTCTTTTTGTTAATCAGTTCTCGTACCAAGGCTTTTAGCGCTAAGCAAGAATCCAGGTCATGTCCCACTGCTCCTTTATGGAATTCACATGTTGCATTTCGATTGTACCATGGCAGGTATGGTGACACAGGTGCGAGAGCTCGAGGGGTCACCAAAGCATTTTGGATCAGTTGCGGGTAGTGCTTGCTATATGACACCGGAATCGGGTCATTGTGATCCTTGTTCCTCTTGTTCTGATTCTGATTTTTGTTCTGAATCTGGCTTTGGTGTCTTTGAGGAGCAATAGCCAGAGGATGCTGACGATGACGTCTTGAGGGAGGTCCATATACTGGTAAATGAGGAGTTGCCACATAGAAATTCCCTTGACTTGGTGTAACACCAGATGGATGCGGGGTAGTAGCTCTCTTTGTTGCAGCAGTGTATATTGGGTGACCCTCTTTTCTCAACAAGACTTGCAGGGTTTCCAAGACCCATCTCATTTGGATCTTCAAAAGATTAAGTTCCTCCTTCAGTGCTTCTTGGCTATTTCTTAGCTCGTTCATCATCTCCTGAGACATGGTTCTTTGTTCTAAATGCGTGTTGAGAATCACTTTGCTTCACGGACAAAAGATGGATGAGTTTTTTTGGTATTTTGTCTGGAAAATGACATGCATTATGATGCGATGCAAATGCAATGGAATGCGAATGAATGCAATGCAAGCCATGCACATTTGTTTTTTTCATACACGGGTTCAAAAGTCTGAGGTACTGACGAATCTGATTGTTTTCCAAGAATAGGTTCTCAACAGGTATGGTCTAAGGTTTTTTCTTGAAAAAGTTCCTAGAGTCATGGATCCATTAGACTGTTTGCTACCTGCGGCAACTTACTTGCCGGGCATCAACTCCATCTAAAGAATCTACTCTAAGTGAGGTTCTCGCATTGATCTAACGAGAAATACATCTCGCAGACCCACACTACGCAACCATCTTTCCTAGTGGGGTAAAGAACTAAGGTTCTACAAATGGTTCCCAGAGTCATGGATCCTAAAGAAAATATCGAAGCTTACGGCAACTTACTTGCCGAGCGACAACATCCTCTCAAGAATCTACTCTAAGTGAGGTTCTCGTACCGACCCAACGAGAAATACATCTCGCGGACCCGCACTACTCAACCTCGTCCTATCTTATGTTTTTACTCGAGACTCGGGTAAAAAGTCTTTCCCACATGGTTTGCAATCAGAGTACCCAAGTACCAACAATCACAATAGAACCAATATACAACATATATCAATATAACAATAAAGATATTAAAAGCAATAAATAAGGGAAAAGCCATAAAATTAAACAAACAAAGGCACACAAACGTCCTAACTAGGCTTGACTCACTTAGGGATTGGGTGTTTTCCCCAGCAGAGTCGCCATCTGTCGCACCTCGAAAAAATGGGGATACGACTTCAAAGCGAAGCGCGATCGCACGCTCGCAATGATGGACTGAACAGAGTCGCCACCGAACTTTATTTATTCCTAAAAAGGAAAGGGGAAATATCGATAAAACCCAAGACAAAAGAAAGGATAAGATATGGTCATCGCAACCAATATCCGGGTTCGGGAGTCGATTACGCAAGGGGAAGGTATTAGCACCCCTCACGTCCGTTGTACTCAACGGGAACCATTAGGTCAGTTGTGTGCGTTAGTGTCAGTTGAAATATTAGGCTTTTCAAGTTATTAGGTGGGAAAGAATGAATATAAGAGAGAAGAAATGTTTTTGGATTTTTAACGAAGGACTAAACCTAAGTTTTTTATTAGTGGGCCTGACAAGATTTATAAATCCTGCTCCTACGTATCTCAAAAGAGAAATCAAGGCTTACGTAGTTCTGGGTAGAAAAATGTTTGTTTGTTGGTCGATTTTAGCGAAAGCTATATTGTATTAATCGACGAAAACATTGTTTTACCCAAAACAGATGAGGAGTGGACGCATACCACACATCGAACGGATTTATAAATCTACATTCGGAAAAGCGTCGCTTATCTCTACTCAACAATCGTGGCCGAAACACTGTTTTGTATCACTTAAGACAATATATCTTTCATTTATGAAAAAGGTTTTTGATTAATCGCACGGCGGCGAGAAAAGAGTTTGATTGGTTGGATGTATTTTGAGTGATGGCGAGAACTTGGATGAGCGAGATATACATCTCGAATCCTAGCCTCAGGAGTGCATGGTATACACCATGTTCCATTTCCATCTTTATTGAAAAAGTATTAAGGTAGGAATTAGGTATTTTGAAGTTTGAAAGACGAGTACTTGTGACCTACAAGCTCTTACAGCTTGGGTCTAGTACTCGGGACTACATCTGGACATTCCACCCAGGCAGTCTGTTTCTTTCCAATATTGCTAAGAAAATGATTCGAATATTTATGAGTGTTTTGGAGGGAAGACGAATATTTATGGCTTGCAAGCTCTTACAGCTTGAGCCTAATATTCGGGACTACGACTGGATATTCCCTCCAGGTAATCTTTTTCTTCCAACTTTATTAAGAAAATGATTTGAGATATTTATAGGTATTTTGGAGAGAAGACAAATATTTATGGCTTGCAAGCTCTTACAGCTTGAGCCTAATATTCGGGATTACGACTGGACATTCCATCCAGGTAACCTTTTTCTTCACGTTATATTAAGAAGGTGATTTTTGAATATTAGAGTGTTAAAGAGAAGACGAATATTTATGGCTTGCAAGCTCTTACAGCTTGAGCCTAATATTCGGGATTACGACTGGACATTCCATCCAGGTAACCTTTTTCTTCACATTTTATTAAGAAGGTGATTTTTGAATATTAGAGTGTTAAAGAGAAGACGAATATTTATGGCTTGCAAGCTCTTACAGCTTGAGCCTAATACTCGGGATTACGACTGGACATTCCATCCAGGTAACCTTTTTCTTCACATTTTAATAAGAAAATGATTTTTGAATATTAGATTAAAACAATTAAAGTACCGAGGTTTGAAATTATTGAAAGTTAAATTGATGTTGCTTAAGAGCTCATTGTAAGAAGGCCCAAGAGTGAGCCATGTGAAGAAAATAACACAATGAGTTATACTTACAACACACTTAAAATTAGAAATTCTATGGTTATCTCGATAAAATAAATCATGGATAAACAACATGAGAGTAGTTGAATCCATAAATTAAAATCGATGCTTTGCCAGTTAAAAATAAGTAAAAAGGATAAATATTAAAAAAATGAGTATAGGAGAATTTAAATTAACATAAACATGAAAACTATGAATGCAAAAGAAACAAAATGTTGCATATGGGTATTGAACCCACTACCTACGGAGAGATAAACTAACTCCATCTCCGCTTGGTCATGAATGACTTGCTTGTAAGGCTAGGACCAATAAATATACATAAACAGAGTGGCAAACCTCTAGTCAACAAAACAATAAACAAACATGGGCCATTGGGCCCGGATCGACTAAAACCCAATTCATTTCCTTGCCCAACGTGGGAGTACCACGGGAAGACGAACAGGAAGAGAACAACCGCCTGCTGTAAGGGGGACACGTGGGGAATGACATTTTCAAACCAACAGTCACGTGGAAACTTGGAAAAGTAAAGGAGAGTCAAATGAAACAACCAGCTTTGGGCAGTGGGAAAGGCATCACCATTAATGGCTTTAAAGCCTTGATAAGATAGGGTTCAAATAAACCAGCAGACAATGAAAACAAAACCATTCAACTTCGCTTCCGACTCAATCTCTCTCTGCTTAAAACACTCATTTCTCTTGCTCAACAATTAGATTCATTTTCGAACAACAATAAAAAAGTAGCAACATGACAGTAATGCGAACACGCGAGGAAAATAATCTTGAAGCTATATCAAAGGCGAAATAGATCAAAGATGGCACTAACCAGTTGCAGCTTGGATTGATCGACAAAAATGGAGGTAATGCTTTTCCTCACTATTGCTCTGGTTTACCCTTTGAGTCGTTCGCGGATTCCCTATGGGGTTTCGCCGTTTCTCCTCTTCTTTTCGTCAAAGTCCTTTCGTTTCCGCCTCCTTGCTGTTTTTTTAATCCTAGGGTTTTTCGGCTGATATCCTCCCTCCTCTTCTGATTAGGGTTTCTTCCTTCTTTTATACTCACCCTGTTTAGGGTTTTGAGCTGGTTACTCAGATCAAAAGGGGTACCCCTGCGAAATCTTTTAGGGTGCTCAGTTGGTTTGCCTCATTTCGGTGCTTAGGCTGGAAAAGGTAATATGATCCGTGCACTTTCTTCTTGAATTTGTCTTGATTCCAAATTTGGGATTTTTGAATTTTTACTGCCTTGTCTAATATGTTTTTTTTTACTGCAGTGAATTCGGGTTGGAGGGTTCATTGTCTTTTCCAGAGTGATCTAAGGATGACAAACATTAAAGTTCTGGTATAGCAACTGAGGGCTCGTTCTGATGCAGTTTTCTGTGTGTGTTCCTTGGAAGTAAGTTCAGATACAGGGGTCTTGCTGTTCATTAAGTTTTCTTCTGAACTGTCACTATCCTTTTTGCTGAACCGGAGCATAGTTCTCACATGAAACCCTTGATGTATCAGCATTTATCAAATTTTTCTGAGTATCAGCAGGGAAAGAAACATTGCCACAAAACTTATTTTCCACCTGACCATTTGGATGATCGTTCAATGCATTGTTAGAACTTAAAGAACATCCATTTTCAATAACAATTGGTAAGAGTTTCAAATACAACATCAATTATTACAAAGCTCTTTCCGATCATGATTTGGTCGATCTTTGCAGGGTCACAGTTGTGTTGCTTTGGACGTTGCATTGCGTTTCACAAAGATTTCAGAGATTTAACCATAAATCTGAAAGGGTGGGAAATTGAGCGTTCAATGGTGATTATGAAGAATGTCCAGAAGAGGTTCAATGATTGGGCTCATGTATTTGCACAGGGTTGTGGGTGAGTTTTATTTTCTGGATGCGAGTTCCAAGTGAATGAATCAGTTATGAGGAAATATATAGGTTGTTGGTTAGGAATTGGTTGAATTGAAATTGAATTCTGTTAGACACTCAATTGAAAAACCGGTTATCAATTGTTGAAGGTTGGATCAATATTGCAGGTTGATTGTAAGGTTATTATGCTTTTGTATGACCATTTGATGTCGGATCTATTTTGGTCAGGAAGCTGACTTGTTGCAGGAAGAGGGACTGGCATTTCCAAGCATACTCCACTTGGCTAGAACCGGTATGTTTTCCTTCTTGTGCAATGAGTTGCTTTTCTCATCAGTTAATGGTCTGTTTAAATTGGCCTTCGTTACCCTATGTTCAGATTGGTTCCCGAAATTATCCTTGGAGGATGACTCAGTAAATCTATCTGTTGACTTATTCAAAACAAGAGATTCATCACCACATGCCGCACTGATCTCTCTTTTAACGGATGCTTCTGAGTTGCTTACATTGAAACCATCCGGCTGTTTGATGCTTCCAAAGCGCGACTATTTTCCATTACTTGTATCCATTGACTTTCCCGTACATAAGTACAAATCACTAATTTAAGCATTTCAACTTGACTGAGATTGTACTGCTACCATGATGGTTTTGCTGCCCGGTCTGGCGCTGCAATGGCCGGTGAGGTTTTTGTCACTGTTTTCTTGCATCTGTAGTGAAAATACAGGTGGTCCCTTCTTTGATTTGGGACTTACTGCTAAGCTATACATGTGAAGGTTAATTAGTTGGTCAAGCTATTGTAATGTTATTTGGTTTTGTATTATGTTGTCAAGTGTAAATTGATTTCGGTATGCATTATGTCTTTGTGCAGTTTGCAAACAGGTTCATCTTCGGTGGCCGGTTCGGTTTCAAGTTAAGACCAACATCGCATTATCGCACCGCAGTTGAGCTGCTGCAGAATGGTTTGGAGTCTGCACGAACTAAGTAAAGCAGCCCACACGTCTGAATTGGGTCTCTCAGGCATCCTCGTGACAAACTCCCAAGCCTGATTCAGCCTCCCTGCTCGCCCTAACAGATCAAACATGTAAGCTTAATGCTCCATCCCTGGCTTCAGTTTATATTCATTCTCCATACTCTGAAAAAAAATCTCCCACCCTTATTCATAAGTCCGGCAGGTGCACGAGCTGAGAGAGCACTGAGGAACGTGACAAAATTGGGTGCAATGCAATATTCTATCTGCATCTTACTAAACAGATCAAGCGCTTTATCAGGTAACCCGTTCTTCCCATATCTATCAATCATAGATTTCCATGAAGAAACATTCTTCTCATGAATCAACATTAGCCTTGGTTGTGATCTCTCCAAAAACCATAACCAAGTTAGTCTTGGTGCGAGTTTCACATGCGAATTTGCTGTATGAATCCTTTTCTCTTTGAACTTCTTTTTATGACTTGTGTCTTGTGTTACTTTTCTGACTTGAGATAAACCACCTTTTTTTTTGTGTACAGGAGAACGTTATACGACGTATTTCCGCATGGATTGAACTCCTCGGCAGTGGCTGCAGCGAGAGGTGGGAAATCATAATGAGCACTGACTCTAAGCATCCATTGAACAGCTTCACGACGAGGATGAATATGATGATTTCTATAAATGATGATCTTTATGATGATCTTGATGTAATTTGAAAACCATAATCATATTTGTGAAATCCAACCAATTCATTTACCCATTCTATGTAACCACTGTTGACTTTAGCCAATGAAACCGTTGTGGTATCCTTAAGAGCTCCAAGTGCTTTTCTCAAACTATTATGCGTTCCACCAGACATGTTGTTGTTTTTTTTTCTAAATACTGTGAATCATCTTGAAGGGTACACATCACCTAAAGCGTTTTTCACCCCCATGGTTAAGTTCAATAGAAACAGAATAAATGAAGTGAACTAGCGCCTCATCAAATTCGTCAAGTTCACCAGAATCCCGTAATTGCCAAGCCAACAAAACAAAGTTCCACACATTGCTTTATGACTTGTGAATGACTCTCTTGCATTCCTGATCTGAACAAACCCTGTAAATAGTCACAGCCAAATTTGGAGATTGTCTACAAAGCAGTTGCAAGAGAGGTTGTAGATTGCAACGCTTAGGAAGAATTTTGAGCTTCTCTACAGTTTCTTCTTCTGCTGCATGCAAGTGTCCCCAATACAAACATTCCAACAATAATAACAATGCTTCATAATCAACATGAGAAGAATAACGAACTTCTCTCACTGTCTCTCCAATAAAATGATCTTTTATTTCTTTAGAACTCTCACCACTATATAACACTTCAGAAGGTAGAAGTGATGGACATCGAACAACAAGAATAACACCATGAACACTCACAGAGTCCCCATTTACTACAATGAGTCGCAACTCATTTCATTCCATGACTGAAAGGGTTGCTAATACAGATCTCATGAGGTTTGTTAACTAACTCAATGTTAATGTTTGTCACCTCTCGAGTAAATTGTTGAGGATTGTCTAGTAAAAGGCAACATTGATGAAGAAATTTAGCTAAGCCCCCCACATACCATAAAATAAGAGGATATTGGAACCTTCCCGATATTTAGGTGATGAGATACCTTATCCACCACATTCCATGTAAATGGATGATTATGCTTGAATGGATGAATGAATACGTGAAATTCCTTGAATATAAATGGGAAATTTTCCAATGTGAAGTGGAGAAAATATGAATGCAAATTTTAAAAATGTGAAAAACGTAAAAAATATGAAATAGTAAATATGAACATGAATGAAGGATATGAATGTGAATGAAGAAAGAATGCAAACGAGTGATTGATGGGGGGAAATTTTCAGGGCCAAAATCGGGGTATGACAGTTGCCCCTATTTAAGCGTCTCCAACTAGAGAATATGAAGCAAGACACTCTTCATATGATCATAGTGGGAGATGGTTAAATACTAAGAAGACCCGGATTTTGATCCTGAATCCCTATGACATGATGTGATATGATATGATATGATATGATATGACATGATATAACATGATATGATATGCTTGGATGCATGAATGCATGGTTTTTTTTTTGTGATTTTTTTATCTGCTAGGGATATGGTGGACCCTCAACAGGAGACGCTACTAGACAGACCAAACTATGGGGAATGCTGATGGTCCACAGGAAGACAGACAAATGGTAAGGAACAAACTTGCTGGGGAAACAGTCCTGCTGGAGAATCAGACACACACTGGGGAGTATTCAAAGTGAGATTTGGTGAATGACACTTGGGATACAAGAGATTTCGGTAGTAAGTTCACACATGACTTACTAAACCCGAATCAAGGAAAAGATGCTACAACCAGTTCACATATGACCTGACAACGCTGGGGAATAATCAAGGAGAAAACTCTTCAGAACAGGTTCATGTATGACCTGACACTGGAATAAGGGTTCAACAACAAGTTCATACATGACCTGAATGGTATTGAACAAAGAATCTTCAGAGTAGGTTCAAGTATGACCGGACCCCGGGATAAAAAGGTTCAATAACAGGTTCAAACATGACCTGAATAGGATTGAACAAAGAATCTTCAGAGCAGGTTCAAGTATGACCGGACCCCGGAATAAAAGCTCAATAACAGGTTCACACATAACCTGAATAGGATTGAACAAAGAATCTTCAGAGCAGGTTCAAGTATGACCGGACCCCGGAATAAAAGGTTCAACAACAGGTTCATACATGACCTGAATAGGATTGAACAAAGAATCTTCAGAGCAGGTTCAAGTATGACCGGACCCCGGAATAAAAAGGTTCAACAACAGGTTCATACATGACCTGAATAGGATTGAACAAAGAATCTTCAGAGCAGGTTCAAGTATGACCGGACCCCGGAATAAAAAGGTTCAACAACAGGTTCATACATGACCTGAATAGGATTGAACAAAGAATCTTCAGAGCAGGTTCAAGTATGACCTGACCCCGGAATAAAAACAATTGGATTCTGACCGTAAGCAATGGACTACAACCACCCTTTAACGGATTTTGCCAACAACAATTGGACTTGAAAATGACCGGGAAAACCGGATGTTGGTTTAGGGATACCAAAGACAAGCTGGAATCAAAGGTCAAAGGATCATAGGATCGACAACAAGACCTGAGTCAATGCAAAATGAGCACGAAGTACATTTCGGCTATGCATGATTTGAATTTCCTTTTATGCATGATATATGAATGATCATGATTATGAGAATGCTGACACTGGGCAGACTGGGAGTTTGTAAAGGCTTTTTATGGAAGCTCATGATTCCTCAACACCGAGAACTCAACCAAACATTTTATGATAGATGTTGTCAAAGGAGGATTCTATCCAGCTTGATAGCCACAGCTTAGCCAATGGATCCTTTTGGAGGATTAATGAATCGTGCTAGCATAATTTTCGGGCACTCGTCTTAAACTCAATAGTTGTTGACGTATGACAGAATTTGTTTGAGCAGTTTGAAAGCACGAAGAAAGAGGTTCTGCCCCTCTGTGGCTCATCTTGCCCCAGTTTGTTGGGTCTTTGGAAATGTTCACCTTGAAAGTGAGTTTGGAAACAACTTTCCATGAGACTACCTCGAGATGGCTTGCCCCGAGTGTTTGAAACTTGCAGTGGTCTGAACTTGACTAACCAAATGTTGGAATGGCAGACTCTTGGTTGACTTTCCTTTGGATAGTTGGACTCATTGAGCTCTGAGGTGGCTTGCCCCGGTCTGATTCTTGAAGTAGATTACTCTTGGCTAGATGACCCTTGGGGTGACTAGCTCAAATTAACTGATGCTCAAAGGGATTTGCCCCTGAATAGACTTCTTTCACTCCATCAAGTTCCTCAACTGTGTATTGAATCTCTTTGATGCTAAGTGTTGACTCGCAAATAAGATTGTTCATTCAAAAATGGTAATTTTAATTCAATGCTTATGCAAAAAATTTGAAATCAAAATTTATTGATATGAACGGGTGAAATACAGTGAACGAGTCGTTGATAAGAACACAATGGTGATCAAGTCATTCACAGTATGCAAGTTGGTGCCATCAAATGATTTACAAAAATCGTTTGGAGTCAAGTTAACACAAACTTGTCATAGTATGCTTTCAAAATAAACCCTGCCTCAATTAGGTCTTTTAAGGGTTGTAACGTGGTCTGGTTCACGGTTTTTTTGAAACAAAAGGATATAAGGCTCAAAATTTATTTTTACCCACCCCTTCTTCTTGATGATCTCCAGTTCCTATGTTCAGTTAATTCAATACACGCATTCGACTTCCAAGAGGGTTCGAAGGTGTGATGAGGGTTCAAGACGAATTTTCTTGAAATGGCAGTCACCTTGTTTTTTTTGTTTTGTTGAGGATTTTGGTGACCTCTTTTGATTGATTTATTTTATCCCTAATGAGGACAGAACTCAATAGGGAAAACCCATCCCAAGGGAAGGGAACAGAAACAACCGTCATCCACGAGGATATAACTCAGTGGGGAAATGCAGAAGGAAATGACAGACAATTTCTGCTTAAGGGGTCGACTCTATATGGAGAGACCAGACACACCCACATCTGCTAGGGGAAAAGATCCAAGCTGGCAAGATGCTACCACTTGGGGAGTAACAATGCTGGGGATACCCACTCGACTAAAGAGTCACTTCTTTCAACCCTGCTGGGGAACCCAATTCTGAAATCGATCCAAGCGAGGCTAAACTCTTTCCAACAACCCAATCTTGGTCACCACGGCTTAGGGCTAATGGATATGCTTGCAATGCAGATGCATGAGTTTTTTTTTTTTAGCGCAATGCCCCATGATCATGGAAATGCTACGCACTAATGATGCAATATGCTATGCTTATCTAATGATGAATGCATAAAACACACGTCTCCTCCAGAGACAACACCGGGGAGCTCCAGGAACTGCGCTGAAGCTTTCATTACCACGTCCATTTCCACCCTGCTGGGGAAAGACAACCTTTGCTGGGGTGAACCCCATCAAACCCAAACTGCTTAAGGATTACTCTGCTAGAGGAGACAACCAATCCTCACCTCTACTGGGGATAGTCCCGCCGAACCCGATCCTCTTAGGACCTTGCTGGGGAAAAAAACATCAACACAACCTCTGCTGGGAAGACAGCTTCAGACTTGGAAAACAATCACCACTCCGCTGGGGATATGGTAACCTTCAGGCTTGCTGAGGAGGCACCGATCTCGAATCTACTAGGGAGATGACACTCTCAAACCCATTGGGGAAATACAGCCTATCGGACATGGAACACCTGTCGAGTCGTTGAACAACGGCGTTCATCACCCACCCACAGTGTCGACTTTCCACTTTTGAGAACTCCCAGACTCGTCTGGACTTTTCTGATTCATCATCTTGTATTCTCGGCTTCTCCGTACTCCACGAGGAACGGACTCCTGGGATTCATACAAACTTTCCAGTCCTTAGACTTTGAAGAGTCTTCTTGATTAACTCCTTCCAGGATCGTCGTCCTTCTTTCGCCGTCTTTTACGTTCTTCTATCCCTTGCCCCTGGTTGGACTCTGTGGGGATCTTTTGTCAGAAGGCTCTATATCACAACCTGCCAGTGAATGAAGATACCTAACAGCACCCGCACAAGAGGTCGTTAGATAAAAACGTGCCCCAGGCGTGCCAACATATTTCAACATCTTGGTCGCTCGAACTTCCGAATAAGATTTCCAGATTCCACTCTTATAAGCATGCATCGGAAGGGACCTCTATGTTACAAAACGCAAATATTCTTATCAAAACAAACGGATGTTTTTGCAATCAAAGCAGTAATGAAGACAAAAACAAAATTATTTGACTTAACACGCATTTTATTGACTGAAAAAGGAGATGGCTCAAAACCGAGCAACACACAGGAAGCAATCCCTGAAAAGAGGTGATCGCGCACAAAAGTGAAAAAAATCTAACCTAATGGCAATGTGAAACTATGATCTCATCGGGTTCCAACTCGGTTACGCCTCATACGTCCTCAAGACTTTCCGCACTTTCTGTCATCTGAACAAGACGCTTCCGATCGATCTCTGTCGGAGATTATCCAAGTCATATCTCAAGCACAAACGATCATGCTGGACGCAGTTGTTCGTTTCAATCCCTCTTTTGCCTGGACCGCCCTTTCGGGTTTCAGTCCACCGGGATACCCTTTTTTGCCCAAGCCGCCCTTGTGGGGTTTTCGACTTGCCGGGTGTACAGTTCTTTTCTTTTATTATCCCTAACTTTTGCCCGAACCTTTTCTCTTTTTTTTTCGGTTCGCCGGGATGCCCCTTTTTTCCTGGACTTTTTTCTTTTTTGTCCAGCGGGTCAATTTTTCACGAAGTATCTTCTAACTGCGTCCGCATTCACAAGGGATGGAAAATCTTCGTCATCCGTGGTCGTCGACGACAAAGCTTTGTCAGAGAAACCTTTTTGACCACGAATGGACATCCATAACTGTGTGTCCACTTGCCCCACGATCGTTGAGGAGGAAGGATCCTTTTCAACACCATACTCATGATACCCACGAGGTCGCACTTCTTGGTTAACAACACGCTTCATTCACTAGGTACAACTGCCCCATGACGAGTAACCGCCAGCCTCTTTTTCCTCAATCAGGCTCAACACGTCATACCGAGTCCTCATCTACTCAGCCTTCTCTAATTTCATCCATCAGGGCTCTTCACAATGGGACCTAGATTTCAGTAGATAATATCAGTAGGTAATATCATTTCCGGCCCATACTGAATGAGAAAGACGTTGCCTCAGTAGATGCACGCACCGCGGTTCGGTACCCAGGATGCCAACTTTGTACTCAGCCACCATCGTTGGTGCATTCAAATGTTATCGGGGAAGCACTAACTCATTCACTTTAAACTCTCCCCATCAGACATCAGAATCCGTTCGGATTCAGGGTCAGGCCCCTCCTCCGGGATCGGTCACTCTCAATCTTTCGATTTGAGTACCTCGAGAGGTCCTCATCAGGGACCTCAAACTTCCTTGGTTGATAATCCTCAATGGTATACTATATATCACGAATCAGTTAGAATTACTTTCCATCTCGCAACCCGTCCGATCAATGATAGCTTCTCGAGCACATACTTGATCAGATCCATCTTAGAAATCCACAAAGTGGTATGAACCAGCATACTGTCTCAGTCGGCGAGCAGCCTATGCCAAAGTACAGCAAGTTTTCTCGAACAGTGAATGTATTGTTTCACAGTCGATAAACTTTTTGCTAAGGTAAATTGCATACTCTTTTCGACCAGACTCGTCATGCTGACTCAGTACGCACCTCAAAGACCCCTCGAGGGCTGTCAAGTACCAGATTAACAGAATCAGAGGTTCCTGCAATTTATTCTTTTTTCAATGCCCCTTGGCAATCATTATCCTACCTGACCGTTTGATCTCTTTTGTTTTCGGTTCAGGCATTTCTTGCATTATTTTTTTTTTTAGCAGGATCGACCTCGATTCCTCTTTTGCTCACAATAAGTCTCGGCAACTTACCGGGCAGCACTCCACAAGTGCACTGATTTGGGCTCAACCTCAGTCTGAGTAGTCTCGATCTGGTCAAACGACTTGCCTCGGATTCACCAGAGGCCCTCTTCTGCTTGGGACTTTGTCATCATGTCCTCAACATGGCATTTGATTCCACGATGAATCATATCATGAAACAAAGTCACTATGATACGTGGCACTGGCGTTCTGCTTCGCTCTTGACACTCGCCTCCAGGCGGAACCCACTTTCACTTCCTTCCCGACCTCGGTGGTGCATGGATCATCAATCTTGAATCGCTCCTCGTGCGGTTGAATCACCTTCTCCTCTTGTCTTAACAACCTGGCTAATTCCAGCAGATCACAATCTTCTTCGCCTTATTCTTCGGCATGATAGATCGGATTGTCAAAGTCATACAGAGGTGTAACCAAATTGTTATCGATGAGATCAGGAAGGTAATCACTTTTGAGGTCGGAACCAAATAAATCAAAGGGAAAGAGAAAGAAAAACATTGCCATTTTATTTTTAAAACTGCAAAAATAATGGAAAAACAGGGAACACCGCTTTTAATCACAAAAACATCCATTTATTACTGATGCAAAATGTTGCATAATGAAACACATGAGATGGCCTTTACAATGGACCATTACGTTTCGGGCAAAACGTATGGCTTTCATGCAGACAAAATTAACAACCAGAAATACTACACTTCAGGATGAGCGACAATGATGCTTTTGGAGACCTTCCAGTTTCCTGGTACGCACGACTTTATCCACGCCTCGAGCTCGCGATCACGGTCAATCTCTCCACTCACTGAACGAGCATGATCAGGATCCAGCATTCCTGCATTGACAAAGGTATACGGCGGACGACATCCTCTGTTTGGTCTAGACGCCTCTTGATCCGGCTGATAACCGATCCCAAACATGTTTGCTTTTACCACGATGTCGATGATCCTTCCCCAGCCTTGGGCCTCTCTGTTCTTCACCACTTCCAGAGCTTGTTTATAAGAAGAAATGGACAGTTTCTTCTCTTTCTCAGCAACAAGGGCATTCTCCACCTGGACGATTTCAACCGCCAGACTGGGTGCTTTACATCTTACATCGTTCATTTCTACTTCCTTCATCTTCTGGGTCGTGTCTTTCATACACCCCTCCGTGGTGATGGCCGCACAACAATTACCAATACTAGGGAAAGCTCCATCCTTCATCAGATGTTTTGAGACCAGAGACACTGAGGTTTTTAACTGATCCCTCTCAGTCACCTTTGTTCCTTTCTTGTCCTTTGACACCACTTTCACCCCCACGGAACCTGGCACGGGGTTAGGGTTAACATTCAGTGTTGGCGCCAAACTGATGGCCTTAGAATCCATCATGTCTTGGATGACGTGCTTGAAAGCTCTACAACCCTCAATGTTATGTCCGGGCGCCTCAGAATGGAACTCACACCTGGCATTCTCATCATAACTTGCAGGCCTCCGATGCGGTTCTAGAGGAATCAATACTCTCGGCCGGACTAACCCCAGATCCCTCAACCTTTTGAACAGAAAAGTATAAGTCACAGGCGGCTCATCAAACTGACGATCTGGCTTCCCCTTCTTGACTTGACTCTTAGCTTTCAACACCTTCTGTTGAGGTAGTGGTTGTTGCTGTGGCGCCGACGAACTACCAACAGGAGTGGTTGCAACGGCAGCATACGGGTGATACCGATCTTTACTGTGCTCCTTTCGGACAGGCACACCACCTGATTCGACCTTCCGAGGCTGACTATCGCCAGAGGATTTCTGTACCACAGATGACGAAGCATCCCCCTGAACTTTCTCCTTTGTCATCCAGCTTTCAATCCTATCCAACCTCTCAGCAATCGCCTTCTGCCCCAAGGCGAGCCCCTGCACGGCTTTGAACAAATCCCCTATCATCTCTTTCAACTCGAAGATATCGGCGTTGGGAGGATCCATTAGTCTGAGCTATTTGAACGGAAGAGCTGTGCGCACCAATTAGTCACTGACACCTACAAAACAGCAAAAATGTTAGTATGACTCACGCATGCAATGTCTATCCGCACCAGGAGAATTCTGTCCTTTGATTCTGGCGTCATCGAGACAGATAATTTTTCATCAATAACATTCTGACATCTGGATATCTTTCAACCAGAATCTTAATCAAAAAATGGACCCTGAGTACGGATAGACATGAGTTGAATGCAGGTGAATGCAGAATGGGATGATGTAAATGCATGAATGCAGGTCACTGTGCCACCAAGTCATCTGTAGACTCATTCTCTGAACCAGTCACAGTCAACTGAGTCACCATAAATCCGACTTGGGGAGTTCCGAAATAAACGGAACTGGACATTACACCACTATCATCACAGGAATATCCACTGAACGGATGACAACCGGATCCTCTGAACAAGCACTCTCAATTCAACCCGGGGATCCGAAATAAACGGAACCCGCAGATAAACCACGGACAGAACTCTGGCGTCCCAGAAATAAATGTCCACAATCCATAGTCACCATCAGTACCAAGAGTCAACAACAAGTCACCAACAAGTCAGCAACCGTACCTGTAATGATCAATCCCTCCCCACTCACGGGTGTCATCTAGGCCAGGGTAAGGTCGAAAGAAACGCAGCATAAATAACCTTTCACAGATTATCATCATATACGTACCCGAAGTATGTAACGATGATATCCCACCAGGGTCTGAACTGCTCGTGATATCAATGTTCCGCTAAGTGGCGCATACCACCCGCTTTCCATGAATCACTCTATTCCTAGGTTTCCTAGATTGCACTCATAGCCTGGGTATTGGGCCTTTTACCTCGAGTAACTCCCACCCCAAACAGAGAGACACAGCCAGCACAGCAGATGAATATGAATGAATGCAAACATTAATGCAAACTATAAATGCAAACAATAAATAATGAATGCAATAAATGGCACAGCAAAAAGCAACCAAAACCCTATCCTAGAGAGCGCTAGGAGAGACTCGCTTAGGGAAGATGGACCAGCAAGAGGTCAACTTCAAAGGTCCCCAGCAGAGTCGCCAGCTATTGCATTACGCGAGAAACCGGCGGGAAACGAAGACAACAGAGCCGCCACCGTGCGTTATTTATCCCAAAAGAGGGAAAGGAAACGCTCAGAGTAAACCTGGAAAAAGCATGGTCTCGCGACCAAAGAGAATGAGATCGGGAGTCGGTTATGCGAAGGGAAGGTATTAGCACCCCTACGCATCCGTCGTACTCGACGGGATCCACGCACAAAAGGAAGGAAAATGGTTGCTAAAACACTGCTCACAAACGATCATCTACACAGGCTGAAAGAGACACAAGAAAACAAACAAGACTGACTCGGCAGGATATCGCATCATGGGCCTACTTAGTCTATCAAGCATAAACATCAGAGTCAAAGTAGTTCGGACTGGGGAAAACACATGCTCGCTAGGATGTCGCATCCTATGCATACGTATCTTCTTGGACGAAGAAGAATCAGAGCATTCGTAGCTCGGCTCACGCACGCAAGACAAAACCACACAGGAAATCGACTGCCGATCGCTGGGCTTACGTCAAACTCCACACAAAACAGGCAAACATAGAACCCGAATGCCAATCGCTGGACTTATATCAGCTTCCGAACCAAACACACCCACACTGGAAACCAGATGCCACTTGATGGACTTATACCGGACTCCAAGCACACAACAAGAGGATACGGAATGCCAATCGCTGGGCTTACATCCATCTCCTAACATACACAAAGACAAAACAAAAAGGGCGCTCGGAGAGATCAGCTCATCTCCTGCCTACGTACCTCATCTGGTATGAGGATCAGGGCGACGTAGTTCCCCTACGAAGGGAAAAAGGGCTAGCCTAACCAGATAACAGAGGGAGACACAACTAGGGAGACTACGACTCGAGCCTAGATGTTATCATGCAAAATCGTCCCTAAGTTAAGGTTTCTAGCTAACTTGCACATGAAGCAAGCTATCCTAAACATGACTTGCACAGGAAGCAAGCCAAACTAAACCTATCTTGCACAGGAAGCAAGCCAAACTAAACCTATCTTGCACAGGAAGCAAGCTAAAACAAATACACAAGCACAAATAGCACACACTATATGCAATCAGTTGGCTCAATCAAGGTTAGGTTTTAGTTGAGGGGTCATGTCAACCTCGACAAACAAACCACTGTAACAGGGTGAGGTTAGCTCTTAACCTTGACATTGAGAGTCAAGGTGAAGCAGATGAAAGGTGAGTGAAGATGAGACTTCACAGCTCTTATCCCTGGCCTGGGAGAGCTTAAGACATGAATGTGTGGGTTCAGAAGGTGGGAACCCTTCTACACATATGACTGACATAATGTACAATGATCTTGGGCTAGTATCTGCAATGCATCAACACAGTAGTGTGAGCAAAGCAGATGACACACAGAATAGCAGGGGATGGATTGCACATCCCTGGTATCTGCCAATGCCTCTTCACTTAGGAGGTCTTTGGATATGTACAAGGACAAATGTAAACAAACACAAACATTGCCTCTTAAGGAGGACTTCAGACAGGTGCCTGGCCAAGTAACAGGCCAGGTCTTCCAGACTACATGGAGTTAGGATGTTATACCTAAATGCAAATTCTCTTAAGCAAAGCAAAGCAAGTTCTCAATGGAACTAAAGCAACTAATGTACCTGAAATCAATCAAATACAATCAGTACTCAGACAAACCAAAACCAAACAGCAAAGATCAACAGTTAATCTGTACAGGCAAACAATAATCACAATGCACAAAGGGTGCAAGCCATATGGCACAAACTCAAGTTTTAAAACCTACAAAACAAAGTCAAAGTTAGTCATGAACAAGCAACAAGTCAACTCCAATTGAGTAAGCATCATCAAGCATAGGCCATTGTGCTATTAACCTGAAACACAGCTCAAATGTGAGAGCACAAACCACTAGTACAAGACTAGGGTCAAAATGATATCAAAAGGTCAAAACATAACATGAAACTTATCCAAAATCAAGATCAAACAATTAGGAAACAAATCCAAGTGGTTTCACATTCATATCATTCATCATTATCATTTCATGAAGGAAAAGGCACAACACATGCAATTTGCAACCTCAAAGGACCAAACAGAATGATCACAATCAAATCAATACCAAAGCATTTCAATAAATATTCAAAAAAATCATGATCAAACAGCATCCATAACATGTCAATCATACCAAATTTCAGCTCATTTGGGTCAAGGGAAGCAAGTCAATGAAATCCATAAAGTCAACACAAGTTCAAGCAAGCTTATACAAGGCATCAAAACATGCATCCACTTCAATTAATTATAAAACAGAAACAAAACATGATAAATGAATGGGATTAAAACCATGGCAAACTTCAAGATGTCTATAATACTCATGCCAAATTTCAAGTCCATCCAATAATGCATGAGGATTTCACAAATCATATAAAATCATGTATCACAAGAAGTCAACAATTGGTCAAACAGGGGAGAAATTATCCAACAAATAGGAAATGCATTCAAAAATTCCAGGAAAAATCACAAGCATTCTAAACATTCAGAAGATTCAACATGCAAAAGTTCAGATTATTTTGAGTTTATATAGCATGGTAACAAAAATCAACAATTTGGACATGAATGGTGTGACACAAATTGTCACACCTCTATTCAAAAAATCATATCTCATCAACCAGCAATGATAAAATTACAAACTCTATACCAAAATGACCATGAACATGTCTAGTTTAAGCACAAAATTTTTCAGCTCCATCCAATTAATCAACATCATTTCACAAGCAAAATTTGCAAGGCATACACAAATTGGACACACATGCACAAACCCTAGGCAATTTAAAAATCCACCCGTGCATAAATTCTGGAAAAATCACCATAAAAAACTAGAGATCATGAGGAACATTATGCAAAAAATCCCATATCAATTAGACAAATATTGAATGAGTTATGAATTTCCTAAGTTTATGAAAACAATTGAAATAAAAGTTGAAACAATGAAGAATAATGAAAAGAAATGGTCAAAACTTGGAAATTCCCTCAGCCGGATTCGAAGCGAGTTCCTCTCGCCAGCCAAAACGCCGCGTTTCGTCGCCTAGTCAACGAAGCTTTGCACGCGTGGACGGTCAAGCGCTCCTTGGCCAATCATTCCGCCACTTGCATGCACACGTGGCTACACACATCAGCCCTAGCCTGGTCATTTGCAGGCGGCCGCGGGCCCTGTTTCCAGCGGAGGAAACAACCGTCTCCTTCGTGGAGACGGCGGCGATGAATAGTACATTGCTCAAAAAAAATGCAGAAATTAAAACCGAGTACACCAACGGCTTTGTCTTGATCTCAGGATCACAAATATACCATTATTTTCCTCTAATTCCTAAAGATTAAGGCAAATCGACAAGAAACCTCCATGAACATTCAAGCTTTAAATTCGTATAACTTCCTCAATATCGCTCCGTTTTTCATAAATTTTATATCAATGGAATCAGGATGAAAAGGACTTCATGATTATACGCTTATAAGCAAGAATTAAGCCACGCGAATTCTGACCTTTTTTGGAGCTTTATCCATGGCAGTGATGGATTTGGAGTTCAATGGCCGTATAAGCGCGAAACAGAAGCTTAATGATGAGGGAGAAGATGAATGAATGATGTAATTCAGCTCAACAATCCTTGAAGCAGCTCCAATCAACACTTGCCATTAATGGAGCTTCTTGTGACAGTCCTTGGATATGCTCGACAGTGGCGAATTTTTACTTGCAAAAGCTTCAACAATACTTGGAGATGAAGGATCCTTGAAGAACAGCACAAGTTTCTTTGGAAAATTTGCAGAAAAATGAAGAACCAAAATTGAGAGAGACTTGCTATTTTGGATCTAGATCTGTTTTTAATGCAGTCTCCTTGTGTTTTCTGTTAGGGTTTCATTTATATATCATCTGTTAAGCAAAACCTTAAACATGTTTAGGCATTTGGCAAGTAGAATTAGTGGAAACAAGTGTTTATGCAAAGTTGATATTTCCACCTCTATGCATGGTGTGCATGCTACAGTGCACGAAAATGGGCCTAAACATATTCCAAATATGATTTTCAGTCAAATGCAATTGGTAGAAAGTGTAGAAAATGTTTATTTTGAAAGTCACTTTTTTACCCCTCCCTTTTTAAATTCAAGCCACTTGAAAAATGCCATTTTGATGTGATGATTTTTGATGAAATGTGATGAAGGATTTGGATAAAACATGACAAATGTGACTTGTAGCAAAAAACCTCACTCAATTTGGCCAAATGGTTCAAGAGTTATCCCACTTTGAAGTTCAAAAATTCTTGACAATGATTTGATCATAACTTGCCAACCACACATGAGAAATGGATATTCCTGGACTTTTTGGAAAGGTGAGAACAAGATCTTCAACTTTCATGTTGGACAAAATTCCATTTGAAGCTTGTATGATGATGTAAATTTGAGGAGAAGAACTTTCCATTTTTGGCAGTTTCCAATTACAGGTCACCTGCTATTTTTGGAAACTTTTCATCTGACCTCAAATTCTTCAATCTTGATCTTTAAAATGTCAAATGAGACTTGTATGGACATGAATGAAGCCTTTCAAACCATCTCCCACCTTCAAATCCAAAAAAGCAGGCACAGTTGACCACAATTGACTTTCTAGGGTTTCAGATGAAATTCAGCTTGACTGTTGAGCTTTGATCATCCAATCCTTGGCCAAACCACTTCAAGATGATCCCATAATCATATGAACTTGTTAAACCAACCCTAGGGCTTTGTTTCCTTGATAAATACATTTGCTTGCTTGTTTGACTGATCCTCCTAACCAGTTGACCTAATCTTGTCTGATGACTTGCACTTGGGCAAAGGACAATGCAATGCTATGCAGTGGACTATGTTATGTTAATGACCTAATATGAAATGAATGTACAAAATGGGAGGTGCAAATTTGAGGTGCTGCATTAAGCAATCATAATTGGACTTATGTAGAAGTCACAACTATCTGAGGTCGGTCGATAATAATGTTAGTGTTAATACATGCTATAGAAATGATATGCGGATCATTCTCCTAAAGTTATGTCATAAAAAAGGCATGGTCAAGAACAAAAGCTATGAGGATGGTCCATTACTTCGATTCATACTTCATGACAATTGGACAAACTTATAAATCAATCCAAAGTACCTTAAATGATCCATGATCAATTAGGAGGTAGATTTGAAATGATGAAAGTTCATCAAGTACCAATCTACACATCATGAACAAAATGGATACAAATCATCCAATTGATCAAATGGAAAAGAAAGAGATGAAGAGGAATGTGACAAGAGAGGTCACACCCAAATTGGATCAAAAGTTTGATCAAGTCATCATCAAAACCAATCATCCATTTTGGTGGATTGGGGTTTTCACCTCATCAACACCCAAGATCCATTGAGTTTGATGAGACTTATGATCCAAACCATCATGATCCAAGGCCAACAGAAGTTCACAAAGGTCACACAAATATAAAATGCAATTAAATGGAATAAAAATGCACCAAAAGTATTTTTAAATGAATTTTAAAATAGAAATAAAATGAAAAATCCATAAAGCCATTCAAAACACCAAATAAATGGCCAAGAAAATTATGGAAGGTTGGAAATAAAATAAGAAGCATGTAATAAATTTTTCAGAATTTAAAAATGCAGAAAAGTATTTTTAACCAATTAAAACAAAGTTGAAAAGAGAAAATTCAGGAAAAATAGAAAATCAGTGAAATAAAATATGAAAAAAAATAAAAATTAAATGAAGAAAAATAAAAGAGAATTTTAGAAATTATTTTGGAATTTTTTAGATGAAAAATGAAATTATTATGAATTATAAAAGAAAAAGAAATTAAAAATAATAAAAGAAAAAGAATTAAAAATCAGAAAAAACACGAAGCGTTGGATCACGCTTCATTAATTGACGTGACAGATCCAACACTCCTCAAATTAGGATCACGGTGAAACGCGAAACAAATAGCACACATGATCCAATTTAAAACCAATCAATCAAAACATTTCGTTTGTCCAACGTGTCTGGCCAAACTCAGATGACCTGGAACACTCTGGTCATCTTCTCCGGTGAGCTCTCACCATAGTTTCATCGTTTGGTAAATTTAGAACACGTGACCACCACCATTGTGATCCTCTTCTCATCCCAAATTCAACCTTATGCTTCAAATTCATTTATCTAAATCGAGCAAAGGGAGTTTCAGAAGCAAGCAAGGCACAAAAAATAAAATAAAATAATGAACATGATCAATCAACACCAGTTAAGTTAGGGAAAATCATCAAAGAGTGAAGGATTACATTGTGATAACTTATTTGAGTTTAAATGATGCTTAGAACTATCTTGTTCAGATGGTGATAAGAAGTTGATGAAGCTCGATCTGGTTAGAGCACTTCGGAAGGTCTCAGAGCTTGGGAAATGTTGTAAAAGTTTTAGAGGTTGCAGAAGATGCTAATGGAATCAAGAAATAGGATTGAAAGAAGCTGAAACTCAAAATACGATAGTTAAATTTTTCTGGAAAATTTCAAGTTACAACAGTGATTTCTTGGCTCTCAAAAGCTTAGAAACGAATGCAATAACTTCCTCTATTTATAAGAAATGTGTTTGGATCCAAATACATGTGGAATAATGTTGAATTCGTGCAAAACGAATTTGATCCGAATGTGAGAAAAGTGTGACTTGCAACTCATCAAAACTCAGCCAAATGATGCGTTTCAAAGGTCAATTAACTTCTGGATACTTGGTTAAACATGTTTAGGTCCAAAGCACATGCTAATTTGGTTTGGAATTGAGATTAGTGAAGTTCAAATTTTGGCAATGGTAATTTCTTCAGCTCCAAGTCACCATGTTCAACCCAATGAGGCATCCTACTCATGAGGATTTTTGATCCCATTCTTTTTGAAATGTGTTGACATTATAACAAAGATTATAATGTGACAAGAAAGGTTGTATTTGGATGTTTGAGCACAAATTTATGGCATGTTGAAGTTGACATGAAAAACTAGTTATGTAACTTAGAAAAATTCAAGTGTTCAATGGTATAAAATGACATGTAATGTCTCAATTAATTCCATGGCCTTCCAAGCATAATTAGGCATTGATCCTTGAAGAAAACTTGTAGAGGGCATCACAAATGAAATTGTGCAAAAAGAATCAGCCTCTAATGTTGAAAGTTGAAGAAGTTATAATCCTTGAATTTCGACAAAAAGTCACTTAAAAATTGGTCATATTTCACTAAGTCCACAAATGACTTATAATGTCTCCAAACTTTTGATGATCCTCCAAGAAAAATTAGATCTTGTCACGTAAAGAGAAGTTGTAGAGGATTTTGAGAAGAGTCATATGAAAAAAGAAGCATTCAAAAATATTGAGAATTTAAGAAGTTGTAATCTTTGGAACTTTGACTTCAAATATTGACTTTTTTTTGTCAAACCACTTAGAACAAGCTTGTGCACTTGGACTTTCCTTGTATTTAAAAGCACATGGATGATCATATGAACTCAAAATAATGTGTCCTTAACTTCCTCTTGATTATATTACTAAAAGCTTGGAGTTTCTTGCTGAGGAAGGCATGAAAATAAACACATGAACTTTTGACTTTCTTTGAGAAGTAAGCAACAAAACCTTGAGATTGAAAGGTGCTTTAGAAACTTAGAGATCATGCCTTGAAAGATAGCCCCTTGAGAATCAATGGTTGAGCACCTTATGATGAGGAATAAAAGACAAACCCTAGCTGAGTAGCCATGCTTGATACTCTTGATGACAAACCCTACCTTGCACGATAAACTTAAAGAAAACATATTTTGCCATTTGATTATTGGTTAGATGAGTAATGCACATATAATCATAAAGGAAAAAAACATCAATAAAGAGGTTCTTGATGATCCCTGCAAAAGCAAAGGCCAAGGATGAGAGGGAGAGGGGCCAAGAAGTGACCTTGTTTTGGTGCAAGGATGCCAATGGTATGTGGGATCTTAGGGTTTAAAATTAGGGTATGACAGGAAGGCCCTATGATGTAGGAAGATTGGTTGCGCATATTGAAGAAGAAGTCACAGAACAGAAAGGTTCAATAGGCTTTGTGAAAATTTGACATCTGGTTTCAAAATGACTATTATTATACCAGAATGAGCGGATAAAGAATTGGCTCACGAGTCTAACTTCCAGCTTTGTCGTGTTCAACGGGCTTTTTAAGCCATCTGAATTTGTTTCAAGCCCAAAATAACATTTTACTATTTTATGCATTTTTCTATTTTATTTATGTTTTAGATTAAAAGCCCATTAGGGTTTATTTGTTTCTATATTTAAACACTTTTGGCATGGCCATCAGGGTTACTTTTCATAATAATATTCAGTACCTTTCTCTACCTATCGTATTATAGAATTTTATCTGACAAGTTTATTGCTTGCAACCTGTGTTTTCATTCGAGGTTTAGCGATTGCTAATAAATAGTGTTTTCGACTGTGTTAGGTCGCATCAGAGCATGTTTCTCCTATTTATTTTTGTAGCTTGATCAACCATGAGAGATCAATCGATAACTAGATCAGATCTTGAGATAATTATCGCGATTTTTATCACGTCTCTAACTACTTTGACTGAATAAATAATGACTTTAGCAACACAGATGAACAACGCAAACAACAACAAAAATCAGGGGAGAGAGAACAAACTAGGGTTCAGTGAGATGGAAACAATCGTGTTGTTGTTGCTGAAAATTTAAGCTCTGGAGAAGAATAATCCTACAAGGAATAAGTAGTTGTTCGTGGGAATCGGTAACATAACCATGACTTTCGAAAGAATGGTGATATTCCATTGTTCTATGGAACAATGGGAGCGCAAGAGTTTCTGGATTGGCAAATCAAAGTTGATAGGTTCTTCGATGTTATGGGTGTCTATGAGAACAAAAAAGTTAATATAGTGGCGACCATGATGAAGAGTACTGCAGTTATCTAGTGGGATGATAACATGAAATAGTATCACATTCTAGGACTCAATTTAATTAAATTATATTATTATTTACTTCAATTTATTTCATTTTATTAGATATTACGCGGTATTTTCTTTCTATTTATCTCAGGTGGTTTATTTGAAGCACAAGTAAAAAAGGAAGAAAAGGAGGTGCAAAAAGGAATGAAAAGAAGCAAATATCAAAAGCCAAAGCCCAGCCCAAAAAGCACAGGCGCTGTGCCTGTGACGAGCGTCACAAAGGCTGTGACGAGCGTCACGCTTTGCACGCTTGTGTGACGAGCGTCACACATGGTGTGACGGACGTCACACCATTCCCCTATATTTTTGGCTTCAGAGACGTTGAGTCCTATTTGCACGCCTAACCATTCGCCACGTGAAGACCTTTGACGCGGATTACTTTTGGAAACCGTTACAGAAAGTACCAGTATAAATATCAGCTTTGCAAACCCTGCAGAGGTTCCACGCTTTTTCCAGACTTCTTCGCCGTTTTCGCTTTTTCGCAATTTTTCTCTTCCAGCAGTACAAGCACATTTTTACAGCATTGCTTTTACGATTTTTATACTGTTTCCTTTGCAATTTCTATTTTCCTTTTCAGCACTTAGTTAATTCTTTTTCGCACAATAGTTTCTACACCGGAAACTATTGTGTACCTTTTACCGGATCTAACCTTACGTTAGAATCTAGTTTTTTTTATTCCTTCGCTTTTATTTTTCTGTTTGATTGAAGAATTCAAGAACAAATCCAACCGGCCTGTGGTGGAGTGTTCAAGACTGCTATTTAATTTCTCAGGTTCTTTAATTATTGTTTGAATTTATATATGCCCTGTTTTACTGTTTATTTATACTATTTGCCTGAGATGAATCTGTTTATGCATGATATTTATTTAAGTCTGTTTAGCATGTCTGGCTGATTTACTTAGGTATCGGTATGTAAAGTAAGCGGAATGAAGGAATCAAAACCAAATTGGTTTAATTAAGTTTAAAATTAAAATCACTCTTTTTACGGTCTCAATTTACAGGTTTAATAACAAGGTTTTTGTACGAAAGTAAAAGACATAAAGAAGTTAAAAGCAATAGAACGAGAGTTTGAGTTTTTAACTGGACATAGTAAATTGAGCATTAATTCTAAATCAGGGCGAGAGCAATTTTTAGAGTTAATTAAATTCTAACCTTTTTCAAAAAGTATTTTTAAAGATTGAATGTGAGGACGAGAGTTAAGCATTTGAATTTAATTGTATAACCTAAGTCAACAGAGCGAGAGTTTGAGATAAGAGTGTTTAAACGATTAGTGTTTTCTTAAAAAGAGTTTCTACGGATTCTATTGTTTTCAAAAAGTGGTTTTTGACTTAACTATAAGTGACAGCTACGTTAATATAAAATCATAGTTTATTCAACAGAGCGAGAGTTTGAGATAAGACTTTTAATCAATAGTGTCAACTGAAAAGATTTATTTTAAAACCAAGAAACCAACAAAGAATTGATTCCCTAATTACGACGAACTACATACCGATATCCGCTTATTAGATATTTATTTTAGATCTTATTTTAGTTTTAGCTTTTCCCCCCAAACAATCAAAGTATTACCTGCCTTAGCTTTACGAAGTAACCTTAGATAACGGTATATCGATTCATAAGTCCCTGTGGGATCGATATCTTTTAAAACTACGCGATAGAACTGTGCACTTGCAGTTTGTACCCCAAATTCGACTCATAAAGTCGCGATCAAGTTTTTGGCGCCATTGCCGGGGACTTTTATTTAGTCGATATCGTAACTCTTCTGTTACGCTATAGAGACTAAGGCTTTTCTTTTTCTTTTCTTTCTTTCGTTGATTTGTATGCCACACACTCGCTCACAAGGCGAGCCGTTCTACCTACGAATCAACGATATCGAACTATATCTCCGAGTCTTACGACGAATTCGGGAATATCGTGCTGCAAACAATCTCCCTCCTGTTGAACTTCCCGATTTCAAAAATATTTTCCCTTCGATACCCGAGATGGCAGAACCAGCTCGTGCTCTTAGAGATTACGCCGCTCCATCGCAAGATGAGCCGCATTCAAGTATTGCTCCACCCGCAATCGAAGCAAACAACTTTGAACTCAAACCTTCACTGTTGCAGGCAGTGCAACAGAACTAATTCTCTGGAAATCCTACCGAGGATCCAAACCTTCATTTATCCGTATTTGTCCAATACGCTGATACTGTTAAAGCTAATGGTGTCACTTCAGAGGCAATTCGACTTCGTCTTTTTCCTTTCTCATTAAGAGATAGCGCTAGAAGATGGCTTCAATCTCTTCCTTCCAACTCAGTCACCACATGGAACGAGTTGAAGAAAGTTTTTCTTGCTCGATATTTTCCGCCAAGCAAAACAGCTATGTTAAGAGCCCAGATAAATGGATTTAAACAGAAAGATAACGAGTCTCTTTTCGAAGCATGAGAAAGATACAAAGACATGATGAGACTTTGTCCACACCATGGTTTAGAAGACTGGTTAGTAATTCATACCTTCTATAATGGTCTCCTGTACAACACGAGGTTAACAATAGACGCCGCCGCAGGTGGTGCACTGATGAACAAACCTTATGCTGACGCTTACCAACTTATCGAAAGCATGGCTCAAAACCACTATCAGTGGGGAAGCGAACGAACAATGGTAGAAAAACCTCAAACGAAAACTGGCATGTACGAGATAAGTAACCTTGATCATGTTAATGCAAAAGTGGATGCTCTGGTCCAGAAAATTGAAAGTTTAAACGTATCACCTCCAGCCACCGTGGTTGCCATAACTCAGAATTGCGAAGTTTGTAGAATCCAAGGTCACACTCCTGCAGATTGTCAACTCCTAACAGGAATCCAAGCGGAGCAAGTAAACTATGCTCAAGGAAGCCCCTATTCGCACACCTATAACTCAAATTGGAAGAATCATCCCAATTTTTCATATAAGAGTAATAATGCTTTATACGCACCTGGACAATCTCCAAATCAAGCCCCAGCTATACCTCTGGGATATCAGAAGCCGATCCCATCTACACCTAACAATAACGCCCCTAGGAAATCCAACTTGGAAATCATGATGGAAAACTTTATAGCTTCTCAACAGCAAACCAATAAAGATTTCTTAAACCAGAATGTACACACTGGCGAACAAATTAAACAACTAGCAAGTAAAGTAGACGCCCTGGCTACCCATAACAAAATGCTGGAAACGCAAATTTCACAAGTAGCTCAATAACAAGCGCCTACTGCTGCCCCAACTGGTACATTTCCTGGCCAACCCCAACCTAACCCAAGAAGCCACGCTCATGCAATTATACTGAGAAGTGGAACGGAAGTGGAAGGACCGTCTGACCCAAGGATAGAGAACCAAAACTCTAAAAAGTCAACTGAGGAGGAAAGTGAACCTAAGGAAAAGGAAGAGAGTAATAAGGAAACCGTAGAAAATAAGGAACCTTATGTACCTCCACCACCTTATAAACCACCTATCCCTTACCCTCAAAGGCTTATTAAAACCAAAGATACGGGCCAATTCAAAAAATTTGTTGACCTACTAAAACAATTAAACGTCACAATTCCGTTTACAGAAGCTATTACGCAGATGCCCTCATATGCCAAGTTTTTAAAAGAAATTCTTTATAATAAAAGGAAACTTGAAGATAGCGAAACCGTTACACTCACCGCTGAATGTAGCGCTATAATCCAGAATATGCCTCCTAAACTTAAAGACCCAGGTAGTTTCACTATACCCTGTCACATAGGAAAATTTGTCATTGACAAAGCCTTATGCGATTTAGGAGCCGGTATTAGTGTTATGCCTTTATCCATATGCAAGAGACTTGAAATGGGAGAATTAAGACCAACTAAAATGTATGTGCAACTAGCAGATCGTTCCGTCAAATATCCTGTAGGAATTCTTGAAAACGTTCCAGTGCGCATAGGTCAATTCTACATTCCAACTGATTTTATAATTATGGATATTAGAGAAGATGAAGTTACACCCATTATACTGGGAAGACCGTTCTTAGCAACTGCCGGTGCAATCATAGACGTAAAACGAGGACGACTCACTTTTGAAGTAGGAGAAGAGAAAATTGAGTTCATTCTTTCCTAATTTTTGAAAGCACCTGCAATAGAAGATACATGTTACTTCATGGATATCATCGATGAATGCATAAAAGAAACGGAGTTAGAAAAAGACAAATCATCTGACTATCTTGTAGAAGACAAACTTAACCAATGTTTAGCAATAACACCGGACCCTACGCAATGCCTTAAGAAACCAACCTTAGACCTGAAAACACTTCCCAAAAATCTGAGATATGAATTCCTAGACTTAGAACTTGAACGACCAGTGATAGTTAATGCTGACCTAGGAAAACTCGAAACAGAAAAACTCCTGCATATCTTAAGAAAATATCCAACCGCACTAGGTTACAACATCACCGATCTTAAAGGAATAAGTCCCTCTATTTGTATGCACCGCATCATGCTAGAAGAAGACTGTAAAACTTCTAGGGAACACCAGAGGAGACTAAACCCGATCCTGAGTGAGGTAGTGAAGAAGGAAATAACCAAGTTATTAGAGGCAGGTATCATATATCCTATATCTGATAGCAAATGGGTTAGTCCTGTACACGTAGTACCAAAGAAAGGAGGTGTAACCGTCATTGAAAATGAAAAAGGAGAAACTATAACCAAACGAATCGAATCGGGATGGAGAATGTGCATTGACTATAGGAAACTAAACAAAGCAACCCGAAAAGATCATTTCCCTTTACCATTCATTGACCAGATGTTAGAACGATTAGCAAAACATTCTCATTTCTGCTATCTAGACGGTTACTCAGGTTTCTTTCAAATACCAATTCACCCTGATGACCAAGAAAAGACAACGTTCACGTGCCCTTTTGGTACCTTCGCTTATAGACGAATGTCGTTTGGCTTGTGTAATGCTCCTGCAACTTTCCAAAGGTGCATGATGGCAATATTCGCCGATTTTCTAGAAAACATCATGGAAGTATTTATGGATGACTTTCCCGTATGCGGACAAAGCTTTGAAGAATGCCTTGAAAACCTAGAAAGAGTTCTAGAGCGATGTGTAAAAGTAAACCTAGTACTTAATTGGGAAAAATGCCACTTTATGGTACAAGAAGGAATTGGTTTAGGACACATCATCTCGAACAGAGGAATTGAAGTAGACAAAGCTAAAATAGAGGTAATCGAAAATCTTCAACCCCCGAAAACTGTGAGAGAAGTACGAAGCTTCTTAGGACATGCCGGTTTCTACCGACGATTCATTAAAGACTTCTCTAAAATAACTAAACCTTTGACCGGGTTATTAATGAAAGATGCTGAATTCATATTCGACAATAAATGTTTAGAAGCATTTCAAACGCTTAAACAAGCACTGATCTCCGCACCCATAATGCAGACACCAGATTGGAATGAACCATTCGAAATAATGTGTGATGCTAGTGATTACGCTGTAGGTGTTGTTTTAGGACAACGAAAGGATAAAAAGCTTCATGTTATATATTACGCAAGTAGAACTCTAGATGAAGCACAAATGAATTACGCCACAACCGAGAAAGAACTTCTAGCAGTAGTGTTTGCGCTAGATAAATTTCGTTCTTACTTGGTCGGAGCCAAAATAATCATCTACACTGACCACGCTGCTATCAAATACCTCTTAACAAAAAAGGATGCTAAACCTAGACTCCTAAGGTGGATCCTGTTGCTACAAGAGTTCGATTTGGAAATCAAAGACAAGAAAGGAACTGAAAACGTAGTAGCAGATCACCTCTCTAGACTTGAGAACCTTGAACCGGAAAGAACATCGATCAACGATGATTTCTCGTACGACAAACTTATAGCTACTTTGGAAGAAAATAAAGTTGATAAACAGGTAGAAACCACCTTAGCTATATCCGTTACACCGTGGTACGCTGACCTCGTCAATTATTTAGCTGCCGGAATAGTTCCACCTACCTTATCCTACCAACAGAAGAAACGATTCTTCTATGACATAAAACACTATTACTGGGATGACCCCTTACTTTTTAAAAGAGGCCCCGATGGTATTTTTCGTCGGTGTATACCCGAAGAAGAGGTAGAAAATATAATCCAACACTGTCACTCCGCTCCTTATGGTGGACACGCAAGTACATCCAAGACCTACTCTAAAATCCTACAAGCCGGTTTCTATTGGCCAAATATATGGAAGGATGTACATGCAGCTATTAAGAAATGTGACAGATGTCAACACACAGGAAACATATCTAGACGTGACGAGATGCCACAAAAGGGCGTTTTGGAAGTAAAGATTTTCGACGTGTGGGGAATAGACTTCATGGAACCTTTTCCATCCTCTTTCGGTTACAAATACATACTTGTGGCAGTTGACTACGTATCGAAATGGATTGAAGCTATAACTTCTCCAACAAACGACACACGAGTAGTAACTAGACTCTTTAAGAATATAATATTTCCAAGGTTTGGTGTCCCAAGAATAGTAGTCAGTGATGGTGGATCGCATTTCATATCCAAGGTACTCGAAAAACTACTGCTTAAGTATGGCGTAAGACATAGAGTAGCGACACCTTACCACCCTCAAACCAGTGGGCAAGTGGAAGTGTCCAACAGAGAAATCAAACATATACTAGAGAAAACAGTCGCCACTTCAAGGAAAGACTGGTCATTGAAATTACCAGAAGCTTTATGGGCTTACCGAACTGCTTACAAAACTCCCATAGGGACAACTCCATTTAAGCTCGTTTATGGAAAATCCTGTCACCTCCCGGTAGAATTAGAACATAAAGCCTATTGGGCTATTAAAAATCTAAATTTAAACTATAAAGCCGCCGGCGAAAAGAGAATCCTTGATATAAGCGAATTAGAGGAACTCAGAAGAGACGCTTACGAAAATGCCAGAATCTACAAAGAAAGAACAAAACAATGGCATGACAAGCGCATATCAAGGAAAATCTTCAAACAAGGCGATACAGTCCTTTTATTTAACTCCAGGCTAAAGTTATTCCCGGGAAAACTACGATATAGATGGTCAGGTCCTTTTCAAATCACCAATGTTTTTCCTAGTGGAGCAGTAGAAATTAAAGGCAAATCTATGGAACCATTTACCGTAAACGGGCAACGTCTAAAACATTATCACTATGCAGAAAACAATGAAGATTCGCAAGTCTTGCACTTAGACGAAATGCCTCAAGAACTTATAGATTATAATTGATAGTTTTTATGTCGAGCTTGCGACATTAAACAAAACGCTTAGTGGGAGACAACCCACAAATATTTTAATTTTTCTATTATTATTTTTCTATTTTCTTCCTTAATTATTCTTTTAATTTTTGTTTAGTATTCATTCTTAATTTATTTTTATTTATTAAAAACTTTTCTCTTCTTCTTTCGGCATTTGGCCAAATCCTGACTAAAACTCTTGTTTTTTCTTTTCTCTAGCTAACACTAACCTGATGGGACAAATTGATCGTATGGGTATCAAATTCAGAGGAACAGCTCAGAAACAAAAGTTTGAGGAACTAGCCATGAGAGAGATGCTACCTAGTCTGTATGCTGATGACTGGGCAATGACTGCTCTTGGACTAAGACAAAGTGTTCTGTATTTGCTGAGTCAGATAGGGTGGGAAACCGCTCCTATCCGTAGACAATTTGTCACTTACCGGAGACTGACTCTAGAATTCCTTAGTTCTCTGATCTATCTACCCAGCCATGGGAAAGGAATAAGCAGAGGTTTTATCCAGTTCAGAATGTTTAACATGGAGTACCAATTTAATATCCAAGACTTTACCAACCTTTTAGGTTTCCCTACATCCTTTGACACATTCACAGTGAGCCAAGAAGAACTTTTTGAATATAGAGAACTTGAACACTTTTGGGGTAACTTGACTGGAAATGACGATCCCGAGGAACATGAGTTTCTCTCTGGAAACATACATAACCCGGCCTTCCGTTATTTCCATAAGATCCTGACCCACACCTTATTTGGGAAGAAGCCAAACAGTACCACAGTTTCACGTGATGAACTCTTCATCATATTTTGTGCTTCCCAGAACCGTCCAGTAAACGGTGCCACTTTTATGTTGGCAAATTTAGACCACCTTATCCAAGATGAACGAGCACCAATTCGAATAGGCGGTTTGATAACCATGATTGGTAATGCTATCGGATTACGTCAGCCTATGCTTGACTTAAGCCCTTTTTGTGGCATTACTACTATGAGTATACCCTTCCTCTTCAACACTATGTTTATAGCAAACCTAGGATCTGACGAGTTTGAGCTTATAATTAATAACCAAGTTCTTTGCCTATTCACCATGCCCGATCCTAGGACTAGTGTTCATAACCGCAATCACTGGCTCTACAATCTGAACGAAACCCCCTCTCCTGCTAGATCCACCGAATCCATCCAGGACTATGAGATTTGTGATGACCAAATTCCTTATGCTGAATCAGACCCTCAGACACCATCTGGTTATTATGATATTGATCCTCCTCCTCAACCTGTTCAGACCGAAGAATCGGTAATACCCAACCTTAGACATCATACGCCCGGAACTGATTATAACACCGCCATTGAAGCTTTGATGTCAGAACAAGACGCCCTCAGAGAAGAGTTTGCTAACATGAGACACGAATTTCTGGGATACATGAACAGTATGACAAATCAGTTTCACGAGTTACTATACCGTGTTAACTCCTTTGCTCCTCCGGCCAAAGATCGTGCGGATGGATAGAAGTCGTTTTTCTTAGTTATCTAGCTTTAGTTAGTTTTATTATTTAATGTTATTTCAAATTATGTTCGTATTTGTTTCTCTTTCGCATTTTTGTTTCTCTCCATTGTTACATTATGATTATTTTATGAAGCTATTGAATTATCCTATTTTATTATGAATTATGCAATATCTATCAAAAAAATGCTCTCTACTGTTGCTGGCTACATAAATTATTAACAATATAATATATTTATGCACTATTATACAAAGTAGAATAGCATGCAGGAAAATTAAATAGTAAAATAAAATAATCTGAAGCAAAACAAAATAAATAATAAAAATAAATTACCAAAGTTATTCTGAAGAACGCTAGCAGAACCATGCCAAAAAGACTGTCTGACGAGCGTCACACATTCTATCACGGACGTCACACAAAGTGCTTGTGACGCCCGTCATGCCCCTGTAACGAGCGTAACGCCTTGTTAACGTTACAAAGCCGTTGGAGACGAACGTTACAACCCTACACCTTTTTACCTTCCCCATTTATTCACATTTACCCACATTTATTCACTTTTCAACCACTCCTTTTCCAACTTCAAAACTTTTCCCTATAAATACCCACCATACCTTTCTTCCTACATCACAACTATTCTATACAATCAAATATATTTTCTTTTCTTTCCTAATTACTTCTTCCAACTCATTCATCAGTATGGCGGGAAATCAAAATTTCAGAAATATCATCTTCCGATCCGAAGATGATAATTATCAAAGGGAGCAATTCGAGCGTTTCCAACAACGAGGTGTCACCTCTACCAGGTATCCTGATTCAACTTGTTTACAACAATTAGGATTACTTCAAGGTATCGAGTGGATGCTCCGCCTTGCCGATCTAACCTTTCTATGCACTCATAATCAACCCACCTACCCCTCCCTAACCTTAGAATTCTTAAGTTCATATGCGTACAACACTCCCACCGGTGAGGACGAATTCTTAACCGGTACCGCAACCTTCCGTATGTTCAATACCGAGTACTCCCTATCCCAAAACCAATTGAGTACCATGCTACAATTCCCCATAGAAGGTCAAGTCTACCCCAGAATCCCTCCAAACCTAAACTGGAACACAGTTGCCGCTTTCAACCTCTTTAGGAAAATATCCGGTGTAGATGCCAACAACTGGGAAAAGCTCCTTGTTTCCCATATACATAACCCAACTATCCGGTACTTTATCCGCATCCTACAAAACACAGTTTTTGGAAGACCGAACAATAGCAAGGTCAACGCAAAGGAACTATTCTTCCTCGAATGCGTCTTCGAACCGAATGCTAAGGTAAACGCCGCCTCCTTCCTATTTCATCATATCCGCACCTTATGTGCTAGAGGCCGTCAACCTTTTGTAATTGGTGGATTAATCACCACCATAGCACTTGGCTTAAACCTAGGGGACCGACTCTAAACTTTAGAATCTTTACCTCCCCTCTTTATGGATATAAGCTACTGTCGGTCCAGCCGCCTAATAAAGAACAGAGTAGGCGGAAAATATTACCTTATGGTGAATAACCAGGCAGTCCCAAGCGTTGTTCTACCCGACATTGCCTTAACCGATGTCACCAATCCCAACCGCCACCTCTATGATCTGAATGCTCCCGAAGACACCGAGCCTTCACATACAAACCCGTCTGCAGACGAGTTCGAAGAAATGGAGCAAGGTGATAACGCTCCTGCACAACAATCAGTCCCGCTCAACCCTTCCGATACTGCAGCTGGCCCATCCTCACGACGTCGTCGACGAAGAAGGCCTGCAACCAACGACGACATCATGGATGATATTGATGGTATGCAAGCACAGAATCTCGAAATGATGCAAATGATGTGCCAAATGCAACAACAACAGGAAGAGAGGAATGCCATAACCGACCAGCGGTTCACTGATTTGCTTAGCAGGTTCGACAACTTAGACATACATCAAAGATCACCAGGTCCAAGAACAAGAGGCGGCAGGCAACCTTAACTTTAGTTTTTCTTCCTTTCTTTTTGTAATTCATTGCTTTTCCTTCAAACATTGAGGACAATGTTGCATTCAAGTATGGGGGGGGGGGGGGGGGAACCATGTTCTTTCTATCCTCCTTTTTCTTTTTCAAGTATGTATCTTTCTTTTCATTATTATTTCCCTTATAAAAAAAAATATAATAAAATAATATTTCTTATAATATAGATTTATTTTAAGTTAAGTCCCAAATGTGAAAACTTTCTATTATCTATTCCCCTCAATTTTCATGAGCCATAATAAAAATTCAACACACTCAATAAGTATAAAAGTCGCTTATTTTATAAAACTTGGGTGAAATCAAGACGAAAATGATTACCATAACAACGCTCTAAGAACCTCAACATGTTAGATCAGGATAAGTACCTATTATACCAATCCCTTGAACTTTTAGTTTTATAGTAACCCCGAGTAGTTTATACGAGAAGTCAGCACCATCTTAATAGCAAACTACGTGGAGAGCCGATGAATATAAGTGAATGATTCCCAAAGTAACATAAAAAATATATATATCAGGAAATGCACTAATTAAGTTAGGTGATCCTTACCAGATCATTTAATCTAAAGGTTGCAGATCATACATAATATGAAAGATCCATTATGAGTTGGTTCAACAGGTATCTGGTACTGAACTTGGTAGGGCGGACTACGGTCCGATCCCCCGCAATTTGCAATGGACTGAATAACGAAGTTACCCGACTTATGTACCAGAACTTCTAGCAAAAAGGGGATCAGAATCACTAACCGGTTACTCCACTATGTACGCGAAAAGATAAAGGGCTTAATGTGATTTCGCTAGAATGAAAACGGGTGAAATAAGAGTAAAGGAACTAGGATAGCTATAATGGCATTACTCGAACTGGTTTGCATAAGGTGGGGTTATCTGAGGTTGTGACGGTGGTTGTTGATGTCAAGATTAAACTCAAGTTACTTCTAAACAAGGTTTACAGGCAACCTAGTACGAATTGATGTGTGTTTTGAAATTTCATCTGGCTAAAATTTTTAAAACAAGTTCTATACTGTATTTTGCTTGAGGACAAGCAAAGATCTAAGTATGGGGGAGTTTGATAACATGAAATAGTATCACATTCTAGGACTCATTTTAATTAAATTATATTATTATTTACTTCAATTTATTTCATTTTATTAGATATTACGCGGTATTTTCTTTCTATTTATCTCAGGTGGTTTATTTGAAGCACAAGTAAAAAAGGAAGAAAAGGAGGTGCAAAAAGGAATGAAAAGAAGCAAATATCAAAAGCCAAAGCCCAGCCCAAAAAGCACAGGCGTTGTGCCTGTGACGAGCGTCACAAAGGCTGTGACAAGCGTCACGCTTTGCACGCTTGTGTGACGAGCGTCACACATGGTGTGACGGACGTCACACCATTCCCCTATATTTTTGGCTTCAGAGACGTTGAGTCCTATTTGCACGCCTAACCATTCGCCACGTGAAGACCTTTGACGCGGATTACTTTTGGAAACCGTTACAGAAAGTACCAGTATAAATATCAGCTTTGCAAACCCTGCAGAGGTTCCACGCTTTTTCCAGACTTCTTCGCCGTTTTCGCTTTTTCGCAATTTTTCTCTTCCAGCAGTACAAGCACATTTTTACAGCATTGCTTTTACGATTTTTATATTGTTTCCTTTGCAATTTCTATTTTCCTTTTCAGCACTTAGTTAATTCTTTTTCGCACAATAGTTTCTACACCGGAAACTATTGTGTACCTTTTACCAGATTTAACCTTACGTTAGAATCTAGTTTTTTTTATTCCTTCGCTTTTATTTTTCTGTTTGATTGAAGAATTCAAGAACAAATCCAACCGGCCTGTGGTGGAGTGTTCAAGACTGCTATTTAATTTCTCAGGTTCTTTAATTATTGTTTGAATTTATATATGCCCTGTTTTACTGTTTATTTATATTATTTGCCTGAGATGAATCTGTTTTGCATGATATTTATTTAAGTCTGTTTAGCATGTCTGGCTGATTTACTTAGGTATCGCTATGTAAAGTAAGCGGAATGAAGGAATCAAAACCAAATTGGTTTAATTAAGTTTAAAATTAAAATCACTCTTTTTACGGTCTCAATTTACAGGTTTAATAACAAGGTTTTTGTACGAAAGTAAAAGACATAAAGAAGTTAAAAGCAATAGAACGAGAGTTTGAGTTTTTAACTGGACATAGTAAATTGAGCATTAATTCTAAATCAGGGCGAGAGCAATTTTTAGAGTTAATTAAATTCTAACCTTTTTCAAAAAGTATTTTTAAAGATTGAATGTGAGGACGAGAGTTAAACATTTGAATTTAATTGTATAACCTAAGTCAACAGAGCGAGAGTTTGAGATAAGGGTGTTTAAACGATTAGTGTTTTCTTAAAAAGAGTTTCTATGGATTCTATTGTTTTCAAAAAGTGGTTTTTGACTTAACTATAAGTGACAGCTACGTTAATATAAAATCATAGTTTATTCAACAGAGCGAGAGTTTGAGATAAGACTTTTAATCAATAGTGTCAACTGAAAAGATTTATTTTAAAACCAAGAAACCAACAAAGAATTGATTCCCTAATTACGACGAACAATCAAAGTATTTATTTTAGATCTTATTTTAGTTTTAGCTTTTTCCCCCAAACAATCAAAGTATTACCTGCCTTAGCTTTACGAAGTAACCTTAGATAACGGTATATCAATTCATAAGTCCCTGTGGGATCAATATCTTTTAAAACTACGCGATAGAACTGTGCACTTGCAGTTTGTACCCCAAATTCGACTCATAAAGTCCCGATCATGGGATAAACTTGTTGTTCAAAGGCAGAGGCAAAGGAATTGGCCAATCAGAACTTGGAGACTAATGAAACTATTGATGTTGGAGCAGTTTTTACTGAAGGATTATGAACAAATTATTTATAATATGTATATTAAGTATGTTCAGGGAAAATAACTGTGACAAAATACACAGTTTAGTTCCTACATTTTTTTGAGCGTAATGAACTGGGAGAATCATTGAGCCAGAAAATGGCTCGATACATCAATGGCTTAAAGGGATCTCTGTAGGAGAATATGGGTTTACAGGTCGTATGGACCACGACTGAGGCATTCAATCTAGCTTTGAAGGCAAAATTGATGGAGAAATCCCCTCGAAATCTCTCAACTTTTAGGTATTTTAAAAAAAACTTTTAATTAACAGGCGACAAGGAAAAGAGAGCAGCAACCAGGGATTCCAACCTTGTGAATAAGGGAATTATAAGCCTTAGCAGTGTCCAACAAGGTAAAGCACCAGTCCAGAGGCAGAATAATCCATATGTTAAACCCACTGGAGACAAGTGTTATCGTTGTAATGGAAGAAGTCATAGATCAAATGTTTCTCCAATAAGGAAAGTCGTTATTATTGCGGAAGAAAGGGAAGAACAAGAGGAAAGAGGAAGACCTACATTTGAGAATGATGAATACACGTGGGTTGAGTTTGTAGAGGAAGAAACTGACGAGAGGGTAAATGATGAGTGCATTTTGATGCACATTCTTCTATAATTGTACTTAGGCATTTCTCTAGTTTATTTTGCTTATTTTACTATTTTATTATATTTTAAAATTTAAGTTCATGTTTATCTTTAATCTATTTTCGTTTTCTATTTTCAGTTTTAGCGATTATTTGATACATGTCCATTGTTCGAACCATAACTTGAGATACAAAATACCGTTTTGCGCGTTCTAACATGCGTTGGAAAGCTAAGAGAAAGAGATACAAATTTTGTGTTGAAGATAAAATCTGATTTGGAGTGCAAAAGTCTCACATAATTCGTTGAAGTTTTGTACTTTAGGAAATAATTTCTTTTGGGCCATTTGTTGGGCTGAATTTAGGTTTTCCGGCCCAATTTGAATTATAAGTGCAACCCTTATTTTGTTTAAAAGGAGCAGCTGTTGTACAGTAGCACACGAGACCTTATTCACGATAACTTTTTGCTCTGTGCGATTATGAAGAGGAACTAATCTTCTAGAGTCAATCTGCTGTAACCGAATTTCCAAGGTTTTGAGGTTTTTATCCTATCAATTTAATTTCGTTCTCTTTCAATTCTAATATATGAAAATTCATTTGCTTAATCTGTATTTTATGGAATGGTTTTGATTAAATTCGTATGATTGCATTCCTAACTGTTAAACATCATTTTCGTTGTTTTGTCGTTAAACCGCGTTTGTAAGTCGTGTTTGCTTAATTCATAATTGTATTCATCCGTTTGTTTAATTCGGAATACGGGAATATAAATCTACCATATATCTATTGCGCTTGTCAATTGAAATTGAATCGAATAGAGATCGAAGCCGCTTAGGGAATTGATAGGTAAAAACCAGTGATTAGTCGGAAACCGAAAATAGTAGATTGACTTATTTTATAATCGCTTATTTTAATCACTTATTTACTTTGTTTTCTAGATTGATCCCTAAAACATAACCCCCCCTAAATCGATTTCCTTAGGTTAACAATAATACAAGAATCCTTGCGATACGATACTCGAGTTGTTGCTTCCGCTAAACTATAGTTTTCTAATTACTCGTTTTGACCCGTGCGTGATAGCAGATCAGTAAATTTTATGTTACAAAGGATTTTACTAGCATCCAAAGATGAAGGGCAGTGCAAGAATTTATTTAAAACACATTGTTTTATCAAGAACAAGGTATGTAATAATGATTGTGGATAGTGGTAGCATGGAGAATCTAGTGTCGCAAAAATTGGTAGATTATTTAAAGTTGTCCAAAGAATCCCATAAGAAGCCATACACTCTCGGTTGGGTAAGCAAGGGCTCCCATGTTTGCGTAACACTAGCCTGCAGAGTTCCTATATCCATTGGAATGCATTATAGAGAATAGATACTTTGTGATGTTCTTGATATGGATATTTGTCATATTTTACTTGGTAGGCATTGGTAGTTTGATAATGATATCACTTATCGATGATGTGATAACGTTATGATGTTTACATGGGGCACACATAAAATTGTTGTGACTTCTATTTTGTACTTTAATAAGAATCCAGGAGGAAAGAAGTCTAGTTTCTTGGTGATGATGCAGAGTGAAAAGGAGTTTGATGAGGCTATTAAAGAAACTAATTTTGTTTGTCCAATGGTGATTAAAGGGTTAATGAGTCTTCTAATGGAGGAAACAACAATTCTATAAGAAGTTCTAGGAATACTGGAGGATTTTAAGGAGTTGACCTCAAATGAACTACAAAATGATTTGGCTCATATACGAGATAAATGCAGAAAAGTTAAAGTTTCAACGTGGAGACGATATGATGGTGTTTCTACGCAAGGATAAGTTTCCAATTGGTACTTAGTACAAGCTATAACCACACAAGTATGGTTTGTTCAAAGTGACCCAAAAGATCAACGATAATGTTTATGTGGTAGCTCCCTCGGATTCCATGAATATATTCAATATTTTCAGTGTTACTGACATTCATGAGTAATAAGCAGATGAGGCTTTTTATCAAGAAGAGAACTCGGGGTCGAGTTCTTCAGATATGGAAGAGAATGATGTATGAAGGTTATATGTGTGTATTGAATAAAAAATCACGCCTCAGAATTGTTCGAATGACTTTGTGCAAATTTGGAGTCCGATGTCAAAATGACTATTATTATACCTTTCCGGATAGAGAATCAGGCCCAAAACAACATTTTACTATTTTACACAAAATTCTATTTTATTTATGTTTTGGATTAAAAGCCCATCGGGGTTTCTTTGTTTATGTATATAAACACTTTTGGCATGATCGTCAGGATTACTTTTTATAATAATATTTAGTACTTTTTTCTACTTGGTGGATTCTAGAATTTTATCTGGAAGGTTTGTTGCTTGCAACCTGCATTTTCATTCGAGATTTAGCACTTGCTAATTCGTAGTGTTTCCAACCTCATCACCCTAGAATCACTCTCACCTTATCATTATTTATTTATTTTGTTGCTATTATTTTTTTATTAAGGCGTGTATTGTATCCCTGTCTGTTGTATGGATAATTTGTTTTTAGGGAAGCACTTTTTTTCCCATGTGCCACGTGAGGGGGGAATGGTTTTTAATGAGACTCCTTATTTATTTATTTGTTTGAATCATTTGAAATGTTGTCTCCCCTTTTTTTTGCAGGAAAAGAAAGGAAAATGTCCTCAAAGGTGAGATAAAGTTGGATCCTCATAGAGGGACCCTTGTCTCCCTTTGAAGTGATCAAACATGATGAATCCCTACGAGGAATCCTTGTCTCCTTTTGAGGTGATTGATAACATGTAAAATGCACCATTTAATTAGCTCCATTCACACTTGTTTTAGGGTATATTCATGCATTTTTTGATGTTATACTAGTTTTCTGTTGCATGTTTCAGGTATTTAACATTCAGAGATCTCAGCACGGAAAAACGAAGCAAAATGGAAAAAATGGAAAAATTACATCAAGTATTGACTGTCATGACGACCATCACGCCTTCCTAAGGACCAGGTCGTCATCCAAAAGTCAATAGAGAGAAGAAGCATTGGTCAACATGTCATGATGAGCAGACCGTCAGCCTAGCTGACGCTCGTCATGGTTTCACATTCAAGACCCCCTTTGAAGGAATCATGACGAGCTGACCTTCAACCTAGCTGATGCCCCTTCATGACAATGATGGCCAATTTTTTCACCCACGTTCAAACATGCAGTTTTCCCACTCATCCATTACGTCCACTCACTTTTCACGAATTTGGAAGTTCCTGTACAAGTTTGACACTATAAATAGACCATTTATTCATAACTTTTATAATCCAAGCTTTGTTAGATCCATAAATTTCACATGTAAAAGCAAAAACAACTCACATTGAGGTGTTTATGTACTTAATTTTATGCATTATTTTAAGTTTATTATTGCTGCATTTTAAGTTCAGAATTGCCTCTATTTTATTCCTGCAAGCTTTATTTTATTGTTGTTTCAATTCCAACCGCTGTATCGGATAAAAGTCTCCCTTCATAGCAATTTGATTTATACAATTCCAGATTTTATTCATCATTCCAAGTTTAACTTAATTGCTTATTTTTAATATGCATGCCATAAATTTATGCTATTTATGTACTGATTTTGACATGTCTGAGTAAATCTGTTGAGTTCAAAATATGAGGACCGTCATACAGATGAGACTCTGTAAATTTTGTGCACAATAACTTTGTAAAAAGAATAATTTTTAGCTTTGAAAATTTTATTTTAAAGCTGAAATTTACTACAAAGTAGAAATACCGTGATACCAATTTCAACTCGAAAGAGTGAAAACGATATTTGACTAAAGAAAATTCAGATTTTAATTCTTAAATATAGCAAAAGTGATTTTTAAAATAATTAAGAAACTACTAATATTCTAAAAGGGATTTTAAACTTATAAATTCTATCACGTAAAAACAAGCGATTGGGAGATTAAAATCAGATAACCGAAACGCGAAAGTAGACATTACCTTAAAAATTAATTTTTCTTTTAATAATAGTTTTTCATTAAAAAAGAGATAATTATTTTCTATAAATGGATTTCAAAGTTGTAACTTGTACCACGCGAAATCAGACGATTACAGGTTTGAAATCCGGTACTGGACACGTGAAAGCGAACGACACCTCTAACTTAATCTTCTCGGCAAAAAATATTTCTCGTTATAAAAATAAAGTGATGAAATATACATGAGTAAGAATGGTAGATGTAATCACGTTTCAGTCTGTCGTTATTAAATTTGATTTAAAACCGCGGTTTTTTAATTATGCGTAAACAAACTGATCGCATCGCCTTAGATAAACATTGTAGTAATAAATAACGGTAAACGGTGATTGGTCTCTGTGGGTTCGATAATATTTTATACTAAAACCGATAAAGTTGTGCACTTGTGAACCTATTAGTGATAAAAACCGTTGGACCCCTACGAGGGATCCTTGCCGCCCTTTAAGGAGATCAAAAACACTTGATCCTTACGATGGTTCCTTGTCGCCCTTTGAGGAGATCAAGAAGGTTGGGTCCTCATGGATGATTCCTTGCCCTCCCCCTTTGAGGCCAAAAGATGCATCAAGTCTTCGCAAGATATTTGTGTTGCCTTATTAGGGAATATCAACGAAGGTACCAAACAGGGCTCTTGAGTAATTATACAAAGACGTATAAAGAATAGTCAAAACATGAAGAATAATAACAAGATAGTTAAAACAAAGACACCTAAAAGGCGCAATTGATCAAGTTTTTTTTACAAAAATCCCCGTAGGGGCAAGAATACAAGAAAAGCCACAAAGTGTACCACTAATTGGCCATCACAAAGAATCTTAAAGATGTCCAACATGCTCAGGTCTAGTGAAGGATAAAAGAGGATACATATTCCTTCACACACCAGAAGTAGCTATTAGAGTTTCCCACTAATTCATCCTTAATTCTAACATCTTGAACTCCAAATCTTTCTTTTATTGAAGGTAAGTTTCTATAGATGACTTCAAGGTCTCCTTTGAGGCGGTCAACTCCTTGCCTTTAGCTCCACCTTAACCATCTTAGTCACCCATGACTTCTTCTCCTTTTTAAGCTCTAAAATATTCCTAGCTCTCAATATAAATCTCCTCATAGCGATTGAGCTTTATTTTCAACTCATTCTCGACATGGTCCTGCTTCTCCCTATCAACATGTTCTAACATCAACCCCCTTATCAAGTGATTCTCCTTCATATCAGATGGCTTGGGGAACGACTTGGTGTTGAAGACTTTATAATCACCGGTAATTTCTTTAAATAAGAGAATGTGGGAATTGGTAAACTTGACTGCATCAAAACCAGAGTCACCCCACAAAGAGGATTGGAAAGGCAAAACATCACTGCCATGAGACTTCTTAACACCCGCCTCCTCTGAGGTAGGCATAACAACTCCTCCACGTGCTTTCATGGAGGAATCCCCCCCTCATATTTCTGGGTGTCAGAGCTTTGTGAGTTAAGAGGGTGGCTTTCGACCTGCTTTTTGGTCCCTTAACAATCATACCCTCGGGATGACTTTGAGGGGTATCAGTTTCTCCATGCCTAGCCTTGATTTTATCCCTTCTTTTTATTCACTCATCTAAATAAATCTTATTTGTATGACTTGTAAGAAATTAAATAAAGGTCATATATTGCCTAAGGATACCTATAAAAGCGTCAAACACTCAAATCTTATTCAGGTATTCCCCAAAATAGTGGGTGGTACCTCCAATCCATATAGTGGGTGGTACCTCCAATACCCAAAATACAATCTCAAATGCACTAATAAAGCCTCAATTGTTGGGTTCCAGTTGAGAAGGTGTTTGCGATAGCACCACTAAGTCTTTATGTTGGGGCTTTGATCCCTTCTGTCGTACCCCAGACTCGTTGTTACCTTAGACAGTCACAAAAAATATATATTTCAGAATTTATAATTTCTTCATTAATAATTAGGAGTTCATCGTACATTTGTAAGAAAATTGATTATACTGAAATAACATCGAATCAAAATTTGAAAACATAACCAAGTAGACTAACCGCCACTTATTCTCCTTGTTTCCCTCTTCATTGGATTAGGAACTTCTAGGAGGTTGAATGTTCATGCTCCTGAGCTGGCCAATCATGTATGCTACATTAATTTGCATGGACCTATTCCTTCCTTGGCCCTGGTGGACTGATTGATATATCCTTTTGACTCCTTCAAGATTAGCATTGACTATGACCGGTTTGCCATAAAGGTTGTGAAATTTAAGTTTGAGATGGACTAGTAAGGCCATAGTGTCCAAGGTGGCCACCAATAGTTTGCCGAGAATCCCATTTTAAACACTATTGTAAGGGACTAAAAGGAACTGTGAGCTTACTGTTCAGACATCCCTTCCTTCTTTTATAAATATCATCAACTCGACATGCCCTCATGAACAGGTTGTCATGCCGTTAAATGCATGCAAGTATGCCCTCTCATACGACCATAAATTGCCCCTACCAAGGCCCATCTTCTCAAACAGTTTAAAGTACATTATGTCGCACGAGTTTCCACTATCGATCATGATTTTCTCGCAGTCCTATAAACTGAGCATTGGTATGTCAAGGGATCTTGGTTGACATGGCCCCGTCCTTCTTATGAACGACCAACATTTCATTAATTTTTATCTTCATCATTCCCTTGGATGGAATATTCACTAGGGTACTCCTCAAGTGATAACATGAATGTATTGGCACTTTTCTTTGCTTGCTCCCTTCTCCTTGTCGTTGGTCCCTTCTCCAATGGTCGCCGAATCCCTGAATTTTGAGGGGTACTTACCCTTGTGAGACTCATATTCCTCTCTTTTATCGCCCTTGACATACTCATATAAGAGACCTCTCTTTATAAATCCCTTGATGGCATCCTTCAACTGAGTGCACTCATCAATGTTATGGTCGTGACCCTTATGGAAGTGACAGTACTTCGTCTTATCGATTTTGGCTGACTCTCTGATAGGGAAAGGGTTTCTAACTCCTCCCTTACAAAACTTTGTGTTGGCACACTCCTGGTAAATATTCTCCTACGATGCATTCAAAGGGGTGTACTTATCATATAGACCATGGATCCTCCGACCGAATTCATCTTTCTGCCAATGGAAGTCTTTCTCAGATGAGCGGTCGAAGTTTATGTCAGTAACACCCGAGTTTTAGAATCATATTTAAGTTTATCCTCTAGGTTGATGAAAGACTGGGACTTATTCAACATATCTTTCATGGTATGAGCGTTTCTTTTCCCTAATTTCTTCCTAAATGGACTATCTCTTAACAGGTAATTCTTGAATATTCAGAATTTGAGACCCTATTCAGCTCCTTCTACTTCCACGACCACTTGCATGAAACTATCAATGTAAGATTGTAAACTCTCTTTCCTTACCTGTGTTATTCCTCTTAGGGTAGCTATCATCACTGGATATTTTTTTCGGGCCGTGAAATGAGCGGAGAAGCTCTCACATAGGCTAGTTTAGGACTCAATGCTGATATCTGAAAGAGTGTTGAACCATAACTTGGACGATTTTGTCAAAGTTAGCACAAATATTTTATACTTGGAAGCTTCATCATCTTGGAAATATTTCAAACGGCTGTTGACGAATTGCACTTGCTCGTCGGGATCTCCTTTCTCGTTGTATTCTCTCAGCTTATGAGGATTCTTCAATGGCTTCAGTATCCTACTATCCAAAATTCGGGCGGATAGAGGATGCTCATGCGGATTTGTTGTTGGTGGTTTCTCTATCTGATCTTGCAAAGGAGCAAGGTTGCATCGGTCTCCCTTAGGGCTATGAGGAGGAGTCTGATGCTTCTTGCTTTTCTGGGGATTCTGCGATTTCAAAGCTTTGTCTATCTGAGACGCGATCAACTTAGGGACAACAACTTGTCTTCTCTTTGAAAGGGCTTCCTATGCAGTGTTTCCCCTCTGAGGGGTGTTATGTAGGATTTCTTCAAGGAAAATCAACCTCTCTTCTATGTTGTTCAAAAAATCATTAGCACCTTCTATCATGAGATTGACTTGCAACAATTGGAAACCAGACAATGTTTCTAGTTTTGAAGCTGGTAGTGTTAGCGGAGGTCTGGACAGGGGTATCATAATAGATAATGCGATATGTCGAGGTTGGAGTAGATCTGGGTGCAACAAAGTATCTAAACCAACCTGATTTGTAATAGCTTAAGGAGGAGGAGGCGAAAGTTGAGTTCTCACTATTTGAGCAGCAGTTGCTTTGCCTAGGACGGGAAAATGAGTAGCTTTATATCCAAGCATTATGGAAAGGTTTGAGAGACAAAAGTTTGGAAAATCAGAAAATCAAGGTTGATTTGCTACTCGAATAGGTCGAACACGGTAGATCTAGTTTTGACTTTGAGAACTTTGATATGATAAAATGAGAAGGCTTTAAATCGATGGATTGAAGAGAGAATGTGATATTTTTAAAAATACAGAAATCACAAGCCTTTTCCCATAGACGATACTACAAATTTGTTATGGAACCAGAATTGGTTGGAGGATCGGTGGTTGCGACGGACAATAATGGATATGAGCTTCGATTAGGAGAGGAGATGATGATCTGCAAAGTTAGCACTCAAACGCTCAAGTTAGTATGTGAAGGAGAATAGTGAATGAAATTTTAATTTAAAATGGTGTACCTGAATTCTTAGTGTGTATCCTTTATATAGTGGATCGGTTATAACAATCCTCTATTTGCTAGGCTTGTGACGCAAGGAAAAGTTGGATATCTCTTGCCTCTGGATTTGTTGTATTCTTCCATATGGTAGTTCCTCTACGCCACGAACAATCCAAACGATTTGTAATTCCCTTTGAGTGGTCGACCGATGGCCATTCCAGTCGGTCTGAAACAACATAAAATAAAAGTTTTTTCCTTTCTTTTTTAGTGAAAGGAATGATCGATTTTTTTTATAAAAGAATGACCTAACTACTAAGAGTAACTTTTTAAAAATATCATCATTGAAATATTATGACTAAAGTTTATTCGTGTAGCCAATTTAGTGGAATAATATTCGGTGGTTGTTGTTGTAAATGTCACCCATGCTCAATTGACTAAAATAAAAGGGAGGTTGTATTTCTTTGGGGAGAAAGTCATAACATTACCTAGAATCATGAGTGTGGTATCAAATCATGAAGGGCAAAACATTGCTTAACGTACATTTTTATCCTTCAACACATTAATTCCAAATAAATGTTGGATGAAATTAGGAAGTAAGTGGAAATATGTATATGGCATAAGTGGTGTGATTGGAAAGGTACAACTTCACATGGATTGTTCTTTTTATGCTTGACTATGATCCAATGTTTGATAATGAAGTTGAGAAACAACCACCAATATTACCTTTTCTAAAAAAATCCAAAAAAAGGAAAGAGCTAAACCCTTTAGACAAAGCAGAGATTTATTCTCACTCTATTTTCCTCTCTATCCCATGAAAGCCATAAAATTGAGAAACAAGGTGAAGAAGAGGATGAAGCAGAAATCGCTGTTGATTGGGTCCCAAAATCGACATTACTATTGTCAATATCTAAAGACATTGTTTTCTTGGGCAGTACATAAACTATTCAAGTTGATGAGGAAGGGGTCGGTTGATGTGCTGAAATATTTTTCCGTCACTTTTTGTTTCAACTCATCAATAGATTTTTGATAGGCTGTCTCATATATATAATACATAATAAACTTAAAAGAGACAAAAGTAAAAAAAGTTCAACTGACTACAAATAAAAGTACTACAGATAGGTTAACCTAACTAATTTAATATAAATTATATATAAGAAAATAAAAGACATTTTGATTAATTTCTTGATACCTAATGTCTCAACGAGATTACATTATATAACATCAATAATGGATAATAAATCTAAAAGTAACTAAATAACAATACAATTAAAAGTTAATAATATAAATAATATATAAATTTTATACGCTATCATTAAACATAACATTGTTTAGAGATGGTTCTTTGAAATTTAATTGGTAAACCGTCTTTAAAAAAATTAAAAACAAATTAAAAAAATAAAATGTACAAGTGGAATTACATGAGTAACAATCTCACTAAAAAACCTAATACATAATCATCTAATCTTCCGTACTTGATTCTTTGGTTTCTCCGTCACGTTGATCGTGAAATTATTTTCATGATTAAAAATATTAAATAACATGGGATGAGAATAAATATAACTCTTAATACTTCCCCTCAAATTGGAGTATATATTAATCATGTCCAACTTGTTACAAATGAAATCATTACGTGCCTCATTCAATGTCTTTGTAAACAAATCTGCTAGTTGATCTCCTGTTTTAACATAGGAAGTGGATATGAGATTTTCTTGAACTTTCTCTATGATAAAGTGACAGACTACCTCAATATATTTTGTTCCTATATGAAATATCAGATTTGATGTGATATGTATGACAACCTGGTTATCACACCATAATTTCATAGAACAATTATTCTCAAATTCTATTTCATTCAAGATTTGTTTTACCCATATGAGTTCACAAGTTGTTTGAGTCATAGACCTATATTATGCTTCTGCACTTGGTCTTTCTACTACATTATGTTTCTTACTTTTCCAAGATATGAAATTAACTCCGAAGAATACACAATATCCAGTGGTAGACTTTTGATCAACTAGACATCCTGTCCAATCAGAATCTGAAAAGCCTCCACATGCATATGTCCATGATCTTGGTACACAATTCCCTTTCACAAACTTTCTTCAAATATTTAACAATGTGTATTAGTGATTTTCAATGAGTATCACTGGGGGAAGACATAAGTTGACTTACAACACTTACAATAAAAGAAATACCAGGTCTCGTAACAATTAAGTAATTCAATTTTCCCATAAATCATATATAATTTTGTGGATCTAAGAAAGGAGTTCCGTCCACTGTCAGCTTAACTCCATGCTCCATAGGAGTCTCACATAATTTAAATCCCATCATACGTTTTTCACTCAATATATCTAGAACATATTTCCTTTGTGAAAGGAAACTCCCCTTCTTCGAGTACATAAATTTAATGCCTAAGAAGTACTTCAAGACTCCCAAATCTTTTGCCTGAAACTTGGTTTGGAGGAAAACCTTTAATTTTTCAATTCATTTGCTATCACTTCCTGTAATTACAATATCATCAACACACACCACAAGTAATATATTTCCATATTTACTTTACTAAAAAACATTGTATGATCACTCTAGTATCTTTTCATTCTAAATGCTAAAACCACTTCACTGAATCTCCCAAACCAAGACCTATGTGATTGTTTCAAGCCATACAATGATTTCTTTAAACGACACACTTGTTCATTCTCACTCTAAGCAATAAAACCAAGTGGTTGCTCCATATACACCTCCTGTTGTAAATCACCATGCAAAAAAAGTTTTTCACATCTAATTAAAACAAGGGCCAATGGTGTTTGGCAGCAAGAGATATAATAATAAGAATATATGAAAGTTTAGCTGCGATAGACAAAGTATCAGTATTGTCAACTTCATATGTTTGGACATGTCCTTTAGCAACTATTTGTGCTTTTAAGTGGGCCACAAAGCCATCTGGATTCATCTTGACAATATACACCCATTTGCATCCAATAACTTGCTTTCTTGTAGGAAGAGAAACTAAATTCCAAGTGTCATTATTGTTGAGTGTGATTTTAAGTGTCGGGTTTTTGTTATCGTATCCACAGGGATTGTAAGATATCACCGCCGTTCGATGGTTGTATTAATTCTAGCTTTAGGTAACAATAGGGTTTCGGTTGTTGTCATGTTATCTTGCATAAAAATGTAATAAAATGCGGTAAAAGTTATGGTTTGAATATTTGAGAAATATTGCCAAAGTTAGGGTTCAACGATCACTTTGCATGTATTTGTTCGGTCAACAATCTTATAAACTCCTTTAGATGATAAATTATTTCACAAAGTCCTCCCAATGTGTTTCTCTCGAACACACATTGTGAGTTTTCCCATTTTGATCCATTGTTTATCTCTAACACAATCTATCAAAATGACAACATTTTGGTTCAACCTTATGGTGAACAAAATCATTCATTACTATCTCTAGCTAACAAACAAGATTGGATGAAAACCTAGGTTAAGAGTTGGTAAACATCTCTCGATCATAAACCAACACAAAGAGTTTTGAATAAGAACAAAGTTTTCATCATATATTCACCATTAAAGAGTTTACAAATGAAGATCCTTGCATTTACCCACAAAGCTAATGATCATCTACATCTAACCTTGACAAAATGGAGGACTTAGCTACTCATTTTCATGGTAGCTTGGTCGGCAAGTTTCGGAAGAAGGTTGATCAACATCTGAGTCGAATAATCGAGATTGGATGGGAATCCACCTTCTTTTTGTGAAAGATGGTTAAGAGATGAAGAGAAATGGTTTTTAGGTCAAAAAGATCTCTAGAGCAAAAGCTGGAAAATATCTAGAAAAAATACAAAAGTATGGAAAGATGAAGTATCGCTCTCAAAAGTGGCACTTGCTACTTATAGTGCTGCTTTTGGGCTGTCATGCTCGCTAGGCGAGCAGACTGCTTCGCCTAGCGAGCCCCAAAATTAGGCACCTGAGGCATCTGCGCCCAGAGAAACAGCCTTTCCCAGACTGTCATGTTCGCCTAGCGAACAAAACCTTCGCCTAGCGAAGGACACGCTTCAACCTTCGCCCCAGCGAGGTTGAGAGGTTTAGCTACTGGAATGCTCGCTGGGAACTCGCTAGAGCCTCGCCTAGCGAGTGAGTGCTGGCTGCGCTTTTCACCAAGTCTGGAAGTGTTCGCTACCCACCTCGCTAGCAGCTCGCCTAGCGAGTTTGGTCATGTTTGCCACTGTAAAATACTGGAGCATTTCGCTGGACTCTCGCTGGACGCTCGCCTAGCGAGTGCTTCGCCACAGCCCTCGCCTAGCGAGCAGGCTGATGAATGCTTGTTTGATTTGATCCCTTTGCCAAATTTCTTGTGTCTTCACTTTCTATTATTTCATGCCTACTTCCTGCACAATAACACACAAATCAAAGGTACCAAGATCGTTTATCATTGAATTGCATTTCATCTAAAACAAGGGTGGTTTTGAACATTTTAGCAAGGAAATAGAGTGAAAGATGCCCACATATGATAGCTCAAATAAGCACTTTTGGGCATCTAACAATTATGCTCAAAAGCCTTCATTTCCAGTCTGTCTCCCACCATCATGATTAATAACATCTAAAAGATATTTAGGAACATAAATAGAATATATGCGAGCAACAAAGGATTTAAAAGTAGATGACAAAAGACAAGAAGACACATAGAGAAAATAGGATAAGTACAAGTACGTTTACCTTTGCATAAGGCAATTGGAAGGTCATTTTCAAAATCTGCAGGTAGTGAAGGGCGTAGAGGTTGAGTATCTTTTGGGATATCCTCTTTTGAAACCTAAGGACGACGAGAATGCGTATGCTCAAAGAACTTGAAACCTGTTGCAATAGGAGTTGGAGTAATATAATGGCTAATGATATAAGTTAAGAAAGAATCATCTAACTCACACACTGGAAAGAACAATTGGGACTCAACAAAAAAGGACAATCTTCAAAGAATGAGACATCAGCTGAAATCAGATAATGACAAAGATTTGGGGAAAATCAATTATACCCCTTTTGGGTACGAGAGTAACCCAAAAATACACACTTCCATGACTTTGGCTCCAACTTAGTTACATGCAAACGAACATCAAACACAAAACATGTTCAACCAAATATTTCGGGGGGTAAAGAAAACAAAGAATGAGAAGGAAAAAGGATGGAATATGGGATAACACCATTTAAAATAGATGATGGCATGCAATTAATTAAGTAGGCAGTAATGAGTATTGCATTTGCCCAAAAAAAAAACTTTTGTAACTTTCATCTCAAACAATAAAGCTCAAACAACTTCCTTTAAGTGTTTGTTTTTGCGCTTAATAACTTCAATTTGTTGTGGAGTGACAATGCAAGATGATTGGTGAATCATGCCATGTTGATTCGTGAAAGTAATAAATTACGGAGAAAAATATTCTTTGGCATTATCACTTCTAAGAATGCGAACATGACAATTAAGTTGAGTACGAATTTCAGCGTAAAAATTGAAAAATATAGTAAACAACTCATATATATATATATATATATATATATATATATATATATATATATATATATATATATATATATATATATATATATATATATATATATATTTCATTAGATATAACCAAGTTGCACAGGAATAGTCATAAACAAAAGTAATAAAATAATTATAACTAAACTTTGAGGTTACTAGACAAGGACCCCAAACATCAGAATAAATAATGTCAATCACTGCTTGAGCTCTTTTATTTTGACGAGGTACGTAAACAATACGATGGTGCTTAGCAAACTAACACGAATCATAAGACAAACTCGATATTGAATCTAACCGAGGACACATTCTTGTAAGAACTCCAGAAGATAGATGTCCAAGGCGACATTAAAGCTGAAAACGTGACATACTAAATTTTTTGGATACTGTAAATGCTTGTGAAAGTGCTTCTTCAAACAGATACATCCCATTAGATACTTGTCCTCTACCAATAATCCTTTGGGTCAACAGATCCTGAAATACATAAGAGTTGGGGAAAAAGTCACATTATAATTTAAAGAATTAGTTATTTGACTAATTGATTACATGGAAACTGAGGTAAGTATAAGACATATGACAAAGGTAAGGTAGAAACCAGGGTAGAACACCCATTTCCTTTAACATGGACTTTAGAATCATCGACAAGGATAACAAAAGAATGATTACTAGAATGACTAAAGAGGGGAAAAAAAATACTTGAAACCCCTGTCATGTGATCAGTGGCGCTAGAATCAATAACTCAACGTCGAGAAGAAGAGGATATACATACAGTAGGATTACTTGTTTGGACAAATATGGTCGTCGAGGAAGATGGAAATGGTTACTGGGAAATCTGAAACTGTGCATATCTATTAAACTCTTCATCACTCATAACTATTCTACGCCCTTCATTTTGTGAAGGCTGAGACATTGTATTAGCGAAGCAAGGATTAACCCGTGCATGGGGACAATAGTTTCGATAGTGACACAATTTTCCACAACCAAAGCACCGAACTGCAGCACCATGGTCACCACCCAAATGACCATGGCCACCACGACCTCCTCTACCTCCATTATAAAAAACACCGCGACCTCCAGATTGCACAACTAAAGCTAAACAATCAGAGGAATTATTGTATGTAGTAGTGGGGCATGCTTCCACAAAGGATGACTGCATAAACTGGGAGAAAACATCAGTAAGGTTATCAACCTGCTTACCAGACAAAATCTGGGATTTAACCACCTCATACTCTAAATCAAGACCACAAAGCCAACTTAAGGCTATAAGTTTCTTTTGTTGAGTTAACATCTCTTCGACAAATTTGCACGTTAGAAGAGAAGACATATTTATTAAACTCCAAAAAGTAATACATCAACTTATGCTTATCCTATTTGAGAAGAAAAATCTCTTGCGAAAGAGCATAAATGCGATTCAGATTATCAGGCTTACAGAAAATAAATTTCAAAAATCCCACAAATCTTTCACAATCTTGCAATGAGTAATAACCGTTTGAACTCTCCTATAAACAAAATTCACAAGTAAATGCAAAATATGTTTATCCTCTGTATTTAAAATTGTTGCTGCATTTGTTTCCTTTGCACATGCTTTTGTTAAATATCCATCCTTTCTCATTCCTCTGAGACTAACTTCAACTAGATACTTCCATTCCACAAAGTTCTTACCATCCCTGTCAAACTTGATATAAGTGAGTTTTATGGAAGTATTAACAAACTCTGTAATGAGCTTCTTAGAATTGTCTTTGATGATATTTTCAATCTCCGTCGACATTGTTTAACCAACAACACAACATCACACCCGATTTTGACTAAAAAATGCACAAACATACACTATAAATGCAGAACACCACTAAAACACCATAAATAGCCAATGAATCCACAAAACTTCTATCAAGTCTAAAAAAACACCTTAGTTTGTCCCAAAACCACAACCCAACTGCTACCGAAAACACGCGATTCAGATTGCGCATGAAAGAAATGATTAAGAACACCGATTTCTCTAATTTGCGAATTTCTCCAAGATTCGGCCGCCGACTTTTTTTTCACCCGTCCAACATGCAAAATCGGTCTTGTCTGATGCCGCTGGTAGGGTTCATTTTTTTCTGATTATTTTTTAACTTTTTTTTCCCAACGCTGAACCTTAGTAGGCTCTAGATACCATATAAAAAGAGAGCAATAATCTGAATAATCAATCAGATGCACTACAATATGTTGTGATCCTCATATTTATATTAATAGATTTAAAAAATAGTAAATAAGGAAGATAAATGGATCAAACACGTATGCTTTATACTAAATTCTAATAATATAATATAAATATAACTCTTAACCCTCATGAATCTTCGATTCTTTTTGAAGTCTTTGATGATCCCTTACTAATGACATTCTAAAATTCTTTTATTTGAGTCCTTAAATACAATTATGATTGTATCTTAATTTAAATTTGTGTATAATCTGAACTTAAAGTTTAAATCCCCGATCATGAGCATAATATGGTAATCTAAATCTATCTAACAAGTAAAGTACACATTTTGAGTTTAATAATTAAAGCTATAATAAATCCGTTTCGTGTTCCTAATTGTGGTCACCATCGTATACTTTTTTATATATCTTTATTTATTATCATTAAAATCAACATAATTAAATATTAATTTTAAACTGTGTAAATTAAAAAAAAAACATAAAAAATAAGACATATAAGATTTAAGAGAGAGAAAAATGACCACCCACTAAGATAGAAAATCATTTATGACATTTGACCGAAAATTAAAAAGTTTATACATTAATAAATTAATATTGTCAATACATATATATACCATATTTCTTCCGTCAAAATATATTTTAGAAAAATAAAACATATTAGATTATTTTGAGTACATTTCCAAATACATGGACACAAACAGTACACAAATTAAAAAAATTACTTTATTGGTTAGTCAAATAATATGGAGCATCAAATACATAGGAACAAATAAATATTTGAGTTAAATTGTAAAAGAAATTAAATATTTGATTTGACTTGAATTCTTCTAAGAAAAGAAATTTAGAAAAAAAAACCTTGCCTTACATATTTAAATTTTAATCAGTTCTTCAGCCTTGGAATATCATCAAAAATTTCAATAGAGATGCTAATAAATCGAAATATTGATAGCGATGATGAATTCTTACACTACTTCGATGATGATGTAGATTCAGAAGAGTTGTTTGAGATAAATCCGAAAAAGAAATCGTTAGATTCAATAAGTGAGGAAGATTGCAAGAGTAGTGTTTTCTCTATTGATATTCACGAAAAGAAAAAACTAGACGATGTTGTTTATGTAGTAGTTGGAGAAACTTGTTCAAGCATGGAAGCACTTTCATGGACTTTAAAGCACTTAGTGAACCCTAATTCTACTATTGTTTTTCTTATACATGTTTTTCCTAAAGCCAAGCGAATTCCAACTCCACGTAAGTATTTCAAATTTGAATCAATTATTTTTTATACTTCATTGTTTTTTTTATAGATATTTGTGATGATTTATGGAAGATGAATAACAGTGGGAAAAATTCCAAGAAAATATGTGAGTCAAAAACATGTTAACACATACTTAAGCCAAGAGAAAAGGAAGAGGAAAATATTCCTTCAGAGGTTTATTGACGTGTGTACTGCCTCAAAAGTTAAGGTGGATGTGTTGTTTATTGAGGATGACAATGTTGTTAAAGCCATTGTAGATCTTGTTATGAGTCTAAATATTAGAAAATTGGTGATTGGAACTACACAATCTAATCTAAGGTACCATGTTTGAAACTCATGTGTGACACTAAGTTAATCATTAATAGTAGTATATTTTTACTAAATGTTTTTATTATTTTGATTTGGATTATTAGAAAGCATGTGTCAAGAAGGCAAAATTCTACTGCGGAGATGGTGTTAAAAAGTATAGAACAAAGATGTGATGTTAAGATAATATGTGAAGGAAGAGAAGTGATCGATGAGATGATTAATGGGTGGACTTCACAACATGATGAAGGAGATGGTTTTGTTTCAGGCAAGCCAGTCATACCTAAATCATTTTGGTTATTTAGGTCCAGATATGATTGGAATTGGAACTATGCAATCTAATATAAGAAATAACACAATATCTAAACTATGTGCATACGGATGATTAATGGCGACATTTCACGGGTTTAAATTACGGTTGTGATAGCGGTCGTGCAGTTATAGTTTCTGGAGTTGTGATTTTTGTCATTATTTTTAATTGGGAGATATTTGAAATATATAATTGAAAAATACTTAGTTTTAACATTTTTCATTATATTTGAAGTAAATTAAGTTTTGAAATTTTGAAATTTGATAAAATAATTGAAGAAATATGGATGAAGTTATTCGATGAAAATACATTAATATAAATCTACTGGTTTATCCATGAAGTACAATGAATTGTAGTTGACCCTAGATTGTGTTGGATTGTCTTATCTTTCTTAAAAAAATGATTTATCTTTTTCATTCAAGAACAAAATCAATAAGATTATTTAATGACGTCATTGTAAGTTAATTACCTTTATAACATGACTAAATATACACATATATCTCCATTATTATCAGAGAAAGGAAACAAAACATTTGGATTAATCGACAACCAAAGAGTGTTTTGGAGATGCTAATGACTCATCCGGAGAATCATGAAAAAGAATCTTTATATTTTTCTATTATATTTAAGGGATCAACTATTAGATTCTCGTATCCACTTTTATATTTAATTTTTAAATAAAATTCTTCGAGCAACAACATCCATCGAATCAATATCGATTTTGACTCTGAAAAAGTTAAATTTGAATGCAGACGAAGTCTGAAGAAAGTTAAAGGGGATTCTAAAGTGAAGACACTCTCTGAACAAAAGGAAGAATACAAAGGCGTGTTTAAAAGCAAAGTCAAGTTTCAGGATTATCAAAGTCAACACTCATGCAAGAAACTATTTAGAACGGATCTGACAAAATACTATGTTAGATCAAGCATCTGAACTCTACTCAAGCTTCATTAAAATTTGTTTCAGAAGCCTCTGAGTAGAAGTCAGTAAACAAGGGAAATACTTCTCCAACAATCAAAGCATCTGAACAAACTAGTAAATGCTTATGCATTTTTTGTTCAAGATTTACTCTGGGCTCTGATACTTTCAAGCCTCACTCTGAATAGACTTTATAGTCTACATCATCTAGGCTCTGGACTCTGATCAAGCTTCACTTCATCTCTTATATGAAGCCTCTGATTATGACAAGAAGTATATTCAAGGAAAGTACGATGAAAAAGGGATTTCCTAAAAAGGACTGACATAGAACATCTTCAAGGACTATATTATCAACGACTATCAAATATTTTTTATCCACTCCCCATGAGATATGATAACATTGTACTTTTTGTACAATTGTGGAATTAATTGAATATTCCTATTCTACCCTCCAACGGATCTATTTATCTCCTATATATTTAGAGGAATAAGAATATGGAAGGTGTGTGTGTGTGTGGGGGGGGGGGGGGGGGGGTCTTCGCCTGCACTGAAGCTATAACACCACACAACGACAAAGAGAGAAACAATTAGAGCTTTCATTGTATATCATTTTAAGTGTAATCATTTGTCTACATTTTTGTGTGTTATCTACTTATTTGAGAAGCAATCTTTGTAAACACAACATTGTATTATTAACCATTGGAAGTTCTTGAGTGACTAATGTTAGTCGAATACTCAAGAAGTCTTAGACATTTTGTCTTTGAGTTGGTTTCCTTGAGCGACTGGTGTTAGTCTGAATACTCAAGAAGATATTGACGGCTAGTCTTTATGATGTAATCAGTTTGATGATTGGATTAAGTCCTTTTTGAAGGTGAAATCACTCTGGTGAATGGAATGGACTAACCTTGTTAACGGTGAACTAGGATAAAAAATCTTGTGTCTTTATCTTTATCATTATCTTTGATGTTTGATATATTGGGTGGCAAACCGTTTTAAATTCAGAAACTCAATTCAAACCCCCAATTTCTTGAGTTTATTGCACCTTCAATTGATATTAGAGCGCTAGTTCTGGTATTGACTTGTTGTGTCAAACACTTAACCGTGTCATAAAAAGATCCATTTTCTTGAAACATAAATGTCTCATGTTTACAATGATAATGATTATCATTCTTCCAATCCTCCAAGGTTTGATAGAGATAAATTTGATTACTGGAAAGACGGGATATAAAGTTTCTTTCATGGTCAAGTTGGAAGTCTATGGGATATGATTTTCAAAGGCTACAGACATCCTTTGGATGCTAATGGTGTAATGCTCGAAAGAAATCAGATGAATGAGCAACATAGAAAGAAATACTTTGCTTTATGCTATCTCCTTTTTAGAGTATGAAAAGATTATAAATAAAGATTTTGCAAAGTCTATATTTGATTTTCTTTTAGAATGACTCTTAAACAAAATGAGCAAGTTAAGGAATCAAATGCTTTGGCCTTAATCCAAATCTTTTGAAGAAAGTTTATGCTGAAGAAGATGAGATTTCTCTTCATTCCAGAAGAGTAAATCAATTCTAGAGAAAGAGACAAAATATTTTCGGGGCTGAAAAAGATATCATATACCTTTAGTAGCCAGGTCACTTCAAAAATGAATGTTCCAAGCTAAGGAAAGAAATTCCTAAGAAAAGGCTCATCAAACATATGAAGAAGGGTAAGAATCTCCATCAGAATCAGAATCACACTCCTATGAGAAATCATGAGCAGCAAGGTTGAGACATCTATCTTGGAACCTGGAACATGGATGCTCACAACATAACAAAGGGATAAAGGCATATGCTTCAAGATCTAGAACTTAAATGTCATGGCTCTAAAGGTTCTGACGGAGATAAATAGAATGAGATACTCTAAACTCTCAAAAGGCTACATATTTTACTGTGAGTGCATCTTTCTGTTTAGATATGTTTTTGTATGATGTTAAAACTAGGAATTATCGTTTATGTATATTGGACGGTGTCATCTGAGTCTAGATGTGCATTTTAACATTCTTGCATTAGGGAAATGGTTTGGAAAAAGACTGTGCATCAAAATATTGTGTCATTCATGAAAAACTGGTTTTAGGTAAAAAAATCACATTACAGGTCAACACATGCGCGAAATAGATTGACACATAGCTCATATGCAAATGCATAGGTCGACACATTGTAGGAACATGTCGACACATATGTTGTAGTATTAAAGCCTGTAAGGTTCTGTTTTATGTGCTAACTGAACAAGTCGACCTATAGGCAACACATTACCTTGATAGGTCGACACATGACCTCTGACAGGTTGACACATTGCTTCATTAGGTCGACATATGGCTCATACAAGTCGACCTATTGAACAAAAATGTTGAAAAAATACTCTTGTTTTCATTCCTTTTGCATTCCTTTTGCTCTTTATTGGTCACATACATATAAATACCATATACATACATCATTCTCTAGTAAGGTTTCTAGAGTGAGTAAAGCCTACATGAATCTAGGATTTCAAAGCATCTCTTCATCTTAAATTCAATTTATTCATACACATAATCAAACTACACATAATCATTTTTGGATTGGGTGCAATCAAGATTAGGATTGATAACGTCCAGTTAGGTTTTTTGTACCGAGAATATTGGGTTGAGATCTTTGAGGGATTCAAATCAGAAAACCGAGGTGGGGTTTTCCTTCAATATCTTTAGGGTATGAAGGTTTTGGACAAGATCGTGCAATTTGGATCCAATCGAGTGAAAGCCTTGGGACTAGGTGTGTCGTGCAAGGGAGTAGCGTGAAATGGTGGGTCGTGTTGACAAATCTTTGGTTCAACAAGTGTGTGTTTGGGATTAAGTCATTCGGGTGAAAGCCTTAAGACAAGGAGGTCGTTCAAGGAAGTAGAAAAAACATGTGAATTGAAGCAGCATTATTGGTGTCTTGATCAATCTTTGATCAAGGTTTTTGGAGGTGTTAGAGTCAAGAATAAACTTAGGGTTTGTGGGATTTGATCTCTCATCTCTTATATACATACATTTACAAAGTAATATTTATTATAATAATATCTGAATTCGAATTCGAATTGAGGGAAGACGTACCTATAGCGAGGTCGATCAGGGAACTGTCAAAATTATAACGAGGTCGATCAGGGAACTGTCTAAACAAATCCTTTGATCACTGGATCATCATAGTTTGGATCATAATTTTGATTATATTTTGAATCTTGTGTTTGTTGTATTAATCACTAACCATTTGGTTGTGATTGGATTTCTTAGAACAACAAACACCGTATAAAATTCCAAACTTGGTTTTTCGCACACCAAGTATTTGACAAATTGTTTGACTTGGTTTTTTGTGTGTGGATATCATAGGAGATAGACTTTTACTATTGTAGAGTATTCAATTAGTTGTGCTTAATTTTTATTGATTGACTTGTGAATTATTATCATAACATTGACACCGTTACACATATCTGAGCTATTCAATAGTAGGTTCAGTTAGACGATTTTTGATCTGAGAAATATTTTAAACTTGCTTCCGCGTCATAAATTTTTCTAAGTCAAATTTTCGGATAAATTTTTAACTTGGGATATATTCACCCCCTTTAGATCTAGGCCTGTCTTCTAACAAGTGGTATCACAAGCTCCGATTGTTTCCGGTCTTAAGATTTGTTTATTAGATAATGGCTATCGAACCTAAAGGGACGTAAGATAGAGCACCTATTTTTATCGGAGAAAATTATGGCTATTGGAAAGCTCGAGTGTATATCCATGTCAACTCCGTTGACAAGGCTATATGGGATGCAATCATCAGTGGTCCAAATGAAATTACAATGACCAATGCTGAATGTGTTACCATACCAAAACTGGAAAGTCAATGGAATGATAATGATAAGAGGTTGTGGTCACATTATTGGAAAGCACGAAATATTCTCATATCCGCTTTAGGTGTTAATGAGTATTATCGTGTTTTTCATTGTGATACCGTCAAAGCTATGTGGGATGCATTAGAAGTTGCCCATTAGGGAACTAATGAGGTCAAATAAGCTAGAATCAATATATTAAATCAAGAGTTTGAACTCTTTCGTATAAAGTATGAGAGTAACCTTTAGATAGTAACATCCATCGTAGCACAGAACAATCAAAATGGTTCCCGTTAAGTACAACGGATGTGAAGGGTGCTAATACCTTCCCCTTGCATAACCGACTTCCTTACCCTTTTTATGTTCCCCTGGGTTTTATTGATGTTTTCCCTTTCCGTCGGGAATAAATAAATTTTGATGGTGACTCTGTTGTATCTTCGAGCGTGCGATACGCTCAGGTATTTTTCACGCAACTTCACTCATCTATTCCAAGATTGCAAGTGGGATGCATTAGGGTTTTATAAATTTCACATTCAGCCATATCAAAACTCTCCAGAAGTTCTTTTGTATATTTATTTTGTTGAACGTATCATCCTTCAGAGCCTTGATTAATTTGTATTCCCATAAGGAATTTTAATTCTCTCATCATGCTCATTTCAAATTCTACTTGCTTAGACTTGGAAAATTCTTTGCAGACAGAGGCATTAGTAGAACCAAAAATGATATCATCAACAAATTTGAATTATTAAGATATAATTTTTGAATGTTTTACAAAACAACGTTGTATCCAATTTCCCTCTTAAAAAATCATTTTCCAAAAGAAAATTGCTAAGTCTTTCATACCAAGCTGAGGGAGCTTGTTTCAGACCATACAAAGATTTCTTAAGTTTATAAACAAAATTAGGATTTTTATGATTTTCAAAACCAGGAGGTTGATGGACATAAACTTCTTCGGTTATATAACCATTCAAAAATGCGCTTTTAACATCCATTTGATATAAGAAAATACTATTGTTTATTGTAAATTAAATTAAAAGACAAATATATTCTAACTTGGCCACTGGTGCAAGGGTTTATGTATAGTCAATTCCTTTTTGTTGATTATAACCTTGTGCCACCGAATTGGCTTTGTTTCTTACCACTTCTCCTTGATCATTCAACTTGTTTCTGAAGACCCACTTGGTTCTTATGACATGTTTTCCTTTGGGTTTTGGCAATAGATCTCATACATCATTTCTGGAGAACTGATTCATCTCTTCTTGCATAGCCAAAATCCATTCAGTGTCCATAATTACTTCATCAATGGAGGTAGGTTCTATTAAAGACACCAACTACAGGAGCATTTCTTCATAAGGTTTGAATGAAGATCTGATTCTGATGGGTTCAGTTTTATCTCCCAGAATTAATTCCTTATGATGTAAAGAACTTTGCCTTTATTTCAGAAGAAGTGATTGAGAAGTAGTAGCTTTTGATTTAGATTGATAAGTTTTGTGTTTGGAATCTTTAGAGTCTTTAACTTCAGATTCCTTGCCTTAAGAATCTGAGTAGCTAATTTCCAGATCAATAGTTCCTATATCGATGGTCTTATTCTCTTAATCTCCTTCAAAACCTCAGAGCCATGAGATTTAAGTTCCATATCTTGGAGCATGTTCCTTTTTCCCTTTGTAAGATGAGAGTATCCATGTTCCAGATAGCAGGATTGGTGTCTCAACCTTGCTGCCAAGGATTTCTCATTGGAGTTTGATTCTGATTCTGATGGAGATTCTGACCGTTCTTCATATCTTCGATGAAATTTTCCTTAGGATTTTCTTTCTTTAGCTTAGGACATTCATTTTTGAAGTGTCCTGGCTACATGATAAAAGCAGATGATATCTTTATCAACACCGGACATCTTCTATCTCTTTTATTAGAATTGATTTACTCTTCTGGAGTGAAGAGAAATCTCATCTTCTTCAACAGAAACTTTTTCACAATATTTTGGATTAAAGTCAAAACCTTTGAATACTAAAATTTCTCATTTCCTTCAAGATTCATTCTAAGAGAATGAAATATAGACTTTAAAGAGTCTCTTTTTGAAAACTTTCCATACTATAAATAAGAGATAACATAAGTTAAAGTATTTATGAACCCATGAAGATTTAAGTGATCATTTCTTTGTTGCTCATTCATTTTACTTCTTTCAAGTCTAATTCCATTAGCATCCAAAGGATGTGTATATCCATTTAAAATCGTATCCCATAGATCTGCATCAAGGCCAAGAAAGAAACTTGTATCCTGTCTTTCTAGTACTCAAATTCATCTCCATCTAAAATGGGAAAATTGACAAGATACTAATTTTTATCATTGTTTGAATGAGTCATTTAGTGTTTCAAGAAAATGGATCTTTTTCTGACACGGTTAAGTATTTGACACAACGAGTCAATATCGGAATCGGAGCTATGATACTAATTGAAGGTGTAAGAAATACAAGAAAGGGGGGTTTGAATTGAGTTTTTGGATTTATAAACTTTTTTCCGCCTAATGTATCAAACATCGATATGATATAAATAAAGATGTGAGCACAAATATTTTACCATGGTTTATTGTTAACAAATTTACATTCAGTCCACCCATCTGAGTGATTTTGCCTTTAAAAAGGACTTAATCCAATAATCAAAAACTAATCGTCAATGTCTTCTTTAGAATTTCTGACTATACCCTAGTATCTCAAGGAAATCAACGCGAAGACAAATTTGTCAAAGACTTCTTGAGTATTCAAACTAACACTAGTCACTCAAGGACATAACCATGGTTAAGAATATAATGTTTGTGTTTACAAAGATTGCTTCTCAAATAAGCAGATAATACACAAAATGATGATCAAATGAATACACTTAAAATGATATAATATGAAAGCTCTATGTTTCTCTCTCTTGTTGTGGTGTTGTAGCTTCGGCTTATACGGAGATTCACACACACACACACACACACACACACACACACTTTCATATTCTTCTTCCTCTAAATATATAGAAGAGAAATAAACCAGTTGGAGAATATAATAGGAATTTTTCTCAAAGTACTTGATGTATGAAAGTCACTTCATATGCAACACTATAGTGGAACTTGTAGCGGAGAGTTGCTGATGATGGGATGTGAGAAGCCTCTTTAGAACAAAGTACACTACTTTACATCGAAAGTAAATTTGATTTTATACTTTTGTCACATCAATCAACATATACCTTTTGATTTAAATTGCCTAGTCATAGGCTTCTTATGCAAGTGGATTGAAGCTTGAGTAGAGATCAGAGTCTGTCTTCAGAACTTGATGAGACTTCAGAGTCTTTGGAGTACTGGGTTCTGAGACTTTCACAAACTTGTAGTCAGAGCTTTTATCAGAGTTTGTCTGGATGGTTTGTATTCATAAATGTTGACTTAATACTTTAGAGTTGACTTGTTTGTAAACACGCTTTTATCCATTGGTTTAGAGTCTAGAGTAAATTTCTAGTCAAAGGCTTTTATAACGAGATGTTAACTTTGATGAACCTGAATTTTTTTTCTTTTATATACGGACTTAACAAAAATAGTCAAAGTACAAAATTGTTCTATACACTTTGTTATCATCAAAACTCAAGGATAGTTGTAGAACCAAACTTATTTCAACAAATACTTCTCCAATGGTTAAAGAATCTGAACAAACTAGTAAATGCTTCTGCATTTCTTGTTCAAGATTTACTTTGGACTCTGATACTTTCAATCCCCACTAGAAATAAACTTTATAGTCTACATCATCTAGGCTATGAAATCTGATCAATCTTCAGTTTATCTCTTATATGAAGCCTCTAATTATGACAAGAAGTATATTCAAGGAAGTACAATTAAAAAGGTATTTCCTATAAAGGATTGACATGCGACATCTTTAAGGATTGTACTATCAACGATTATCAAATCTTTTCTATCCACTCCCCATAAGATATGACAACATTGTATTGTTTGTATAGTGGTGGAATTAATAGAATATTCATACTCTACCCTCCAACAGATCTATTTATTTCCTATATATTTAGAGGAAGAAGAATATGGAAGGTCTGTGTACGGGTCTTCTCCTACACCAAAGCTACATCGACATACAACGACAAAGAGAGAAACACTTAGAGCTTTCATTACATATAATTTTAAGTGTAGTCATTTGATATTCATTTTTTTGTGTTATCTACTTATTTAAGAATAAATATTTGTTAACACAACATTGTATTCTTAACCATTGGTTAAGTCCTTGAGTGACTAGTGTTAGTTTGAATACTCAAGAAGTCTTAGACAGTTTGTCTTTGAGTTGGTTTCCTTGAGTGACTAGTGTTAGTCTGAATATTCAAAAAGACATTGACGACTAATCTTTGTGATTGTAATCAATTTGATTATTGGATTAAGTCTTTTTTTAAGGCGAAATCACTCAAGTGGGTGGACTGGACTAACCTTGTTAACAGTGAACCAGGATAAAAATTATTGTGTCTTTATCTTTATAATTATGTTTGATGTTTGATATATTGGGTGGCGAAAAAATTTAAATTCAGAATCCCAATTCAACCCCCCCCCCCCCCCCTTCTTGTTTTTCTTGCACCCTTCAGTTTTCTCTTGGAAGTATAGAGAACTGGTTTTGGTGTACCATAATCATAAGGGATGGGGTGATCTTAAAGCTATTTGTCCCTATAGCGGAATGTATTATGATATAATGCAGTTCCTTATTGGTTGGAACATCATAGTCTTTAAGCGTTTTGTTATCGTCATCCATTTGTTGGTGTTCTCTTCGTAATCAATGTCTCTCATGAAAGAAATGCTCAATTTTGTTAATCGACTATACAAAATTTCCCACATTGCAAGATCTCCGCATAAGGTCTAAAATTTTGTTCCTCAAGGGACATATGTTTAGCCAACTTGTCTAATTTCCTAAACCAGAATGAAAGTAATAAGAAAGAAATAAAATAGTACAAAAGGCAGTAAAATAACACAAGAGATTGGTAATCCAGTTTGGTAAAACCACACCTACATCTGGGGGCACTCTACCCAAGAAAGGAAATTCACTACTTTAAATTAGTACAATTAGTCTTACAAGAACCAACAAACCCTATGTTATTCAAAGCCTCTTCATAATCCTAGTGACTTTCTATTTAAGAACCCCCCCTAAATATGAGAACCTACTCACTTTCTTCTCAATCACACAACCCATGATTGGTGTTTATAATTCAATGAACAATGTTGAATATTACAACTCAACTATGACAAATCAACTATGACAAATCAACTATGCCAAGCTACTGAAACATAGTGGTGTACAACAGTAGATTCCACACTAATCCAGTTATGGCATTAGCTTGAAATACAAGAAAAAATACTCAAACCCTAGCACAAAGAACCTAGTTCTTACGTACCAAAACTCTTATCAAACAATGAAAATTGAGTCTCCTTATATAGCAATATCTTCTAGGATTTTTCTCCTTGTGGATCTGCATTTAATTCATCCAAAAAATAGTTGAATAAGTTGGATATTATTTGCTCCTCAAATATCTCCAACAAAATATATGATTCGTTCTAATTCAAATTTAAATCATATTTAAATCTAATTTGAACAACTCCAATTGTCAAACAAATCAATAAATCATTGCTAAAATAAGTGCATCAAATCTTATTAGAAATCAATCAGAAAATACGCAACAAATAACATCCAACATGGCATGTTGTCAAGGACTGATGTTGTATATCACATGTTGGAACATCGAGTTGAATATGTTACACCAGTACATCCAAAAATAATCCTTCTCATTGACTTGCAGATCTTCTATTATGGAGAGAATCTTTGATAGACGAAATCATAACCAACTGCAATTTCCATCAGTTTGTTTCTAAGAGACCACATATTTGAACCCACATGTTGGAACATCTTATTCAAGATGTATCCCTTCTGCACCAAAACTAGCTTGAGAAAACTTCATGTTTTTTTTCTTAATGCAGCAAATCCTTAAAGGACCAACAATCACCCCCTTTGGAAAATTTCTGCAAAACAACTCTTCAAGCACAAAAATAGCTAAGTATCAAAGATATACTTATACCACCACCAACAACAACAAAAGAAGAACCATCAGAGCATACAATATCAGTAACAGAAGCAACACAAATGAGAGCATAATTTAAAAATTAGGAGATACGCACACATACACACACACACACAATATCATGAGTTTTCTACATACAATACTCCAAAATAATAGATTTGCAATCATTCAAGATGAGTTAGTCATGCATGTAAACAATGTTAATAGTTACTAGTCAAAGATCACAAGCTATTAATAACACACATAACTCAGCTCACAAGGGCCAGATACTTCAGCATGTGAGCACAATAATAGTTAGTACCAATTAGTACTAAACACATCAGAGATCAGAAGATCATATCTTCATAATAAGTAGTTAGTAGTCAGACAATTTACCCGCTATATACCACTCCTCCTCCTTTTTGCCACAATTTGGCAAAGGTCTTTCTCAGTAAGTTAGTTAGAAGTCAGCTCAAAGGTCAGTGTGCTAGCACATACACACAAAATAGGAGAAGTAAAACAAACAATCAATAACATAAATGTTGAATATGATGTTAAAACATCATGGAAATGATTGACACATAATTTAAAAATGCTTATCTGGAGGTGAGAAAAATACAAGAAGGGGATTAAATTGTGTTGGATTTTCTCAAACTTTTTCTATTTATGCTTCTGATTGATCTTAATCGGAGTCTAAATCTTTAGTTCAGAGTCTGAATTAGAGTCACTCAGAGTCTGAACTCTTGAATATCTTGATCAGATTTTACAAAAGAATCTAACTTAGAGGTAAACAAATGATAGTGGCGGAATATAGTACATAAGCAAGTAAAGTAAAAGCACAAGAGACATAAGCAGTTATCCTGGTTCCTCTCACAACCTGAGATTAGTCAAGTCCCCTTGCACTTCCAAGGAATTTCCACTATAAAACCAAATTAATTACAAATGCTCAAGCACACAATCAAGAGACTTCATTTGCTTACACAGATAAATAGAAGACTTCCTTTCTAAGACGCACAAGTCTGAGACTTCCTTACTCAAGCACATAAGCTCAATGCTTCCTTGTTCAAACACATAAGTTTGAGAATTCCTTGCTCAAGCATACAAGCTCAAGACTTCAAATGCTAAAGCACTAAAGCAAAAGATTTCTGACTCTATAACAAACTATTAAGAGATTTGGATAGCAACTACACTTGATATGCAATCAGAGGTGTAAACAAAATACAACTTAGACAAACTCTAAGACTTAAGAATTTTTAAAATATACTAGTGTTAAGATGTTCTAAGTCTAGTAATTTTGATAGAGTGAGTTCTCTTTTATTGTTAAAATTTTGTGTCTGTATAGCAATGTGTTGTATTGAAGTTTGGTGATTTTCTTGTTCAACCCTTATGCTCTTTAAGTAAAGCAGGAGAAAAGAGACATTGGATACTTTCATCAAAAGGTTGTGCTAGCTTTGCACTTGATTAGATACATCAACAAAGCACCCTTATTCAAGAGGAATTATATGTTGAGGCTCGGGAATCCAAGAAGAGATATTTTCTTAAGTTTTCATGTGATCAAAAGGTTCTGAGTTTGTCAGAGTTGCCTCGGTTAAAGAGATTTTTCTTCAGAGGTGGGCTTTCTTCATACTTCACTCTTCAGAGGTTGATCCCATCAAAGTTCACTACTTAGGTTTTAACTAATTAGGTTTTAAAGCTTCAGATTCTGGGTCACCAGAGTTGACTCTATATTCAGATTGACTTCTTGAGAGTCTGGATCTCCAACAAAGACAGAGTCTTCATAAGTGATCTTCAGAGCCAGAGTTTGATCTTCAAATTCGGATTTCTCAAGCAATTTTTCATATATTTTTAATGATATAATCCTGCACATTTGAACATATGTTAGAATATCCATTTATTCTTTAAATACTTTATTGTCATCAAAATCCAAGGGATATGATATTAATCAATTTTATTCCAATATTAGTATGCCATTACAAAACCAAGACAAGGAACCAAAACATGCCCAAATATAACCAAAACAAATAAAAACTAAGAACGACTGAAATCAAGAGTCTTAAAACTCATTCCTCAATTCGTCCTTCGTAGTTCATATAGGTTACTCGGTCTTCGTCAGCCTCTGAGTCAGATTCATGAGTTTGAACTGATATCTTCTTCGGACTTCATATTGGTCACAAATGTCTTCGGACTTCATATTGGTCACAAATGTCTTTACTTCATATTGGTCACAAATGTCTTTACTTCATATTGGTCACAAATGTCTTTCCAGACACAGATGTTTCATATGATAATCCGGCATGAGTCTCCACATCATTTGTAGAAGAGTTAGAACCAGTTCTCCTGTTCTTTTTCTTCTCAGCCTCATGAAATTTGTCAATAACCTTCATGATAGAGATTTCCTTGTTGGAGATCGCTTCTTTGGATTCTGAACCCAGATAAAATAATTTGACGGTTCTTCATAGTAACAAAAGTCTTCATAGTAACAAAAGTCCATATAAAATGAGATTTTGAAACAAGGTAAATCGATTTTGTTTCACGTGGTACATAAACCAAGAGAGAGACTTTTGTGCACTTCTCCTCAACTTTAAAAACTATTGAGGGTTCATTTCATCAAAACTTTTTTTTGGATATTAAATTTTCACAATCACTTAGTTTTGAAGCTATTTCAAATAGCTTTTCATGTGATTTTGACTATATTTTAATAACAAATTTAAAAAAACTTATAGTATTTTAAAAAACATTTTTATAAAATTCATTTTTAAAAATACAAAAAAAAAATCCATTTGATAACAAATTTAAAAAAACTTATAATATTTTGAAAAACATTTTTATAGAATCCATTTTTAAAAATACAAAGAAAAAATCCATTTCTTATCCATTCCTTTAAGAAAAAACAAACTGTCCCTGATTCTACTTTAACTTTTGCAAAAGAGCAGTTCACAATTTTGTTACCATTCAGAAGGACCAACATGAACAACAGAAATATCCTCATATGAGCAACCTTCTTTGAGGTTAAAAAAATATTTTATTCAGAACAGTATTGTCATTGTCTTGTTTTGCAAGATTAGTTATTGGAATGAGTCGCAGCAACACTATTCAAAATTATCCAAAAGAGTCTCTAATATAACGACTAGTCACAATGATTTCTCAAAATCAAGAATAATAATGTAAAAAGAAATATTCGAAATTATAAGAACGAGGAAAACAAAAATATTGAGGAAAACAAAAAAGAGCAAAAGTTTTTTCAACAAATTTTATTAAAATGAGCTAGATAAGATATAAAGTGTGGGAGTAAAATAAAAAAATGTGGGAATAAAATGTTTTTTAAAAAAAAACAAAACAATGTAGAACTTAAACTTTTTCAAGTTATGAAAGTTGAAATCCATATTAAGCTCTCATATGCTCCAATCAAAAACATAAAAGTTTTTTTTGGTCTGTCAAACATAAAGTATTTTAATTAACTCAAAATATACATACATCAAAATTAAAGTTTATGATATAGTCCAACATATATGGACAACTTATTGAAGGAAGCATCATAACATAACCAACAACACCCTTGTAATACCAAACATCCCAAACCACAGATACAACACCAGCCTAATATTTAAGCATTCACAATCATTCCACCTGCAAATTAACAACTCCATATTAGAATAAAGTATAAAATAAACCATTTCAAACAAAGAAGAGAATAATGAAACAAAGACACACACCATTTGGATGGAGAACTTGGCCAGTAAAGTATGAAGAGTCTTGAAGGGAAGCCAAGAACAAATAACAAGGTGCAATCTCACTAGGCTGTGCTGCTCGTTTCATTGGCACCTCAGACCCCAAGTTCTGTATCATCTCAGCAGGCATGGTGGCAGGTTGAATCGGCGTCCAGACTGGACCTGGAGCAACAGCATTCACTCTTATTCCTTTCTTCACCAGCTGCTGAGCAAGACCTCTGGTGAATGCAACAATAGCTCCCTTCGTCGAAGTGTAGTCCAGTGTTTCCGCTTGTCCAGTATACGCGTTCACTGAAGTTGAGTTTATGATTGAACTACCTTCTTTCATGTGCTTCAACGCATGCCTGCATAACACAAGTTATCATATCAGACACTGACACGTATCTTTGTTCAGAGGTGTCGGTGTTACTTACCTGACCAAAAAGAAGTTTGAAAAGATGTTGGTCCTGAAGACTCTTTCAAGCTGTTCCTCGGTGATTTCCTCAACTGAGTCTTTAAGATGCTGTTCAGCTGCGTTGTTGACAAGAATATCAATGTGACCATATTCTTTGACAACAAGTTCTATCACTTGTTTGCAATTATCATCATATCCAATATCAGCAGCAATTGCCAGTGGTTCTTGTGAATCACTTGTCTTGGCTTCTAGCAACATCTTCAATGTTTCATCCTTGTCAATCTCCTCATGACCCTTCACGTATGTAAAGGCCACTGTTGCACCTTCTTTTGCAAATATCAGAGACACAGCTCTTCCAATACCTGAGTCACCTCCTGTCACCAACGCCACCTTTCCCTATACAATAAACAACAAGAATTGCATACACACACACACACAAAATAGTTATCTTCATGTCTGTTGCTATTCATATTAACAATATAAGAAAAGAAAGTACTCATGTATAGGATTGGTGCCTACCCTTAGTTTGTTGGAGGGCTTGTGGTTAGGATTTATGCTTTGTGGTAGTGGTTCCATTAGATATTCTTTTCCTGGTTGAGCTTTCTGGCTCTGAGGTGGTAACATAGGCTCGTTACTTCTCATTTTTGCAGGGTTTGAAACAGAAGATAAGTATACTGTATGAGATGAGAGTGTAATCTATGTATAGAGTATGAGTTTGAGTTTGAGTTTGAATGTATATAATATATGTTGAGAAGAGCTCTATATTTGGAAGGACTCCAAAGGAGAGGAATAGGTGGCAAGTAGAATGCATATGATGGCATGACAATGCCACGTACATGTGCATGCTGCAAACGTGTCATATGTGAGGTATTGGTTTGAGGTTACTTGGCCAAACGGTGGAGTTCATAGTATTTGTATTTGTCACATCAACTATTGAAGATTATCTTATCATGCTAGCAAGATTTTTCTCTCCTTATGATTTATAGTTAGGAAGAATTTGATTTATAGTGTTCAACTATTGAAGAAGATAAATGGTTAAACAAAAGTGATGATTAGGGATTAATTGATTTTATTTAAGAATTTGATTGAGATTCCGTTTTATAATCATCAAATATTTGGTGTATTATTAGAAATTATGAAGAAAAAAAGAAATCATCAAATATTTGGTGTATTATTAGAAATTATGAAGAAAAAAAGAAATAATTGAGGGAGGGAATGTAATGTTTTGAGGGAATTTAAAATTATTTGTGTAGTGATATTCGATGTAAAGAACAAAGTCATTTTAAGAAAAGAGGGTGTTTTTTTTTTATGAAACAAGAAACTGTTCAATTCAAGAAGAGAAAGAAGAGAAGAGAGAGAAGAAGAGAGAAAATAGAGTTGGTTATTACGATTATTACATTCACTTTTTCAATGAGCGTTAAATAATTATAAGCGAAAAATAACAACTAACCTCTCTCCTAACAAGTGAGAGAGTAACATATTTATAGACTACTAGCATATGTAAGTTATGTATGAAGATAACACTTATACATGACATACATAGCTACTACATAAGATAATGCATAGCTATCTTCGACTACTGCAAGCTTGAACAAGCTTCGACTATAACATGAACATTCGACCCAGTCGAATCCTAAATTTATCCCCGTCGAGACTGGAGTTCGATCCAATACTACAAATCTCCACCTTGTAACAAACTCCAAAACATCAAGGGAACAAACTAGATATCATCATTTGCATTGTGATGAGTCAAAACCTTCATAACTTTGACTTCTCCCTTTTCAATTTTCTCCCTAACGGAATGCATCCTAACATCAATGTGTTTGGTTCTCTCATGATAGGTTGAATTCTTCAACAAATGTATGGCACTTTGACTATCACATTTAACAATGATTGCTTGGCCTTGAAGTTTCAGTTCTTTAGCAAATCCTTCAAGCCACAGTGCTTATTTTACAACTTCAGCGAGGGCAATATATTCAACTCCAGTGGTTGATAAGACTACAACCTTCTGAAGTATCACTTTCTAACTGATTGTTGTACCAAACATAGTGAAAACATACTCATAAAGAGATTTTCTGGTATCCATACATCCTGCAAAGTTAGAGTCAACAAATCCTTCGGCTTCAACTTTGTTATCATCGCCTTTGGCTCCACCATAAACTAGGACTCTACACAAAGATCCTTTTATGTATCTTAGGATCCATTTCAAGGCTTTCTAGTGCGCCTTTCCAAGGATGACCATATACCTTCTTACAAGGCTAACTACATATGTTATGTTGGTGCATACATCAAAGAACTCACTATACTAGCATATATAATGCTATCCATATAGACTCTTTTGACTTCACCACTAGGAATTTGAGTTATACTCAGCTTGAATTGCTAAGATGTTAGTATATAATAGGTTTTGAGTTCGACATACCAAACATGTCGAGAATTTTCCTTAGATATGACTCTTGAGATAAGCATAATTTTGACTGTTTTTTATCTCTTTGGATGTCGATACCTAAAATCCTGGTTGCAACTCCAAGGTCCTTCATTTTTGAATTCCTGATTAAGTTCAACTTTCACCCTCATTACTTCTTAGACGAGGTTGTTTGCTATGAGGATGTTATCCACATAGATCAATAAGATGAGAAGCGAATTTTTAGGTGAGAACCTAAAATAGACATAATGATTAAAGTTGCTCCTTGTGAAACTTATGTCTTCTATGAACTTGTCGAATATGCTGCTTTTCATATAGGTAGAATGTGGTTGTAAATATGTTGCTTTCCACCACGGGCGATTGACTGTAGTGATAAACTAGGTAGTGTGCTACCTATCACAACGGTTATACTAAATAATCATTGTGGTATATATAGTTCATGGGTTTGAAACCCAACAACAACAATTTAATTAAAACACACATAATATTAACATTTCACCACATTTATATATTCAAATTGTGATGGTATGTATATGAGTTTATTATAAAATATATGGATTTCTTGTTTTTCTTTACCCCTCAATAAAAATATACGACCATTCAAATTGATTTAAAAATAATAATTTGAAAAATTAAATTATTTTTTAAAAACAACTTAACGACTATTTTTTAAATTGTACGCATCTCGTAATTCATCTCACGCTCTTTAACATATAGAATTTAGTTCAAAGCCCCAAATTCTTCAAAGCAATTGTTCCTTGTCTTCTAGTTTATTTTGAAAAACAACAATTTGTTGAATAATTCATATTCATCGTCATCACTATCATAAATGATGATGATGATGATTATGATGATAGTGATGACAATGAATCCGAATTTCTCAACAAATTTGATGTTTTACAAAATAAACTAAAAGAGAAGAACTGTTGCTTTGAAGAACTTGGAGCATTGAACCAAATTTTATATGTTAAAGAGCGAGAGATGAATTACAAGATGTATGCAATTCGAAAAACATGTATTGATCTAAGTTAGTTTTCAAATATAACTTAATTTTCATATTATTATTTCTAAATCAATTTAAATGAATGTATATGTTCAGTGAGTGGTTAGTGAAACGAGCAATCTACATACGATATAATAAACTCAAAGTGGAATTAGAGTCGGACTAAATCACATCTAGCTGCACAAAACAAGTTTGTTCTAGGACATACAAAAACCTGAGAATATAAAATGTTTCACAAACATACCTTTTATTTAAAAGATTCGTGGAGAATGAAGACGAATAAATAATCTACTTGTCTCAGAATGACATCCACAATGAAAGGAGGATGAAGCTGAAGTGAGAGTTGCAAGCTTGTGTTATATTTGAATGTATGACATTTTGGGTCTTTCACATAAATTTGCAGCTTTCACTTCCGTTTCATCCTCCTTGTATTTTTTCTTCATAACAACACAAATAATTTGTGAACCACACTCATAGTATGCGCTTTCTTAAGTTAATTTTTTCTATTCACCTTCCCTACAAGTCAAAGTGTATTAGAATGATATTATAATCCTACAAATAACATGTTAACCAAATTTAATAACATAAACTAGCATGACATTGTAATCCGACAAACAACATGTTAAACTGAATTGGTAACATAAACTAGCATAACATTGTAATCCTACAAATAACATGTTAATCAGATTTGGAAACATAAAATAGCATGACATTGTAATCCTATAAATAGCATAGTAAACATAAACAAAAACCTAAACGAGATTTGGAAAGTTTGAAAAAAAATTAAGAAGAACACAATCATACTTGGAACATATATGGTAACTACTTTCCCATTTATATTGTCTTCTGATATGTTAAATGCAAATTGACCATTTCAAAAATAGAGATCCAAGTAGAGACAATCCAAAAAAAACACGAAAAATCATGTGAAGAAGAAAGTGTATAGATGAACGTACCTTGAAAGTTCTTCAAATGTATGAATATTAGAACTTATACAAAGAAAAATGGAAGAAAGAGTATGAATAAGATGATTATCTTTTAGAAGAAGAAAGATAAATAAGAAACAATGTTGAACTTGATTATCTTTTTAGTATAAAGAAGAAGAAAGACGAGTTATGTGGAAGAAGAGAGATGAGCTCGATGGATGTGGAAGAGAGAGAGAGAGAGAGAGAGAATATTTATTTAGGCAGTTCCCCAATCAACCTCGCTATGAGTACTTCTACCCTTAATTCCAAACGGGATTTAAGATAGTTTCTATAACCTTTTGCAAAATGTTATACAAGAGAAGAAATAGCAATGCAAACCCTCAAATTCAGTATTTGATGTCGATCCTATCTTCTTCTCTCCCCATGATCTTAAGCAAGATCAAGTGATTCAAGAACTCTGATTGATCCTTCAGTTACCGTTACTCCTTGATATACACCACCGTTCTTCAATACTTTCACTCAGTTGAATTTAATCGCAAGGTGCTTGTCAAAAAACCCAAATCAATCCCGGTCTTAGAGGGAAAACCCAACTGGTTTTATCAATGAAACCCCCAAAGATTCTCAACCCAATTAAGATTTAACAAACCCTAACTTGGATGTTATCACTTTCAATCTAGATCACTCAACAAGAATGATTATATGTAATTGTTGAATGTTTGCAAAGAAGAAGAATGAATATGAAGAGAAATTGTATATTTTCAGGTTTTAATTTCGTGAAATGAGATGCATGAATCTATTTATATGTGTGTGAGAAAGAAGGAATATAACATAAAATTCGTGCCAAGCTTGAAATGAGATGCATGAAGAGAGATTTTAGGGTTTTATGTTTTGAGCGAGATGACTATTATTTGCTGAAGATTGATAACTTCGTTTATATATATGTAAAATTTATCACCACGATTTATAGTAAAAACTGTGATAAAATATCAGTACTATTCACAATGATTTCTGGTACTAACCATAGTGATAGATATTTTAATTTTAATATATTTAAAAGAGCATATGGACACGCCATTTTTGTAACGAAGAAATAAAAAAATTGTTGATACTAGGATTAGAAGCATGTAACCTTTCATCTATCACCACAGTTGTTATTATGAACCGTGATGAAATGTCTTTTAATAAAATAAAAGTAAATTCATGTGCATTAAAATGAGTTATTACTATGGTTTCTTGAACGACCGTAGTAATATGGTGTTATCAAAGGTGTATTTTGTAGTAGTGTTACCACCTACTTTAGAAATCATTGGTGTTGTCGTCATCAAAATATTAGGAAGGTTCTTAGTAGGATCATCATAAGGGATATGGTAAAATAAATAAGTATTTTATATGTCTTAATAATATATATTTATCCTTTTTTTAAATGTAGAGCTTTGGAGGGATACGATATGTGGCACGATTTTAGAAGTAAAAGATCGAGATTTATTACACCTAAAAAGTGGTAAAAATGTTTATTTGTGAAATTCAAATGTCGTTCAAATTATAAATGTTGAACGACCAAATACCATTCACATACGAAGATTTAAGACCACTACTACGAAAAACACATATAATCACAGTTGTGAAAGACATATCATAAGAGTTGAACAATTGTTGTTAGGTATATTGTGATTGTATGTGGGTTATTTAGAACCACGGTCTAGCGCCCGTGGTAGAAAACTAGAAAGCCTGCTACCTATAATCATTGTTGTTTTAAATAACTGTAGTGAAAAGTTTAAAGGTTTTGGATTCGATAATGAGCAACTTCATTTTTGTTGTTTAAACAACCTTTCACTATGGTTTTATCTTTCAACCTTAGTGATATGTTCTTTTGAGTTTATTATAACATGTGTGAAATTCTTATTTCACCAACTACTCACTAAACATATAATCTTTTAATGTGATATATAAATTGATAATTTGACAAATTAAGTTATATTAGCATAACAAGTTACAATAATCAATGTTTTTCTAGCTTTTTTTCATTTCATTATATGTATCTCGCTCGCTTTTTTAAGTGTTAGAATTAAGTTCAATACTTATGACTCTTCAACCAACACTTTATTCTCTACTAGTTCATTGAACAAGTAAAGAATAAAGTGTTGATTGAAGAGCTACAAGCATTAAACCAAATTCTAACTCTCAAAGAGGGAGAGAGTTACACAGAATGAATGGAAGAAAGCTTGAAAAACCTTGATCATTGTAAGTTGTTTTCTGAAATAACTTAATATTTTATATTAGAAATTTCTAATTCAATTAGAAAGGTTATTTAGTTAGTGACAGACTGGTAAAATACTTAAACCACATATGATATAATAAAATCATCTAATATGAGTGTTGGTTTAACGTAGTGAAAGCTGCAATATACAAGATATATCATCAAATATCAATAACATACACCATATAAATAATCAACAACAACATCAACTTTTATCAACAACAACATATATCAACAAAAATTAAATCATCAACAACATCCAACTTTTATCAACAACAACACACCTTAAATAAAATACAACATATAACAGTAAAAACTAAATCAACAGCAACATACAACTTTTATGAATAACAACATACCTTAATCAACATACAACATATATCAACAAAAACTAAATCATCAATGACATACAACTTTTATCAACAACAACATAGTTTAAACAACATACAACATATATCAGCAAAAACTAAATCATAAACAACATATAACTTATCTCAACAACAATAAACCTTAAACAACATACAACATATAACAACAAAGAGGATATCAACAACAAAATAAAATATGGAAAAATCTTGTGTATGTACATGAAATGAGAAGATGAAGGAAGAGAAGTGAGTTTTGTGTAACATATTTTCTTGATCATTTCCTTGATCCATAAACGAGGTATGGAAAGTTTGAAAGAAAAAATAAGAACAACACGGACATACTTGAAACATATATGATAATTATTTTCCCACTTATATTTTCTTTTGACTTGTTAAACTCGAATTAACCATTTCAAAAACATAGATCCAAGTAGAGACAATCCAAAAAACACGAAAATCATGTGAAACAGAAATTAAAGAAAGCGTATAAAGGAATGACGTACCTTGAAAGTTATTCAAAAGTGTGAATATTAGAACCTATGCAAATAAAAATGGAAGAATGCGTATGAATAACATGATTACCTTTTAGAAGAAGAAGAAGAAGAAGAAGAAGAAGAAGAAACAATGTTGAACTTGATTACCGTTTAGTGAAAAAGAAGAAGAAAGACGAGTTTTGTGGAAGAACAAGACAGCCGAGTTCATTGGATGTGGAAGAGAGAGATGTTAGGATTTTGTGTTTTGATCAAGAAGACTATTCTTTGTTGAAGCTTGATAACTTCGCTTATATATATATATATATATATATATATATATATATATATATATATATATATATATATATATATATATATATATATATATATATATATATATATATATATATATATATATATATATATATATATATATATATATATATATATATATATATATATATATATATATATATATATATATATATATATATATATATATATATATATATATATTGTGCCCCAAGGGCACAAGTTAAGAGATAAATAAAGAAACAAATTCTTGAAAATTGTGTATTGAATTTATTAGAAACTTATAATTAATAATTTTATTTATTTTTTCAAAATAAATTTTCTATTTATGGATTTCTTAACATATGCCATTGGGACACAAATTAGCATTTTTGTGCCCCAAGGGCACAAGTTAAGAGATAAATAAAGAAACAAATTCTTGGAAATTGTGTATTGAATTTATTAGAAACTTATAATTAATAATTTTATTTATTTATTCAAAATAAATTTTCTATTTATGGGTTTCTTAACATATTCCCTTGGGGCACAAGTTAACATTACCCTATATATATATATATATATATATATATATATATATATATATATATATATATATATATATATATATATTGTAAAACTTATCACCACGGTTGGTAAGAAAAATTGTGATAAAATGTCAATATTATTCACAACGGTTTCTAGTACTAACTATGGTTATAGATATTTTAATTGTAATATATTTATAAGAGTATATGAATAAACTCTTTTTCTAACAAAAAAATAAAATAATTGTTGGAGTTGGGATTCGAAGCATGTAACATTTCATCTATAACAACGGTTGTTATTATGAACCGTGATAAAATGTTTTTAATAAAATAAAAATAAATTGAGGCGTGCTAATATGAGTTATTACTACAGTTGCATAAATATTCGTAATAATATGATGTTATCAAATGTATATTTTGTAGTAGTGGACATCCGTTCAAGTCAGACAACTTTGGTGTTTACCTTTGTTAGTTAATCATTTGTACATATTTTAGTTTTGTTGTAAAAATATAATGTGTGTGCCATTTTTAATTTGGTGATAAAAAAAAGTTTTGGTACATAAGGAATATGTAGTTTTAATTCACAAATGAGTCATTTGTTTTATTTTATAAAATGTACAATTAAGGTCCAAATTCAAAAAATACATGTTAGAACGAAAATTTTATAAATTTAAAAAAGAAAAATTAAAAACAAGGTTTTTACCCTCAGTTGGTTCACCAAACCGAGGTAAAAACACAACATTTATTACCTCAAATATAATAAGTAATTGAGAGGAAAAGTGAGGTGTGATTTCGAGTTTAGATAATACAAAAATGTTGTTGGTAGGGATCGAACGCACGACCAGTGTCATTTTTCCCCTCGGTTGGCAGTTCACCTAAAGGAAAAGTGAGGCACTTTCATAACATTTTTCGTTACCTCACACACAAAGTCGAGATAAAAAAACTTATCTGCAGTAATGATTTGGGTACCAAAGGTCAAAACTTAGACTTGTGATGCAAGTGTGTTTTACAGTCTTGAATTCAAAATTGTATCTCGACAGTGGTTGTCCAAAACACATGACTAGAGATAAAGATATTGCCTCCTTACTTGTATGAAATGAGGTTTCGTTTCTTGTGGTGACAATTACAAAGGTAGAATTGTGGGATACAATAGTGTTGGTAAGAGCCTTGATCCTACTATTGATAATGTTTTAGTGGTTAAAGATTTAAAGTAAATTTACTTAGTATTACTCAATTATGCGACAAAGGTAACAAAGTAAACATCAAACTCTTCAATACAAACAAAAAATACTAATTAGTCAAAGAAGTGGAAATATTTATTTTAATAATTTTAATAATTTATCTTCAAATGATGTATGTTGTCTAATAAGTAAAGAGGAAGAATTGTGGCTATGTCATAAGAGAATAACTCATAGTCATGTAGACCATTGAAATAAATTGGCCCACAAAGAATTAGTAATCAGTCTACCAAACTCCCGTTTTGAAAGGAATCATTTGTGTGATGTGTGTCTAAAGGCTAAACAAGTAGAAAACTTTTTTAAATACAAAAATATTATTTCTACAATAGGTCTTTACAACTTTTACATATGGATCTTTTTGCCCCATCAAGAACCACGAGATTTTTGTAGTAATTACTATGAACTTGCAATAGTGGAAGAATATTCTCGTTATATTTAGACGTTTTTCCTTTCTCATAAAAAGAACATTTTAGTTGTCTTTCAAAAAGTATGTATTTAGTATTCAATATTGTTATTTTAAAGTATTTTTATTATTAATGCATTTCTGATTTGTAGATTTTTAATAAAGATTCTGAAGATTAGAGGAAAACACTAAACCAAAACAAAATAATTCTAACCAGACAAATTTCATAGTATTTTACTCTAAAAGTTACAATGACGAAGTAATGAGAGGACTAGCACATGAACAAAAAAGATAATCAGAGAAAAATTGCAAGATACAAGCATATAAGCGTGCCTTCAAGAATAATTGTGTTATCCAATGTAAAACAGCCCAAGCAAATGCTCATAAGACCAATGACGCGATCCAAAAAATCTGCTTGAATTGGAAAATAAAATAAACTTGCAATTGGGGTAGGGTTAAGTGAAGGCATAAAACAATCCTCCCATTTTAGAATTTGTTTTCTATAAATTGAAAAACATGTTTGATAATTAGGATTCTGATTTTAGGGAGTCTAAGACATATTTTTGTACCAATAAGAGGGTAAAATGAAGGCTACCATTAAGAGATCACTCGTAATTATTGTAAGTCATTATTTTTGGTTTCCTATTATTAAAGTCACGACCCTTAAGGATGGGTTGCTAGTCCTCTTAGATTAGGTTCCCTTTAAATGATTATATCATAAACATGTGAGTTTAACACTTTCTATTTTCTATGGAATTTGGAGGATTTATTTAGATGGAAATTGATATCTAACACATATATTTGCATATTCGATTGATAAATTTTTTATATTTCAATAACAATCCATTTTGCAACAGTAATAGTTCCAGTCATTAGTCTAGTTTTACACGCAATAAAACCTTTGTCGGTTGGGATTAGAGAATTCCAACATCTGGAAAGTTTCTTCATACGAAGTGGATTGCCTTGTGATTGGATACTCACAACATTTGGGAGGTTGCAAGGTTGTAAAATAGTGTTTTGTAGAAAAATCTTCTTATTTATGCATTATAAACCTTCACCATTTGTGATCGGAGACTCCTAACATCTAGGAGGTTACTTCAAACAAAGCGGGTTGCCTTGTGATTAGATACTCCCATCATCTGGGAGGTTACAAGGTTGTAAAATTATGTTTTTGTAAAAAGGTCACAATTAAAATATAGTCATTATAGGTTTAGTCATGGGATTTCTCACATCTAAGGGAAGATGATTCTAAATAAGAACTTAATCATTTTATAATCATAATTGTTAACTGTAAGTTATCTTTTAGTTTTTACAAATTTCATACAAACCAATAAATCATGCTCTGTGTATCCCTATTATTGTTATAAACTCACAGCATTGTATTCACAAGTACATTCACCATGTCCTTGTATAAAGTTAATACAATCTTCATGGATACAATAATTTTACATATCACATTGTAGTTTTTGTTGGTATAAATCCTAAGACTAGATTTTAAATCCAACAAAATGTCGTCGTTGTTGGGTATTGTTGATCACTTTAATAAGGCAAAAATAAACGATTATACTTGAGATCTAACGTATTTCAATTTTGTTTTTTATTTTATTTATATTTTTGTTTTATTTTTTAATTTTAAATTTTATTCTCCTTGATACTACCGAGGGTATCTGTCTGTTTAATTTATGCATAGTGCGGGATTGGATAATTTACAGTTTGATCCATAAAGCGAATGAAGCGCAAGAGAGAGCCAGAAAGCTTCCTGTGTAGATAAGCAATGAGAGGAGAAAATAGCTAACCTAGATTTTCATTATCTGGATGACTTTGGGCACCTCACAACTGATGAAGAAGTAATGTAGAGGTTTGTCGTACCCTAAAATTTGCCCTCCCATTTTTCATCTTTTTATCTGACCCATGACCGATCATTCATCTGCATATTCATACCAATTGTTTATCCAGGTCAATCATTTCATCCACACGTTATATTCACCTTTTTTTAATCTACATGATTGATAGACTTTTTTTTCTTTCCCCAACCTTTAGGGTGGATAACATTTTTTCTAAACCTCTGTGGTTGACTTTGTTTCCAGTTGTTGAACTGATGACTAAAATTCGAAACCCCTTATTTGCAAGAGTATTTTAGAATTTTCATGCTTAAACTTATGGGCTCTCTGGTTAGCATACATGGCTTCATAAAATAACATGCATATCATGACCTGTATTTGCCATAGATATCCCCAAAATACATCAATAAATTTTCCAGCAGATGAACTTGTAAAAGTCAAACTGCCATTTCATAAAGGCGATTTAGGATCTCCGAAAAGGCCCATGGCAGTGAAAAAAATGGAGAAGGAAAGAGGACACGGAGGTGTCACTTTGAACGTCAGGGGATTCCGGCGAAAGTGGAAACAATGTGAGGTCATATGCAGGTTTTAGTTGGTGGCTGACACCATTCGAGCAGGAGGATGGAGGCGAACCACGCACGACGTGTTAACCTAGTTCAAATATAGCACCATGCTTCATGGTTGGGTCAGATACGTTTGGGCCTAAGGCCCTTTTAGGTCATAACATCCCTTCATGGCCCGCTGCACCCTCCTCGGGTCCATCAGATGCACTTGGGTCTTCAATTGGGCCCAAACGACCTCCTAAGCCTCTTCTATTCACACCCTAACTTCCATTTCAGCACATGGCTCATTATTTAGTTCTAATTATTAATTGTCTTTAGTTAGTTCTAACTATGTTTATGCTCATATGGTACGAATTAATTTGATCAATTAGAATTAGGTTCTTCACCATTGAAATATCATATTAATTTTAATTAGGATTAAAGTTCTCATTAGTTTTAATTAAATCTTGATTAATAGTGTAATTAGACATTAGATCTAGGTAAATTTCTAGTTTAGTTAGGCTTTATCCCACGATATTAGAATCAATTAGTTTAGTTAATTAGGTTGTAATTAGAACTTCATTCAAAAATTTCCTAATTAATTCATTTTTGGCATTTTGACTATTTCACCCTTAGGGCTTAGAATCTTGATTTTAATACATGCTCCCCTAGCTTAGGGTTTTAATTAGAATTGTCTAATGTCATCTAATTGATCATTTCAATAGTATTTATTATTGTATATAATTCAACTATTATTTGAATCCCATTGATTAACATTGACCAAAGGACACTTTGGTCAACCAAATCCTTTGTAACCGTGTTGTAAGCCCCTAGCCTATTTCAAGTGATCAAAAGACCCTTGATCACTTGATATGGCAAGTTTATTACGCTCAAGCTATTGTGGATATGCTGAATCTCAAGAGCTCAAGACCTCAAGATTCAAATGCAAGATCAAAACTTCAAGTCAACATCAATCAATCATAGCTTGCAAAATGGACTACTTCTCAAGTATTGCAAAGGTATCAACATTTGTTGATCGTAATTCAAAGTGTGCGGCACGAGCCTTAAGCAATAGAGAAGGAATAGGATTGGAGAATTCCTACCCCCATTCTGAATATCTTTGAGTATGGGACGAATGACCCAGTGCTCATCGTATTCACCTCTATTCATAGACTTTAGCACAATTCGAATCATACGATTGGCAAGTCTCTCTTCACAAAGCATTAGTGCAACAAGCAAAAGGGCTTCACCAACAACTTATCAATCATAATTCAAAGTGTATGGCGCGAGCCTTAAGCAATAGAGAAGGGATGAGACTGGAGCTTTCCTACACTCATCCTGGATATCTTTGGATGCGAGACGTTTGGCTAGTGGCTCATCGTATTCACCTCTGTTCATACACTTTAGCACAATTTGAATTACATGATTGTCGAGTCTTCTTCTACAACAAATGGCACAACATCAATAGGATCAACGTAGGATCTCCTGTCAGTAACTTGCTAATTTTGATTCAAGTGCACGCTATGAGCCTTAAGAAACAAAGAATGATGAGAGTGGAGAATTCGTATCCTTGTCTAGAATATCCTTGGGTACATGATGAATGACCCAGTTGCTCAAGGTATTCACTTTTGTTCATAGAATTTAGTACAATTTGAATCATACAATTTACAAGTCTTCTTCTTCAAGCGAGCATCAATCTTCCAACACCCTTATAGGGGAGTATCTTTTGCTACCAGCAACTTGTGGTTGTACATCCTATTCTAATACATTCTTTGCCTTGTAAGGTGTTAAATCTTGGCACTTTCTTTGGCCTGTAAGGTGTTAAACCTTGGCACAATCTTTTCCTATAAGGTGTTAAACCTTGGTTATCCAATCAAGGTTTTTGCCCTGAGAGTCATGGACTCTGGCACCATTCTTTGCCTTGTAAGATGTTAAACCTTGGCAATTCGATTTTGATCTTCGCCCTGAGAGTCATGGACTCTGGCATATATTTCTCTTTACCCTGTGAGGTGATAAACCTTGGTTATTCGATTTAGATATTTGCCCTGAGAGTCGTGGACTATGGCATAAGTCTCTCTTTGCCTGGTAAGGTGTTAAACCTTAGCTATCCGATTTTGATCTTTGCCTTGAGAGCCATGGACTCTGGCATATCTGTCTCTTTTACCTTGTGAGGTGTTAAACCTTGGTTATTCAATTCAGTCCTTCGCCCTGAAAGCCTTAGACTCTGGCACTTGATTCTCTTTACCTTGTAGGTGTTAAACCTCGACAATTCAATTCCTTGACAGCATCATTTGTAAACTCTGGTAGTAATACCTTACCTTGAAGGTCATGAACCTTGGCACTCTTTTTCAGCCTTGACGAGTATTGAACCCTGGAAAATCAATCTATCATACTCCTTTTGCCTCATCAATCATCTTATTTTCAGTTGTAGTAGGCTGAACTACGATTGCTCTGATTTTCTCATTGCACGATGAGAATACGTAGACAGGAGGGTTCGAATCCTCCGCAAGCATACTTATTTATTATTCTTTCTTCTCCCTTAAGGCACCATTCATATCTTTCATGATCCATTATCTACCTTCGATCATAAACCGTTCACCTAGTGGCGCATTATTTCTTTGAAACTGAAATACACTTTCTTTAGAATTTCCATATACACCCTTTTAGGACGATATAATGACAGGTGACATTTGTGCTTAGAGTTGTTTGGATTTTCCCCAGACATTTAATTCTCCTTTTTTCGGATGAACCATACAGTGACATCATGTTGTAGGCCCTCATTTATGGTTCGTGCCACCTTCCCTCTATGGTGCAAATTCCCTTTTCCCTATGGATTCCGATGAATATCTGACCTTTGGTTTCAAAGCATGTCTCTTCAGTTACTTGTTACCAAATCCTCCAATTCTGTGACTTTGGTCACTTTATTCCGTTCATCTCCATGATGCACTCATTATTCTACATTCACTTGCTCCATGTGATATACCCTTATATTTGAGCTAAATACATTATACCTTTGTGCCCCACCTTGTATCCCTTTGTGAACCAAGAGCTATTTGTGCTATGAAACTAAACACCTAATTCATTCTTTTCTCGGTTGTTCCGATACAGTGATATTATGATGTAGGACCTCACTTGTTGGTTTATACCTATTTACTCTTGGGTTCATGTTTCCACCCTTTTTGGAGTTCAAACAACATAATCCTTTGGTTTAGACCATACTTTTTATCACAACTCTTTTCATCTCCCATCACTAGTTCTTTGAACTACGGAGCTCTGAATTCCTCATTGCACTATGAGGATACATAGGCACGAGGGCCCTAATCCTCATCGAGCACTTTATCTATTTCTCTTTCCTTTTCCCATTCTTTTGCGAGTAACTTTAGATATCACACCTATTCGAGCGAGAATAATCAAAATGGTTCCCATGTGTAGCGGGGTATTCGTTACCATTAGAGATATTGACTAAATCTAAGGTAAACCATACAAGTCGAGTTGCCACCACACTTCTATTTATCCAAAGGGATGGTTAGAAAGCGAACAAAAACCTAAAAGTTTTATCGAATCAAAAACTAGTAAAAATGTCAGAGATCTGGGTAAGGGGGTTGGTTATGCAATGGGAAGGTTTTAAGCACCCAAAATATCCTAGGTACTCCTAGGGAGCCCTTTTCATAAGTGTTGTTCTAGTCTAAAGGGTGTAGGTATATCTAAAGTACTATTTACTAAAAGGAAGGTTAAAAGAAAATGACTCGCAAGGATGTCGCATCCACTGCCTACGTATCTCATCTGAGTATGAGAATCAGAGTCTTCGTAGCTCGGCTACCTATGGGTTAAAGAGAAGTGTGCTCGGTAAGACGTTGCGTCTTATGCCTACGTATCTCATCTGGAATGAGAATCAGAGCAAAACGTAGTTCGGCTAATTAGGGGTTAAGGATTGCCATCTGAACATGGACTTACAAAAGAGGACACCGGCTGTGTCAAAGGAGGGTGGGCAGTGTGTTCAACGTCCTAGCAGTAGGTGTCGCAGCTCGCTGAATCGAGTCTTAGGCAGTTACCTCTTTGCAATAGAACGGACTGACATGCCACAAGATCGGAGACGCACGGAAGGTCTAAAAGTGGGGAAGCTCTGCTCTAGATTTGTCATGCAATATGGACCTATGTGTTAGGATTTACAAAGGGGAACATCTACCTAATGTTAGCATGCAAAGAATAAGGGAATTCTACCTATGTTATCGTACAAAGGGTTCTACCTAATGGGTGCTACCTAAACGGAACAAGAGTCGGCGGATGGAGCGCGGAGAGGAGTTACGGATAAGGGTAGATAGCGATGTCGGAGGCAATTGACTTACAAGTAGATGGCGATACCTGAGGCAATCAACTTACAAGAGGATGGATGAATACGTGCTGGTTCTATTAAGTTTTGAAAATGATTACTCGACGTTGGATCGAGCTTTTGATCTTATTTTGAAATGGTTATCAGATGTTTGTTTTAATTCTTGTATCAACAGATGACTAAATAAATAAAGAAATAAATATTATACACTTTATGGGAGAGGGGTACATTTGTTATGAATGGGGATTGTTCATGGCAAACAAACAATAAGAATATATGCCTCATACATCATACAAGTAGGCAACAGTTATCAATTAGATCGGATAAATAAACAATATATAATCAAACCAAAGAATCAAATAATGGAGCATTTAAACAATGCATGGGAGTATGAACATGTTAAATAATCAAGCAATAGAAAGCATGAATGAGAGAAACAAGTATAAAAGATAACAGATGAATCAAACAGATGAAAATATACACACGAAGGGTCCACTGAATAATTTAATCAGGAAATGAGGTAAGTACCAAATAAAATCAAGGTAAAAGGCCTCTAATACATGGCATATGAGATGAACGAGGGAGGATCAAAAGATCCCTTCAATTGCCATAAGCAATCCCTAAGTCAAACATCGATCATAAAGAAGTCAACTGAAAATTCAAGTCAACTTAAAAAATAACAAATAAATAGCAAATTAATCAAGAAAATTATGAAAAATTAAACTAAATAAGTTGGGGTCAGTACATCATCATCCCCCAAAAATATTTTTAAAATAACGAAAATTGGTACATAAATTAATTAAAACAAAACATAGGTCAAACCAAAAGTCAATTAATAAGACTAGGTTAGAAATAAATCAAGAATAAATAGTAAATTAATCAAGAAAATTATGAAAAATTAAATAAAATAAGGTGGGGTGAGTACATCATCATCCCCCCAAAAAATTTTAAAAATAATGAAAATTGGTATGTGAATTAATTAAAATAAAACAGAAGTCAAATTAAAAGTCAACCAACCAAACTGGGTCAAAAATAAATCCAAAATAAATTGAAAATGTGAAATAAAATTCCAATAAAAGGTCAAGTTGACCATGAGGTAGTGGTCAACCTTCATCCCAAAAATCAAATACTAACAATAATTTGAAGTCATAAAAATAAAATCAATAAAAAAAAGTGTGTTAAAATGGACCATTTAGAATAAATAATTAAAATAAAATATTAATATTAAAAAAATACGAAAATAAAAATTATATAAAATTATATAAAATGTTAAGAAAAGTGAAAAATATTTTTGGGTAATTTTATGGATGAAGAAAATATTTTAAATAAGAAAAAGAAATATGAAAATGGAAGGATTAATGGTGATGAACATGGTAAGCAAGCGTAGATATATCATAACATGGCCATGGAAGAGAAGATTACCTAATGGAAAATAGAAGTGGAATGGAATCTGATATGTGATGAAGCTTTGCCTCCTTGCCACGAAATTCCAATGCTCCTTTAGGGTTAGAGTTTCAGCTTCTTAAATAGGGTGGATTAGGTGTTCTCATGAGCTTTTTAATAAGTGATTTATCCATAAGAATAAAAGTGTGAAGTGAGGTGTAAAATATTATTATTTTGGGTCAAACTTAAGTGAATGGATGTTCAATGCATGGCCAAAAGAGGTAAAAAAACATGACTGGTTTGTGCAACATGCTTAGAAAATCTGATTGGGCCAACCAGACCCAAAATCTGCCTAGAAAATCAAGTCATGATGCCCACTTTAAATGAATGTATCTCTCAAACCATGGATCCAAATGAGATGATTCCAAAAGTATGTGAAATAGGACATGTCAAGTTACAATTATTGTAAAGAAAGTATTTTCAAATAATATCTTGAAGTGCAAGAAAACTGGCCAAGAAGTCTTGACAAATTTTGAAGATTTTGGACTTGGAAAATTTTCTAAGTGTCCTAAAAAAATGTCTCACTTTGACTAAGCATAACTTTCTCAATTCTAATCCAAATGGAGCAAACTTTATATCTCTAGAAATCTTGGAACAAGAGGAACAACTTTCATGTTGGAGAAATTTTCAAATGGAGCTTTTATCTTGATGAAAAATGGGCTTAAAGTGAGTGCAACGATCATGAAAACTTGCCCTAAATGGAAAGTCAATCATTTCCAAATTAAGTAACCTTTCCAATTCCTGATTAAATGATGAATCCATGATCCAATCTTGATCAAATTTCACATGTAGGATCCCCTAGGCATGGATTTTGAGATTCCACTCTCAAAATGTCAGGAGTTGACTTTTCTGGCCCCACAGTTGACTTTTCCCAAACTGTCTGATTCCCGATTCCATTGATCAATTGAAGCACTTCTAGCTCAAATAAAGAGCTGATTTTTTATGTGTAGACCCTTGTGGACATATGGAGGGACATGGAAAAGAGTTTCACCCAAAGAATCAGAAATAAACTGATTTTATACCAAACCCTAGTTTTATGGCAAAATGATCAAGAACTGATTGCACTGATTGCCAATGGATCTTTCTGAGATAATTGTGAATCTTCCTAGGCCAAGATGCCTCTCTAATAATGACATGGATGAGCTCCTCTACTTCCAACCAAACATTGCCTGTTGCAGGTAGCCATGAAACCCTAATTTCTGATTAAATCCAGATGAACACTCTGATAACTTTGAATCCTTCACTGATGAACTGAGGACCATAATAAGATACTTGGACCCCCCCTGAGACCCTTGAGACTTGTATACTTAGAAAATGAAGTCCAATTCTCAATCTTGCTTTGTGTGGGCTCCTTCTGTTAAGGAGTGATTAATCAAAATATGATTTCCATGTCACTAATGCAATATGCAATGAGTATGACCTAGTATGATGTCAATGAAATGTAAAACATAATCCCATGCTTCCAAGAAAAATGAAGGGTAAATTTTGGGGTATTACACCATGGAGTACCATGGATGTTAGGGATGCTAATACCTTCCCCTTGTATAACCGACTTCCTTACCCATCATATCTCTTTCCCACGGGTTTTATCGATGTTTTCCCTTTCCTTTGGGAGTAATTAAAGTTTGATGGCGACTCTGTTGTATGTTCGAGCGTGTGATGCATTCGGGTATATTTCCGCTAGCTTCAAGGTTCCACTGGAGAATACATGTTATTTCTAGATTAAAAATTATGTTCTTTCAGGATTAAGAGATATACCATTTGATAGAAGTGATTCGATAAATCCATACAAGTATTTAGAAAAATTAAAAGATACATGTTCATTGTGTAGTTCAACTAGAATATCTGAAAGTAACAGATGACTACAATTATTTGTGATAACTTGGTTAGGGAGAACTAAAGTCTAGATCGAAGCACTGTCGAGCAAAACATCAACACATGGGTGGAACTAGAGAAATTTTTTTTGGAAAGGTTTTATTCTATAAAAAAAACCGTGGATCGGATGACCAACATAAATGGATTGAGCAAGAAAACTTGAAATCTCTCTATGTCGTATGTAAAAAGTATAAATTAATGTTTAAATATTATCGCTCACATAAACTTGATGATTTAGCGCATGTACAATAATTTACAAAAGAACTTCATGGGTAAACAAGATTACTCTTGGATGCTTTAGCATGAGGATCTATGTTAACCAAGTTTGATATTGTGGTTAAAAAATTGACTGATAACATGGCTCATAATAAGTCTCGCGTGATATCTGATTGTGATGTTAGAAGAAGAGGAAGTATGTCAATTGATACTCAAAATGAATTATTAGCCAGTCACAAACAGATGAAGGCACAATTGAAAGCATTGACTAAATAAACAACATAGATCTAAATGGCACATTATCAGGTAAAACAAGTGCAACAAACCCCTATATATGACTATTATGGAGAAGATCACAAAAGTGGAAAATGTAACTCAATATGACACATGGAAGAAGAAGTCAATTGTAAGGGAAATTTTCACACAAAAAAAGCTCATTCTCAAACACATACACACATTCTTAGAGAAATCATCCAAACATCAGATGGAGTGATAATTATGGTCAATGGCCTAATCAAGGGTAGGAATATCAAAAAATGTATTACATTTAGCATCCAAAGCCTTCACAACATTAATACTCAAATCAATAATTTGTACCAAAATTAGTAACAACAATAATTCAATCAACAACAATTGTATCATAATCAACAACCATCATCAAAACAGTACTATCGACTGCTTCACCTAATACAACAACAAATGTACTTGAATGATCACCACCACAAACAACTTCCAGAGCACAATCATCAACTTAATCAGACGAGAAAACCTTTTCAAACATATAAGGACTTGAATCAGTTCATATAGTCATCACAAGAAAGCTTCATTAACTCATTTGTTATGGTGATGGGAGACTTGAGTATCATAAATGTTTTGTGTACCTAACAGGGTGTTGTTAAGTGATACTAAAGTAAAATCTACCACCTGTAGCAGTGCAATCCCAAGAAGATCAATAAATGAAGAAGGAATAACAAATGACTCAATATTACCACCTTACATATGCCTTAGGTCTCATGAGTTGGATGAAAGACACATCCTCTAGATTCCTAACAAACCCTCAAATCATGGAACCCTCTTTTAGGGAAGTCGTGAATGACTACCTCCAAATAAACCTTAAACCTGATGCTTATGAGAGATTTGGGATGAGTGAAAACATGAAATTTTTCTTTAAAAGACAAAGAAAGTTTATTATTGCAAGGGAAAGGACAGTGGCTGCTGAGTTTGAGCAAAGATATAAAGCTAATTTGAACTTATCCTCTCCTAAATGATCTAAACCAGATGTGATTTGATCTTGTCACTCTAGATTCCGTTTTATCTTTTAGTTTTATTTTACGTAGTTTTTATTTCTTTTAGTTTATTTTCAAACATTTTTTTTATATTTTGTTTTTCATTTTATATTGGTGTTTATAAGTGTCGCTCCCCGGATTTCCCGAATCCAAGTACAAACGCGAAAAAGAGTGGCGAGAAAAAAAAGAGTAGAGTCGCCAGCTATGTACTTTTATCCCAAGAGAAGGGAAAGGTAGTACTGCATAACCAAGAGGGAACGGATAAAACAAAGTCTCGAACCAGAGAAAACTGAGTAAGGGGGCCGGTTACGTGAAGGGAAGGTTATCGCATCCCTTCACGTCTGTGGTACTCCACAGGATCCACGTTTGCTATTTATGTCTAAAGTGTGTGTATAAAAAGTCATATATGCAATGCAAAAGAGAGAAAATCAAAGTAGGGAAAAGAAAAAGTTATTGCTCGCACAGGCCCTACCCTGCTGCATACGTATCTCGAGAAGGATTGAGAATCAGAGCACCGTAGCTCGGCTGACCTATTTATTTGTGTTGTGTTTTTTTTAGGTGACCGACATTACTAAGCAATCTATCGGATGCTCGACCTTTGGAGACTTACTCGCTTGTAGTAGAAGGAGTTAACGTGTTCTTAGGAGAAGAAAAATCAATGAGTTTGTTTGTGTTTTAGGAATGCTCATGCAAAAAGGAAGTCCTAGACGAAGGAACCGTGCTACCTTAATTGACATGCAAACGAGAGACTATACGAAGCCTAGCAATCCTATGGGGAGACGATCACACCACACAAAAAACATATAACATGAAGTAAACACGCCAACAAGGGGGGTTCAAACATACATGGGTAGGGCTTTAGTCAAGAGGGGTCATATCAACCTCGACAAACAAGCCATGGGAAGGTAATCAAATGGGCTCTTAACCACTGACATTGAACGTCAGGGTGAGCAGATCAAAAGGGTAATGAGGATACGACCCCATAGCTCTTAACCCTGGACAGGGTGAACTCATGACAAAAAGTGGGCATTCAGAAAGATGGAACCCTCTCCACTGACTGACCGGACAAAAGATCTTGGGCTTTTGTTCTGAAGCATCGACACGTAGTGCGAGCATAAAGAATGACACACTGAATAACGGGGGATTGACTACTAATCCCTTTTATCCGTCAATTGCCTCTTCATGGAGGTCTTTAGCACTGGTGCCTCCTTTTGGAGGTCTTTGAGTACAAAAGTAAACACACAAAAACATTGCCTCCTATCGAGGTCTTCCAGCTTAAGAAAGCGGTAAAATACGGGAAAGATGTAAAAGGGATCAAAAGATCTACCACACGGATAAAGATCCGAAGTAACATCAACTAAAGAAACAAGAAACCCAGAGATCTCTCAAGCTAGCACCATCAAAGAAAGTAAGTCAGCAAGGCAATCAGAATAAATCTCCACAATGGTATCCCACAAATAAAGTGGAATACCAAGCAAGCTATCTCTTCAAGAGTCCCATGAGCCCTCACAAAAACTCAACAAACAGGTTAGAGAAACAAGATGGGGTGCAATCAAGAGTTGCACCAAACAGAAGAATCATAGCAACCACATGAATCATGCTGTTAAAGTTCACGAAAAAACTCACAAAAAGCAACCGAGGGTAGGAGGCCTAAACCTCTTGTCGAACAAATGCATCAAAAGGGTATCAAAACTCAAAGTCAGGGGGCAAAGATCCACACATCAAGATATAATATACATACTAAAACATGTGCCTGGATGCAATAGAAAACATGTCATAACAAACACAAAACAGATTGGAGAGCAAACAGAGAAAACAGCTACTGTCGCGATCGCTACTGCTTCGCTTAGCGAAGGCTTAGTGAAGCTTCGCTGCAGGCTCGCCTAGCGATGGGCTAGCGAATGCCTACGGGTTCTGGATTCTTCATTGATAACAGTACGATTTCAGAAACCCCAAATACGATGATGCTCATTTCAGAAACTGAGTGATCAAACATTCAAGATATTATTCTACACATTCATGCACATCTAAACCCATATGCAAAACCTAACGATACCCGCTCTTCCAAATTTACCCATAATACCTCATACATTCAGAAAATTCAAATTGAAAGCATAAAGTAATGGAAATAGGGCAAACCTGATTGGAGAGATCGAATGAAATTGAATTGCCCGGTTGGGTTTGCAAAACAATCTTATGGTTTGTGTGAGAAGGAAGTGAAAAGTGTGTGAGTCAGAGTGAGAGTGAGTTTTTTCTCTTCAGTGTCTGGAGTCTGCTCTGAATTATGTTAGCTCTTCTCTTCTTCTCTTCTTTTTCTCTTTTTTTTCTAGGGTTTTGTTACACTGAAATTTTAGAATTTATAACCCGATTTTCGTGGCTTTGTGGGCTCAAATGAGAGAGGTCCAAGTCCATGACTTTCTGTTATATATTTTTTTTTATTTCCAAAACGCGTGGGTTTCGCCTAGCGAGCATGACAGCTCAGGAACAGAATTTTGCTCCTTCCAGATTAGCGTTTTGAATGATGAATAGACCCCATTTGAACATGTTGGAAGTAACTCAAGTCATTCCCTTGTGTTGACTGATCACCCAGATAGAACCCACAAAGCGTCTTGGATGATATTCAAGCTTCTTGGATCTGATTCTGATTGACATGATGAAATGCAATATGAAATGTTTAAATGACCTGAAAATGAATGCATGAATGAGGGGGGCAAATTTGAGGTGCTACAGCTGCCCCTATTCAATCAACTGTGAACCTGAACGGATGAAAGCAGCGGCTATCAGACTTTCAAGGTAAATAGGGATTGAATACCAAAAGAACCGGAGAATTTGCACTCTGTAGGTGACGAATCAAAGAAAGCGATGCCATTTACCGATGGCGGCTTCGAAAGCAAATTTGATATTTACCGATATCAAGGAAAGCGAGGCCATTTACCGATGGCGGTTTCAAAACAGATTTGATATTTACCGATATCAAAGAAAGCGAGGCCATTTACCGATGGCGGCTTCAAAACAGATTTGATATTTACCGATATCAAAGAAACCGAGGCCATTTACCGGTGGCGGCTTCAAAACAAATTTGATATTTACCGATATCAAAGAAAGCGAGGCCATTTACCGATGGCGGCTTCAACACAGATTTGATATTTACCGATATCAAAGAAAGCGAGGCCATTTACCGATGGCGGCTTCAAAACAAAATTGATATTTACCGATATCAAAGAAAGCGAGGCCATTTACCGATGGCGGCTTCACTGGGGAGGAAAATGATGTTTGTAAATGAAACGAGACCAGACATTTACCGATGACTGGGAAGGAACTCGACGTTTACCGACATCGAACAATGATGTTTATAAGTGAAACGAGACCAGACATTTACCGATGACTGGGAAGGAACTCGATGTTTACCGACATCGAACAATGATGTTTACAAACACCAAAAAAAGGATACGTTTATGAAACGAAACCATTTACCGATGGCGAAAATGAAATACTCGATATTTACGGATAGCGAATCTGCTGGGGAATCTTGAACGAAAAAACCATTTACCGATGGTTAACAAGCATCTGATGTTTATCGACATCGAATCAATGATGTTTACCGACACCAAAAAAAGGAAGGACACACACGGGTGTTGACAAAACGGTTTTTGTAGACACCATGAGAGACATGCCATTTACTGATGGCCAACGATTGGAATTCGACGCTTATCGACATCGAAAGATGATGTTCACCGACATCAAAGAAAGCACAGACATTTACGGGGATCAACACGACACTTACCGGTACCGCAAGGATGATATTTACATATGTCAAAATAAGGCAGACACTTGTCGGGGACTAAATCGGAAGGGAATCAAGCTTTCCTTTCACGGACTGGTGAGAAAATAAATCTTGCTGGGATTATCGATTCTGAATGTTGACAAGAGCAACTGCTACAAATGTGTTATACTGATGTGAAAAAGTGATCTGTCTCTGCTGGGGATAAGATCCAATCTGGTTTAATGCATGTATGCATATGTTTGAATTTTTCATGGCGTAATGCTCCATACTAAATGGAAATGCTACGCGACTTGAGAATGTGAATGCAAATGATGATTACTACATGCAAGATGCAAAGGGAGGAACTCTCCTGCTGGGGAAAGCAAATAATCACTTTACTGAGCACACAATTTCTGATTTGATCTACCAACTCTGTGGGGACATACAGCAATTCTGCTGAGGATACTTACTGATCTGACATTCTCGGAACGATAGAGAAACCAACTCAACTGGGGAGTCACTTGTTGGGAAAACACCAACCTCTCGACCATGCTGGGGAAACAAATTCTGAACTCGAGTTAGACGACCCAACTTCCTTACACGACTGGACAGTGTTGAAACAACAGGGTCTTCCTTCGAACAAACTTTGGCTCATCTGCTTTAGCCATCAATCAAAGATAGTAACTTGCAAAACGGCAAGACATACATGCCCCAAGGGATCGTATGGATAAAATATACTCAAGTGTACTCAACATTCAAAATGATTTTCAGATGTCTTATCTTTCTGCACGTCATTGTCTAGCCTTCATGTTTTTAGATGCAATGTTTATCAAAAATTCGGATGTTTTTTGCAAACAAAACAGTAGAATAAAAAACAAGAGAGCAATTTGACTGAATAACGACTTTTATTGATTGAAAATGGCCTATAAAGGCAAATACATCAGGAAGCAATTCCTAGGAAGAGGTAATTTTGCCAAAAAAGGAAATAAACTATCCTATTGGCAATGTGAACACGGCATTCCACTATTTTCCAATTCTGTTATGACTCATAGATCTTCAATTTCCCCCAAATTCTTTGCTTTTTGAGAACAGTGATTGGACCGATCATATCCTTCAAGATGGTAGACACTGAAACGCGGTGAAGTACAGATAACTCAGACTGTAGTCTTCGCTTTAATCCCTCTTTTGCCTGGACCGCCTTTTCAGGTTTTCAATCCACCGGGATACCCATTTTTGCCTAAGCCGCCTTTGCAGGTTTTCGACTTACCGGGTGTACATATTATTTTTATTCTTTATTCCTAAATTTTACCCGAACCTTTTTCTTTTCTTTTTCTCTTGGTTCGCCGGGATGCCCTTTTTTGCCTGGACTTTCTTTTTTTGTCCAGCGGGTCAGTTTATGCGAAGTATTTTTTGACTACATCTGAATTCACAAGAGACGGAAAATCTTCACCATCCATAGTTGTAAGCATCAAGGTTCCACCAGAAAATACCTTTTTAACAACATATGGACCTTCATAATTCGGAGTCCACTTGCCCCTGTTATCTGTACTGGGAGGAAGGATCCTTTTCAAAACTAAGTCACCTACCTGATAGCTTCGAGGACGCACTTTCTGATCAAAGGCCTTCTTCATCCTTCTCTGATATAGTTGTCCATGGCACACAGCTGCTAATCGTTTTTCCTCAATTAAATTTAACTCATCAAGCCTGGCTCGAACCCACTCAGCCTCGTCAAGTTTTACATCCATCATCACCCTCAAAGAAGGGATCTCAACTTCTACTGGCAAGACTGCCTCCATGCCATACACAAGTGAAAACGGAGTGGCCCCGGTTGACGTACGCACTGAGGTACGATACCCATGCAAAGCGAAAAGCAACATCTCATGCCAATCCTTGTACGTCATCTGATACGGTGAACTGACTTTGTGTTTTTGCTTTGAAACGCAATGTTATGGATACCAAGAGTCGCCACCGACTTTTCTTTTATCCAATAAGGAAAGGAGGAAAAGAATAGGAAAGACCTTGATTAGATTTTGAGTTCGGGAGGTACATTATACAAAGGGAAGGTGTTAGCACCCTTTGTATCCATGGTTATCCATGGGCTCTTAATTGCTTAACTCACTTATGTTTTCCTTGTTTGAGAAAGTGTTTGAGAAATGTGGTGTGTTTAGAAAATATTTTGAAAGGAGAGTTTAACTTTGTAATGATTCTTGTACGAATGTATACAAAGTGTTTATCTCGTTTGATTTTGAAAGATGTTTAGAAAAATATAACTCGGCGATGATTCTGGGGCGAATGTATACCAAGTGGTGATTTTCTAAAAGATGTTTTGAAAAGTGTGAGGTGTGAAAAGTATTTTAAGCTGTGAGCAAGCCTTTAAGAGTTATACCTAACCAAGGTCTTTATAGGTATTTCCTATCCTTATGAGGGTAAAATTGTCCTTACTATTGAGAAGTAAGTAGTCTTATCCTTTGGATGTAAAGGGACATCGTGGGGTCGTCGATTGGTCATTGAAGGCAACATTTGTAAGGATACCTTAGCATTCGAAGGGACAATCATCATTTAATCGTAGGCTACAACGAAGGGTCATCGAGGGACAAAGTCATATATTCGAAGGCAACATTCGAGGGACAAGGTTTATCTCGTAGGGACATCGACCTTTTGATCGAAGGAACTATGACTTATCTGTTTAGGGACGATGATGATTTAATCGAAAGGGTCTTTGCTAAGGGTATCCCCACATTCGCGGGACATGACCGTAATATCGTAAGGCAACAAAGAGAGGGATAAGATCACGTATTCGAAGGCAATGTAATTAACCAAGTAATCAGAATAGATCTCCACGATGATATCCACGGATAAAGTGGAATGCCAAGCTATTCCTCCAAGAGTCATGTGAGCCCTTACAAAAACTCAGCAAACATGTTAGAATAATGGGATGGGGTGCAAGCAAGAGTTGCACCGAACAAAAGAATCATAGCAATAATAGTGTAGGCAAACAGCGTGCAAATGCAATAGAAAACATGTCAAACAAGTACATAACAGATCAGAATGCAAACAGAAAAAAAATCAACTACTGTCATGTTCGCTACTGCTTCGCCTAGCGAAGGCCTGGCGAACCCTCGCTACATGTTCGCTTAGCGAGGTGCTAGCGAACGACTGCGGGTTCTGGGTCCTTCTTTGATAACAGTACGATTTCAGAAACCCCAAACCCTATGGCATCCATTACAGAAATTACATGATCGAATATTCAAAGTATTATTTTACACATTTATGCGTATCTAAATCCACATGCAAAACCTAACGATATTCGCCTTTCCAGATTCAACCATAATGCCTCATACATTTAGAAATTTCAAATTGGGAGCATAGAGCAGTGGGAATAGGGAAAACCTGATTGGAGGGATCGGACGAAGTTGAGTTGCACCGTTGGGTTTGCAGAGCAATCTTAGGGTTTATGCCTGATAGGGTTGGTGGAGGTAACCTTTGTGCAGATGAGTTCTCTGAATTAGCTTCTAGGGTTTTCTCCGTTGTTTTTTTGATCTCCCCCCTTTTTTCAAATGAAGTTCTGGAATTTATAGCTGATTTTTTGTGTCTTGGTGGGCTCAGAATGAGGGCAATTCAGGCCCAAAATATTCTGGTATATCCGTAGGCTCGCTAGGCGAGCGAAGTAGCGAAGGGTTCGCTAGGCGAGCACTCAGCGAGGTTCTAGCAAACACTTCCAGACTTGGATAAAAGCATAGCTAGTACTTACTCGCTAGGCGAGCAGCTAGCGAGCAGGTAGCGAGCATTCCAGTAGCAAAATCAACAAGGTTCGCTGGAGCAAAGGAGGAAGCGTAGGCTTCACCTAGCGAAGGTTTTGCTCGCCTAGAGAGCATGGCAGTTCAGGTCATCTTCTGGATTTGGTGGCCTGTGCGCTGGATCTTTGTTCCTTTGAGATTAATGTTTTGAAAAATGACTAGACCCCATTTGAATCTGTTGAAAGTATCATAAAAATTAACAGACAAATTTTGGGGTATGACAACTTCCCCTGTTCAATACTCTTAAACCGAGAGAATTAGAATGGTATGTACGCCACTCGTGATCTGGAGGTGGAAGATTATTGAACACTTAGAATGCCCCGAAAATTTGCATTTGTTAATTGAAAGATAGTCTTGATGGAGATGGGCTTAAAGATGCCATCCAGAAAGTCTGATGATGAGAGATTCAAAGTGTGTCGTATATTAGACCATATCTGAAGACATGGGTGTCACACTGAGTCATACGCTAGACCGTATAATGAGTCATCCATTAGGTGATATTAGGGTGAGCTGAACCTGATGAGGTAAGGATCAAAATGGGTCATACGCTGGACCGTATCTGAGTTGCAGAATGAGTCGTCCATTAGGTTGGCGACTTCACTGGGGATGAAAGATCAGAATGGATCATACGCTAGATCGTATCTGAGTTGCAGAATGAGTCGTCCGTTAGGCTGTATTTGGAGAAATAAGGATCAGAATGAATCGTACACTAGATCGTATCTGAGTAGCAGAATGAGCCGTCCATTAGGCTGTATCTGAGATAAAAAAAAGTAGTCGCACGCTGGACTACATTTTAGAATGTACCGTACGCTAGGTAGTATCTGAGTAGCAGAATGAGTCGTCCGTTAGGTTGTATCTGGAGAAATAAGGATCAGAATGGATCATACGCTAGATCGTATCTGAGTAGCAGAATGAGCCATCCGTTAGGCTGTATTTGGAGAAATAAGGATCAGAATGGATCATACGCTAGATCGTATCTGAGTAGCAGAATGAGCCATCCGTTAGGCTGTATCTGGAGAAATAAGGATCAGAATGGATCGTACGCTAGATCGTATCTGAGTAGCAGAATGAGCCATCCGTTAGGCTGTATCTGGAGAAATAAGGATCAGAATGGATCGTACGCTAGATCGTATCTGAGTAGCAGAATGAGCTATCCGTTAGGCTGTATTTGGAGAAATAAGGATCATAATGGATCGTACGCTAGATCGTATCTGAGTAGCAGAATGAGCCATCTGTTAGGCCGTATCTGATGATAAAAGGGGTAGTCATACACTAGACTACATTTCAAATGTACCGTACGCTAGGCAGTATCTGAGGGGATGAATATCCAAATGGGTCGTACGCTATACCGTATTGGGACAATTGAAGGAGCCATGCGTTAGGCTGAATCAGAATGAGCCGTACGTTAGGCTATATCTGATAATATTTGTATATGTTGTATTTGCAATAAATGTCTGGGATGGGCTTAAAGATGCCATCATTAGGAGGATATCAGAATGCTTGTCAGAATGAATATTCATATGGATTATATCTGAAAGATGTATCTGAATCTTGAATGTAATCGATAAAGATATCCGTCTGAATGAATCTTTATTTTGACTATATCAGGAGGATAATTAACTTGGAAAAAAAAAGAGTTAGCCTCATGCCATGTCATGATGCATGAGATGTTTTATGCTCTTGAAAATAAATGCGAACATTGCATGCATGTATATGCTGTGAAATGATGCATGAATGAATTATGCGTCTGAAATTTTTTGCCATGGGAAAATAAATCCCGATATTCTGGTTGGAGATATTTGTATTGATGACCCTTTCTTAGCTGGGGATATTTGATTTCTGTCTGATGGTAGAAATATTCAACAGAACCTGACTGGGGATAAAAGAGATGACCAGTCTGTCTAGTAGTGCCAATTTCTTCTGGGAATAACTGGTTTTGCTAGGGAATAGGATTTGCAACCGGATTTGTTAGAACGCATGGTTAAACCTTATCCTTGATCCTAAAGTCTTTTAGTAATTGCTATTTCTATTTTATGCATGTATTTTCGGTAAACATCAATCATATTCAAATGCATATATTAATTCGAATTAAATCAATGGACGTTTATACAAACAAAACGGAGAAAGTAAAAAAAAAGTATCTTTTTGGAAATAAAATTGTATTGATTTTGAAAGAGGGCCTATAAACAAGCAATTTTAATACACGGAGACAGAAATCCTAGTAAGAGGAAATTGTCAAGAAAGCAAAGAACAAACAGCTATGAAAAAAGTCCTATTGATTTTAATTCTACTACTGCTATTATGTCTTCAAGCATCTCATCTCTTGCTGTCGGATAGAAGTGATTGGCTTGTTCAGTCTCTTTGACTTTGGTGAAGCTGACCGAGAACGGGACATAGTCATACGCTTTAATCCCTAATTTTTGCCTGGACCGCCTTTTCAGGTTTTCAGTCCACCAGGATACCCTTTTTTGCCCAAGCCGCCTTTTCAGGTTTTCGACTTGCCGGGTGTACATTTTTATATGTTTATCCCTAATTTTTGCCCGAACCCTTTTGGTTCGCCGGGATGCCCTTACTTTTGCCTAGATACGTCGACCTAGCGGGTCTCTTTTATGCGTAGTATTTTTTAACTATGTCCGCGTTCACGGGATGCGGGAAATCTTCGCCATCCATTGTAGCAAGCATCATGGCTCCACCAGAGAATACCTTCTTAACTACAAATGGCCCTTCGTATATGGGAGTCCATTTGCCTCTAGGATCACCTTGTGGTAGAATGATACGCTTTATCACCAAGTTGCCAATTTGATACACCTGTCTCTTGACTTTTTTATTAAATGCCTGGGTCATGCGCTTCTGATATATCTGCCCATGACAAACAGCCGCAAGTCTCTTTTCATCAATCAAATTTATCTGATCGAGTCGGGTCTGAATCCATTCATCTTCATCTAAGCCTGCATCTTTCATAATTCTTAGAGAGGGGATCTGAACTTCCACTGGTAAAACGGCTTCCATTCCGTAGACTAAAGAGAAAGGAGTTGCCCCTGTCGAAGTGCGTACTGAAGTGCGATAACCATGAAGAGCAAATGGTAACATCTCATGCTAGTCTTTGTATGTTACTGTCATCTTTTGTATAATCTTCTTAATATTCTTATTAGCAGCTTCTACGGTGCCATTCATCTTTGGTCGGTACGGAGAAGAGTTATGGTGTTTTATTTTGAACTGCGTGCAGAGTTCAGTAATCATCTTGTTGTTCAAATTAGTACCATTATCAGTGATAATTCTTTCAGGGGTGCCATACCGACAAATAAGACTATTATTGATGAACCGTGCCACCACATTCTTGGTGACAGAAGCAAATGAGGCTGCCTCTACCCACTTCGTAAAGTAATCAATAGCAACAAGAATGAAACGATGTCCATTAGAAGCAGTAGATTTAATCTCTCCAATCATATCAATGCCCCACATTGCAAAGGGCCAAAGGGCTGTCAACACGTTCAACGGAGCAGGAGGTACATGTACTTTGTCCGCCTAGATCTGGCACTTGTGACAAGTTCTGGAGTGATGGTGGCAATCAGCTTCCATGGTAGACCAATAATACCCTGATCTCAGAATCTTCTTGGCCATCGTATCTCCACTAGAATGAGTCCCAAAAATACCGTCATGCATGTCTTCCATAATCTTTTCTGCTTCCTTTTTATCCACAGCGAAGCAAAGTCGAATCATGATTACGTTTGTATAATACTCCATTACTCAAAATGAATTTTGCGGAGAACTTCCTCAGAAATTTTCTGTCATTGATGGATGCCCCTTCAGGGTATTCCTGAGTTTCTAAATATTATTTTACTTCGTGGAACCAAGGTTTCTCTTCTACTTCATCAGCATTAAGTTCATAACAATATGCTGGTTCATCTAATCGTTCAATGGTGATCATGGGAGCTTCATTGTCCCATCTGACTCTGAACATAGATGACATGGTAGCCAATGCGTCTGCCAACTGATTCTCTTCTCGTGGAATATGTTCGAATGTAATCTCTTCAAAGTATGGGATTAATGTCAACACCCGCTCTCGATAAGGGATGAGATTCGGATGTTTAGTGTCCCATTCTCCTTTGATCTGACTGATTACTAAGGCTGAGTCTCCGTACACACTCAAAAACTTGATTCTCAGGTCTATAGCAGCTCTGAGTCCCAAAATACATGCTTCATACTCAGTCATATTATTGGTACAATCAAAACATAGTCTAGCAGTGAAAGGCGTATGGCAACCCTTGGGAGAAATAATTACAACACCAACACCATTATCTAATGCATTAGAAGATCCATCAAAAACCATAGTCCATCGGGATCCCAGTTCGGATCCTTCATCCAGTCCAGGTTCTTCATAATCAGTAACAAGCATAACATCCTCATCAGGGAACTCAAAATTCATAGATTGGTAATCATCAACCGCTTGATGAGCCAAATGATCAGCTAACACGCTTCCTTTGATTGCTTTCTGGGTAGTATACTGGATATCATACTCTGTTAAAATCATCTGCCATCTTGCTATCCTTCCGGAGAGAGCAGGTTTCTCAAATATATATTTGATAGGATCCATCTTAGAAATCAATAAAGTGGTATGATTCAACATATACTGTCTTAGTCGGCGAGCAGCCCAAGCCAAAGCACAACAAGTTTTCTCAAGCAGTGAGTATCTTGTTTCACAGTCGGTAAAATTTTTGCTAAGGTAGTATATTGCATGCTCTTTTTGACCAGACTCGTCATGTTGCCCCAGCACACACCCCATTGAATTTTCTAACACGGTCAAATACATGATTAGAGGTCTTCCTTCAACTGGTGGCATCAGAATTGGAGGTTCTTGGAGATACTTCTTGATTTTGTCAAAAGCTTCTTGACATTCATCATTCCATATTATCTCTTGATTTTTCCTCAGTAATTTGAAGATGGGTTTGCAAGTAGCAGTCAAATGGGAGATAAATCGGGCAATGTAATTCAAGCGTCCCAAGAAACCTCTGACTTCTTTATTTGTACGGGGAACTGGCATTTCTTGAATAGCTCTCACCTTAGCCGGGTCAACCTCAATTCCTTTACCACTGACAATAAAGCCCAAGAGTTTACCGGATCTTACTCCAAAGGTGCATTTGTTCGGGTTCAATCTCAACTTGTATTTCTTCAACCTCTCAAACAGTTTGTATAAATGATCGAGATGTTCTTCTTCAGTATGAGATCTGGCTATCATGTCATCCACATATACCTCTATTTCATGATGGATCATATCATGGAACAAAACCACCATAGCACGCTGGTATGTTGCCCCTACATTCTTTAAATCGAGTGGCATTACTTTGTAACAGAAAGTGCCCTATTGCGTCACAAATGTAGTTTTCTCCATGTCTTCAGGTGCCATCTTAATCTGGTTATAACCTGAGAATCCATCCATGAATGAGAATACCTTGTGTTGAGCGGTGTTATCTACCAGAACATCAATGTGCGGAAGTGGAAAGTCATCTTTGGGACTTGCTTTATTCAAATCTCTATAATCTACACACATTCGCACCTTACCATCCTTCTTTGGCACTGGTACCACATTAGCAACCCATTGAGGATAAGAAGTAACAGCTAGAAAACCTGCATCAAATTGGTTCATAACCTCGGCTTTGATTTTCTCAGACATTTCAGGACGCATGCGACGAACCTTTTGCTTAACAGGATGACAATCTTCCTTCATCGGCAAACGATGTACTACTATATCAGTATCCAGTCCTGGCATGTCTTTATAAGACCAAGCAAAAATCTATACATAGTCACGTAACATCTGAATCAATCTCTCTTTGACACTGTTTTCCAAGCCTGCTCCTATTTTGACTTCTTTCTTGTCTACTTCAGTACCCAGGTTTACAATTTCAATTGATTCTCATGCGGCTGAATAGTCTTTTCTTCTTGCAGTAATAGTCTGGCAAGATCTCCAGGTACTTCGCAATCTTCCTCACTTCCATCCTCGGCTTGGTAGATCGGATTTTCAAAGGCATAATTAACAGTAGCAGAATTATTATCGACAAGATCCAGAGTGGATATGGATCTGCAATTGGTTATGTGAGTGTGTGTAAGAAAACATAGCTTATTTGAAGGATGACAGGAAAGATAAAGAGCGCAATATTTGAATGCACAAGGTCCATCGATTTATTGAATGTGAATATGCTTATGAAAATGACAAAACCCTTGAAAAATTAGCTATTGTGCCCCGGGTATAGACACAATGCTTTAAGAAGAAAATTACAAAATTTAAAACACTAAAATAGCAATAACAATTACTCCTGACTAAAGGAAATCGGGATAGTGTCTTCAACCTTCCAATTATTGAGTCTGTCACCAATTGTTGGGAAAATCCAGCTATCCAAGTCGCAATCGCTATCAGCATCTTCTACAGCATTAACAGTCTTGTCATGATTAGGCAGAGGAGCAGTGATGACGTTAGGAGTCTCCGGAGGATCAAAATCAATCTCTCCGGCGTCGATCATATCCTGAATCTTATTCTTCAACAACCAACAATCGTTTGTATCATGCCCGGGGCTATCAGAGTGATATGCACACCTGGAATTAGGATTATAACAAGGAGAAGTAGTGTTGGGATTTGCAGGAGGATCTCTAAGGGTAATTAAATTTTCCTTTAGCATACCCTGCAGTGCTTGTGCTAAAGTCATATTGATCTTGGTAAACTGCCTTCTTGGCCTGTCTTGTCTGTGTTGGAAGTTTTGAGATGGTGGTGCTGCAATCGTAACTGCTCCAACAGTATGGTCACGATTTTTCTTGTTATGATGTTATGATGTTATGATGTCATGATGTTATGATGTTATGATGTTATGATGTTATGATGTTATGATGTTATGATGTTATGTAAGTACAAACAAGTCACACCGCAATTATTCCTAGGTTTTAAGGCTTGCATGAGTTCCATAGGTAAGTACCCTCCCCCTGAAGTTTGGTTGGTTCAACCTGTCCTAGAATAGTAACCGGGTTCTAGAAGGATCTCAAATCATCGACCTTTCCTTAAGTCCACTTCAGTGCAACACCAAGCGGTTGACCAAAGTTTCCCTAAAGTCCAATCTCAAAGAGTGTAGTATCGAGTATCAACCAACCCCAGTCGAAACCGAAGTCAGTTATCTCACTACTTTCTAATGGCTAGGATGAGTCAATTAGGTTTCTAAAGGTCTGGTTAATGCTTTGATGACACCACGCAGACGCCAAATTTTTCCTCAAGTAAACATGAGGAACATCAGGACATCCAAAGTGTCACATTAACCGTAGCCATAATTTTAACCATTCCAGTATACGCCGGACAATCGCGGTGATCTCTTGCTACTTACCTAAGGTACACTAGATCCGGGTGTAGGATCCTTCACTCAAGCATAGAATACCCAAACAAACCCTTAAAAGTAAATCAGACAAAGAAACAATTCGAAAACATAAGTGATCTTATCTTTAAGGTAACCTCTCTTTTTAAAAATGTTCCCAGCAGAGTCGCCAATTCTGTGATACGGTGAACTGACTTTGTGTTTTTGCTTTGAAACGCAATGTTGCGGATAGCAAGAGTCGCCACCGACTTTTCTTTTATCCAATAAGGAAAGGCGGAAAAGAACAGGAAAGATCTTGATTAGATTTTGAGTTCGGGAGGTACATTATACAAAGGGAAGGTGTTAGCACCCTTTGTATCCATGGTTATCCATGGGCTCTTAATTGCTTAACTCACTTATGTTTTCCTTGTTTGAGAAAGTGTTTGAGAAATGTGGTGTGTTTTGAAAATATTTTGAAAGGAGAGTTTAACTTTGTAATGATTCTTGTACGAATGTATACAAAGTGTTTATCTCGTTTGATTTTGAAAGATGTTTAGAAAAATATAACTCGGCGATGATTCTGGGGCGAATGTATACCAAGTGGTGATTTTCTAAAAAATGTTTTGAAAAGTGTGAGGTGTGAAAAGTATTTTAAGCTGTGAGCAAGCCTTTAAGAGTTATACCTAACCAAGGTCTTTATAGGTATTTCCTATCCTTAGGAGGGTAAAACTGTCCTTACTATTGAGAAGTAAGTAGTCTTATCCTTTGGATGTAAAGGGACATCGTGGGGTCGTCGATTGGTCATTGAAGGCAACATTTGTAAGGATACCTTAGCATTCGAAGGGACAATCATCATTTAATCGTAGGCTACAACGAAGGGTCATCGAGGGACAAAGTCATATATTCGAAGGCAACATTCGAGGGACAAGGTTTATCTCGTAGGGACATCGACCTTTTGATCGAAGGAACTATGACTTATCTGTTTAGGGACGATGATGATTTAATCGAAAGGGTCTTTGCTAAGGGTATCCCCACATTCGCGGGACATGACCGTAATATCGTAAGGCAAAAAAGAGAGGGATAAGATCACGTATTCGAAGGCAATGTAATTAACCAAGTAATCATAATAGATCTCCACGATGATATCCACGGATAAAGTGGAATGCCAAGCTATTCCTCCAAGAGTCATGTGAGCCCTTACAAAAACTCAGCAAACATGTTAGAATAACGGGATGGGGTGTAAGCAAGAGTTGCACCGAACAAAAGAATCATAGCAATAATAGTGTAGGCAAACAGCGTGCAAATGCAATAGAAAACATGTCAAACAAGTACATAACAGATCAGAATGCAAACAGAAAAAAAATCAACTACTGTCATGTTCGCTACTGCTTCGCCTAGCGAAGGCCTGGCGAACCCTTGCTACATGTTCGCTTAGCGAGGTGCTAGCGAACGACTGCGGGTTCTGGGTCCTTCTTTGATAACAATACGATTTCAGAAACCCCAAACCCTATGGCATCCATTACAGAAATTACATGATCGAATATTCAAAGTATTGTTTTACACATTTATGCGTATCTAAACCCACATGCAAAACCTAACGATATTCGCCTTTCCAGATTCAACCATAATGCCTCATACATTTAGAAATTTCAAATTGGGAGCATAGAGCAGTGGGAATAGGGAAACCCTGATTAGAGGGATTGGACGAAGTTGAGTTGCACCGTTGGGTTTGCAGAGCAATCTTAGGGTTTATGCCTGATAGGGTTGGTGGAGGTAACCTTTGTGCAGATGAGTTCTCTGAATTAGCTTCTAGGGTTTTCTCCGTTGTTTTTTTTATCTCCCCCCTTTTTTCAAATGAAGTTCTGGAATTTATAGCTGATTTTTTGTGTCTTGGTGGGCTCAGAATGAGGGCAATTCAGACCCAAAATATTTTGGTATATCCGTAGGCTCGCTAGGCGAGCGAAGTAGCGAAGGGTTCGCTAGGCGAGCACTCAGCGAGGTTCTAGCAAACACTTCCAGACTTGGATAAAAGCATAGCTAGTACTTACTCGCTAGGCGAGCAGCTAGCGAGCAGGTAGCGAGCATTCCAGTAGCAAAATCAACAAGGTTCGCTGGAGCGAAGGAGGAAGCGTAGGCTTCACCTAGCGAAGGTTTTGCTCGCCTAACGAGCATGGCAGTTCAGGTCATCTTCTGGATTTGGTGGCCTGTGCGCTGGATCTTTGTTCCTTTGAGATTAATGTGTTGAAAAATGACTAGACCCCATTTGAATCTGTTGAAAGTATCATAAAAATTAACAGGCAAATTTTGGGGTATGACACGTCACAACCATCTTTTGCACAATCTTCTTAATGTTCTTATTTTCCGCCTCCACAACACCATTCATCTTTGGTCTGTAAGGAGAAGAATTGTGGTGTTCGATCTTAAAGTCTTTGCAAAGCTCTTTCATCATTTTGTTATTGAGATTCGAACCATTATCAGTGATGATTCTCGCAGGAACTCCATAACGACAGATAATTTCTTTCTTAATGAATCGAGCAACCACTTGTCTGGTAACATTGGCATAGGAAGCTGCTTCCACCCACTTGGTAAAGTAATCAATCGCGACTAGGATGAAGCGGTGTCCATTAGAAGCAGTAGGTTCAATCTTTCCAATCATATTGATGCCCCACATCGCGAATGGCCAAGGAGAATTCATAATATTCAAAGGGTTTGGTGGTACATGCACTTTATCTGCATAGATCTGACATTTATGGCACTTCCGAGCGTATTTGAAACAATCAGATTCCATGGTTATCCAGTAATAACTGGCTCTTAACAATTTCTTGGCCATTGCATGACCACCAGCATGGGTACCAAAAGATCCCTCGTGTACCTCCTGCATTAACATGTCTGATTCGTGTCTAACCACGCGTCTGAGCAGAACCATGTCAAAGTTCCTCTTGTACAACACATCATCCTTGTTCAAGTAAAAGCTTCCAGCTAGCCTTCTCAGTATCTTCTTGTCATTCTTTGACGCTCCTTCAGGATACTCTTGGCTTTTGAGGAAATTCTTAATATCATAAAACCACGGCTTCTCATCAATAACAGACTCAGCTGCAAACACATACGCATGCCTCTCGAGTCGATTCACAGCAACGTGTGGTGCATGATTCTGCCAATGAACTTTAATCATGGAAGACAATGTGGCTAAGGCATCAGCCATTTGATTTTCATCTTGGGGTACATGATACAACTTTACTGTCTTGAAGAAAGTCAGGATCCTTCTGGTGTAATCTCTATAAGGAATCAAATGCGGCTGATGAGTACTTCAGTCTCCATTTACTTGGTTAATCACTAGAGCAGAATCTCCATAAATGTTTATAGTTTTGATCCTTAGATCGATGGCTTCCTCAATCCCCATGATATAGGCCTCGTACTCAGCTTCGTTGTTGGTTACTTCAAAAGTCAATCTAGCGGAAAAAGGTATGCGTGCACCTTTAGGATTAATGAGTACTGCCCCAAAACCATTTCCATTCACATTTACCGCCCCATCAAACATCAGTGTCCACTTGTCATCGGGATCCGGTCCTTCCTCGAATAGAGGCTCTTCACAATCTTTCATCTTTAAGTACATGATATCTTCATCGGGGAATTCAAACATCATCGGCTGATAGTCATCAATTGGTTGCTCGGCAAGGTAGTCAGACATAATACTACCCTTGATGGCCTTTTGCAACGTGTACTGGATATCATAGTCTGTCAAAATCATTTGCCAACGAGTCACTCGTCCGGTAAGAGCTGGCTTTTCATAGATATACTTTACTGGGTCCATCTTAGAAATCAACAAGGTAGTATGGTTCAACATATACTGTCTTAGTCGGCGAGCAGCCCATGCCAAAGCGCAGCAAGTTTTCTCGAGCAGCAAATATCTTGTTTCACAGTCGGTAAACTTTTTGCTAAGGTAGTATATTGCATGCTCTTTTCGACCAGACTCGTCATGCTGTCCCAATACACACCCCATCAAATTCTCTGTTACTGAAAGGTACATTATCAGAGGCCTCCCAGGAACTGGAGGTATAAGAATTGGAGGTTTCTGCAAATATTCTTTTATCTTATCAAAAGCTTTTTGATAATCATTGTTCCACCTTGCTTTATCTTTTCTTAGCAATTTGAATATCGGTTCGCACGTAGCTGTTAGGTGAGACATGAACCGCACAATGTAATTCAGCCTCCCTAAGAACCCACGAACCTGCTTTTCCGTTCTTGGTTCAGGCATTTCTTGAATAGCTTTTACTTTCGCTGGATCAACCTCAATCCCTTTCTCACTGACAATGAAACCTAACAGCCTTCCAGATCTCACTCTAAATGTACACTTGTTTGGATTCAGCCTCAGTTTAAACTTTCTCAATCTTTCAAACAACTTTTGCAAGTTTACCAAGTGTTCCTCTTCTGTCTGAGACTTCGCAATCATATCATCCACATACACCTCAGTTTCTTTGTGCATCATGTCATGAAAGAGAGTCGTCATAGCTCTTTGGTAGGTAGCACCGGCGTTCTTCAACCCAAATGGCATTACCTTATAACAGAACGTGCCCCAAGGTGTGATGAATGTCGTCTTCTCCATATCTTCTGGCGCCATCTTGATCTGATTATAGCCAGAAAATCCATCCATGAAAGAGAAAACCGAGGACTGAGCAGTGTTATCGACCAATACATCAATGTAAGGTAATGGGAAGTCATCTTTCAGACTGGCTCGGTTTAAATCTCGGTAATCGACACACATCCTGACTTTACCATCCTTCTTCGGTACGAGTACGATGTTGGCCACCCAAGGGGGATAATTGGTAACTGCTAGAAAACCTGCATCCAACTGTTTCTGAACCTCCTCTTTGATCTTGACAGCCATATCAGGACTAGTTCTGTGAAGCTTCTGCTTTACTGAAGGACAATCTTCTCTGAGAGGTAGCCTGTGCACCACAATATCTGTATCCAAACCAGGCATATCTTGATACGACCATGTGAATACATCCACATATTCTTGCAGCATTTCAATCAGCCATCTCTTGACCTTTTCCTCTAAAGCAGCCCCTATCTTGATCTCTTTCTTTGTGTCCTCAGTACCAAGGTTAATGACTTCCAATTCTTCCTGATGAGGTTGAATGACCTTTTCCTCCTGTCTCAATAGTCTTGCCAATTCTTTGGGGAGTTCACAATCTTCTTCACTCTCCTCTTCGGCTTGGTAAATGGGATTATCGAAGTCATACTGAGCCATAACAGAACTGTTTTTAAGGGAATCCGCAAGATCAATTCTGCACGAACGATGTTTCATGCTTTATTTTAGAAAAGAGTTCAAGAAAGTCACAGAAAAAAACATTGCCATTTTTATGGTTTTGAAAATGAAAGTGAAAACAGAAAGACAGTGAGCAAAAATTTGATTGCAAAACGTCCTTTATTGATGATAATCATTGAAAATTCAAAACATGATGTGGCCTTACAATGAACCTGTAGCGGTGTATTCATCGCTATATGATTTATTGATTAAACCATAAGCAAAGCATACAAAGAATCGAGTCGCCACCGCACTTTTATCTATCCTAAGGAATGGCTAAAAAGCGAACAAAAGCCTAAGAAGTTTTACACATAGAAAACTAATGAAAAGATCAGAGAATCTGGGTAAGGGGTAAATTACGCAATGGGAAGGTGTTAGGCACCCAAAACGTCCTAGGTACTCCTAGGGAGCCCTTTTCACACTTGTTGAATGAAATGTTTATTTGTTTATGACATATTGTGCAAACATGAATGGGATGATGAGAAAAGAATGTACAATTTTTATTGTTTTTGTGTTTAAACGGATGAACCCGTTGCCTACGTACCTTCCATCAAAGGTAAGGATCAAAACGTCGTAGTTCGGCTAAAAGATTTCCAAAAATTTGTGAGTTCATTTTAAAATAAGAGCACTAAGGCTTTTCATTACCAATGGGAGAAAACTCAACCTGAATCAACAATCCACCATGCGAGGACGGCTTCAACATACTAGTGAGGGGTTAACCCTATAATAAGTATGGAAGACTTACAATCAACTCACTAAGGATAAGGTAAGATTTACATCAACCACTATGGTAATTGAAACCTATGGCTAATGTATGAAAACATATTAACAATGGACAAAGCCACAAAACAATTGAATGGGTGAAGTTAATCGATTATGAGTATTCACAAAGTATGGTCAAGATATGATTAGGATTGATTCAAAGAAGTGTTATGAAACGGAGTTTGAAAAGTCAAGGACTTAGGGTCCAGGTTTCTAATTTGAAAAGACATGAAGATGTTTGCACAATAGTTCAAAATTTTGAAGCAAACATGTGAAAAGGTTTAGGACAAAGAGGGTATGGATGATGGAGTGTAAAACTTCCTAGAAGTTCACCTCTTGAAATCATATAGAAGATTATTCAAGTGTGTCCTTTGGAATGAAGCAACAATGCAAGTAAGCAAAATAAAAAGCAAGGTGATACCGGATGCCATCAATGGACTTATACCAATCTCACAAACAAAAGCGGATATCGGATACCAATAAATGGATTTACACCAATCTCCTAAAACAAAACAATGATACCGGATGCCAATAAATGGGCTTACTCCAATCTCACAAACTAAAACAGAACAAAAGGGTGGATACCGGATACCAATAAATGGATTTACACCGATCTCCAAAGAATCAAGACATGGATGTTAGATGCCAATCTATCTGGGCTTACTCTAATCTCCAAAGAAGGATCATAGGAGTACAAATGCCAACAACATGGACTTATAATTGCATCCTCACATACAACAAACAAACAGAAGCACAAAGCTAAGAGGACATGAGTGGCCAATGAAATGGTCTTACACTCAATCCCTTCCAAATCATAGGATCAAAGGCCAAAGAATGGACTTATAGCTGATTCCTCAATGGGCAAACTCAAACAAATCTCAAAGATATGAAATGATGATCATGCAATAATGAACCATTAATGATGATAAATGCACAAAGGCAAACAAGCAAACATGTATCGATGCATCAAGCAATCAATCAAACAAGGTCATTTAGCACACACTATAACCAAGCAATTAGGCTCAAGCAAGGGTTAGACTTAAAAGTCAACTGGAATGGGGTAAGTGGTGCTCTTAACCTTAACATTGAGAGTTAAGGTGAAGCAGATGAAAGGATATGAGGGGTGTGCCTCATTACTCTTATCCCTGGTCAGGGAGAGCATTGAATATCAGAAGGTGTGGGGGTTCAGAAAGTTGGAACTCTCTCCACAAGTTAATGACTCGATAGATCTTGGGTTAAGATCCACAATGCTACAAACATGTAATGTGAGCAAAGGGAAGACACACAGAATAGTAGGAGATGGACTATACATCTCTTCTATCTACCAATTGCCTTATCAAAAGGTCTTTTCCTGCTTGGGGACAAAGATAAACAATCACAAACATTGCCTCTTAAGGAGGACTTCAGACAAGTGTCTGGCCAAGTAACAGGCCAGGTCTTCCAGACTACATGGAGACAAGAGATTCTACCTCAATGCTTAAGCTATCAAGCAAAGCAAAAGCAAGTTCACAATGGAACTATAGCAACTAAGGTACCTGAAATCAATCAAATATAATCAGTATACCAATCACAGAATCAAAACAGACAAGATAAGAACCAACAGTCAACACAATCAATCACATGTGCAAAGCACCAACTCAAATCAAATGAGCTAGAGGCATCCTACAAAACAAACCAAGTTAGTCCATCAAATAATCAAATGAACCAAACTCAATCAAGTTGAATTAATCTCCTTAAAGCATTTGCTCCCTAACCTGAAAATCAAACTCAAACATGAGAATTAAACCCTTAGGCCAAAGCCTAGGGTCAAAGGAGGAGAAATAAACCAAAACAGAACATGAAAGTTGACCAAATTCAAGATTAATCAAATAAGAACAAAGTCCAATTGGTCTCATATCAAAATCATACACCAATTGCATTCCACAAACAAATCATGTCAAACTAGGCAAGTTGGGAACTCAATGATGTAAACAGAATGAACACAAGCATATCAATACCAAAATGGCTCAATAAATTCCAAGGAAAATCATGCCTAAACAGAACACATTTAATGAGCAACACACCAAAATTCATTGCATTTGGATAAGGGGAAGCAAGTCAATTAAAATCCTTAAGTCAAAGCATGTTCAAACAAGCTCATACAAGGCACTAAATCATGCATCAACTTCAAGCAAGCATAAAACAGGAACCAAATATGATAAATGAATGAAACCAAAGCCATGGCAAACTTCAAGATGTCTATAATACACATGCCAAATTTTAGGTCTATCCAATAAACACCAAGAATTTCACAAATCATATAAGATCATGACTCACAAAATGTTCACAATTGGTCAAACAGGGGAGAAATTCTCAAACAAATTGAAAATGAATTCCAAAATCCTACAAACAATCATGCTCAAACTAGACCTCCAGAAGTATCATCATGCAAAAATTCAGAGCAATTGGCAATCAAATGGCATGGAAAATAAAATCAGCAACATGAACAAGAAATGGTGTGACATACATTGTCACACCTCCAAAGATCACATCATATCTCACAATCCAGGAAGGCAAAAATCACAAACTATATACCAAAATGACCAGGAATGAGTCTAGATCATGCATGTAAATTTTCATGTTCATTGGATTAAGCATCATTATTTCACGAACAAAATGGTAAAGCATAGGCAAAAAGCATACATGAACAAAACCATTAGACCAAAATAAAAACAAACCGTGCACAACTTTTGCTATCATGCTCATAAAAAACTAGAGGAAAAATGGAGATCAATGCAAAAAATCCCATTCAATTTGGATCATCCATGAAGTTTTTATGATTTTTTGAAGATGCTAAATGAAATGAAATAAAAATTTGAGAAAGAAAATGAAATAATGGAATTAAAGTGAAATAATGGCAAACATGTAAATAAGCGGAACATTTGAAATCCGGCGCCAAGGTGAAACGATGTGTTTCACTTAAGTGAAACGCAGGCCAATGAGAAAGTGACACATGGTCCAGTACATGTGCTGAAAACAAAAACGCGCATGCAAGCGAAGCCAGGAAGGATCAAAAATTTCTGAAAACGCGAAAAGCTAGGGTTCATCCACATTCATCGTGGTTCATCATCTCAAGAACAAAACATCACAGAAATTAACCAAACATACACCATTCGAATCATCATTCCACACACATTAACAAACCAGCAATGATTTCTCCTAATTCTAAGCATGTTAACCAGATCGAGCAATGGAAGTTTCTCATGTCAAAGTTCAAAACAGCATAACTAACTCAAAACTTAATGAAATTGAAAGATCTAAATTGCAGAATGCTCTATGTTCCAAGATCTATAAGAACCACATCAAGATTTCAAGAATTAGCACAATCGAATTTTACCTTAATGATGATGCAGCAGCTGGATTCGTGCTTCTCAGTGCTTGGAAGATGAAAACAGATGTTCAATGATGCTTGGGAGGATGTATGGAAGCAAAACTTCAGCTCAATGCAGCTTGAATTCGCAGAAATCTCCAATTGCCATGTGAATGCTCAAGTTTCAACAGCTGCAAATCTTCAAGAATTCTCCAATCTTTGCTTCAACAGATCTTCAATACTTCTTGCAGATGATGATTAGCACAAGAACAAGCAAAAGGTGTCGCATCCTGCGAAAAATCAACCGGCGAGCCTAAAAATAAAACACACACAGAGCCGCCACTAAACGTTATTTATCCCAAGATAGGGAAAGGAAACGCTCAGAGAAACCTGGAAAGACATGGTCTCGCGACCAGAGAGAAAAGGTTCGGGAGTCGGTTACGCAAGGGGAAGGTATTAGCACCCCTCACGTCCGTCGTACTCGACGGGATCCACGTTCTAAGAAAAGAAAAGGTTGCTAAACATCACACACACACACAAGGGAACGCAGGTGGGGTTAAGAGAAACGGGCTCGATAAGGCGTCGCACCTTATGCCTACATATCTTGTCTGGAACAAGAATCAGAGCCACTGTAGTTCGGCTTACGCACGCCAAACAACACAAAACAACACAAACATGCAAGGGTGGCAAACATGGAGCCCGACAACCACTGGATGGAATTACGTCGGCATCCGAACCAGAACACGATCAAAAGGGCAAACGTGGAGCCCGACAGCCACTTACTGGACTTACGTCGGCATCCGAGCCAAACATGCAATCAGATAACAAGTAAACACACGCAAAAAAAGAAAAAGGTTGCCCGGAGTGGTCTCGCACGACCACCTGCCTACATACCTCGTCTGGAACGAGGATCAGGGCGATGTAGTTCCCCTGAAAGGGACTGAATTGCTAACCAGAAACCGGGGAAAGATACACAACTAGGGAGCTGAGACTCGAGCCTAATGTTGTCATGCATCGTTAACCCTAAGTTCGGTTTTCTATCCTACTTGCATAAGCAAACTAACCTAACCAGGAAAGAAGCTAGCACACAAGCATACAATCATATATCATCAAATGAGAACAGGTATCTCAAACAAACATGTCAATCAGATATCCACATAACACGCACTATAGCCAAACAAGGGGGCTCAATCAATCAGGTTTGACTGCCTAAGCAATCGTCTGTACAGGCTGTGTTTGCTCTTAACCTTGCCATTACGAGGCTAAGGTGAAGCAGATGAAAGGATGAAGTGAGGATCAGACCTCACAGCTCTTATCCCTAACCAGGGAGAGCTGACAAATGAGCATGGGTCCAGAATAGGGGAACCCTTCTATACTCGATGACTCTGACACAATGTGCACTGCACAAGATCTTGGGCTTTTGATCTCAATGCTACAACCATGTAATGGGAGCAAGGAGAAGACTCAACTGAATAGTGGGGGACAGGTTGCTTGTCCCTACCTTCCACCAATTGCCTTCTTTGAAGGACTTTTCCTGCTTGGGCTTGAAAAATAAACATACACAAGCATTGCCTCTTAAGGAGGACTTCAGACAATTTGCCCGGCCCGGTAACAGCCGGGTCTCCAGACTACATGAAGTAAGAAGGTTATACCTCAAATGCAAGTTGCTTATGCAAAGCAAAGCAAAGCAATAGTTCACAAGGAACTGAGCAACTAAAGTACCTGGAAACAATCAAACTCAGTCAGTATTCAATCAGACAAATTGTACAGCAAACAATCAAACAGTTTAAACAATACAACACAAAACAAGCCCAAGGCTTAAGCCCAAGCTCCAACACCTACAAAACAATGTTATGTTAGTGTACAAACATCCACAACATCAATCAAAATTGGATTTGGATCATTCTCCATGTACATTGCTTTTTTGATCCTGAAAAATCAAGCAAATATTAGCAACTAGACCACTAGGCCAAGCCTAGGGTCCAAAAGCAAGGAAAAAGTTAAAACAGCAAGGTATTCATTAACCAACATCAAATTATCATCAAACACAAGCAAACATCATTGGTCTCATGTTTATATCATCCATCAAGTTCAATTCATGCACAAAACAATCCATATTGGTTCAAATGAAGCACCAAATATACAAACAGAAGTATTGCATTCAAAGCCATGCCAAAACACATCAAAAAAATCTCAAATTAAATACACCTAAACAGGGGTCAATCAAGGTCTACCATGTCAAATTTGAGCTCAATTGGGCAAATGGAACCATGTCAATGAAAATCAACAAAAACAGACACAATTTCATGCTCCAATTCACACCATCAATGCATACATCCACTTCAAAAATTCATATCTCATTGGAAACTAAAAAGAAATGGATGAGACCAAAACAAGGAGGTCCTAAAATGTGTCTAGTTCATGCATATCAAATTTCATGGCCATACAATACAATATGAGGATTTCCCAATCAATCTACCAACCTATGTCACATGGACTTGCAAATTTAATCACCAGAAATGAAAAATCAAGATTAAATTGAAAATACAGTGAAAAATCCTACAAAAATTCATCAAGCATCCTAACATGTCAACAAGTCATCATGCAAAATTTCAGCCAATTCCAACATGCATAGGTCATCCAATTAAATTCAACAAGTTGACATCAAGAGGTGTGACACAAATTGTCACACCTAAGTTCCAGAATTTGCTGCTCTCTAACCAGGTATCAAAAATTCATGAAATTTACATATAAATAATCCTCAATGAGTCAAGAACCACTACAAAAATTTTCAGCCATTTATTTTATGATATGAGTATTTCATGATCAAATTGCCAAAATGTATCAAAAATGGACACATGTGAAACAAGTCTAAGTCAAACAAGATATTTGCCATGCACAACTTTGACCAATAGGTCAAAAAAATCCTACACAAGTCAACAAAGTCAAGGAAAAAATCTCCATATTTTTAGAATTTTTTTGCTATTTTTTATGGATTTTTTAATGTCCTAATGATTTTCTAATAATTAAATGAAATAGCAGTGGCAGTATTGTAATTAACTATGGCGCGGGAGGGAAACATGTTATTTGAAAATTTGAACGGAAATGAAGATCTAGCAGCCTTTTGCGCAAAACTCCATCGTCCTCAACCCAGATTTCTCAAGAACAAGCTCAAACTTGATGAACACAAAACCTTCACCAAAATTAACAAGTGAATAACCGTTGGAAAGGTCTTCGAACCTAGATTACGAATATCCACTTATTTTTGTCTAATTCTTCCTATATCTCTCAAATCGATCGCCCTAGGGTTTGAATTCGAAACTTCCAATCCAGATTGCGCAGCCTACGGTTAATCATTTGCTAAACTAACAGCACCACTACGATCTACGATAAACAAGCTACAAAACGCCTATAACCAATCGAAAAACCGTGTTACTCGAAAACTAACCTCAATTCGAAGGCAGTCGCAATTCGTGTAGTTTCGATGCTTAATTCCACAAAACAGATGAAGAAAAGCTATGGTGAAGATGATTGATGCATCCAAATCCACGTGCCTTGGCTTCTATCGCTCAAAATCCGATTTCACCATTGATGGAGCTTCTTGGAACAGCCATGATTCGAAGCTTGATTGATGATGAGAAGCAAAAACAGTCCTAGCATATGATGATACAAGTTCAAAGCAAAAAGAATTTCGAGATTTGGTTCAAGATTGAGGAAGATTGATGAAGTTTTGCATTTGGAGTGTTCTTGAGATTTTGATGAATGTGAGAGGTTTTGAGATCCAATTTGGGGAAGTGTAATTTTCTGTTATGATTAGGAAGTGATTTGGTTTATATACATTGCACTAATCCATCACTAATCATGTAATTAACCAATTTGGCATAGTTAGTGAAAATGGCAATTTTGCAAATGGAGGGTAAAATGGTCAATTCCTTTAGACAGCTCATGCCACCTCAGTGACAGCACATACACCTTCTAAATATCATATGTGAACTGTAGAAACTTGTTTCATGCTCATTGGTTGCTCCATTCTCAAATTCACCATGTGTATGCATTTGACCAATTTTCCCCATTTCACTTTTCAAGCCAAATCTCAATTTAAAAAGCCTAGGCATGAAATGAATATTCAAACACACTCCAAATGCCATTCCTGAGGTGTTGGAAAAAGTCCCATTCAAAAATTCCAATTATTTTGACATTTGGACGATTTTGCCCCTGGTCCAATTCAGCTGTCCAGTTGAAAAGTGACTTTTTGCCTTGGCCATTTTTGGGAAAATCCAATGATGCACCCTCAAAGTACATGTCAAATGGAGTTTGTGCATATAAAGAACTTGCAATTTGGACAAAGTATGTGGTAGTTATGGCCTCCTGATTACGGTCTTTTCTGAAATTCACTGAGCCATATTTTGCAAACCGTACATTGGATTTTCAAGTTCTTGGACTTTTGGAAAGGTAAGAGCAAGATCTACAACTGTCATGTTGAACAATTTTTCATTTGAAGCTTCCTTGGACTTCTGTTTTTGAGGTCAAAAACTTTCCACTTTTGGAAACTTCTATTACAAGTCAGTTGCTATTTTTGGCAGTTTTTGTCCTGACTTGATTTTCTTCATTCTTAAGCTTTGAGATGCCATATAACACTTGTTCCAACATGAATGAAGTGTATCCAACTTGTCTCCACCTCCAAATCCATCAGATCATGTACAGTTGACCACAGTTGACTTTTCCACTGATAGATGAATTTGGCAATGCATAGATCAATTTAAACCCCAATTTCCAACTGAAATGGATCAAGGGTGAAACCCTAGCCTCAATAATCACCATATAATCACAAAATGAACCCCATAACCATCAGAAACCTCATCTCCTGAATAAGCCCTGACTGGCCCAATACAACTGATTAGGGTTGACCAGTGGTCAAAACCCTAATCTCAAGGAATCTTCTTCCATCTTCTGATGACATCCAACCATGATGATGATGATGTATCATTGCAATCAAGATGAAGACCAACATCCATTGAGACTCATGAAACCCTAATTCACAGCCCAATCCTCAGATGACCCATGATCAGTCAATAAACCCTAGGCTTGCACTTTGACTTCCCCATCTTCTGATCAAGACTTGGGAGGATGGCTTGCACAATGTAACCACATGATATGCAATATGCAATGCCTAATGACCTAAAAATGATATGTACACATGTTAATGCTAGTCCCAAGAGAGGAGGGCAAATTTTGAGGTGTTACAAAAGGAATGGTGAAATTCGATGAAAAAAAGTTGAAAAAGTTTGAGAGAATTTGAGAGAATTTGAGTTTGGATCTGAGATTGTGATTGTTGATGCAGAATTCTGTTATGATTAGTGCTTTATACCACCTGTTAATCACACTAGCTAAACATGATTAGGCCAAAATGGATTGGATTAGTGAAATTGGCATGTTAATGGAATTTGGCAAAAATGCCCTTATGCATATGTAACCAATGGAACAATGCAAATCCATTTGAGGCAAGTCACAAATTCTGTTTTAAGGCAAATGCAATTGGTTTGGAGTGAAAATTATGTGTACTTTTCAAAATCACTTTTTCCCACCAAAATTCAAATTGAATTCACTTGAAAAATGCACTTTTTGTATGATGATTTTTGATGAAATGTAATGAATGATTTGAATAGAGGGGATCAAAAGAAATTTGCTCAAAAAAGAATCACATGAATTTCCCTTTTGGTTCAAGAGTTATGCCTTGTTGAAGTCCAAAATTTCTTGACAATGATTTGATCATAACTTGCCAACCACACATGAGAAATGGATGTTCTTGGACTTTTTGGAAAGGTAAGAGCAAGATCTTCAATTTTCATGTTGGACAAAATTTGATTTGAAGCTTGCTTGATGATGTAATTTTGAGGAGAAGACCTTTCCATTTTTGGCAGTTTGAAATTACACGTCACATTACTATTTTTGGAAACTTTTCATCTGACCTCAAATTCTTCAATCTTGATCTTTGAAATGTCAAATGAGACTTGTAGGGACATGAATGAAGTCTCTCAAACCATCTCCCACCATCAAATCCTTGATTAAATGCACAGTTGACCATAATTGACTTTGCTAGGGTTTTGGTTGACTGAGCCATGCTTTGATGAATTTCAAGCCTCTTCCACTTGAGATCTTGATACCAAATGTTGTCACAACTCATATGAATCTCTTATGAATGATCATGGTGCCCAAATTCTTCAGAATGGCCACCATTTATGGCTCAAGGAATGCCTTTGACTGGCTTGGCCTAGTTTTGCTTCATCTGCAAGTAACAAGGTTAGATGACAATACTTTTGTACTTTTGGGTTAATAAACAAATGAAAAGCAATGATATACAAATGCTAAACATGCTTGGTGATCAAGAACCACACTCACAAGATAACCCACCCACTATGAGGGAAGCAAAGGTGCACAATGATCCTTGAGGCAATGGTATGATATGATATGATGCCATGAGGGATCTTAGGGACAAAAATTGGGTTCTTACAGATGCCCCTATTTAAGGTCATTCTAGCCGGAGAAGTGAAGTTTAGAAATCTTCATCTCGACGCGGTAGAATGGGCTTAAATAACAGTAATGAGACGAATTTTGGTCCCTAAGAGACCTCATGATGCAAATGTATGCAGGCAAAAGACACGAGTTCTGTGGGGGATATAGTTCACACAGAAGAAAAGATGATCCATCATAGTAATACACTCACCAGGAACAGAGACTCTAACAGGACTCTTATGGGGACTCCGATAGGGGATAAGAAAAAAAGAATGCGTGAGCAGGACACGACTCTGAGTTGGGGAAAACAAAAATAGACCGGAGACTTTACTGGGGAAGTAAAGGATTCAAACTGGGGAGAGAAAGAAATTCCAAAGGAAAACACTTCCATTGGAAAGACTCAAGTTGACTCACAAAATGCATGTACTGAGGGTAACACCAATACAGCAACACGAATAGGAACACAAATCCGCTGGGGAAATCTAGAAAAGACTTTCCAGGGGAAACCAAAGGATGAGATGTTACCGGTTAGTGAGTAACAAACTCAGGGAGAATGAATATCTAAGACCTGTATACGGGTGAGAGATATCAATCAACCAAACATCTGAGAGAGACCTGAAAAAGGTACATAAACTCAGGAAAATCTGACTCCACAGGGGACCAAAGTCATAATAGGGAGAAGACAGGAAGGAACACCAAGGATACCGGGTTGTAGGTATATAACAGGTGACCGATCAAGGCGTGAATTGGTATGTGCTCCAAAACACTCATCATCCTGAAGAAAGCTAGAACAACAAACTTGTTTATAGGATGAACATTCGATTCCACAAGGAATACGAATCTTACTCTGCGGAGAAAACAATCAAAAGATTGACCCAAGAGCAAAAGAGACATAATATCCATTACCGTCAGAACATGGATAGTATACTCAAAAGGAAGATTATCCTGAACCGGGTTGTAGGTTGTTTATAGGATAAAAATCCAAAAATGTGAATTGGTTTGTGTTCCAAAACACTCACCACCCTGAAGAAAGCTAGAACAGCAAACTTGTTTATAGGATGGACATCCGATTCCACAAGGAATACGAATCTTACTCTGCGGAGAAACATGAAGGGCTTCGACCGAAGAGTGAATGAGATATATTATTCATTACCGTCAGAACGTGAATAATAACCTCTAGAGGAAGATTATCCTGAACCGGGTTGTAGGTTGTTTATAGGACAAAAATCCGAAATGAGAGGCATCGGGATACCAAACTAGGTATATAAAGATGGCCAATCAACAAGGAGCTATAACATTACCAACAAAGGGTAAATGAAAGAAGACTCGCCGGGGATACATTGATGAAAATCAATGATCCGGAGAACACAATCACTGACAAAGGGTGAAAGGACCCGCTAGGGATAAAATTGCTAGCATACGGCAATTATCCACAAAAGACTTGCTGGGGATATAAGTGCTTATTCAAGCGACTTATCCAAACAAAGGGAAAATCAACATCGAATACTAGATGAAGATAACCACAAAGAGGGGATTACATCTACCAGAGACAAAACTGGGTAGAAAACCGCAGAAGAGTAACTGTCATCGGTTGGGATGAACAACAAAGTTAACTCTGCTTAGTGGAGAAAACAGGGTTTAAACTACCGGTTAGTAGGTAGAAAACCGCAAAGATAGGACTTACAACTGCTGGTTTGTAGGCGGAAGGCCAAACATTCCACTGAGGATAAGATGAATGAGCGCCGGTTTGTAAGCAACTATTCATTTATGCCACAGTGAAGCGCAAGAAACAGTTGAAAAAGGCCAATTTAGGATCGAACCAAAAAAGGCGGACTGAATCAAGACTTGTCCTAATGAGGATATAACTCAAAAGGGCAAACCCGTCCCAATGTGCGTTGGGAGGGAACGGAAACAACCGTCATCCACGAGGATGTATCTCAGTGGGGAAATGGCAGGAAAGGATAGACACTTTCTGCTTAAGGGCTGACTCTATTTTGAGAGATTAAACACCCGACATCTGCTTTGGGAGATCTATAAAGGAGATCTATACCACCATAGCATGAAACAACAAACAAGATATATATGGCAAAAATGCAACATGAATATCTGAATGTTTATGATTATGCATGAATATGCGTGATTTATGTTTGATGAATGCTGACAAAACAGACAATTCTAACACAAACAGGTCCAGGCATCAAACGCCCGGTACTATACTTCCAGAGGAAAACCAAGGAGGTCCAACTGGAAAGCCAATCTGCTGGAGATCTACATGCTGAAAAGCAAAGACCTGCGGGGAGGCAAAAGATCGAAGATATCACAAAAATCTCTGAGTGATGGATCAACAAACATCCCAACTGGAGTACAGAAAGTCACAACAGGCAACAACGGCCACAAAGACAAATCTGTTGGGGAATGGGATAAAATCCAAAATATCTGCAGGGGAACAAGAGCTCACTGCTATGAAAGCAACTCTACACAACTCCATTGGGGAACAACCCACTGAGGGAGAACAGATCATCCACGTAGAATCTGGCTGCACAAGCAACTCTACCTGGGGAGAACACAAATATCCATTCCATTGGGGAACAACCCACTGAGGAGGAAGAAAAGATCACACAAGTAGATTCTGCCACAAGCCACTCTACTGGGGATCAAAAGCAACAGGAGATCAACCAAATCTATGGATGATAGACCACCAACCAACCCTACTGGGGAAGACAGAGGTTTCAACTCTGGCGGAGGTTCTGAGGGGAATACTCAGATGCAATCCTGACTCTATTGAGGAATATCCATTCTATTGGGGATTTTGCATATACACGATCCACCAAACCACAAACTTACTGACGTCTCCTGGGGAGATCCGTTGAAGAAATCCACTGAGGGATACGGAGGAGAGCTGGGGATCAACCACCAAATACCACACCTTCTGAGGAGAACACCCACAACTGCTGAGGAGGAACACAATCACTGCCCTGCTGAAGGAATAAGCGCACTGATGGGGAGATATAGCAAATCTGCTGGCGAATTGACCGGTGAAGAGGGTACTACTGGAGAAAAACGACGTTTTCCACAAGCACTCTGCTCTGGGGATATATCACAGATCCCACTATCGACTGTGCTGAGGAAAGATAGCAACAATCCTGCATGTGACAATGTTGGGAAAGCGGTAACGCACCAGGATATCAGTCTACCAACCATTGAATCTTCAACAGGAAAGCAACCATGCTGAGGAGAAAGACCACAACTCCGCTGGCGACTGCACTGGGGAGAGTGGCAGGGTACCGGGGTCTCAAACCACCAACTACCGAAACTTCCAAACGGAAAGCACCCATGCTGGGGGAGAATACTGCTGGAGAAGAAAACGAAGTCTTCAACAACACTCTGCTTAGGGAACAACCCTAACAAAAGCTCTGCTTGGGGAACAACCCCAACAATAAAGCAGGATAAAGAGGATACAACCAATGCCAGGAATATGAACAAATGTCTTACCTGTTGGGAATCACGCCACCCTCGGGAGAGCACTGAGAGATTCTTAAGTATCCTTTCATCATTGTGAATGTTCACTTTGTTTAAAACAACAAATTGAAATTTTTTACTTGTTTAAAACAATGACATTTTATCGATTAAAACATGCAAAACATTTGTTGAATTGAAACAAATAAGAATGCAAATAATTGGATAAAAGGCTCAAATTGATTTGATGGAATGGTAGCCTGCAAATGGCAAGACTCCATAGATCTGTACAAATTTGAAATCAGTGATATATATTGGAAGAGGGCTACATTGAACATAATGATCCTTTCTCTACCAATTTGAATCTCGATGTATGCAAAGCTTCAGTTGACGACGAATCGAGAATCTCTGACGAAAAGACGGCTGCGGAACAGAAAGTCTTGTCAGAACGCAGTTACTTGCCGAATCCCTAATTTTTGCCTAGATTGCCCCAAGGTGAGGTACTCAATCTAGTGGGATGCAAATATTTTCTTTTTTCAAGTCTCTAACTTTTGCCTGGATCACCCTTGCGGGTTCTCCACCGAGACGCTCATTTTTGCCTAAGCTGCCCTTTCGGGTTTTCAACTTAGCGAGCTATTCTGTTTTTCATTTGCATATACTCTTTTTTTTTTAGGCAAAGTATTTCTTGACTGCATCTGAATTCACAGGACGAGTGAAATCCTCCCCATCCATTGTTGTAAGCATCAAAGCTCCGCCTGAAAAGGCTCTCTTAACAACATATGGACCCTCGTAGTTTGGAGTCCACTTGCCCCTGGAATCGGGCACGAAAGACAAGACTTTCTTGAGCACAAGGTCTCCTTCTCGAAACACACGAGGCTTGACCTTCTTATCGAATGCTTTCTTCATTCTATGCTGATATAACTGACCATGGCACATGGCAGTTAATCTCTTCTCTTCAATCAAATTCAACTGGTCATAATGACTCTGAATCCATTCAGCATCAGTCAACTTGGCTTCCATCAAGACTCTCATTGATGGGATCTCCACCTCTACTAGGAGAACAGCCTCCATGCCATAAACAAGAGAGAAAGGGGTTGCCCCTGTTGAAGTGCGGACAGATGTACGATATCCATGCAAAGCAAATGGCAGCATCTCATGCCAATCTTTGTACGTAACTGTTATCTTCTGGATAATCCTCTTGATATTCTTATTAGCAGCTTCAACAGCCCCATTCATCTTAGGTCTGTAGGGAGAGGAATTATGGTGTGCAATCTTGAATTCAGCGCACAACTCATCCATCATTTTATTATTCAGATTAGATCCGTTATCAGTAATGATCTTATCTGGCACACCATAACGGCAAATCAGCTGGTTCTTGATAAACTTCACAACCACCTGTCTGGTCACATTCGCATATGAAGCGGCCTCAACCCATTTGGTGAAGTAATCGATTGCTATGAGAATAAACCTGTGTCCATTGGACGCTTTCGTTCAATCATGCCGATCATGTCAATTCCCCACATAGAGAAAGGCCATGGTGATGAAATCACATTCAGAAGTGTCAGAGGAATATGAATCTTATCCGCATAAATCTGACACTTGTGGCATTTCTTCACATATTTGCAGCAGTCAGACTCCATTGTCAGCCAATAGTAGCCTGCTCTCAACATCTTCCTAGCCATGGCATGTCCATTGGAATGAGTACCAAAGGAACCCTCATGGACCTCAGTCATCAACAGGTTCACTTCGTGTCTATCCACGCATCTGAGCAAAACCAAATCAAAATTTCTCTTATACAGCACTTCACCACTGAGGTAGAAACTGCCTGACAACCTTCTCAAAGTTTTCCTATCTTTCACAGATGCCCCAGGAGGGTAGACCTGGTTCTGGAGGAAATTCTTGATATCAAAATACCAAGGCTTGTCGTCATTGACTTATTCAACTGCAAATACGTGAGTTGGTCTATCCAAGCGCATCACGGCAATATTGGGAACCTCATTCCAATACTTCACAACTATCATGGAAGCAAGCGTAGCAAGAGCATCTGCCATCCGATTATCCTCTCGAGGAATATGATGAAAGTCAACTTCTGTAAAGAACGTTGAAATCCTTCTTGCATAATCTCTATACGGAATGAGACCAGGCTGATTTGTCTCCCATTCACCCTTAATCTGATTAACAACCAAGGCCGAATCACCATACACATCAAGATGTTTGATTCTCAAATCAATACATTCTTCTAGTCCCATAATATAGGCCTCATACTCAGCCATATTATTCGTGCATTTGAAAGTTAGCCTTGCTGTAAGCGGAATATGCGTGCCATGAGGAGTAATGATTACTGCCCCAATTCCATTTCCATACTGATTTACAGCGCCATCGAACACCATCGTCCATCTGGAACCAGGTTCCGGACCTTCGTCAAGTGTAGGCTCATCACAATCTTTCATTTTCAAATACAGAATCTCCTCATCTGGGAAGTCATACTGAATTGACTGATGATCTTCAATCGGCTGGTGCGCTAAATGGTCAGCCAAGATACTACCTTTGATAGCTTTCTGAGCTCGATACTCGATATCATACTCAGACAACAACATCTGCCAACGGGCAATCCTCCCAGTTAAAGCAGGCTTCTCAAAAATATACTTGATTGGATCCATCCTGGATATCAACCGAGTTGTATGATTTATCATGTACTGGCGCAAACGCTTAGCAGCCCAAGCCAAAGCGCAGCACGTCTTCTCAAGCATAGAGTACCGAGACTCACAATCAGTAAATTTCTTACTGAGGTAGTAGATAGCAGATTCTTTCTTCCCTGATTCATCTTGTTGACCGAGTACACAACCCATCGAGTCTTCAAGCACAGTCAAATACATGATCAGAGGTCTTCCTTCCACAGGCGGAGACAAGATCGGAGGTTCAGACAGATATTCTTTGATACTATCGAAAGCTTTCTGGCAATCTTCGATCCAATCATGAGACTGATCTTTCCGGAGGAGCTTGAATATCGGCGCACATGTGGCAGTCATGTGGGATATAAATCTGGAAATATAATTCAAGCGGCCAAGAAAACCTCGGACTTGCTTCTCAGTTTTGGGCGCAGGCATCTCTTGTATTGCTTTGACCTTTGCAGGATCAACCTCAATACCTCTCTCGCTGACAACGAAACCCAATAACTTGCCGGAACGGACTCCAAATGTACATTTGTTCGGATTCAAATGAAGTCTGAACTTCCTCAGACGCTGAAAAAGCTTCAACAAATGCTCAACATGTTCAACTTCCGTTTGGGACTTAGCGATCATATCGTCAACATAGACCTCTATCTCCTTGTGCATCATATCATGAAACAAGGTAGTCATAGCACGTTGATACGTGGCTCCGGCGTTCTTCAAACCGAAGGGCATCACTCGATAACAGAATGTTCCCCAAGGTGTGATGAATGTTGTCTTCTCCATATCCTCGGGTGCCATCTTGATTTGATTATAACCGGAAAATCTGTCCATAAAGGAAAAGACTTTGAATTTAGCTGTATTGTCTACCAACATATCAATGTGTGGTAGAGGAAAATCATCTTTCGGACTAGCTTTATTCAAATCTCTGTAATCAACACACATACGGACTTTTCCGTCCTTCTTAGGAACAGGCACAATATTGGCCACCCATTGAGGATATGTAGAAGTCACCAGAAACCCCGCATCAATTTGCTTCTGAACTTCCTCTTTGATCTTCACTGCCATATCTGGATGAGTTCTTCTGAGCTTCTGCTTCACAGGCACGCACTCAGGCTTCAAAGGCAGGAAATGTTGCACAATATCTGTATCTAGACCCGGCATGTCTTCATATGACCAAGCAAAGATATCGAAATATTCTCGTAGCAAACTGATCAAATCCTTCTTGACAGACTCTTCAAGAAGTGCCCCAATCTTCACCATACGAACACAATCCTCAGACCCCAAGTTGACTGTTTCCAGATCTTCAAGGTGCGGCTGAATGATCTTTTTCTCGTGCTCAAGGAGACGGGTAATCTCATCAGGAATCCCTTCAACATCATCTTCCTCTGCCTCGAATACAGGGAATTCAAAATTGGGAGATGGCGTTGGATCATTATGTTCAATGGGTTTTAGGATCAACCTGCATAATGATTTTGGTTAATGAAAAACTTCAGAATTTAAACAAGCAAACCATTATGCAGATGAAAAATGTTTGCTTTTATTCTTGTTTTTATGGGTTTTTTGTGATCACTGATTTCATGCAAAAGCAAAAAGTGAAAACAAATGGAAAAACAAATGTTTAACAATGCATTAATTGAATGAAATATCATTGTATTAAATGCTGCCAACAATGTCATCACTTCTTTTTTTGGCCTGGGAGAAGGGTTTTAAACAAAGTGAACAATTACTCTGATCTATGGATGACCGTAGGAACATCTACAGCGACCCAATTGTGGCAGACACCACCAGGAATGATGAAATTGTTCAGATCCTCTGCATCCTCTTCCAAGATAGCAGCAGCCTCTTCCTCAGGTTGATCGTCATGGATGAATCCTCCACTCTTGAACAGCCCTTGCTCATTAAATGCCCCAGAACAGTAGCCAATGTCAGCCCGGGATCTATTGTCTTCAAGCTCGATCATCTTCCCTAAACCAGCAATTGCACCACATTCAATGGCCAGCTTCGCATCACGGTAGGAAGTGAATGAAGGAGACTTCTTCTCAATTGGTTCATCAATAGACAAAGCTTGGAAAGGGGTTCCAACTTCATCCTCAGCGTCAATATATGAGAAAGAAGACAAATGGCTAACCAGGAGAGCCTTTTCTCCCCCTACCACAACCAGTTTCTTGTTCTTGACAAATTTCAGCTTCTGGTGTAGGGTGGACGTCACGGCGCCAGCCTCGTGAATCCATGGTCTGCCTAAGAGACAGCTATATGATGGGTGGATATCCATTACCTGGAAGGTAACCTGGAAATCGCTTGGTCCAATTTTCATTGGGAGATCAACTTCCCCAATCACTGTTTTACGCGACCCATCAAATGCCTTCACAACGACACCACTCTGCCTCATGGGAGGCCCCTGATATGACAATCTGGAGAGTGTGGATTTTTGCAATACATTCAAAGATGATCCAGTGTCCACCAGCACGTTGGACATGGCATCAGATTTGCAATTCATAGAAATGTGTAAAGCCATGTTGTGGTCTCTTCCCTCCTCAGGGAGATCAGCGTCACAAAAACTCAAAGTGTTGCAAGCGGTGATGTTTGCAACTATACTGTCGAACTGTTCAATAGTGACATCATGATCAACATACGCTAGATCCAAGACTTTCTGTAGAGCCTCCCTATGAGGTTCTGAATTCAACAGCAACGATAGAACAGAGATTTTGGATGGCGTTTGCAGAAGCTGGTCTACAACGTTGTACTCACTCTTTTTGATGAGCCTCAGCATCTCATCAGATTCTTCATTCACAACACCACTAGGGCCAACTGAAGAAGCAGGAGTCTTTTGTACAGAGGAGGGTTTGGCAACAGGTGTCGGATTCTGAATATTCACAGCCGTCCCAACAGGACGCTCAGCAGTATCAGAAGCAACAGCCCTAGCCTGAGGCTTAGGCGCAGAGAATATGCGACCACTCCGGGTCAACCCACTTACATCAGCGATGTTGGTGACAGAGGTTGAAGGCAAAGGCACTTCTATCCCATCTTCCACCGCAACGGGATTATATCTGAACGGCACAGCTCTGTCTGAAGAATAAGGCACAGGGCCTGCAGGCTTGATTGTTAGTGAAGGAGAGACCTTCGACTTGCTGCTATCATAGCGGATAACAACAGGCTCAGGAAGCTTGAACACAGGCGATATGACATTTACCTCGGGTTCGTCTTCATCCACATTCCGATTCTGAAGGATCTCAATGGTACCCTCATCCAGCAACTCTTGAAGTTCTCTGCGTACCTGGTTACAACCCAAACGATTAACCGAACAGATGCGGCACTTGTCGTGGTCATGCTCCATGTGGCTGTATTGACACAGCAACCGATGTAATTCGACCAATGACTGTCTAATATGGCTAACATATTTGACCTTGTACTTCCCAGGGCACCCCTGGACCATATTAACAGATTTCCCATGCGCGGGCAATGGGTTCTTTGTAACATTCGGGCTTGAATCTTCGAAGCTCAGAATGCCACATCTCATCAGGTCTTGCACTTTGGTCTTTAGCTGAAAACAATTCTCTACATCATGGCCTGGAGCGCCAGAATGATAGACACAGTGCAGGTCAGGCTTATACCACCATTGAGGATTTGCAGGAATAGCAGGAGGATCCCTGGGTGTAACCAACTTCCTTTCCAACAAGGAAGGATAAAGCTCTGCATATGACATAGGAATTGGATCGAAACTGATCTTTTTCCTATCATAACTCAAGTTAGCTTGGTTGGTGGTACTGCCACGAGGCTGATAAGCCTGCTGTTGTGGGCGAGATTGCTGCTGACGATACTGCGGTTGCTGTTGATATTGCTGAGAATTGTCTTTGAAGACAGGTGCTATATGAGCCACCTGGTGCTGATTGTTGTTACGCCGTGCTGGCTTCCTCTGAACAGAGGATCTTCTAGGCTTAGCATGGGATTGCACAGCATGTGCCTCCCCATCCTTCTTCTTAAACGCCCCATACCGTTTAGAAGAGCCTTCATCTTTTGCTAAACGTCCTTCACGGACCCCTTCCTCGAGACGCATCCCCATGTTCACCATCTCGGTGAAATCAGAGGGAGCGCTTGCTACCATCCGCTCATAATAAAATGAGCTAAGAGTCTTCAAAAAGATCTTAGTCATCTCTTTCTCTTCCAGCGGGGGAGTAATCTGAGCAGCCAGCTCTCGCCACCTCTGGGCGTACTCCTTAAATGTCTCCTTGTCCTTCTGAGACATGGCCCTGAGCTGATCACGGTCAGGAGCCATATCAACGTTGTATTTATATTGCTTGACGAAGGCTTCGCCAAGATCATTGAAGGATCGGATATTAGCACTGTTCAAACTCATGTACCATCTGAGTGCAGCACCGGATAGACTGTCTTGAAAATAATGGATGAGAAGCTGATCATTATCAGTTTGGGTAGACATCTTCCTGGCGTACATGACCAGGTGAGCCAGAGGACAGGTGTTCCCTTTATATTTTTCAAAGTCAGGCACTTTGAATTTGATCGGTATCTTGACACCTGGAACAAGGCACAACTCGGCAGCAGACTTGCCGAACAAATCTTTCCCTCTGAGGGTCTTCAATTCCTTCCTCAACTCAAGGAATTGGTCGTTCATAGCGTCCATCTTCTCATTAACATCCGGGCCCTCAGACGGCTCAGAATGATAGACGGTGTCGTCTACCCTCGGCATAGTATGCACGACAGGAGGAGCAGCAACAGGGACCGGGCTAGATGCCGTCATATGAGCAAAGGTTGGAGCAGGCAGATCCGGCATGAAACCCGGAGGCATTCCCCAAGGGAACCCGGCTGGCATAGCATTGGGCACAAAATGAGCACTGGCAGCGGGCACAGTCGAAGCTACAATTTCTGAAATAACCGTCCTCTGGATAGGAGTCGTAGGCGGTTGAGCAGGTTGATTCTGAGCAGCAAGGAGTTGCTCCATCAAAGCGCCAAGTCTGGCAACCTCTTCCTTCAATTCACGGTTCTCTTGTTCTAGCTTATCCATAACTCTTGCAGAATTGGCTCGAGTATAATACCGGTGAGTCAGCTTGTCTTCAAAATAAATGAAGAGCACAGAGTTAGGGTAAGAAGACCAGAAACAAGGTACCTGCTTATGCAAAATGATGCGTGAAATGCTCGTGCATATGCTTTGTTTTTATTTTCAAGGAACCCTTAGGGTATTATTTGCAAATTTGAATTTTTTTTTTTTAAGCATTTATTATCATATGGAAAATATCTCATTCATTATAATCGAGACAAAGAAGTACAGCATTTTTGATCATATTACAAAGAGAAAAGGAAAATAACATCCTATGGATCCCTAGAAGCTCGGGACGCTGGAAGACGAGAGGCACACAACTTCTTGATCTCTCTCTCATAGGCAGCTTCCATATCCGCTTTCTCCTTAGCAAGCTGATCATACTTCCTCTTCCAGAATTTGGAAGACTGAGGAAGCAGAGAAATCCAAGTATCATTCGGATCGTCGATCACTCGATGCTCGAGAAACTCAATCGGAGCGTCCTTTTCTTTAAGCTGCTGAAGCAGCTCCTCTCTTTCACGGATCCAAGCACGTGAAAGGTCTTCCTCTCTCAACTCCTCTACACGTTGGTTAGGGAGGGTTGAAGGCCCAGCCACATCCAAAGGTGTAGGTCTCGGATGATCGTACGGCATAAGGTACTCAGAAGCTCTCTGTCTGACCCAAGAGGTATAGGGCTCCAAAGCAATGCAATTCTTCGGACCCAACTCGTTCCTACTCTTCTTGCAGATCTTGCGCCAAGCGCGGACAAATCTGGCTTTCAGGCCTTGGGGATCTTTACCCTCCTGAAAGAATACACCTTCTAACAAAATGTTATAAGGTTTATCCTTTAGGGGGAACCCAAGTTGACGACGTGCTAGAATAGGATTGTAGTTGATCCCACCACATGTACCAAGAAGAGGCACATTAGGGAACTCACCACAGTAGTCGATGATCTGCACAGTATCATACACGCGATCATACCAAGAGATATCATCATTAGTGAGAGACATAAGTCTCTGAGACCACCGTAGACATCCCTTGTTCTCCTTGAAAGCAACTGTCTGCGGCAAGTGCGAAATAAACCACTTGTACAGCAAAGGTAGACAGCATACGATAACTCCTCCACCCTTTGCATTCCTCAGATGCAAAGAGACATAGGCATCACCCAACAAAGTCGGAACGGGATTAAGAACTGAAAAGATCCTAATGGCGTTCACATCCACAAATTTGTCGAAGTTGGGAAATAGCACCAAACCATAGATGAGCAACACAAATAAAGCCTCAAAGGCATCCTCACTCATGGCTTTCCCATAAAAGGTAGCTTGAGCGATGAGGAAATCAGAAGGAAGACCTTGAATTCCGCCTTTGGTAGTCATATTAGCTTTAATCAAAGCTTCATCTATATGCAACAAGGCTGCAATCTCTCGAGCAGTCGGAATACTCTCTAAGCCACTGAACGGCACCTGATCCAGAATAGGAATCCCAATAAGATGAGAATACTCCTCCAAGGTAGGCAACAGCTGGAAGTCCGGGAAAGAGAAGCAGTGATACAGAGGATCATAAAACTGAGCCAGAATACTCATCAAACCCTCATCAACCTGAGTAGTCAATAGAGGCAGAAGCTTTCCATAGCGAGCTTTGAAACCCAAGGGATCTAATACATAAGATGTCAGATTCCTTAACTCTTTCACATCAGGTTGTCTAAAGCTATACTTCTTTGTATGCCTTTTTGGTCTTTCCATGTCTGAAAATTTTGCAAATAAACCCTTTAAGTTCCTTGAAATTTTTCTCATTTTTTCTGATGACATGAGATGCAGATGAATGCATGAATGCATGAATGCAACAATCACACTCAAGGATCAAGCAAGTCACACCAAACAAAGGTCATGGGAAAGCTCATTGTATCCTTAATATCAATCATCCATTTTGGTGGATTATGGTTTTCACCTTATCAACACCCAAGTTCCATTGATATTAACGGTACATGAACCGGCTCAATCATCCTTAATATCAATCATCCATTTTGGCGGATTATGGTTTTCACCTTATCAACGCCCAAGTTCCATTGATATTAAGGATATTTGAACGACTCAACCACGAATCACGGGTTTGCTGAGAGTCACGAGCATGGAGTCCCGGTTAAGAACCACCCAAAGGGAGTGTACTAGGGTTTAAACCTGCCAGACATGTTCAAAGCATGTTCAAACAAGCTCATACAAGGCACTAAATCATGCATCAACTTCAAGCAAGCATAAAACAGGAACAAAATATGATAAATGAATGAAACCAAAGCCATGGCAAACTTCAAGATGTCTATAATACACATGCCAAATTTTAGGTCCATCCAATAAACACCAAGAATTTCACAAATCATATAAGATCATGACTCACAAAATGTTCACAATTGGTCAAACAGGGGAGAAATTCTCAAACAAATTGAAAATGCATTTCAAAATCCTACAAAAAATCATGCTTAAACTAGACACCCGGAAGTATCATCATGCAAAAATTCAGAGCAATTGGCAATCAAATGGCATGGAAAATAAAATCAGCAACATGAACAAGAAATGGTGTGACATACATTGTCACACCTCCAAAGATCACATCATATCTCACAATCCAGGAAGGCAAAAATCACAAACTATATACCAAAATGACCAGGAATGAGTCTAGATCATGCATGTAAATTTTCATGTTCATTGGATTAAGCATCATTATTTCACGAACAAAATGGTAAAGCATAGGCAAAAAGCATACATGAACAAAACCATTAGACCAAAATAAAAACAAACCGTGCACAACTTTTGCTATCATGCTCATAAAAAACTAGAGGAAAAATGGAGATCAATGCAAAAAATCCCATTCAATTTGGATCATCCATGAAGTTTTTATGATTTTGTGAAGATGCTAAATGAAATGAAATAAAAATTTGAGAAAGAAAATGAAATAATGGAATTAAAGTGAAATAATGGCAAACATGTAAATAAGCGGAACATTTGAAATCCGGCGCCAAGGTGAAACGATGTGTTTCACTTAAGTGAAACGCAGGCCAATGAGAAAGTGACACATGGTCCAGTACATGTGCTGAAAACAGAAACGCGCATGCAAGCGAAGCCAGGAAGGATCAAAAATTTCTGAAAACGCGAAAAGCTAGGGTTCATCCACATTCATCGTGGTTCATCATCTCAAGAACAAAACATCACAGAAATTAACCAAACATACACCATTCGAATCATCATTCCACACACATTAACAAACCAGCAATGATTTCTCCTAATTCTAAGCATGTTAACCAGATCGAGCAATGGAAGTTTCTCATGTCAAAGTTCAAAACAGCATAACTAACTCAAAACTTAATGAAATTGAAAGATCTAAATTGCAGAATGCTCTATGTTCCAAGATCTATAAGAACCACATCAAGATTTCAAGAATTAGCACAATCGAATTTTACCTTAATGATGATGCAGCAGCTGGATTTGTGCTTCTCAGTGCTTGGAAGATGAAAACAGATGTTCAATGATGCTTGGGAGGATGTATGGAAGCAAAACTTCAGCTCAACACAGCTTGAATTCGCAGAAATCTCCAACTGCCATGTGAATGCTCAAGTTTCAACAGCTGCAAATCTTCAAGAATTCTCCAATCTTTGCTTCAACAGATCTTCAATACTTCCTGTAGATGATGATTAGCACAAGAACAAGCAAAAGGAATGGTGAAATTCGATGAAAAAAAGTTGAAAAAGTTTGAGAGAATTTGAGATAATTTGAGAGAATTTGAGTTTGGATCTGAGATTGTGATTGTTGATGCAGAATTCTGTTATGATTAGTGCTTTATACCACCTGTTAATCACACTAGCTAAACATGATTAGGCCAAAATGGATTGGATTATTGAAATTGGCATGTTAATGGAATTTGGCAAAAATGCCCTTATGCATATGTAACCAATGGAACAGTGCAAATCCATTTGAGGCAAGTCACAAATTCTGTTTTAAGGCAAATGCAATTGGTTTGGAGTGAAAATTATGTGTACTTTTCAAAATCACTTTTTCCCACCAAAATTCAAATTGAATTCACTTGAAAAATGCACTTTTTGTATGATTATTTTTTATGAAATGTAATGAATGATTTGAATAGAGGGGATCAAAAGAAATTTGCTCAAAAAAGAATCACATGAATTGGCCTTTTGGTTCAAGAGTTATGCCTTGTTGAAGTCCAAAATTTCTTGACAATGATTTGATCATAACTTGCCAACCACACATGAGAAATGGATGTTCTTGGACTTTGTGGAAAGGTAAGAGCAAGATCTTCAACTTTCATGTTGGACAAAATTTGATTTGAAGCTTGCTTGATGATGTAATTTTGAGGAGAAGACCTTTCCATTTTTGGCAGTTTGAAATTACAGATCACTTACTATTTTTGGAAACTTTTCATCTGACCTCAAATTCTTCAATCTTGATCTTTGAAATGTCAAATGAGACTTGTAGGGACATGAATGAAGTCTCTCAAACCATCTTCCACCATCAAATCCTTGATTAAATGCACAGTTGACCACAGTTGACTTTGCTAGGGTTTTGGTTGACTGAGCCATGCTTTGATGAATTTCAAGTCTCTTCCACTTGAGATCTTGATACCAAATGTTGTCACAACTCATATGAATCTCTTATGAATGATCATGGTGCCCAAATTCTTCAGAATGGCCCCATTTATGGCTCAAGGAATGCCTTTGACTGGCTTGGCCTAGTTTTGCTTCATCTGCAAGTAACAAGGTTAGATGACAATACTTTTGTACTTTTGGGTTAATAAACAAATGAAAAGCAATGATATACAAATGCTAAACATGCTTGGTGATCAAGAACCACACTCACAAGATAACCCACCCACTAGGAGGGAAGCAAAGGTGCATAATGATCCTTGAGGCAATGGTATGATATGATATGATGCCATGAGGGATCTTAGGGACAAAAATTGGGGTCTTACAGAACAACTACGCCTTGGGCAGAGCATAGGGCTTTCATGCAAAATGAAAAACAAAAGAAAATTACTCTGTCTGAAGAGTAACTTGGATTATTTCTTCAGCAGTCCAGTTGTTGATCTTCTCCCCTGGAGCACACGGGCGCACCCAATTATCCATATCACAATCACTGTCACCATCTTCATTGTCTGTTGCAAAGACATCCCCGTGATTCATCAATCCAGCACTAGTGAAAGTACACGGCCCTTCCTGATCCTGGACACCCTGCTCTGATGATTGAAAAGGCTGATAACCAACGCCAAACATGTCTTCTTTTACAGGCACATCAATCATCTTGCCCCAGCCTTCCGCGTTACCTGAATGAATGACCTCCAGAGCTTGTTTATAGGACGCAATCGAGGTAGCTGGTTTCTTCTGTTTAACAAAAGCCACCTTCTCAATAATGACAGTCTCAACAGCTTGACATAGAGTTTCATGAATTTCGCCATCCATCTCCACATATTTGAAGGAGGATAAATGGATCACAAAGATGTCCTCTTCGCCACACACGGTCACAACCTGACCATCCCACACATATTTTAGCTTTTGGTGGAGAGTCAAAGAAACTGCTCCGGCTCCATGTATCCAGGGACGCCCCAACAGACAACTATATGCTGGTTGAATATCCATCACATAGAAGACAATATTAAACACTTCTGGGGCGATCTTCACAGGCAACGTGACTTCACCAAAAACTGATCGCTTGGATCCATCAAAAGCACGGACAACAAGATCACTTGGTGTGAGAATAACCCCTTCGGCATCAAGCTTACTCAAAGCCTTTTTGGGTAACACATTCAAAGAAGAACCGGTATCAACCAAAACATGCGACAAAACGGCGCCTTTGCATTCCATCGTGATATGCAGAGCTTTATTGTGATTGCGACCCTCAGGCGTCAAGTCTAGATCCGTGAATCCCAAACCATGTCTCGTGTTAACATTTGCGATAACACCTTCAAGCTGGTTAACAGAAATCTCTTGAGGCATATAGGCCATATTCAACATTTTCAACAGGGCGTCACGATGTGCCTCGGAACACATCAACAGAGAGAGAATAGAGATTTTTGACAGTGTCTGGTTCAACTGATCCACGATCTTGTAATCACTCTTCTTGATAATTCTCATAAGTTCCTCCACGTCCTCCTCAAAAGAACCCTCGGGCACTTCCTTTCGCACTGGTTCGTCTTCAACTGCAACTTGTTTTCCTTTTGTTCTAGCAAGAGCCTCAACATTGTTATCCTTCGGGACCTGTGGTGCAAACAAACGACCACTTCTCGTAAATCCTCCGGGTCCTCCCACATTATCCACAGCCGAACCAACTGTTACTGGAGTCTTATTTGCTGATCTGGTCTGATTCTCTGGTTTTCTGTTTCTGTAAAAAGCATTGTCATATTGCCACGGAATTGCTCTACTATTCTAAAAAAGTATTCCACTAGAAGCAGCAATGGTGGTAGGGGTACTGACAGTTACTGGAGCATTAACAATCACGGGAACACCAACAGTCACCAGAGCAGATATGGTCACGGGCGCAGTTACGATCACAGGAGTGCCAATAGTCACAGGCGCACTAATAGTTCTTGGAGCACGTACAGGACCTTCTGAAGGTGTAAAGTAAATGGTAACAGTCGATACCTCTTCACGGTCTTTCACTACTCGATCAAACTGTAAACAACCTTCATTCATCAATTCCTGGATACCTTCTTTCAATTTCACACAGCCGTTTTCATGATTACCACAATCTGAACAATTCTTGTCACATCTCGGGAATACTCCTCCTCTAAGCAGACGTTCCTTCACTACAATCAACGAAGTCTGAACATCATTAACATTGACTACCAAGTTCAAATTTTTCCCATCTTCTACACTATTTACTCTGGGCCCTCCATGCTGAGGCATAGGATTATTCATCACATTCGGATTAGGAGCAAAGTTAATCGTCTTGGCATCGATCAAGTCTTGGACTTTATGGTGGAAAGCCCGACAGTTCTCGATGTGGTGCCCTGGCGCACCAGAATGAAAATCACAACGGACATTAGCATCATAACCAGCGGGAATCCTTGTTAATGGAGCCATAGTGCGAAGTTCGACAAACTTTAACCTGAGAAATTCAGGGAGTAATTCAGCATAAGTCATTGGCAACAAATCAAAATGACGATCTGGCATTCTTTGTCTTGGTTGGAATTGGCGTTGTTGTTGTTGTTGTGGTTGTCCTCTTTGTGGTTGTTGAGGTTGGGTTGCTGGAATAGTCACAGCAGCAACTTGACGGTATTGTTGTCCTCTGTTTCCATTTCTCTGATTATATATAGCATTTGCCTCAACCTCTCTCCTTCTGGGTGCCCCTGAAAATGGTTTCTTAGCACCTGAAGAACTTGAAGAACCAGGGTCTTGTATTTTTCCCGCTTTGATAAGACTTTCAGTTCTTTCTCCGCAAATCACAACATCCGAAAAACTACCAAATGTGTAACTTCCCATACGATCCATGAATACACCTTGCAGGGTTCCTATGAACATATCAGTCAATTCTCTTTCCAACATCAGAGGTTGTACTCTCGCAGCTAGTTCACGCCACCTCTGGGCGTATTCCTTGAAACTCTCACCGGTCTTTTGAAACAAACTCTGCAACTGGGTTCTACTCGGAGCCATGTCCATGTTATGCTTGTACTGCCTCAGAAAAGCTTCACCTAACTCTCTCCAGCTTCTGACAGATTCTTTTTTCAAGTCCATGTACCAATCCAAAGAGGCTCCAGACAAGCTGTCTTGGAAAAAGTACATCCACATCTTTTTATCATCAATATAAGCGGATATCTTCCGGTAGTAAGCCTGCACATGAGTTCGGGGACAAGAAGTGCCATTGTATTTGTCAAAAGAGGGTGCTTTGAACTTGTACAGGATCCTCAACCCATCAACTAAACCCATGTTAGTAACATCAAAGCCCAAAGAGTTCTGGCACTCCATGGCGCGAATCTTTTCAGCAAGGGCGTCGACCTTTCTATCTCTCTCTTCCGCCTTTCCAAATTCATCATCATCACTGGGAACGGTGAACATATCTTCTTGCTTGTCAACCAAATGAGAAGTATGGTGAACTGGAGCACGTGTCGCTCGAGCATTAGCAGCCTCTGCAATGATGGGTTGTCCGTTGATTCTAATACCACACGATTCGTCACCAGTAGCATAGTTGTTGATAGGGGTTTCTTCCGACGGATTCTGACTGACAGGGGGAATCACAGTTTCTTGTCTCTGGACCAAGGCTCGGAGTTCTTCTTGCCCTTGCACTACCCCTTGCATCATACTCATGAATTGGGTCATGTTGGTCCTCATCTCTGCTCGGTCTGCTTGAAATTGATCCATGGTCTTCTGTTGATTCTGCCTTGTTGCGTAATGGAGCGGACGATACTCAGCAATTCTGCCTGAAATGTGAACAAGGATGAGAAATCCTCTTCAAGGGAACTTGTAATGATGCAAGAATGATATGTGTATGATGCGTATGCTATGTTTTATCATGAATAAACCTGAAAAATGATGTGCATATGCGGGTTAACTTTTTTTCTTTTTTATGCATTATTTTTTTTGAAAATAAACATGCTATGATGCAAAATGATGAAACAATGGCTGGTTGGCTGTGTGTCACGAGGCACAGGATCAAAACTTTAGCATGAATTCGGAACCGGGAACCATAGAACACAGTCATCAACTTAGAACCCATACTTCAGAACCAACGGTCACCAACAAGAACCAAACAAAAGTCACCATCAGAACAAGTCACCATCAGTACCTGTAAATGATTCATTCCCGCCCCACTCACGAGTGTAATCTAGGCCAGGATAAGGTCAAGAGAAACGCAGGATAAACAATCCTTTCAAGAATATCATCATATGCACACCAGGTGTATGCAACGATAATACCCCATCAGAATCTGAACTACTCGTGATACCATGTTCCGCTAAGTGGCGTCATACCACCCGCTTCCCATGAATCACTCTATTCCTAGGTGTCCTAAAGTTCACTCATAGCCTGTGTATTGGGCCTTTTCCCTCTTGTGACTCCCACCCAACAGCGAAACAGATACCCAGCCAACACAGTATGCATGAAACAATAAAGCGCACATAGGATGCAATGCAAGCAGATAAGTATGCAAAGAAATAAATAAATAACACACAATAGACAATAAACAAACAAACGCTAGGAAAGGCCCACTAGGGAAAATAAATCTCCAGCAGAGTCGCCAGCTGTCGCTCCCCGGATTTCCCGAATCCAAGTACAAACGCGAAAAAGAGTGGCGAGAAAAAAAAGATTAGAGTCGCCAGCTATGTACTTTTATCCCAAGAGAAGGGAAAGGTAGTACTGCATAACCAAGAGGGAACAAATAAAACAAAGTCTCGAACCAGAGAAAACTGAGTAAGGGGGCCGGTTACGTGAAGGGAAGGTTATCGCACTCCTTCACGTCTGTGGTACTCCATAGGATCCATGTTTGCTATTTATGTCTAAAGTGTGTGTATAAAAAGTCCTATATGCAACGCGAAAGAGAAAAAATCAAAGTAGGGAAAAGAAAAAGTTATTGCTCGCACATGCCCTACCCTGCTGCATACGTATCTCAAGAAGGATTGAGAATCAGAGCACCGTAGCTCGGCTGACCCATTTGTTTGTGTTGTGTTTTTTTTTTGGTGAACGACGTTACTATGCAATCTACCGGATGCTCGACCTTTGGAGACTTACTCGCCTGTAGTAGAAGGAGTTAACGTGTTCTTAGGAGAAGAAAAATCAATGAGTTTGTTTGTGTTTTAGGAATGCTCATGCAAAAAGGAAGTCCTAGACGAAGGAACCGTGCTACCTTAATTGACATGCAAACGAGAGACTATACGAAGTCTAGCAATCCTATGGGGAGACGATCACACCACACAAAAAACATATAACATGAAGTAAACACGCCAACAAGGGGGGTTCAAACATACATGGGTAGGGCTTTAGTCAAGAGGGGTCATATTAACCTCAACAAACAAGCCATGGGAAGGTAATCAAATGGGCTCTTAACCACTGACATTGAACGTCACGGTGAGCAGATCAAAAGGGTAATGAGGATACGACCTCATAGCTCTTAACCCTGGACAGGGTGAACTCATGACAAAAAGTGGGGATTCAGGAAGATGGAACCCTCTCCACTGACTGACCGGACAAAAGATCTTGGGCTTTTGTTCTGAAGCATCGACACGTAGTGCGAGCATAAAGAATGACACACTGAATAACGGGGGATTGACTACTAATCCCTTTTATCCGTCAATTGCCTCTTCATGGAGGTCTTTAGCACTGGTGCCTCCTTTTGGAGGTCTTTGAGTACAAAAGTAAACACACAAAAACATTGCCTCCTATCGAGGTCTTCCAGCTTAAGAAAGCGGTAAAATGCGGGAAAGATGTAAAAGGGATCAAAAGATCTACCACACGGATAAAGATCCGAAGTAACATCAACTAAAGAAACAAGAAACCCAAAGACCTCTCAAGCTAGCACCATCAAAGAAAGTAAGTCAACAAGGCAATCAGAATAAATCTCCACAATGGTATCCCACAAATAAAGTGGAATACCAAGCAAGCTATCTCTTCAAGAGTCCCGTGAGCCCTCACAAAAACTCAACAAACAGGTTAGAGAAACAAGATGGGGTGCAATCAAGAGTTGCACCAAACAGAAGAATCATAGCAACCACATGAATCATGCTGTTAAAGTTCACGAAAAAGCTCACAAAAAGCAACCGAGGGTAGGAGGCCTAAACCTCTTGTCGAACAAATGCATCAAAAGGGTATCAAAACTCAAAGTCAGGGGGCAAGGATCCACACATCAAGACATAATATACATACTAAAACATGTGCTCGGATGCAATAGAAAACATGTCATAACAAACACAAAACAGATTGGAGAGCAAACAGAGAAAACATCTACTGTCGTGATCGCTACTGCTTCGCTTAGCGAAGCTTCGCTGCAGGCTCGCCTAGCGATGGGCTAGCGAATTCCTACGGGTTCTGGATTCTTCATTGATAACAGTACGATTTCAGAAACCCCAAACCCGATGGTGCTCATTTCAGAAACCGAGTGATCAAACATTCAAGATATTGTTCTACACATTCATGCACATCTAAACCCATATGCAAAACCTAACGATACCCACTCTTCCAAATTTAGCCATAATACCTCATACATTCAGAAAATTCAAATTGAAAGCATAAAGTAATGGAAATAGGGCAAACCTGATTGGAGAGATCGAATGAAATTGAATTGCCCGGTTGGGTTTGCAAAGCAATCTTAGGGTTTGTGTGAGATGGAAGTGAAAAGTGCGAGTCAGAGTGAGAGTGAGTTTTTTCTCTTCAGTGTCTGGAGTCTGCTCTGAATTCTGTTAGCTCTTCTCTTCTTCTCTTCTTTTTCTCTTTTTTTTCTAGGGTTTTGTTACACTGAAATTTTAGAATTTATAACCTGATTTTCGTGGCTTTGTTGGCTCAAATGAGAGAGGTCCAAGTCCATGACTTTCTGTTATATATTTTTTTTTATTTCCAAAACGCGTGGGCTTCGCCTAGCGAAGAATTTGCTCGCCTAGCGAGCATGACAGTTCAGATTCGCTAGGCGAACCACGCTGCTCGCCTAGCGAGCATGACAGCTCAGGAACAGACTTTTGCTCCTTCCAAATTAGCGTTTTGAATGATGAATAGACCCCATTTGAACATGTTGGAAGTAACTCAAGTCATTCCCTTGTGTTGACTGATCACCCAGATAGAACCCACAAAGCGTCTTGGATGATATTCAAGCTTCTTGGATCTGATTCTGATTGACATGATGAAATGCAATATGAAATGTTTAAATGACCTAAAAATGAATGCATGAATGAGGGGGGCAAATTTGAGGTGCTACAATAAGTAATACTCACAACACCAAATTTGTAATGTTTTTCAATCTTCTATTAATGAAAGTATTTGAATTATGACATTTTTATTGCGTTTTAAAAACTTTCTTTTTTTATATTTACATTGCAAGTGATAAATATGAGTTGATTGTGAAGTAAGTCAAGTACCCAATGTGGATGTTTAAAATCCACGGAGGTTCAAAAAGTATAAGGGAGTGATAACAAGTATAGCTCAAAATCTTTCAATTTTTAGATACTTAAATAATTAAGGTTTTTAGACAAATGATCATTATATATTGTTTTTTATATGATTACGAGTGTACCCATGTTATAGTGAAAATTTCTAGAACTTAACTTATTTCTTTACACTTAATTGTCATATTATGTGCATAATGAGACATGCTTTTTTTCTTAAATCCTAAAACCCTTTAGGACTATCTTACTGTATAGTTATATAAAAGCAAATCTTAACTTTGACATATATCTATATTTGGGGTTGCTATGGAATAGTCATCTTCTACATTTGGGGTGGTGGTCATAAAAGTATACACAATAAAAAAGATTGTCAAAAAAATGATAAAAATAAGTATCCAAAGAAAAAGAAAAAGAAATAAAACAAAAATGAATGGGCACCAAATGAATAAAAAAAAGTCTGATATAGCTTAGGAAAAATTCGTTAGAGGGTTGAATATGGAAAAAGAAAAAATAAACAAACATAATAGATGAAAGAAGGAATTCAGTACCTAATTCCAAAGAGTTATCCCATTTAGCTAAAAAATTATCTGACCTTAACCCCTCACATTAGAATCCTTAAGACCTCAAAAGTGTGTGTGTAACAACAATTTGATTGATTGTTTATAAATTCTTCAAACCTATGGTTCAGTTAACAATTTTTATTTGAGTGAATTGGTGAGGAGAGAAAAATAGTTAAATAAATAAGATGAAGGAATAAAGTCTTAAGTTATCTGATCTGAGGTATGAGATTTGAAGTACAAATTAAACCAGAACATGAAAGTACTATGGTAAGTAACGTCAACTTAAAAAATATCATCAAAGTAGGTAAATTCTTATTTTTCCTAAAGTCTCATTTTTCAAAAATTTCTCTTAAGGACAAGGAAACGTTCAAGTTTGGGGTTGTGATGACAGTTTGCCACATTATATCTTTAGTATTCAATTTCGTTGTTTTTAAGTACTTTTATTATTAACGAACTTTCTTTTGGTAAGTTTTTAATAAAGATTTTGAAGATTTGTGTAAAAGACCAAAGCAAGTCAAAATTATCCTAAATAGACAAATTTCATAATATTTTATAATAAAAGTTATGATAACGAAGCAAGGAGATGAGTAACACACAAAGAATAAAAGAAACTCATATGATGAAGGAAAAAATCTAAGATAAATGAAAAAATCTATATGAAATTATAATGGAACATTCTCTTATATGATCAACAATATGTCTTTATTCTTAAAGTTAGATTCCTCAAAGGCAATATAAACTTGTTAACAATTACATTTATTCTTCTATGAGGTCTAGTTTAAAAAGATATTTTAATCTAATCTAAAATGACAGATATGGAAAATTTAAGATGAACAATCTATATCTTTTTAGAATGATAATTGTGATAATAACATAGTTACTGATGATTTGAATTATGCGGTGTTGTGATAATTGTCGCACCGGGAACAAAGTAATCTTGTAAGGAAGAGAGGTTTTCTTGAACAAACAAAAGAAAATGATTCAGTTGCGAAGAGAGAGAAGGAAGTGGAGAAGAAAAATTTGGTTATAATAATTTTTCTATTCACTTTCTCTAAATTAGGGTTTAAAGATTACAAGTGAATAATAACTTAACTTCATTTCTCTAACACACAAGAGTGCAACCTATATATACTTAAGTCATATGCATGGTCGACGTGTCTTCAACTACATCATGGACATCTTCGACTACTGCATGCTTGAACTGACTTCGACTACAACATACACACCCAGTCAAACCATGAAGTTTCCTCTGTCGAGACTAGAGTTTGATCCAAAATACCATAATTCTCCATATTGGAATAAACTCTACAACACCGAGGGAACAAGCTAGTTATCATCATGCAACTTTATCAGCTGCATACAGTGAAAGAACTTGCTACTAGGCAATGACTTGGTGATCATATCAGCAACGTTATCTTCAGTCGAAACCTTCAACACTTTCACTACTCCTTTCTCGAATTTCTCCCTAACAAAATGGAGCCTAACATTGATGTGATTGGTTCTTTTATGATAGGCTGAATTCTTTGACATATGTATGACACTTTGACTATCACATTTAATAGTGATAACTTAACCTTGAAGTTTTAGTTCTTTAGCAAACCTTTCAAGCCAAAATGCTTCTTTCACAACTTTAGTGAAGGAAATGTATTCAGCTTAAATGGTTGATAAGGTAACAACCTTTTGATGAGAAGCTTTCCAACTCATAGTTGTGCCAAACTTTGTGAAAACATATCCAGAAAGATATTTTCTCGTATCCATACATCCTTCATAGTCAGAGTCGACAAATCCTTCGATTTTAACTTTACCATCACTCGTGGCTCCACCATAAAACAGGACCCGAATCATGGATCCTTTTATGTATATAAGGATCCACTTTAAAGCTTGCCAGTGTGCCTTCCAAGGATTGACCATGTACCTGCTTACAATCCTCACTCTACACATTATGTTTGGGCTCGTACATACCATACATCAAAGAACCTATTATACTATCATACAAAATTTTATTCGTATAAGCTATTTCAACTTCAGTACTAGTACTTTGAGTCATACTTAGCTTGAATTAAGGATTTGTCGGTGTTACAACATGCTTTGAATTTGACATACCAAATTTATCGAGAATCTTCTTCAGGTATGTGTCTTGAGATAAGCATAATCTCGACTATTTTCTATCTCTTCAGATGACAATTCCAATAATCTAGGAGGTAACTGCCAGATCCTCCATGTTGAACTCCTTATCGAGTTAAACCTTCACCTTCACTACATCCTCGATATTATTGCTTGTTATGAGGATGTCATCCATATAAAGCAATAAAATAACAATTGAACTTCTAGGTCGAAATATGAAGTAAACATAGTGGTCAAACTAACTCATAGTGAAACCTATGTGTGCCATGAACTTGTCAAATCTCTTATTCCATTATTGAGGAGATTATTTAAGACCATATAATGACCTATTCATCTTGCACACATAATCTTTGTAACACCCTAAAAACCTCACTTACAAATATATAAAATTATATGTAATTTCAAATACTAAAACATAGGGTGTCATAGACACTCCATCATCACATGCTCATATTTATTATATTCATCGCAACAGAATTAACAAAATAAAATAACTCTAGTAATCTCATAAAATATTTCAAATATCTCATGATTAAAAATTACCTCAAAACTTTTCAAACTAAGCAAATAGTGCTCAAAACAGAATACTCTCAAACTCGAAACAAAATAGAATTTTTTCTCCCCAAGTGTTACACTATCAGAGCAACGCAACAAATAACTTAAAAGGAAAAATGATAAATAAATAGGCCAAATACGCCATCCTCTAAGCCCACATATACTAGGGCTCCTCTACTTGAGTATCTGCACCACCGAGGTAAAGTACAAACACCAAAAATAACATGGGATGAGAATACATTCATATATAGATAGTGTGCATAAATGAAAAGGATGGATAAGTAACATGTTATCGGTCTCACAACTCCTATCAACTACCAGGGCAACATTGATAACATAAACTCATACAAAATAACCAAATCAACTCAAACAATCAAATTACTCACTCACATGAACTCATATAAACAAATTACTCATACTTAATACAGATGTGTATGCAATGCTCAACTTCTCAACTCTATATGCATGTGGTACCAAAATTTGGATAATCAGAGTTATGTTACTGATTGTCATCCCACCGTGGTCCCTTCTCTGGACTAGGTCGCCCCAAAGTCCACCTCTCTAGAACCGGGCAACTCTACAACTCACGAATGGCTGTAATACAACTCAACTCTATCAATGTACATCATTGTTCCCTCTCTAAACTATACTCACCATATCTCAACCATTACTCTTTCATGGCCATTCACCATGAAACTCAACAATGCTCATTATCAATCAATTGATCACAACTCAACATAAACTCAACATTTCCATGCATAACAATGATCAATTCAATAAAATGCATTGATTCACATTAAACAAAATTAAATAATCTCAAATAGTACATGAAAATACCAATTAATCGTTAAAATAACACACTATCACAAAATTAGCTCGAAAGCAACTCAGTTATACGTTGTCACTTTCATTGCGCGACCTATAACTCGCTGAGCAAGTCCTCGCTAGGCGAGCTCCTCTCTCTTTAGGCATGTGTCTCAAAACCCAAAAAATTTCTCACTCAGCATATCTCGCTAAGCACGACATTGCTCATTGAGCGACAAACCGCTCGCTAAGCGTGACTCACGGAAAAACCAGAACGCTCACTATGTTATGAAAATCGATTCAAAAACAACCAACTTTGTATTATCATCCTCGCTAAGCACATCCAAGGCTTGCTGAGCGCGAATTCGTTGAGCGCAACTTTTGCTCGCTAAGCGCATACTCCAAAATAAAACCTAATTTCTATCAATTTCCTCTCAATTTATCCTTTCAATTTCTCTATTTAAATAAACCCAAATAAAACCTAATTTTTTTTCTTCTAATTTTACTCATGATACTCTCACTTCTCATTAATTACCCCAACACCCCAAAATTATACTAAACTTCTAATTTCTATCCCACACTCTATTTTCTCAAATTAAATAACTGAACCAATTAAAATTAAATAAAAATCCTATTTTGTCTCTAAAGGGTGTGTTCTCTCAACTTAGACCATCTATCTTTAAACACATAAAATAAAATAATTCACCAACACATCACAAAATTAATTAAAATAGAACAATTAATTAAATACAAAAAATGAAGTGTTATAATCTTCCTTTCCTCTTTCCGCATACCCTTTAGGTTGCCTCATAAAAAAAAATTCATCTTGATCACCATACAAGAAGGTTGTCTTCACATCCATCTATTCAAGCTCTAGATCAAACTTTGCCACCATGGCTAACAACATTATAATGGATTTGTGCTTTACAATAGGTGAGAACATCATTGAAGTCGAATCCTTTTTACTGAGTGAACACCCTTGCAACCAACCTTGCCTTAAATTGCTTCACATCACTCCTTCGATTCATTACTTAACCGTGAAAATCCACTTACAACTGACTAACCTTGCTTCAGCAGGTTTCTCGATCAGCTCCCAAGTGTTATTATCATAAAGAAATTTTATCTCATCATCCATGATTTTCAGCCATTTAGTATTATTTTGACTCCTAACAACTTCTTTGTAGTCTCTAGATTACTAATCAATAACCTCACTTGTAGATATTTGTCGCAACCTGAAAAATACAGTGTGCGAAAAAACAACCGGCGAGAAAAGAGATGACAGAAGAGTCGCCACCGTGCGTTATTTATCCCAAAGGAGGGAAAGGAAACGCTCGAAGTAAACCTGAAAAGAGGAAAGGAAAGGACAAGGTCTCGCAACCAAATCTTGGGTTCGGGAGTCGGTTATGCGAAGGGAAGGTATTAGCACCCCTACGCATCCGTAGTACTCTACGGGATCCACTTTTGTTGTTCTTGTTTAAAGGGTGTGGGTTTATCTAATGTGCTATTTACTAAAAAGGGTCAAAAGAAAATGACTCGCACGGATGTCGCATCCACTGCATACGTATCTCATATGAATATGAGAATCAGAGTCTTCGTAGCTCGGCTGACATATGGGTTTAGGGGATGTGTGCTCGCTAAGACATCGTGTCTTATGCCTACGTATCTCATTTGGAATGAGAATCAGAGCAAGCCGTAGTTCGGCTAACTACGGGTTAAGGGTTGTGTTTTGGGGTGAACGACGTTACTATGCAATCTACCGGATGCTCGACCTTTGGAGACTTACTCGCCTGTAGTAGAAGGAGTAAACGTGTGTTTAGGAGAAGAAAAATCAATGAGTTGGTTTGCGTTTTAGGAACGCTCATGCAAAAGGAGTCCTGGACGAAGGAACCTGCATAAAGTAAACACACAAAAACATTGCCTCCTATTGAGGTCTTCCAGCTAAGAAAGCGGTAAAATGCGGGAAAAATGTAAAAGTACCACACAGATAAAGATCCGAAGTAATAGCAATTAAGGAAACAAGAAACCCAGAGATCCTTCCAAGCTAACACCATCAAAGAAAGCCAGTCAGTACAGGTAATCGGAATGAACCTCCCGGTGGTATCCCACAAATAAAGTGGAAAACCACGCAAGCCATCTCTGCAAGAGTCATGTGAGCCCTCACAAAAACTCAACAAACAGGTTAGACAAACAAGATGAAATCAAGAGAAAACAATGCCCTGGTGAACACAAAACCGGTTAGAGCAAAATAGAAAAAATCAGTTGTTGCCATACTCGCTACTGCCTCGCCTAGCGAAGGCTTAGCGAGGCTTCGCTGCAGGCTCGCCTAGCGAAGGCCTGCGGGTTTTGGATTCTTCATTGATAACAGCCCGATCTCGGTAACCCAAACCCTATGGTATCCATCTCTGAAAACGAAATAACCAAACATTCAAGGTATTGTTTCATATATTCATGCACATCTAAACCCGTGGGCAAAACCTGTCGTTACCTCATACATTCAGATAATCCAAATTAAAAGCATAAAAGTAATGGGGATATGGGCAAACCTGATCGGAAAGGTCGTTTAGAATTGAATGGCACGACTGAGTAATGTTAGGGTTTGCGTGAGATGAGGTGAGAAAAGTGTGTGAGTCCGAGTGAACTTTTCAGAGTTGTCCGAAGGTTGCTGCAGATTAGTTCATAGGTCACATTTTTCTCTCTCTTTTTCTCCCTTTTTTCCTCTTTTTTCTCCCAGGGTTTTCTTCTACTGAAACTCCAGTATTTATAGACTGAGATTGGTGGCTTGGTGGGCTAAAATGAAACAGGCCCAAGTCCATGACTCTCTTGTTATTCTGAAAACGCGCTCTTCGCCTAGCGAAGGATTTGCTCGCCTAGCGAGCATGACAGATCCTTTCGCTAAGCGAACCACTCTGCTCGCCTAGCGAGCATGACAGTTCAGGCTCTGCTTTTTGCTCCTTCAAGCTTGGCGTTTTGCATGGTGAATAGGCCCTGTTTGAACCTGTTGGAGATAACTCAAGTATTTCCCTTGTGTTGACTGATCACCCGGATAGGACCACACAGCGTCTTGGATGATGTTCGAGCTTCTCGGAGCTAATCCTGACTGACATGATGAAATGCAATATGAAATACTAAATGACCTAAAAAATGAATGCATGAACGAGGAGGGAAAATTTTGGGGTGTTACAGCTGCCCCTATTCAATCATCAGCTAACCCGAGCAGGATGAAAGTGAACATCTTATCAGACAAACGGGGTGAACTGTGATTGAATACCAAAGACAGACCGAAAATTTGCGCTCTGAGAACATCATAAAAATACTGAAATACACTGCGCTGTTTATTTCTCTTCCGATCCTCTAGCTGAATCTGAATCAGTCTTCTGACTTAATCTGGAGTTTCGATCCTCTGGCTGAATCTATACTCAATTTAGTCCTCTGATTGGATGTTAATTTTGATCCTTGGGCTGGATACGATTTTGATCCTCGGGCTGGATACGATTTCGATCCTCAGGCTGGATCTACTTCGATCTTCTGGCTGAATCTGAATCAGTCTTCTGACTTAATCTGGAGTTTCGATCCTCTGGCTGAATCCATACTCAATTTAGTCCTCTGGTTGGATGTTAATTTTGATCCTCGGGATGGATACGATTTTGATCCTCGGGCTGGATACGATTTCGATCCTCGGGCTGGATCTACTTCGATCTTCAGGCTAGATCTACTCTTTGATTCTCTGGCTGAATCTATTCTCGGTCTTCGGGCTAGACCTGACTTCGATCTTCTGGCTAGATCTACTTCGATCTTCTGGATAGATCTACTTTGTTGCGATTCTCTGGCTGAATCTATTTTTGGTCTTCGGGCTAGACCTGACTTTGATCTTCTGGCTAGATCTGTTCTTGGTTTCGATTCTCTGACTGAATCTATTCTCGGTCTTCGGGCTAGACCTGACTTCGATCTTCTGGCTAAATCTACTTCGATCTTCTGGCTAGATCTGGATTATTTTGATGATAAATTCCCATAATCAGGATCTCGCATCTGAGGCATGCGCTGGTTGACCCTCTTTCCAAATCTACACACAATCTTCATGTTAGATGTGCAGCTCCGAGAATACTCCACTTTTGGGCTTCGTACATATTCTTCAGGCTAGAACATGTTGTAACGACCCTTCAATTAGACTTTTGTTTTTAAATTGCGATCCGCGGGCTGGATCCTCTTGTAAATTGATTTTCTGTTGAACTGTCAATCTACTCCTCTAGCTGGTTTGCTGGGGAAATAACGCTTGTAGGCGATTCTCTGGATGAATCTTCAAATTGAACCTCAGGCTGGCTCACTGGAAAACGATTCTCAGGCTGAATCTTCAAAAATGACCCTCATGCTGGATCACGGGAAAACGATTCTCAGGCTGAATCTTCAAAAATGACCCTCATGCTGGATCACGGGAAAACGATTCTCAGGCTGAATCTTCAAAAATGACCCTCATGCTGGATCACGGGAAAACGATTCTCAGGTTGAATCTTCAAAAATGACCCTCATGCTGGATCACGGGAAAATGATTCTCAGGCTGAATCTTTAAAAATGACCCTCATGCTGGATCAGGGGAAAACGATTCTCAAGCTGAATCTTCAGAAATGACCCTCATGCTGGATCACGGGAAAACGATTCTCAGGCTGAATCTTCAAAAATGACCCTCATGCTGGATCACGGGAAAATGATTCTCAGGCTGAATCTTCAAAAATGACCCTCATGCTGGATCACGCACACTTGATCCTCTGGCTGAATCTCATGACTTTGGTTGTAAAGCAATTCTTCGGTCTGCTTTGAAGAAACTGTTTATCAGCTTATGCGTATGCTTGATATGCATGCAAATGCAAATGTTATGCATGGTGCAAAAAAAGAAATCTGCTTGGGGAAGCAAGCTCCGGTAGGGAACGGATCGCTGTATCAATCCTAGAATGCTCTGTGGGGAAAGATCCGTCTGCCGGGACCGGGGAGCCACCAAAAATAAATTGGCTTTTTGAAAAGTTGACCTTGCTGGGGGAGTATCAACTATGGGAACTTTGCTTGACGAGGCTCTGTGTGGAGAGTCTGTGGGGAAAGCACTTCCTGGGGAAATGTCGTAGGAATCGACCTTTGTTGGGGATATGAACTTGCTAATCGTCCTCAAGCTGGGGATTAAAACAAATCTGTTAAGAATATCTGCTGGGGAATGAGATGAACACTGGGAGCACCACCCTCTTGACTGTTGGGTATGCAACTACTTCGCTGTTGCCGAGGATACAGTCTAGCACTATCAACTCCGCTGGGGATATATAGTCTGGCACTGTCAACTCCGCTAGGGATATATAGTCTGGCATTGTCAACTCTACTGGGGAAATGCTCTGCTGAGGAGAGACCTTATCAACCGCTTGGGGATGAGGATTCATGACTTGGCATCCGGTTCCTGTGACCTGCAACCAAAAAATACACGTATGCCCCGGGGGAATCACTCGGTTTGAATTCACCATCCGGGATTAAGCACATTCAAAGCAATTTTAAATGTTTTCCTGTGCAAATCATCTGCAAAAACCACCATTATATTCATATGCAATATGTTTCATCAAGAATTCAGACATCTTCTGTAAACAAACTGATAAATGAAAAATAAAAAGGCTCTTTAACTGAAAAATTTGTGCCAGGAATAAGCGAGTACATCAGGAAGTTGATCCCTGAAAAGAGGCGATCGCTATAAATTGAACGAAAGAAACTATCCTAATGGCAATGTGGATACGGGGTCCCATTGAGTTTCGGCTCTGCTATGGCTCGTATGACCTCAAGACGCTCTGCTCATCTTGCTTTCTGAAGTGGATGATTAGTCGCTCTTTAACCTTCGAAGATTGCCGGATTGAATGAAACGGTGATATAACACGGATGAACTCAGATCGCAGTCATTCGCTTATTCCCTCTTTTGCGTGGACCGCCCTTTTGTGTTTTCAATCCACCGGGATACCCTTTTTTGCCTGAGCCGCCCTTTCGGGTTTTCGACTCATCGGGTGTACATTTTTTATTTTTATATCCCTAATTTTTGCCCGAACCTCTTTATTCTTTTTTTTTTGTTCGTCGGGATGCCCTTTTTTGCCTGGACTATTCTTTTTACTGTCCAGCGGGTCTATTTTATGCGAAGTATTTTTTAACTGCGTCTGAGTTGACAGGGGATGGGAAGTCTTCGCCATCCATGGTTGTTAGCATCAGAGCTCCGCCAGAGAAAACTCTTTTAACCACGTATGGACCCTCATAGTTCGGTGTCCATTTGCCCCTGTGATCTGTATTGGGAGGAAGAATTCTTTTGAGTACCAATTCACCAACTTAATACTCCTGAGGGCGCATTTTCTGATCAAACGCTCTCTTCATTCGTCTCTGATATAGTTGGCCATGGCATATGGCTGTTAGTCTCTTTTCCTCAACTACATCCAGGGTTTTAATCCGTAGGTTGATGGCTTCCTCAAGTCCTAGGATACAAGCTTCGTATTCGGCTTCATTGTTGGTGCAGGGAAAAGTTATTCTGGCACAAAATGGCATATGAACCCTCTCCGGCGTGATCAACACTGCACCAACTCCGCGACCATTGACGTTGACCGCCCCATCAAACATCATAATCCATTTGGATTCAGGGTCAGGCCCCTCCTCCGGGAGCGGTTTCTCGCAATCTTTCGATTTGAGAAACATGATGTCTTCATCAGGAAAGTCAAACCTCATAGGCTGGTAATCATCAATTGGTTGCTCTGCAAGATAGTCTGACAGGACACTTCCTTTGATGGCCTTCTGCGAAGTGTATTGGATGTCATACTCTATCAGTATCATTTGCCACCTAGCAACCCTTCCGGTAAGCGCTGGCTTTTCAAAAATATACTTGACTGGATCCATCTTTGATATCAATAGAGTTGTGTGAGTCAACATATACTGTCTTAGTCGGCGAGCAGCCCATGCCAAAGCGCAGCAAGTTTTCTTGAGCAGTGAGTATCTTTGTTCACAGTCGGTAAACTTTTTGCTAAGGTAGTATATTGCGTGCTCTTTTCGACCTGACTCGTCATGCCGACCGAGCACACAACCCATTGACCTTTCTAACACAGTTAAGTACATGATCAACGGTCTTCCCTCTACTGGAGGCATTAGAATCGGGGCTCCTGCAAATACTCTTTTATTCTTTCAAAGGCTTGCTGACAATCATCATTCCAACTGACCTCTTGCTCTTTTCTCAGCATTTTGAACAATGGCTCGCATGTGGCTGTAAGATTAGATATGAACCTTGAAATGTAGTTCAATCTGCCCAGGAAACCACGAACCTCTCTTTCTGTCGTCTTCGGTACCAATGTTGACGGTCTCAATCACCTCCTGATAAGGTGTAAAAGCTCAGTCCTCCTGTTTCAACAACCTGGCTAACTCCTCAGGCAATTCACAATCTTCCTCAACCCCTTCTTCGGCTTGATAGATAGGATTGTCGAAGTCATACTTGGCCATAGCAGTGTCGTTAGCAGTGAGATCCGGGTGATCAGCTTTGCATGATGGAGGATCATGCTTTACCTTGGAACAAGAGATTTTTTTTTGGAAAGAAAAAATGAAAAAGAAACATTGCCATTTTTGTAAAAGTAAAAAGATTGAAAGGAAGAGAGCACAAAATTGTTTGCAAAAGCTGTCCTTTATTGATGATGAAAATATTTGCAAAATGTAAGTAAATGGATGGCCCTACAGATGAGTCATTACACCTTGGGCAAAGTGTAAGACTTTATTATGCATGTAATAAAAGGAAAACAATAAAAATTACTCTTTCAATAGAGTAACCCGGACGACTTTTTCGGACGACCAATTGTTGAGCTTTTCTCCCGGGACACACGGGAGAATCCAGCGATCTAAGTCACAGTCGCTGTCAGCCTTGTCTTCATCTGCAGCATTAACGATGTGGGGAGAAACCAAACCCCCGCTGGAGAAAGTACCGACTTCATTCTTCTGAGACCCCGGAGTAAACCCCAATCCAAACTTGTCTTCTTTGATGATTGGCTCCACAAATTTGCCCAAGCCTTGGGCATTACCAGCTTTAACCACTTCAACAGCTTGCTTGTATGAAGAGATAGAAGTCCCGACCTTCTCAGATTTAGGTGAAAAGACAGCTTTGGGTGCGACCTCACTGATGTTGGATGCAAATATGCAGATGATGTTATGCAATGCAAAGGTATGTCAATCAGGACTGCTGGACCCGCTTGAACATCTGTCAGGTTGCACTGTCTGAAGAGAAACCCACTGAGTAATATAATACAGGATCGGCACTTCGGCATTAATTCGGAACCGGGAACCATAGAACACAGTCATCAACTCAGAACCCATACAATAGTCACCAACAGAACAAGTCACCATCTGTACCTGTAAATGATTCATTCCCGCCCCACTCGCGGGTGTAATCTAGGTCAGGGTAAGGTCAAGAGAAACGCAGGATAAACAATCCTTTCAAGAATATCATCATATGCACACCAGATGTATGCAACGATAATACCCCATCAGAATCTGAACTGCTCGTGATACCATGTTCCGCTAAGTGGCGCCATACCACCCGCTTCCCATGAATCACTCTATTCCTAGGTGTTCTAAAGTTCACTCATAGCCTGTGTATTGGGCCTTTTACCTCTTGTAGAACATCCCATCCCAACAAACAAACCAACAGAGCCAACAGATACAGCAATGATATGTACACAATGCAATAAAGCAGGTAAATGCTGAAAAATAAATAACTGTACAAAAGAATGAACACCCAATAAACAAGCAACCTACAAAAGCTAGGAGGGACTCGCTTAGGGAAACCGGGGTCCCCAGCAGAGTCGCCAGCTGTCGCAACCTGAAAAATACAGTGTGCGAAAAAACAACCGACGAGAAAAGAGATGACAGAAGAGTCGCCACCGTGCGTTATTTATCCCAAAGGAGGGAAAGGAAACGCTCGAAGTAAACCTGAAAAGAGGAAAGGAAAGGACAAGGTCTCGCAACCAAATCTTGGGTTCGGGAGTCGGTTATGCGAAGGGAAGGTATTAGCACCCCTACGCATCCGTAGTACTCTACGGGATCCACTTTTGTTGTTCTTGTTTAAAGGGTGTGGGTTTATCTAATGTGCTATTTACTAAAAAGGGTCAAAAGAAAATGACTCGCACGGATGTCGCATCCACTGCATACGTATCTCATATGAATATGAGAATCAGAGTCTTCGTAGCTCGGCTGACATATGGGTTTAGGGGATGTGTGCTCGCTAAGACATCGTGTCTTATGCCTACGTATCTCATCTGGAATGAGAATCAGAGCAAGCCGTAGTTCGGCTAACTACGGGTTAAGGGTTGTGTTTTGGGGTGAACGACGTTACTACGCAATCTACCGGATGCTCGACCTTTGGAGACTTACTTGCCTGTAGTAGAAGGAGTAAACGTGTGTTTAGGAGAAGAAAAATCAATGAGTTGGTTTGCGTTTTAGGAACGCTCATGCAAAAGGAGTCCTGGACGAAGGAACCTGCATAAAGTAAACACACAAAAACATTGCCTCCTATTGAGGTCTTCCAGCTAAGAAAGCGGTAAAATGCGGGAAAGATGTAAAATTACCACACAGATAAAGATCCGAAGTAATAGCAATTAAGGAAACAAGAAACCCAGAGATCCTTCCAAGCTAACACCATCAAAGAAAGCCAGTCAGTATAGGTAATCGGAATGAACCTCCCGGTGGTATCCCACAAATAAAGTGGAAAACCACGCAAGCCATCTCTGCAAGAGTCATGTGAACCCTCACAAAAACTCAACAAACAGGTTAGACAAACAAGATGAAATCAAGAGAAAACAATGCCCTGGTGAACACAAAACCGGTTAGAGCAAAACAGAAAAAATCAGTTGTTGCCATACTCGCTACTGCCTCGCCTAGCGAAGGCTTAGCGAGGCTTCGCTGCAGGCTCGCCTAGCGAAGGCCTGCGGGTTTTGGATTCTTCATTGATAACATCCCGATCCCGGTAACCCAAACCCTATGGTATCCATCTCAGAAAACGAAATAACCAAACATTCAAGGTATTGTTTCATATATTCATGCACATCTAAACCCGTGGGCAAAACCTGTCGTTACCTCATACATTCAGATAATCCAAATTAAGAGCATAAAAGTAACGGGAATATGGGAAAACCTGATCGGAAAGGTCGTTTAGAATCGAATGGCACGGCTGAGTAATGTTAGGCTTTGCGTGAGATGAGGTGAGAAAAGTGTGTGAGTCTGAGTGAACTTTTCAGAGCTGTCCGAAGGTTGCTGCAGATTAGTTCATAGGTCACATTTTTCTCTCTCCTTTTCTCCCTTTTTCCTCTTTTTTCTCCCAGGGTTTTGTTCTTCTGAAACTCCAGTATTTATAGACTGAGATTGGTGGCTTGGTGGGCTAAAATGAAACAGGCCCAAGTCCATGACTCTGCTGTGATTCTGAAAACGCGCTTTTCGCCTAGCGAAGGATCTGCTCGCCTAGCGAGCATGACAGATCCTTTCGCTAAGCGAACCACTATGCTCGCCTAGCGAGCATGACAGTTCAAGCTCTACTTTTTGCTCCTTCAAGCTTGGCGTTTTGCATGGTGAATAGGCCCTGTTTGAACCTGTTGGAGATAACTCAAGTATTTCCCTTGTGTTGACTGATCACCCGGATAGGATCCACACAACGTCTTGGATGATGTTCGAGCTTCTCGGAGCTAATCCTGATTGACATGATGAAATGCAATATGAAATACTAAATGACCTAAAAAATGAATGCATGAACGAGGAGGGCAAATTTTGGGGTGTTACAATATTAAGGTAAAAGCCATGAGTCTGCATAACCAAGTCTCTGAGGTGGCTTGATGACTCTTCTCGGCCTGTCTCTTACCAGCAAATAGTCGTTATCAGTCTCTTTATTTTCATCAGCAACTTGTGCTTCTTCTTGACTTCATATGGGTTATGCAATTTAATATCATTATGCTCGACCTCAACAAGGATCTCTTCTTGTTCCATCTCTTCTTCAAAGATATTTGCATGTCGACCAACGTCATCACTTTTCTTGAACGCCATTTTTGCTTCATTGAAAACTACATCACGACTTATGATATACCTTCTATGACCTGGTTCTAGGCACCGCAACCTATAAGATTTAACTCCTTCGGGATACCCAGGGAACATGCATCTCAAAGCTCTAGGTTCGAGTTTGTTTTACCTAATGTGAGCATAAGCTAGATAGCTAAATACTCTAAGTCTGTCAAGATTATGTGGATGTCCCGACCAGACTTCTTCAAGTGTATTCATCCCTAAGGTAGTCAGGGACACCTATTTATCAGGTATGTTGCAGTCACAACAACCTCAGCTCAAAACACTTTCTTCAATCCTGAATTAACCAACATGCATCAAATCCATTCCAGGATAGTTTGATTGAATCTTTAGACATTCCATTTTGCTGAGGAGTACCTGCTACATTCTTGTGCCTTACTATAGTTGATATAAAACAATACTTGTCAAAAGCTTCATTGTAGAACTCAAGGCCATTATCAGTTCTCGACCTCCTGACCTTTCTGCCAGTTTGATTTTCGACCAGAGTCTGCTAACTTTTTAAATTCTCAAAAGTTTCATCCTTAGTTTTCCGAGTGCATGTCAATAACTTTCTGGAATAGTCATCAACTATGGATAAAAATAACTTGCCTCTGAGTATGAAGGATTTATTGCAGGCCCCTAAAGACCAACCTGAATGTAATAAAGGGATCCATATTTTCTTTGTTTTCCTTTGTTGAACTTCACTATGCAGGCTTTACCAAACACACAAGGTTCATAGAACTCCAGCTTTTCGACCTTGTTCCCAACTAGCATGTTTTGTTTCCCCAGTTCGACCATACCCTTTTTATTTACATGACCCAATCTCGTCTGCCATAACTCAGTCTTCTACACAAGTTTTGTAGATGTAATACCAGTAGAACCACTTACAACCTCGACCTTAAGGGTATACAAGCCTCGCTTCTTTCTACTTCTCAAGACTTCCTTCGACCCTTTCATGACTTTTAGGATACCATGTTCTTCATTGAAAACATATTCTTTCTTGTCAAATTCACCAAGAGGAATCAAATTTCTCTTAAGATCAGGTACATACCTGACATCAATAAATAACCTTATTGACTCATCATGGAGTTTGAATCTGGCAGATCCAATTCCTGCAATCTTGCAGGCTCTATTGTTTCCCATAAACACTGGTTCACCATCTTGATCATATAATTCCTCAAACACGTCTTTATTTGCAGTCATGTGTCAAGTACAACCTGAATCTATAATTTACTCCTTGTTAGAGTTGTTGCTTGAAACAACCAGGACATCAAATGATTCATATCATCTTGCATAATGGTTGCATTACTATTATCCTTACCACCATGATTATTCATACGTTCAAGGAACACCTTTCTTGTACGACCTTCCTTATTACATTGGTAGCACCTAATAGTATGAGCATTACCACCATAAGAGCTCTATAGAACTTTATCCTCCTTTTTCTCATACTTACCATCTTTCTTTGAGAACTTTTCTTTAACGGGAAAACCTTCTCCAAAAGATGATGACTTTTTCTTTTTTCTTTCGTTCAAGTCCTTTGAGTACAAGGCTGATTGAAATTCTTCAAAGATCAAGGACTCTTTTACATACAAGATAATTTCTTTGAAGTTAAAACGAGATCTTGGTAAAGCATACAATAGTAGCAACACTTGATCTTCATCATTAATATTAACATCGATATTCTCAAGATCAATAATCAACTTGTTGAACATATCCAGTTGCGCAGCCAAGACTTTGTCTTCACTGATCTTGAATGAATACAAAGCTTTCTTCAGGTAGAGACGATTGACAAAAAATTTTGTCATATAAAAACCCTCGAGTTTGCTCCACACACCCGCTGCAGTTTTCTCCTTTGAAACATGCCTCAAAACCTTTTCACCAAGGCTGTGGGCTTTCTCCATCATCGTCATCTTATCCTCTTCCATTAGGGCAACATCCATCTTCTCTGATCCTTTCAATTCTTCTAACAAGCCAAGTCGAACCAAAAAAGCTTACATATTCAAGCATCATAAACTGAAATCATTCACTCCAGTGAATTTCTTAATCTCATACTTCGTTGATGACATCTTATTCCATGCTCACCGCACCAGTTTGTTATGACAACCGCCGTACCATGAATGAAGTAATCATGTGAGAAAGATAATTTTTCTTGAACAAACAAAAGAAAACAGTTCAGTTGCAAAGAGAGAGAAGAGAGAGAAGAAGACATAGTTGGTTATAACAAATTTTTCTATTCATTTTCTCCAAATTAGGGTTTACAGATTACAAGTGAATAACAACTTAACCTCTTTTCTCTATCACATTAGAGTACAACCTATATATTAATTCCTAGTATATATATGACATGTATATTAATAACACCCATACATGACATACATAACTATTACATAATAATGTACATAACTAACTTAAGTCATATGCATGCTCAACTTGACTTCGACTACATCATGCACATCTTCGACTACTGCATGCTTAAACTGACTTCATCTACAACATACACACCCCAGTCAAACCAGGAAACTTTCCTTGTCGAGACTAGAGTTTGATCCAAAATACCACATGCAAGCTATTTTTAAGTTAGTTTGTCTGCCAAGGTTTTTGATTTTATTCACAATGATTCATGTGTTTTTCCTTATTGGCTAATCACTTCCTAGTCCGCTCTCATCAATATAATCAATCAATGAATGTATCATTTCTCTCACTTTTGATAAAGATCATTTCGTTTAGAATCACTCTATCTTTAGAGATCTCTCTTTTAAATATGCTTATGTTGTTAGTGTTAATCCTAATCAACTTGTTGGATGGAAAAATAAAATTTGGTCTAATGCGATTCCTCATGGCAAAACCTTGATAATTTGAAAAATATTCACAATGCCTTGCTTACTAATGATAATCTCAAAGAGAGGTGTTTCACTATGGTGTCTTATTTTAGCTATTACACAAATGCTTTTGAATATACTCACCATATTATTTTAGAATGACCTTTTAATTTGAACATTTAGAATTGGTTCTCAATTGTTCTTGAGAGTCCATTGCACCTCACTTCGATGCATAATCTTATTTTTATAATGAATGAAAATTGGAGGCCATAACTTAAGGATTTAATATTGTCAATAGTTACTAAAATTATTTGGTATATTTGGTTTTACAAGAACACAATGTGATTTTACGATGCTCAAAGTGATTTGGCCGTAGTGTTGAACCAAATTAAGCAAGATGTCTTCCTATCTACAAGCTTGTCTAAAGGAGATATACATTCTTCTATTCAAGAATTCAAATTATAAAAAATTTCCCGTTAATTTTCATACTCCAGCTACTCCTATTATCACTCAAGTTGTTTTGACTCCTCCTCCAAAATATTAGTTCAAATGCAACATTTATGATGCATCCAAAGAACTTTTTTACCCTTTCATCTATGCAAGTATTTATAGAGACTTTAGTGCTTTTTTATGGAATTTTTTGCTAATGATTTTGGCGTCTCTAGCATATTTAGATCCTCTCATGCTCTGTTTGTTAATTGCTTTCTCCTTTTCCTAATCCATTGGTTAATTGTGATAAAAAGAAAATAAGAGTACAAAGAAGACAAACCAAAAGATAGATCAATGATTGATATCAGTGCATGAAAGAAACATGCTAGGAAAGGTATACAAGGATCCAAATCCGTCTTTAACCCTCTCTATGTTGAATTGGTGTATGAAATTTTATCCATTGGCAATTCTCATGGTACAAACTTTGGATATAATGTGACTATATGCTTGTTTATCAAACTTTCTCTAATTCAAAGATAGTTTCATTGAAGCTTCAAACTAGATGTTCAAACTATATTTCATTAATAATTTTCATTGGGTATGTTTGGATTGTTGGTATATGATGAAATATAGTGACAAATATTGAGATTCTATTATTTGGATTTGTAAATAACTGATGGAGCGGAATGAAACATGATGAAATCCATTCTATCAAATTATTCGATTTTCATTCCATCCAATTTGGGGTGTATGTAACGGAATGAACTAATTTGTTTGATTTCATTCTATCAAACTATAAAAAAAAATACACAAACAACATAATGAAATCTATGTCCCATTCCGCTTTACTCCATTCCATTCCATCATGTTTCATTCTGCTATACTCTGTTTTATTCCATCAATTCAAACATACCCGCTGCATGTCTTTTACATAGATACAGGGGTACAAAAACGGGTCGGGATCCACACACCCGCCAAAAAATGGCGGGTTGAGTTAGAATTTTGTGCTCGCCAACCCGTTCAGCCCGTCCCATCTTAAGCCTGCCAAAAAAGGGGTGGGTTGACCCGCCAACTTAGTTATCAAACACTCAAAATATTTATTTTGGTTGGTTGAAGGTTAATAGCTTAACTATAGTTTTGAAATTCTTGTTGATGATTCTATTTTAAGTGAAACTTCTTGATGGTTTTAAACTTTTAGTTGTCATTTTAGTTAATTATAGTAATTTCAATTTTTGATAATTTTATTTTATACCTTTATTTGTGAATATACGTAATGTTTTGTAAAATAAAATTTGTTAAAAAAATGCTTTATAAAAGACTATTTTGGAAAATAAGTGAAAAAACTAATTGAGATGTAAAAGTAAGTCTATTAATCTATTAAAAAAATAAAAAATAGGTGGACAAACTCGTCGGCCGCTAACCCGTCACCTTGACGGAACGAGCTAAAATTTTAAATCCAATTTCCTTTGACGGACTTGCTTGCTCTGTCTTTTTTAACGGACTTAAGATAGGAGAAAGTGAAATACTCATTTTACATCTCTAATATACATAAAAGAAAATACTTGTGAATGAGCATGAATATGCTCGTAAAACTTTTGATTATGATAATTTCATTTAATATTTCACCACTCCTAAATATCCATTATATACCAAAATCGTATTGGGTAAAAATTCTGTAGAAACAAATATAAATTATTCTCTTTTAGATAACATTGAAATTTTTTATTCACAAAATTTTATCCCACTGAATTTACATGATAAAGTCACTATAATAATTTCCTATATATTATTTTTTTAAAAATATTATATATATATATATATATATATATATATATATATATATATATATATATATATATATATATATAAAATTTTATTTTATAAAAGTAATATTAATAATATTTTTTCTCTTTGCCATGCTTTTTCTTTTGAATGGATCTATTTACCATGTTCTACACTGCAAAACTAATCATATCAATTACTCCCTAGCTTATGAGCAAAATCATACTAGTATTATTTTACAAAAACTAATTAGTAAAAAAAGAAAAAAACTTTGCAATAGAAAAATAATCTCAGGTGTAAAAACGAGCGTATAAATCAAGCAACCCTTTTTGGTTCGTTCATCTTCCTTTTTCGGGGTTTTGAATTTCACAACTCAAACTACACTTTCCATGGCAGATACCTCAGTGCAGGTTCAACAACCCAGTCGATCAAGGGACCTCGATAAGCTCCTTCTCAGACCCGGCAATCTCGTTGGTCCAAGGTTTGAACCTGGCGCTGAGGTACTTTCTTCACTCATAGGGTTTTGTTTTAGGTTTTTATCATGTAAATTTCACGATTCTGGCTCTGTTGTTATTGTTGTTGTTGTTGTAGTTGAGAGATGATCTTCAAGCTTTCGCGAAAGTGTTGGTGGTTGGGGCAGGTGGGTTAGGTTGCGAATTGTTGAAAGATTTAGCCTTAACTGGTTTTCGAAACCTTGAGGTTATTGATATGGATCGTATAGAAGTTACTAATCTTAATCGCCAATTTTTGTTTAGGTAAACCCTTTTTGCTTTGTTTCTTGTTTTTGTGATATGTGAGTGTTTCATTTCTGCAATTTTTGGTTTGTTTTGTAGACTTGAGGATGTTGGGAAACCGAAAGCTGAGGTAGCTGCCAAGCGTGTAATGGAAAGAATTAGTGGGGTGGATATTGTGCCACATTTTTGCAGGATTGAGGATAAGGATATTGAGTTTTATAATGATTTTAGTATCATTGCACTTGGTCTTGATTCTATTGAGGCTCGGAGCTACATCAATAATGTTGCTTGTAGTTTTCTAGGTCTGTGTTTTATCCCTATAGTTTACTCTTGTTAATACTTGCCTTTATATGGTTCCTTTGATTTATTGTTTTGAGGAAATGTGGTTTTGTTTCAATTACGTGTGTTATCATGTATTGGTTGTTTTTACATTGTATGAATAGTTATACAACTGCATTATAGTATTGTTTCTTCCCGGTCATTTGGCATAAATATTTTTAACTCTACACAAGTACATTCGTGGATGTTATATTATCGGACCTAGTATGTTATTTTTCATTTTCATCATATCCTGAGGTTTTCTGCATTGCAGGCTGTTTGTGCTAATTTTAGTTTCATTTATTTTGACTGATATATCTAGAGTATGATTCTGATGACAATCCACGGGAAGAGACCATCAAACCTATGGTGGATGGCGGGACTGAAGGTTTCAAGGGCCATGCCAGGGTTATAATGCCAGGGATCACACCGTGCTTTGAGTGTACCATATGGCTTTTTCCACCTCAAGTGAAGTTTCCCTTATGTACACTGGCAGAAACCCCGAGAACTGCTGCCCACTGTATTGAATACGCTCACTTAATTAAATGGGACGAGGTAAATGATTATTCATCTTTTGTTTTATTTTGTTACGATGCATTTCTTTTAAACAATGTCTGATGTATAGGTTCATCGTGGAGTTCCTTTTGACCCTGATAACCCCAAGAATATGAAATGGGTCTATGACGAGGTAACTTCTATTTCATAATGAGTTTCTTTACTCTTCAAAATACATTTTTGGCCCATCAATCAGCTACAATTTTCACTATTTACATTTTATAGGCTGTCAAAAGGGCCGAGCTTTTTGGCATTCCTGGAGTTACTTATTCTTTCACCCAGGTAAATAGATGATTTGGGATGCTAGTTCTCCTAGGCAAAATTCCATTTTTTTGTTTGATGTAAAATGATGAATTTATAAAGTTTGTTCAATGTTTGTGCCACCTGTTGTTTTCCCTTGATAATCAAATACATTTTTCTTTTTTCTAAGGAATTAATTGTTTTAATAGGGTGTTGTGAAGAACATCATACCAGCTATAGCTTCAACAAATGCAATTATATCAGCTGCATGTGCACTGGAAACATTGAAAATTGCAACAGAGTGCAGCAAAACTTTGTCAAACTATTTAACGTTTGTTCTGTATCTTTTATATTTTGTTGTATTTGGCTATTGACCTATAAGTATTATTAATTAGTTCACACCTCGTGTAGGTATAATGGTTCAGAAGGCCTCCACACTAAGGTGACAGAATTTGAAAGGGACAGAGACTGCCTTGTGTGTGGTCCTGGTATACGTCTTGAACTGGACCCTTCAATCACATTGCAAAAGGTAAAATTTCAATCAGTGACTCGTCAAATTCGTTTTACTAGTTAGGAGTGCATCAGATATCTATTCTGTCTTTAGGAGGTTCAAACATTTCTGATACATCATATTGAAAATTTGAAATCATATTTCATATTGTTTCGTTGCTAGCTACCTATTTATAATTTAAAGCCTCACTAACCTTAAAATAACTACAAATTCCTATTTACTTTCAACATTTTCCAGCTCTTTGCTTGTCTTCATTAGCTGTTGTGTTGCATTTAAAATTGTTTTGAATTCAACACCTTTGGCCCTTTATTCTTGGGTAGAATTCAAAAACACTGTTTGGGGAGACATAGAACTGTGTCAAATCTTGAATGTTTCATTGAGTCTTTGTTCAACCCCCTTCCCTTTCCTTTTTGTTGTTGATGGTTGTACAAGGAATGGATAGGATGCTGAATAGGTAGTTGTTAGGACTGTAAGTTGAAGGAGTTGGCGTTAGATAGGATTAGTTGTTCTGAGATTATTAAAGAGGTAGGCTGTGTTGTAGATAAGTACGAAGAAGAGTATGCATACATCATCTATTAACAATATAAAAGATATTCTGGCCAACTTTAATGGCAATAGCTGTGTAATTGTCCCTGATTTACGCTCTTCAGTAATAGCAAACAAATGGCTGCGCGCGCGCTCTCCATGTGTTCTATAACTTGAGCTTGACCTATTATGAGGCATTTGGAAGAGTTTATCTAGACTTATCTTGTGACATAGATACTAATGCAAGTGTTTGGAGTAGGTTCAAATTTTATTGAGAAAATGTTTTTTCTGACTAACTAACTGATCTAAATGATTCCAACTATTTTAAGCCTTTCTATTATTGTAACAATGGTTGGAGAGTAGGGGTTTGAAGAGGATAGATCCAAGCCAAAAGGGATAGCCGGTAATGTTGGCTACAGCAGTCTGAAAATGGTCAAATTCAAGAGGGAAGAGATTAATAGGGGTTTGAAGAGGATAGATCCAAGCCAAAAGGGATAGCCGATAATGTTGAAATAATTGTTGAAGAAGATGGATGATGTTTTGGAAGTATTTATGCGACATTTCCCAGGAATGAGGAACCAAATCAGTGCTTCTGGGGTTAGCCACACAAAAGGAGAATATCTATAGAGAATGGGAAACCATACCTGACTCTGGGGACATAAACATAGGAGTGTTTGCCAGTGGTAATGATGGTTACGGAGGTAATAGCTCTTGGTTCATATAGCCATATGTGGGAGTTCCCACATCTTGGGTTGATTTCAGAGTTGCTGTAGTACAAAAGTTTAAACCAATGATGCACAACCCCCTATAAATTTACTCTTGGGCGTGAAGCAAGTGAATCTTGTGGAGGAATATAGAGGGAGATTTGTGTTGAAAAGACATCATTGTAATTTGTAACACAAGAGACAGGCACAAGGCACATGAAACGGATATGAATTCAAATTGCAAACTAGCTTGGGAGGCTTTGTTAGATAACCCTACACATTTAGTTAGTACATAGTAGCCAAGTTCATGAGAAATTTCATGAGATAATCGGTGTCTTTGGGTTTTAGAGGTGCAAACCCTTGACATTCTATAACATGTTTCCCTAATGTAGTTTAGGGAGATATTCCCTCTAATCCTCGGAGCATAGTTCCTGTTTCAAATTCTTGCTTTAATGGTCCTTTTTATTTCATTGAATATTTGTTTTATTTTGAATGATTGCCACCTATGAAGTTGTTTGCATCTTGACTCTAAACAGCGAAATTGGTACTTTGCATTTTGTTATGCTTATGATATGTATTTTTCAACAGAGTGAAATGTCTTCCATTACAGTTTTCAAGCAACTCAAGTCATCAGCGCCTCTTTATTATATTTCCTTCTGATGTGTGTTTTTAATCAATTATCAAACTTGTGCAGTTCATGGATCTTCTAGAAGAACATCCCAAATTGCAATTGTCTAAAGCTAGTGTTACACATAGAGGGAAGAATCTGTATATGCAAGCTCCACCTGTATTGGAAGAAATGACTAGATCGAACCTCTCTCTATCTCTTTTTAACCTCATGGGTAAATTGCCCAAAGACATTGTGCACGTGAATGGTATGACAAGCAAGAATGACCAAAGAACTTCATGTTTGAGAAAATTGCGTGTTGTCTTCAAAGGAGTTGATGGAGTTACAGATATGGATACCGCTGGAGGAGCATAACTGAATATTTTCTGGCTTTGTAAGCATTAGTTAATTTTAGATATCATAGCCTTGTTTCCAATATTAGTGAGGCAAGATTAACAATTTTTACGATGTAAACGTTATTCATGGATGAATATCAAATGACATCTGATGCCGCAACTGATTCGGCAAAATTCCATGTTATGTGCAGTTTGATTGATGGAGCCACATGGATATATCATATGGAATCATGATTCTGAAATATTTCTCTCTGCACTTTGTTGATTAAACAGAATATTAATCAACCAAAGAAATATTTCGATCAGGTGGATTATCAATCTAAGTTTGTGCCAGAGAGATGTGCTTGTGTATGTTTATGATTTAGCAATGAATGATCGAGAAACTTAAGCCTAATTTTGTTTCATAACTATTGTTTATGATTTAGCAATAAATGAAACAAAATTAAACCCATCTGCCTTTAATTAAAGGACTATTTATTAATAGCAGTGTTATTTATTTATTTGATGCCATATATAGTAGTGCTATATGAAATGTTAGTTTTAAGTAGGAGGTTATAATTAAGAGGAATATTTTTACTCTAAGAGAAAGTTTAAAGATTTACTTTAAATTTGGGTCTTTGATTTTTATTAATTTAACGGTTTTAATTAATTATTTATATAGAAAGATATCCGTTATATTAATGAAAATAATTGATAAGATTTGGAGTAATTCTTGTAATATTACTATCTATATTAAAGAATTAAGGTTATGTTTGAGGGAACTTATTTTAAATTCTAATATTTATAAATTAATAATTTAAAAAAAGTTCAATTAAAATTTATATTTATATATTAATATAAATAAATTGGTAATATTTATAAATTAACAACCTTAAAAAAAATATATCAAACAAAATTTAAGAGTATCTTATTTGATGCGCTCCTTTTACATAACAAAACTAACTCACATTTGTCAAATTTGAACATGTACCATTCAAATGCCCCATCCTTTTTTATTTGAATGAATATTATGCTGTTTAAAATTAAAATATAAGTACACTTGATTTAATTCTAATTTGGCAAAAAAACATTTTTATTGTGTTTGATTTTCTTGAGTATGATTAAATTAGTAAGAAAATTTATTAAATATGATTAAATTTGATAGTACTATCTTCGTTTTTTTATTGGTCAATCTGATATAAACTTCTGAATTTTTCAAAAATCTAGAAAATCACAAACATACCAAATTTATGAGACGTTGAAGCCACTTGTGGCTCGAATGTGATTCCCTCCTCATTGAGCATGTCTTCACTAACCTTGACATTGTCCCTTGGCAGGTAAAAGTTAAATCGAAAAATTTACCTCATTTGGTCTCAAGTATAAACAATGGCTTATCTATTTGACTTAAATTAAATCAAATATATCACATTTTAAACTAAATTTTATTTATATTTGAGACATGATGCTCTCTTTATCCTTTTTGTTATAAACACTTGCACTATAGATATTAAGAAAACTAGGATGTATGTTTATTGTATCTATTTTGTAAACTAGCCACTGTATTAGAAACAAGTGTACAATAGGAGCACATGCTTTGTTTACCAATGGATTATCACAGCAAGTTCGTACAAAGCAAAATTCACTAATTTTATGAGTAAAAAATAGAAGAGTTCAAAATGTTGCAGAACATCGGCGTATCTGTGAGAATTTGTCGCAGGTAGCAACTTCAAATGATTCGGAACTGCAAGACCTGTCACAGTTATATCATTCTGAAAACCGATGTCAAACAAAAATAAGTCTATAAACTGCTGCTAGCAGGGACACTTACCTAAGTATTCCTATTCCAGTGCAAGGTTACTTTTATTTTATGAAGTTGACAACAACCGAAGCTAGCTCGTTTTGGTGATTAGTGTATGAATGATCAGCTCCTTCTATGATATGTAATGTATGGTTTGGTAGAATCTGAGCAAACTGAAATGCATCTTCAACAGATATAACTGTGTCTGAAGAACCATGAACTGTAAGGACCCTACAATTATCATATAAACACTTCTTTAAAAGACCTCCACAAATTCTGCATATAAACTTTCTCAGAAAAAAAAGTTGTGAAAAGAGGCAAAAGAGACTAGACAATATTTTTTTCTCACCTGCATTTTGTATCAATCTGAAGGCATGCTTCGTGCATGTTTGTATCTAAGCGATCCAGCAAACTTTCCAGAGTCACACGGTAATCGGAACTTCCTGCAATAGTAATGATTGTATAATAATAAAATAAGCATGCTTATAGAAGTGGAGAATGCCATGTCATGCATGACTAATGTACCCGATCATCTATGGTGGCTTTCTCTAGTTTCAAGTTTCAAACCCAATTGTTGGTTCGTGCTCCCTCACTAAGACGAGTTGAAACTTATGTCCCCGATTAAAAGATAAGTTACCTGGCCTCTTCACGTCAATGAAACCGTCCTCCTTAATTCTCTCCATATAATTTTTTCCGAGGCGTTCTTCAATTCCCGCCTTCAGATCATAGCGTCCAGAGATATTGACGACTGTTTTGATGTCATTATATTTTGAAGCATAGAGAAGCACCACTCCAGCACCTACATCATGATATCGATACACTTTATAATAGTTCAGTTATTATACATTCAGGCTTGAAAAACATAATGCGAGAGGAAAAAAATGCGCTAATAAGTCATGTTTCACCGATTACAAATGAAAAGAAAATGGCCACCGAGTCACCCACATAGTGTAGGAGCATGGTGATTTAATCAATCTTACATATTCCAACATAAAATACCTAGTTAATAAATATAACAGCCAATTCTAAAATGTCAATATGTTTGTGTAAACTAATTCTTGACACTACTAAAATGAAAATACTCACTAAGTTCCTTTGTATCAGGTTTTTGCTAAGTAGCTCAAAAACATAAGCTAATAAACAGTGATGTCAATTGCAGATCACCGAAAATAGCAGTTTGTTCATATTTTGCTATGCATCAGTGCCATAGTGCTGCTGTAGCCGTTATTTATTTCACAATATTTTGTACTAAATAGCATACTGCGGTACAATACCGGTTTGTTCATATTTCACAATGCAACAGCCCTATAGCTGGCTGCTATTTAGCAACACTGTTGCATCATCATTCAATGTTTCTTATCTTTACTAGCCAACAAACCTGAAATTACTTTGACAAGGACAACTTTTATAATTTGATATAATAGAGCATATTACATAAACGATTGAAAATCAGCAACAATACCGAAAATGAAATCTTTAAATATTTGTCTTAAACTTCTCTTGTTGGCAGGAATACTCAGACAAGGCTATCAAGCTGATATACCTTTACTATGCCCAACAATTGCAGTCACCAGACGGTTTAATCCATGGAAATGTTGAGTCACAGCATGTAAATCATCAGCCTCTCTCCAGTAGTAACCGTACTGAAACGAGCCATCACTTTCCCTATGAATAAAAAACCGAGAACTTAATTAAGGCACAATAGCAAGAAGCAAGACAATGATCAAGAAAAGATAACATAAACTTTAGTACAACTACAAATAAATAACACTGTAAATTTGAAGAACTGCCACACAATTTATAATATCTAAGAAACAGTTCACTTTTGCTATTTCATGTTTTGATTTCTAAATTTAATTAAAGCTCAAAAATTATATTTGTCTGAATATGCTATTGTGATTCAAAATGGCATTTCTGATAACGCTAAATAGACATTTTCATTGTGTCTAAAAATGGCACGACACTAAGATACCGGAAACACGACACTGATACATCACTGCACCAGTAATGATTTGAAAAAAAAAACGAATAAATGAAACGTAATCACAAGTGCCGATGTCGATTTCGGACACGACACTGACACGCATATTTATAGATTTTTTTTAGAGGTGGTGCTATAGAGCTCATCACTTACCCATTTCCGGAAAAGTCAAAGCGGAAAGAACTGATTCCAGCTTTTTCCAATGCAGCAGCAAGGTTCACTATGGTATTGGATTCCTGAATATAAAAAAAAAACCCTTAGCTATGAAATTGAAAACAATTAGGTACAAATACAAAGGGATTATAGCTGAATAAGTTGAAAAACAAACAAACTTTAGAGGATCGAAAACCGTGGCACAAGATAACAATCTGTTTCGTTCCAGAATCATGCAATATGCCAACTAGTTTTTCACCGTGCTTATTGGGTATTACGACTCTCTTTTGCTCAAAACCTGAAGAAGGTATATGTTAAGTTTCTTGAGTTTATCGAATTTTATTTGCAGAAGAGTTGAATAGAATAATCACCTAGGGTTTTTGCAGATTGAGCCATGTTGAAGTTGAGGGCGCTTCTGGTTATTGGTTTGCGATTGGGAAGAATAGAAAAACGAAGGTGGTGATGAAACAAGGAAGGAGTTACAGAAAGTGGTGAATTTGATAATAGTGAGAGTGAGTGAACATTTTGTACAACAAAGGTGTTCATTGCGGAAAGAGTTGCGAATTTTCATTCATTTACTTGCGAATTACAGATAACACACTTTTATCATTGTTTTCTTTCTCATTCAAATTGATTTCGTCGCATCAATTTGTATGTTTTGTGTTTCTCTCATTTTTTTTATAGAAGTTCTTTTTGGTCTCTTTGCACACTTTGAGTTTGTTTGTGTTTTGATTTCATAGAAACATACCAATGGTCAATGAAAAAAAATGATTTTCTTTTAATTTATTAATGTTCAAATTATGATTATAACTATGTAATTAAAATATATTAAAAGAAAAGAGGATGTTAAGCTCACACCATAGATAAAAAAAAATGTAACAACATGTGTAAAAGAGTTTGAAATATAAGAGGTTATTAATTTGAAGTTTTTCACTTTGATCAATAATTATATTTATCAGTTAATATAAGTTAATATATGTCTAATTAACAAAATATCTTTACACTATCCGTGCATTTCAATTAAATCATTTTATAAAACAATATTAATAAGAGAGTGACATCAATGCTCTTAAACAAAATAGTATGACCATTCAAAAATTTCATTCTTTCATGACTAATTTATAGGATCAAGTGACTCTTATAAAATCGACTAAATTAAAAGTTGTTTAAGTATACACTAACCAAAGAGAAGAGCAGCGACTATTTAGTTTTTTATGATCATTCGAGATGATTGAGAGTCTTCGTGTGATTATTCTATAGCGTACTTCGTGAGGACCAACCTTATATAAAAGCTAACGATATTCAAGAGTTATGAGAGGAATGTCTTAGCTAGAGGAAGGACTAAAAAGTTAAAGTCACAATTGGAGCAACAAGTTATTTACCTTCTTGAATTTAAATCACATGACAAGATTAATCCACATCATTTTAATATCTTGATCCTAGAATAAAATTAAGAACAACTTTTATTTTTGGATATAATAATAATATTTTAAATTAAAAATAAAGTTTGATTTGTATGTGTGCCAAATAACTTGTTATCTTAGACACCATGTCTTTAGTTGTGCGTATTTTAGGCATCATATTTTAGTCGTGTGTATCTTAGGCACCATATCTTTTTATATTATATATATATATATATATATATATATATATATATATATATATATATATATATATATATATATATATATATATATATATATATATATATATATATTGCATAATGATGACTTCTCGATAAATGTACCAATACTGTTGTAGTAATAAATAAGATTGAATCCATAGAGACTTCTATTTAACAAGAGGAAATTGTGCAATGCGTAGGAAATAATAAATGATGGAGGTGGGGGGTTTCGAGTTTGAAATGCGAAAATAAAATAAAGTGTGCAGACAGAGTTACGAAAGGGGTCAGGTTGTGTATAAAATCCCCTATTTCTCTATTGTTGTTGTTCGGTGTATTACATGAATGATATTGACACTATAATCCCACGACGAATTAACAAAACCACTATAATCAATCTCTTGCGATATAGTTCACTAATCACTTCTCGAGTTTTCTATCCCTAGTCCACCAACGTAAGCAGAATTAGGCAATGCAATATAGCGATAATTCATTAGCCACTACTCGGGATCTCCTATCTCTATTCAACCAACGTAAGCATAACAATTGTCCTAGGTCCAACACATAGACTAATGGTCAGTATTTCCTATGTGTCCAAAATCAAATTAAAAGAGGATTTCACATAAAAAGCATTACGAATAAGAAGCAATTGAATAGAATTATAAGTCAAAATACTCATGCAATATTAAATCAAACATATGTTCCAACAATATTAAAACAGATTCATCAAACACAAACTAACCTTGAGAGATTTAGCTACTCATAATTCAAAATACAATACCATAAACAATTAAGAAGAATTGCATATGAAATCCCTTGAATGATTGACCTCCAATGGCTTTAAATGCTCTAAAAAATCTCTTATGGTGCTGTAAAACTCGTACTTGCTCTCCCAAATTTCGTAACCCCTAAAAAAATGCAAAAAGTCCCCTTAAAAAGCCTTCAGAATGGATCAAAACGCGTCCGAAAAGCCCAGAAAAGGGGTCATCATGCGCAATGCAACTGGTACATCCCTATCGCGGGATGCTGCGCATGATTATTTCAGTAGTTTCACGCTTTTGCTCCCCTTTTCACCTGTTTTTCAATAAGTCCATATTTCTTCACACTTAGCTATTTTTTCTCATTCTTTGGTATTTGTTCTTCATTTTTTCTCCTCTTTAACTTATTTTGATTAGTTTCTTCGATCGAATTCATGCACTGATGAACTGTCATCACAACCCCAAACTTGAATAGTTGCTTGTCCTCAAGTAACTTGTCTGCAAGTGCACATAGAAAACAAGTCGCAAAATAACAATTTAACATCACCATATAATTTTCTTTACCTGACCATCGTTCTAGCTTCCAACTTCCATCCGAAAAATTCAGAAAACGTCCTCGAACTTTGACGAGTACTCAACCTGTCTCTCATCTCACTTTGACTCACTCAATGGATAAGATAATCTCTCAATCAACATGTAAAATAATTTATACTTAGATTGATCATGTTCTAATATAATTCATCGAAGAAATCAAAACACACACATTTGAGGGTTTTTTTGGTTGTATCTTGGCTTATGTTCGGGGTAGGATATTTTTAGGAATGTAGGTTTAAACCTTTAGAGTTAGGTGCCTAGTTCTCCTTCTATTATCATACTCATTTGTTTCTTCTTTATGGTACTAGAGATATTTCAATTGTGGTCCTTAATATGCATTCTTTTAATCCTTTTTTTTTGGAGAAGTCTCTTTTTTTCACTTCTTATTTTCTCAATTTTTTTAATTTTTTGACCAATTTTCTCTAGTACCTCAACCTCAAACTAAGAACTTTGCTCACTTCCAAGATCAACCCTAAACTTAATTTTTTCATACCATTTAAGAACACAATTCTACCTAACTCCAAAGAGAAGGTGAAAAGATAAGATCTTTCAAGTCATACGGCTAAGAATTAAGACTAAGTCACCGAAAGAAAGGCTAAGCTCGAAGTGGTTAGCAACATATATACCTATGACTACAAGGTGCCTAAAAAGGTTCAAAGTTATAAACAAACAACTGCCTCAGTGTGTGTTAATCAATCAAGACAAATTTAATCGGAGATAGATCAAACCTATTAAAAGAATAATGTATGGACACACTTAATAAGAAAGATTAGTGAATAATGGAATTTATTTGGCTAAAACCTTACTAGTTGAGGTATCTTAAGGTTGAGTACAAGTCCTTTTATTCTTTTCTCATCCTTTTTCCTTCAAGCTGTAATTTGTTTCCCGATGATCAAGTTTCTATTGGTTCATTTGTTCAATGCTAAAGGTGAAAATTTGTAAATCTGAAAGAAACACAACAACTACAACTCCTTCATTAAAGACAACATATATAGTAATGGAAGAGCATGCTTGAGTGGACAACTCTTCTTATCGAAACTATCAAATAACATAATGTAAATTCTGCAAAACAAAAAAATAACTGGTTATAATCGATGGATTGCCTCCCATCCAGCGCTTATTTTCCGTCATTAGCTTAACGCCCTAATGCCTAAGGATGTCAGACGCAAGGAATACCCACACACCGGTCAATTCACTTGTTTCCTTTCCTTTGTCAACCTTACTGCCTCTTTCCTCCAGATGGTAGCAAGTATCTAAGTCTTCCACATACTGTGTCCAGTCATACACATTGAAAATTACTTTTTCTTTGTTGAACTTCAACACAAGTTCACCAGTTTCCGCATCTATCAAAGTTTTCTCGGTTGCCAAGAATGAGCGTCCGAGAATAACCGACCCTCCCGAATCTCCTTTCGTATCAAGTAGCACAAAATATGTAGGAAACACTAAACCATCGACATGTACTAACACATCTTGTAAGATATCGAATAAATGAGTAACAGATGAATCATCTAAAGTGAGAGTCATATTACTCGGTATGATCTCCCTTAGTTTCAATTCTTTAAACTTATTCAGTTGTATGACATTGATACTATACCCTGAATCACATAAAGCATGTGGGATCTTTAATCCACCAATGGTACAAGTGATTGTGAACTTTCATGGATCCTTCATCTTTGGTGGAAATGCTTGAGGCACTTCCGTCTCATCTTTCTTGGTCATGTTCACTTGTTCTTTGACCAACTTCTTCTTTGCACCCTTTAGCAATGCCTACATAAATTTCATAAATTTGGACATTAGTTCTAAAACCTCATGAAACAAAATGCTTACCTGAAGTGTAGTCAACATCTCTTTGAACTTTGCAAATTCATTTTTTTTGTGCGCTTACCAATTCGAGTTTCGATTTGCAACTTTGTGCTTTCATTTGATTTTATTATATGGTTTCTTCTTTGATCAACTTAGGATGAACGGTTACCCGTTAGCAATTTTTCATTTTGGTATGTGTTAAGAACAACGACCTGACATCGTTATGTTTAAGTCAGATTTAATTTCTTATGGTAGCTGATCCACTGTCGCGCGCGGATCAAAACGAGTAATTTTGTAAAAACATAATACAACGACAATTAAACTCGGATATCGTCTCAAGGATTCTTGTTTGTAATAATTAAACGTAATCGAATGGGGGGGGGGGGTTGATTTGGTGTTCAATTACAAAAATGCAGAAAATAAGTGATTATGAAAAGTGATTATTTGAATAAGCTGAAACGAATCAACCCACTATATCATCTTCCGACTTATCATTGATCCCTATAAAATTCCAATTCCCTAAACGAGTCTGATCCTATTCGATTACAAAAGCTTTTGACAAGCGCAATAACAATTATACGAAGTCTGTCCCTGAATTCCGAGTAAAGCAAACGGATTAAAACTATTGCGAATTAAGCAAACGCAATATGATCGAACGCGATAATGCAAAAGCTACACTAATCACGAAATTGATTCAAAAGCAGACAACAATCAAATTAAAGAATTCTATCATGTAAAAACAATTAAATTAAGCAAGTAATTGTGATTATAGATATAATTCAAAGGAACAGGTTAATGGAAAATTATAAAAGAACCTCAAAGTGGCATCCGATTACAGTGAATTGATTCTTGGGAAATTAGTTCTTCATAGTCATTCTTTGCAAGCTCTCAAATTCGTACATGAACAGTGATTTTTTCGTCCAATTCCCAATGGTGTACGGCTGCTAGACCTAGGGGAAAACAAAGACCCGTTTTACAACTCAACTGGGTCGACCCAGCCCACTACAAATGACCCAACAAAAATACAAATAAAATTCTGCAACTTCAACAGACTTTCTGGCCCTTCTACAGTCCGATTCAGCTCTCGACTTCTGAACAAAAGTTGTAGATCTTTTCCTTAGCTTTCCAACACATACTCACAAGCCTCAATCTGATACTCGTAGCTCAAGATATGATTTTTCTCGTGAAAGCTGCTAATGCTGAAAATATAATGCGAAAAACAAATAAGTGAAAAAATAAAATAAATTGTAAAAACACATTAAAACATAAAAATAAGCAAAGCAAATCGAAGAAATGCTTAAGTACAAACATGGAAGAACGTGCATCAAAATGCACTGATCAAATTCTCCCACACTTGAACTTTTGCACTCCGAGCAAAACGAAAAACTAAACAAAGAAAGCACAAATACATCATCAGTTACTCATCCTAGGCTACAAGTCATCTTCGGTTAACTTTGCATTGATAGGTACTAATCTTGCACACTAAGGATATTGTAAGAACACTAATCCACAGTTATGCAGACATAAACCTCCTGAATACACAAATCAACTCGAATCATATTATTATACTAAAGCCTAACTTACTCATCCTTCTTTTGCTCTTTTTCATTCAGGCGCAATCACATTAAGCCCGTTATCTCCACACACTCATAGCAAGGCGACCAGTTAGTGACTCTGATCCTTTTCTGCACGGGGTTCTGGTACTTAAGTGGCATAACCCTTTGCTTACTCACTTGTAGTTACGGGGGATCAGACCGTAATTCGCCCTACCAAGTTCAACACCAGAAACCGCTGAACCAACTAACAACGAGTCAAAAACTTTTTTTTTGAAGGTTCTACAATCGTTAAGTTAAGTGACCGGGTGAGGATCACCAAACTTAGAAGGTGCATTCCTTTATTTTTTTCTCTTTTTTTTTTCTTTCGGAACACTCACTTATATTCATTGGCTTCCCTGCGTAGAGTGTGTGTGAGATGGTGCCGACTGCTGAAATAAACTACTCAAGAGCTGTCAGAGGATGCGAATGTACGGCTAAAACATAATAAAAATTCAACTCAATTTCCATATGCAGGAGACTTACGGTGTTAAAACAATACCGATCTTGTGAATTTTTCTCAAGTCTCCGCAAACTCGACTCAAAGTAATCTATAGCCTAAAACTTTCAAGAAGATGCATTTTTTTTTTATTTTTTTAATGACTAAAAACAAACAAAACACTAACAAAAACAAAGAAAACACACGATTCCCTCCCCCACACTTAAACTAAGCATTACCCTCAATGAAAGGACATTACTAATAAAGTAGAGAGAAGGAAAGAAGGACTCCCTGATCAAGTTGCAGTGTAGTCAGGCGCTTCCAAAGAAAGCTCCTCTATGCTGACATCTTCAGGCACCGAACTTGCATGGAATAACTTCAGACGCTGCCCGTTAACCTTGAAGACTTTGTCAGTACCTGCACTTTTTATTTCTACTGCGCCATGAGGGAAAACATTAGTAACAACAAAGGGGCCAATCCATTTGGATCGAAGTTTCCCAGCCATAAGCTTAAGGCGGGAGTTAAACAATAAAACTTGTTGGCCCACAGAAAATTCCTTCCTAGAAATCATCTTATCATGGAAGTGCTTAGTTTTCTCTTTATAAATCCTAGAGCTTTCATAAGCCTCTAATCTAAGCTCTTCCAACTATTGTAATTGGAGTTTTCTTTTAATACCTGCTTGTTGCATCTCCAAATTACAACTTTTCACCGCCCAATAAGCACGGTGTTCTATCTCAACAGGAAGATGACATGCCTTATCAAAAACAAGTCGATAAGGAGACATCCCAATGGGTGTCTTGAAAGCGGTTCTTTGAGCCCAAAGTGCGTCTTCTAGACGACGGCTCCAGTCTTTCCTATTTGGCTGCACCATTTTCTCTAAAACCTGTTTGATCTCCCTGTTTGAGATCTCAACTTGCCCATTAGTTTGTGGGTGATAAGCAGTAGAGACTCTGTGCACAACTCCATACTTCCGGAGTAAAGCTTCCATGGTGCGGTTACAGAAATGAGTGCCTTGGTCACTGATGATAGCTCGCGGTATTCCAAACTTGCAAAAAATATTAGACCTGACAAAATCTGCAACAACTCTAGAATCATTAGTCCTAGTGGGGATAACTTCCACCCACTTTGAAACATAATCAACAGCAAGCAAAATGTAAAGAAAACCAAATGATACAGGAAAGGGACCTATGAAGTCGATTCCCCATACGTCAAATACCTCACAGAAAAGCATAGGCTGCTGAGGCATTTCACTCTTGCGAGTGATGTTTGTACCTGCTATCTGGCACTCTTTACAAGTGCGGTAAGTCTCATAAGCATCCTTAAAAACACTTGGCCAATAGAAACCTGAATCAAGGACCTTTCTTGCCGTCCTTTGAGGACCAAAGTGTCCGCCGACTTGAGATGCATGAGAAAAATTCAAAATAGATTCAATCTCATTGTCGGGGATACATCTCCTGATTACCTGATCACTACCAAACTTCCATAGATATGGATCATCCCAAACATAATATTTGGCATCACTCTTGAGTTTATGAACCTGTGATCTCGATGCACCTGTAGGAAAAACACCAGCAACAAGAAAATTAACAATGTCAGCAAACCAAGGTGTAATCCCATGCAAAAGAAACAACTGCTCATCAGGAAAGTCATCCTGAATAGGAAAAGGATCTTCATTTCTCTCTATCCTGCTCAAGTGATCAGCCACTAAGTTCTCAACTCCACTTTTGTCTTTAATCTCAACATTAAACTCTTGGAGCAACAACATCCACCGAATCAATCTCGGTTTTGCATCCGGCTTCTTCAGCAAGTACTTTAAAGCTGCATGGTCAGTAAAAATAACAACCTTGGAACCTAGCAAATAAGATCTGAATTTATCAAGAGCAAAAACAATAGTTAGCAGTTCTTTTTCAGTGGTAGTGTAATTTGACTGTGCAGAATCTAAAGTCCTAGAAGCATAGTAAATAACATGGGCAGCCTTGTCAACTCTTTGTGCAAGGACAACCCCAACAGCATAATTAGAAGCATCACACATAAGCTCAAACGGGAGGGTCCAGTCAGGGGGCTGGATTATGGGAGCGGAAGTCAATGCTTTCTTCAAGAAGTCAAACGCTTGTTTGCACTTGTCATCGAAGCTGAAAGTGACGTCATTCTTCAACAAGTTTGACAGCGGAAGAGCTATCTTGCTGAAATCCTTGATGAAACGCCTGTAAAAACCTGCATGACCAAGAAAAGAATGAATCTCGCGAATGCAAGAAGGGTAAGGCAGTGTAGAAATTACATCAATCTTAGCAGGGTCAACAGAAATTCCTTTTTCAGAAATAATGTGACCAAGAACAATTCCCTGCTCAACCATAAAATGACATTTTTCATAATTCAAAACAAGGTTAGTCTCGATGCATCTTTCTAAAATCAAGGTTAAACTGTTCAAGCATGCATCAAAAGAGGAACCATAGACAGTGAAATCATCCATAAAAACCTCCATGCAATTTTCGATAAAATCAGAAAAAATGCTAATCATGCATCGCTGGAAAGTGCCAGGAGCATTGCAAAGACCAAAAGGCATCCTCCTGTAAGCAAAAGTACCGAAAGGACAAGTAAAAGTCGTCTTCTCTTGACCCTCCGGTGCAATATGAATTTGAAAATAACCTGAAAAACCATCAAGAAAACAATAGTGTGATTTACCAGCTAACCGTTCAAGCATTTGGTCAATGAACGGTAAAGAAAAATGATCCTTTCTCGTAGCCTGGTTCAATCTCCTATAATCAATACAAACTCTCCAGCTGTTCTGAACTCTAGTGGAAACAAGTTCATTCTTTTCATTTTTCACCACTGTAAGTCCAGATTTCTTAGGTACAACCTGCACTGGGCTTACCCATTTACTGTTAGAGATAGGATAAATGATACCTGCTTGCAAGAGTTTGGTTACCTCTTTCTTCACAACATCAAGAATCAAAGGATTAAGCCTCCTTTGGGGCTGCCTTACTGTTTTGGATCCATCCTCAAGTAGAATCCTGTGCATGCACATCGATGGACTAATACCTGGAAGGTCGGCTAATGTCCACCCGATTGCTTTCTTGTGCTTCTTCAAAACCTGCAAAAGTTTGTCTTCTTGATCGAAATCAAGGTTAGAAGAGATAATAACATGAAGTTTTTCATTACTCTCCAAGTAAGCATATTTCAGGTTCTCAGGGAGCTCTTTTAGCTCTAAGGACAGGGGTTGCTCGGTGGATGGAATGCTTGGGACAGCCGGGATGTCAAGAGCATCAATTGCAAAAACAGGTTTATTGGTAACAACTTCACCTGTAGGAAATGTATCAGCCTGCAAGGCAGCATCAATCTCAGCACAGACAACACAAACGTTAGTGTCAGTACAATCAGAACATGAATAAATATCATCAAAACCAGAGAGAGATGGAAAATCAAGCGCAAATAGTTCAGAACTAGCGTCATCAACTAATTCAGAAATCAGCTCAATATGAAAAACGGAATGCTCCTCCACAGGGTGTTTCATGGCATCAAAAATGTTAAATTTTGCGACAATGTCACCAAATTCCATGGACATGGTTCCATCGTCAACATCAATTTTTGTCTTCGCCGTTTTCATGAACGGTCTGCCTAAAATGATGGGAGCTCTGCTTGTCTTGGTTTCTCCTTCCATGTCTAGAATATAGAAATCTGCAGGAAAAATCAAATCGTTAACTTGAACAAGAACATCTTCGACTACCCCGGCGGGTCGAGCGTTGCTCCTGTTCGCCAATTGAATGATTAAACCTGTATGCTGCAAAGGACCAAGACAAAGGTTATTATAAACAGAAGTAGGCATAACATTAATGCCCGCTCCCAAATCAAGCATGCAATTCTCAAATTTACTATCCCCGATGGTACAAGGAATAGCAAATGTTCCCGGATCCTTCTGCTTTTGTGGCAGAACATGAGTAGTGAGGGCTGAAACATTTTGCTCGCTTACAATCTGTTTGGATGATTGTTTGGGCTGAATAAAGGCAGAAATATTTCGTCCTAAGTTTACTCTTTCACTTCCCTTAATCCTCCTCTTGTTGGTACACAAATCTTTCAGAAACTTTGCATACTTAGGAATCTGCTTAATAACATCAAGTAGCAGAATGTTTACCGCAACCTTTCGGAAAACATCCAATATCTCTCTTTCTTTGTCTCCCTCCTCAATTCTTTTATTTTTCAGAACTCTATGTGGAAAGGGGACTGGTGGCACATACTCCTTTTCTTTAATTTTTTCAGTTTCGACCACAACAGAAGAAGGAGAAGAAAGTTCAGAAGTTACCTCAATGATTTTTTTTATTTTTTTCAGGGGCTGGTTCTGTAACTTTTCCGGATCTCAAAGAAATTACGCTCACATTAGCATTAGGACCATTCGGATTGACAACTGTCTGGGCTGGAAGTTGGTTCGAACCTTGAGCTTGCATGTTATTTATTTGAGTAGCAAGTTGTCCCATTTGTGTGTTCAAGGTCTGAATGCTGGCATCGGTCCTTTGTTGGAACTGGAGGTTGTTCACGGCCATTTGCTTAATAAGATCCTCTAAGGATGGTCCGGAAGGTGCAGGGGCAGCCACTTGAGGTGAGTTCTGTTGTTGGCTGGATTGTGGATTTCCATATCGAAGGTTTGGATGGTTCCTCCAATTGGGATGGTATTTTTGGTGGACAGGTCAGGAGTGTTGTTGTACCTGTTTTGATTGTAAAGGTTGGCTGCATAAGCTTGTGGCAGCTCAATAATGGACTCGTCTCTCAGAATAGGACAAGTATCGGTCGGGTGCTCAGGAGAAGTACATATGCCACACACAGTTGCTGTTTGAGGTTTTGCTACTGCCAGTTGTTTGACTAAGGTGGTGAGTTCGTCAATTTTGGTCTCTAAATCCTTGTTGGAAGAAACTTGAATTTGACTCACGCCTTTGCTGTGAACAAAATTGTCTCTAGTAGTGAACTGTTGAGAATTAAGAGACATATTTTCAATAAGTGCTTTGGCAGCAGCTGGAGTTTTATCGACTAGTGCTCCACCACTAGCAGCATCAAGAATATTCCTGTCCATCGGTAACAACCCCTCATAAAAGTATTGGATGAGTAGTTGCTCTGTGATCTGGTGTTGAGGGCAGCTAGATACCAAGTGCTTGAATCTCTCCCAATACTCGGTCAACGACTCATTACCTTGTCTAATACCACAAATCTCCTTTCTTATTGCGGCAGCTCTGGAGGCAGGAAAGTATCTCTCTAGGAACACTTTTTTCAGGGCAGTCCAACTTGCAATTGAGTTTGGCTCGAGATAATAAATCCAATCCTTTGCTGCACCCTGCAATGAAAAAGGAAAAGCTCGAAGTTTGATGTGATCTTCGGTGATCCCTTCAGGCTTCAATGGTGTAGAACACACCACCTGAAACTCTTTCAAATGCTTGTGTGGATCTTCACCTACAAGACCACTAAACTTTGGCAACAAGTGTATTAAACCCGATTTTAATTCAAAAGGAACAGCAACAGCATCATATTCAATACACAAACCATTGTAATTCACATCAGGAGCAGCTAATTACCTTAAGGTTCTATTATCAGCCATTGCAAAATCAAGTTCAGAATCCGAAGCAAACAAGTTATGCAAATAGTCAGACTCAGAATCAGACTCAATTGTGGGTGGTGAACTATTGGTAGCCTGGACTGTTCTACGCTGTGTGTGCAAAGTTCTCTCTATTTCAGGATCAAAAGCAACAATTTCAGAACAGCGAGACCTAGTAGCCAGGACTAACGGAACAGCAATGCAGCAACAGCAACAATAGTGAAAATTACTCGTTTTGATCCCCGGCAACGGCGCCAATTTGATCCACTGTCGCGCGCGGATTAAAACGAGTAATTTTGTAAAAACGTAATACAGCGACAATTAAACTCGGATATCGTCTCAAGGATTCTTGTTTGTAATAATTAAACGTAATTGAATGGGGGGGGGGGGGGGGTTGATTTGGTGTTCAATTACAAAAATGCAGAAAATAAGTGATTATGAAAAGTGATTATTTGAATAAGCTGAAACGAATCAACCCACTATATCATCTTCCGACTTATCATTGATCCCTATAAAATTCCAATTCCCTAAACGAGTCTGATCCTATTCGATTACAAAAGCTTTTGACAAGCGCAATAACAATTATACGAAGTCTGTCCCTGAATTCCGAGTAAAGCAAACGGATTAAAACTATTGCGAATTAAGCAAACGCAATATGATCGAACGCGATAATGCAAAAGCTACACTAATCACGAAATTGATTCAAAAGCAGACAACAATCAAATTAAAGAATTCTATCATGTAAAAACAATTAAATTAAGCAAGTAATTGTGATTATAGATATAATTCAAAGGAACAGGTTAATGGAAAATTATAAAAGAACCTCAAAGTGGCATCCGATTACAGTGAATTGATTCTTGGGAAATTAGTTCTCCATAGTCATTCTTTGCAAGCTCTCAAATTCGTACATGAAGAGTGATTTTTTCGTCCAATTCCCAATGGTGTACGGCTGCTAGACCTAGGGGAAAACAAAGACCCGTTTTACAACTCAACTAGGTCGACCCAGCCCACTACAAATGACCCAACAAAAATACAAATAAAATTCTGCAACTTCAACAGACTTTCTGGCCCTTCTACAGTCCGATTCAGCTCTCGACTTCTGAACAAAAGTTGTAGATCTTTTCCTTAGCTTTCCAACACATACTCACAAGCCTCAATATGATACTCGTAGCTCAAGATATGATTTTTCTCGTGAAAGCTGCTAATGCTGAAAATATAATGCGAAAAACAAATAAGTGCAAAAATAAAATAAATTGTAAAAACACATTAAAACATAAAAATAAGCAAAGCAAACCGAATAAATGCTTAAGTACAAACATGGAAGAACGTGCATCAAAATGCGCTGATCAGTAGCCTTTGCACGTCTTCGCGTACGCGACTTTGATCCGCGTCTTTGCGTCATGATTTTAATTTGTGCATTTTTCTTTTCACTTTACTTTTCCGATTCATTTGTTGTGGATGTGTGATATAAATGTCGTGTATGCTCTTGTATTTTTTATTTTTTTTTATCATTTTGAATGTTTGTATGTATATTTGGTTCTTGTGGCGTTTGATTTACGCCATGTGCTTGAGTTCACGTCACTACACTTAAACTTGCACCCCTTTGCTATCCAATTCGCACCGTCCATGTTACTATTCGTATCCATCATCTTTAACCATCGATTTCAATTCATTTCTAACCACGTATCAAAATCATTTACAAACTATTTTGCAATACAAGTAAAAAATTTGATTCAACGTCAAGCTTTTTTCAAATTCATTTTCAAACCACCTCAAACCAATCACTTCAAACCTTTTTCATAAACCATAAATAAATCTCGATCAAACATCGAGTGACTTTTCTTAAATCAATCGCAATATCAAATCTTTTTCTTAAATCAAAATTCGAAAGAAGAGGATCATATGAGTCTAGCATTCCAGTGGAATCCTCGAATGATCGGTCTCGAGGCACGCATCAGGGGATATCCATTCATCCTTTTCTTTTGCTCTCAAAACACTTAATAAATTTGGACTAAAAAGGACCATTGAGATCTAGCTTTCCGATGTAACCCTTGAGCAATTGATTCCAAGGCATGTGTCTTATTTTTATCATGCGTTCATTGCCCATCAAAAAAATTTCTTAAATAACCTAGAATAAAAAAGGACTATTGGAGTCTAGCATTCTAACAAAATCCTGAATGTTTGATCCCGAGGCTTATGTCTCGTTCTCATCAAATATTCGTCATTCCCCTTAAATACATCCAACACATCAAACTTCTTTTTTCTCGCCGCCATGCGATTAATCTTAAAAACCTTTTCAAAAACGAAAAACATTTTGTCTTAAGATGCTGCAAAACAATGCTTCATCCATAATCGTTGAGTTGAGATAAATGACATTTTCCCGTGAATGTTGATTTATAAATCCATTCAATGTGATGCAAACGCCCGCTCCTCCCCTGTTTTTGGTAAAACAATGTTCTTCGTCGATTAATACAAGATATCTTTCGCTAAAATCGACCAACATACAAATATTTTCTACCCAGAACTATGTAAGCCTTGAATTCTCTATTGCACCCGGAGATACGTAGGAGGAGGATTGCAAAATCTTGTCAGACCCATAATAAAAAAATTATGTTTAGTTCCTTTCTTTGCCCATAATAATAAAAACCTTTTTAGGTCTTTTCTCATTAATAAAATTCAAAAACATTTATCTTCTCTCTTTTTCTATCCCAAATAAATAGAAGATTAGAAACTAACATAAGCTAACATTCAAATCGAAACTAACTAAACAACTCCCATTGAGTACAACAGACGTGAAGGGTGATAATACCTTCCCCTTGCGTAACCGACTCCCGAACCCTGATATTGGTTGCGATGACCATATCTTATCCTTTCTTTTAGGGGTGTTATCGATATTTTCCTTTCCCTCTTTGGGAATAAATAAAGTTCGGTAGCGACCCTGTTCAGTCCATCCCGTGAGTCCGTGTTTGGGCTCCATGAGGTCGTGTTCTAATTTTTCGAGGTACGACAACATGGAAATAATATCTTGGTAGGTCTGTAGAAAACTCTTGTGCCTTCTCAGCCTGGCTGTAGAATCCTATCTTATTTCTAAACCAATAAGGGGTGAGTGTTTCGATCTCCATTGGATGTGTTCTTGTTATGTTTTTTTGTGGTTTTAGTGCTCCAACGGGTATCCTTGGATGAGAGAGTTCTAACCTTGACTAGTGCTGATTTTTCTGTATGCTTTTATTTTCGTAGTTTTATTTTAGAGCCTCCCTTTTTAGTGGTTGGAGTTGTTTTTAGCTAGTTGCTTATCTTTGTTCTAGCTAGTTATTTATTTTTGTTCTTGTTGATTTTGATTTCGAATTTGATACTCCTTATGTCTTTCTTCTGAGTTCCCTGATACTTCGGTTGTAGTGCCTTCCTTTTTTTCCTTTAAAATAAATAAATAAGTAACACAGTAAATTCAAATATGTCAATAATTTTAATTTAAAATTTAATCCAGATGTACTACCACAGATACTCCATTAAAGATATCAACCTCATGACCATGAAAAATATTTTTGAAGACTATTTAAGAAGATCAAAAAATGTATTTAACCTAACTTAAAAGAAAAAAAAACAGTGAATTGTATGTTCTACATAAAACTATTAAAGATATTATCATGTCAAGCTAGATTTTTAAGGTGAATTTTCATCACATCACCAATCACATCTCTCATTAATATTTTTCTCTTCCTTTTCTTTTCTACACCACTAATTAAAAAGAATGATTGTTGTTCTTGAACTATATTATAGTATAACTCTAAAAAGGAAGTAGTACCAAATACTTTTTGATAACTATTTTATTGGGGTCCCATGGCAAGTTGTACAACATGAATATCCACTTCTTGCTGGTTTAATCTTAACCGCTAGAGGATACAAAAGCAGATAAGAACATTGAGACAATAATTAATTATCACCTATGCAAGGGCCAATGTTATGAATATGATGATCCATAAGTCATGAAGAATCCACAACCAAGTATTGTATATTCTCAAGATTGAATCTATCTTGAAATAGTTGTTCCTTGCTGTCCTCATCTCTTATTTTACTCAACTAGATAATAATAACATCATAGATTCACAACAACATGATTTCTAGCTATTAGTGGAAGAGGTTGTGGGTCCTACTCTGACCATATGACCCCACCACCTCACATGGATGCCCACTCCACACATTTCAACTTACCCATATAATTCTTGTTATCATATCAAAACTTTATATATATATATATACTAGTATATGTTTGGGACAACATAAGAAAAGAAACATAAAATATATATTTGAAAAGAGATTAGCATGAAACTATAAGTAGAGAAAATTAGTAAAAGATTATAGATAGAGATATATGGAGGTTGCCTTGGAAGTTGAAGATGATCTATTTTTTGCAGACCTAAGCAAGCAAATTTCTCTCTTAATTATGGATGAGGATGAAGAAAACCCTCTCACTTCTTGTCATCATCAACACTCTCTTCAGGTTTTTCATATAGATTTTCTACATTAATTTAGACACACCATTTATAAAAATGAGTTAATGATGATTATGATCTTAATGGATATTTTAAAACAAATTTGCAGTCTTTCTGTGGAAGAAACTACCGGCCTCCTCCACAGTCTGATATGATGTACGAGCAGATGGGTTTGAGAAGACAAGAAAGCAAAGGGACAGGCGTGTTCATCCCGCAGTCAACAACACAGCCAAGAAGGAAGCAAAGGAAAGGAAGATCTTCTTCTTCATATGCAAAATATCAAAAGCAGTCTCAAGATACAACAAAAACAGTTTCTCAATAAATAATGGCAAAACCGGGATTTCTACTGATCATTAATTTGTTACTTTGCCAACTATAAGCATGGAATAATTTCAAGGGTTTATTATATATATATATATATATATATATATATATAGGTCACCATGTATTAGTATGGATTAGTCCTATAGCAAGGGTAACCCTTTAACTGTGGGGAAGTTGTTATCTATGATAAGTTAGTTGATTGTCGTTTTAGATATTCTTCCCTTCCAATTTGTTTTCTCTTTTTGTGATATATTCATTTATAATTTGTACAACTATCTGTTATTTAAAACATTTTACCAAATTTAGAAATAAAAAAGTAAAACAATTTACCTTGTTCTTTTTTTATTTTCTTGTAATATTCTTGTTACCGTTTTGTTTTAATTTATGATAAGTTTTTTTAATTTATGATAAGGTTAAGTGTTATGATCTCTCTATTTTATATTATTTTAATTTTTTATCTTTCTATTTCAGATTTTGATTTTTTTTCTATTTTAAAATTAAGAATTTTGTTCCTATATTCTTATTTTTATTTCACTTTTGACCCTCCTAAAATTAGTTCAGAATTGAAAAGGGAATAAAATTCAGAAATAAAATTAAAATAGACACTACAACAAATAATGTTCTTTATGACAAAGCTAACACCTCGAATATTAGAAAAATAGGTTTTATTTTAAAAAAAAAAAATAAACAACCATTTATCTTGATTTTTAAGAAAATGGAGGGAATAGAGTTATAAGGAAGCTCGCTTCGACACCCGTCTTTGCATTTTATGTTTTTTTTTTTCTAGTTGTTTAGTTAGTATTTCTCATTTGTGATTCATTTCTAAGTTTCTTTTGTATCATTGTTAATATTATTTTTATTAGTATTTACCTCAGCTACATGGTTTAACTGAGAGGTAATATATTCTATATTAATCAATTTCAAAATACTATTTTCAAAATCTTATTTTAACTTTTATTTAATATGTTCAAACCTCTTGGTTATACAAAACAACTGATGTTATATATATTTTAATTGAATTTCCAGAATATAGCGCTATTATGTTTTTTATATTTTATATTTTTAATTAATATTGTCACGTCAGATTCTATATAAAATTGACATGACACATATATTGTATGAAATACTTCAGACTACAATCTAGCTAGTTTCTAACTTTTTATTTACCTGTCAACGCTCAAACATCATTTCATCACTTTCGTTTAACAAAAAACCCTATGCGGTTTTCAAGCTGATATTCATCAAAACTCTTCCAACAGACATTCATCAAACGTCATTTTCGCAACAGGTTTGTTCTTCCCTGAAACGAGTTATATATCACTTTGTTTTTCAATGATCATTTTGTCTATGGTTTTACATTAGTTTGTCTTTTGATCATTTTGTTTCTACGATTTTTCATTTGTTTTTATTGAAACATTAGTTAGTATAGTTTCTCTTCATCATTTTGAGGTTTATTTAGATAGTCATTTCGTCAACAGATATCATTTTTCAACGGGATTGTTCTTCATTAAAACGAGTTACATATCATTGAAACGAATTATATATATCATTGAAATGAGTTTATATCATTCTTTTTCTACCTATTTTTCAACAGATAGTCATGGCCAATTCGACAAGCACCTCCCATACAACATCTGCTGCAAAATATGTTAATACAAATTGTAGAAGAAAAACTAGAGGTGCCACGATGTATACTAAAATGAAAAAAGTCCAAGAAATCGGTGTTCGCTACCCAATTACAATTGATGCTGCAATCGAAAGGGCTTATGGTGAACACGCTGGCGATTTTATAGGTTACATTGCATTACAAGGTAGAAGTAAAGTGAGCATTTTGATAGATGGTTGGCACGATGTTGAATAGGAATTGAAAGACGTCATATGGAAGATGTTCAGGTATTTTATGATTTGTTTGCAAGTATATATGATCATTTATTTTTTGTTTAATATTAATAACATCTTTATTGTGTAAACATAGGATGTGTTCATTGTTAGTCCAGATGATGATAATGTGAAAAAGAAGATGCTTACATATTGTGGTGAGCGTTAGAGGGACTTTAAGACACAACTCACCCATGATTATATTAAACATGGACAAGATAAAAAAAATAGCCTTCATACGATGTGTATTCATTTATTGATACTATGTTTAGGAGAAATTAGTACAGTCTCGCACCACCCATGCTTTCTTGGCAAAGAGCCAAAAAGGAAAGGAAAATCGAGCTAGAAATATCTACCCACATAGATTGTCTCGTGGAGGATATCAAAAACTTGAAAAGACAATGATCGAAGAAAAAAGAAAACAAATGGAGGAAGACTTGGGAGGTTCTATAAGTTTCTGTCACACTCCATCTCCATCAACATGCCACGAGAAATAGAATAGGGCACGTCAAAGAAAAGACGACGAGTTCACATCAGATGCTACACGCGAAGTGGCTCATAGGATTGCAAGTAGATACATTTTTCAACAATAGTTATTTTAGTTAAATCAATTTTTTTAAGATGAAATTTCATATTTGTTGTAGGATGATATGGTTGAACAAACCGAAGTCGTCCTCTTCACTTCACAAGATCATCATGACATCTTGGTATAAGCAATTGGAACCGAGGAGCATCCTGGGTGTGTTCCTGTCTTGGAAGAGACGTTGGCTTCAGGGCATTTTTTGGACCATCTAAATCATCTAGTGGGAAAACCCATAAGAGAGAGATTAAAGATATTGTTGTTTTTGAGTTGGAGAAGAAAGGGAGAAGCGGGATAGGAAGTTGGAGAAGGATAAGAAGAAGTTTGAGGAGGAGAGGAAGAGGTCGAGGGAGAAGCGGGATAGGAAGTTGGAGGAGGATAGGAAGAAGTTTGAGGAGGAGGATAAGAGGTGGAAGGATGAGTAGGATAGGAATTTGGAGGAGGAAAAGGAGAGGTTGTTGCAGGTGCGAGAGAGTGTCTAGAAGCAGTAGGAGGAGCTAGAGAGGATGACTGAGGAGAAGGTGCCTCAGAAGTGTATCCACGATGTGCTTGAGGTATAAGTTGTATGTTGTTGTTATTATTGTTTGTGTATTTTAATTTTGGATTGTATTTATGTTGTTTTTATGATGTAGAAATTGAATTCGTTGGGTCTATTAAGCTACACAAATTCAAATCAGTTGGAAATTCTAGAGAGTGAAGTTCAGAAAGTTATAGGTGGTACAAGCGTGAAAGAAAGTTTTTCTGCCAACCAGGACAGTATTGAACCCACGCCGTCAAAAGTAGATAACATTAAGAGAATAGGAATGATCATTAACAGTATCCCAGACTCATTCTTGGGTATTACATTAAGTTATGATCCAGAACAGTTATTCGAACTTTCTAGGATTTCTCTCCATGATTTTTTATCGGGAAATGTGTACCTAGACAATTCCGTATTACAAATTTGGTCTTCGTAAATATAGTTTTTATGTTGATCTCTATTTATATGTATATGTTCTTCTACTTTAATGTAAAGATTTATTCTTTCAGGTACATCCATGACTTATGTGTTGAAAGGAAACTTCAAAACAAGTATTGCATCTTAGATCCGACGCACATAGGTCTTACTCGCGGTTCGATAAGAAAGAATATCCTTATTTTCTTAAAAGATAAATTGAAAGGGAACATCAAAGATTGTTATTTGGCCCCGTTTTATCGCAAGTAAGTATATATTAATTTGTGTTTTCATTTATAAATCAATTTTATACATATTGATTATTTTGAATGTTTATGCAGTGAACATTGACAATTAATTGTTATATGTCCCAAGAAAAATTATATAGTTGTATTTTGCTCATTGCACCCTGTACCGGTAAATTCATGACCATTAAGCTATGGATAAACTTAACGTCAATAAAACCAGAGTCGCCGCCGCGCTTTTATTGTTTCCAAAGGAAAAGGGAAAAGTACGAATAAAACCTAAAGATAAGAAGTGTTCAAATCAAAACTAATAAAATGCCAGAGATTACAGGTAAGGGAGATGGTTACACGGAGGGAAGGTGTTAGCACCCAAAGTGTGTGTGTATGTGTTTTGGTATAAAATGATGTTTGCAATAAATAGAGTGTGGGGATGAGAAAAGAATTCATTAATTATATTTTTGTGTTTGACAAGACCTTCGGACTTGTGCCTACGTACCAACATAAAAATGAGGGATCAAAACCTCGTAGTTCGTGGTATCAATTTCAAAGTGAGTGAATTGCTTTTAACAAAATTTAAGTTTGAAAGGGGCACAAAAGGCCTAAAAGAGTTTGAATGAGTGTTAGTTCTTTTTGTCTTTTAAAATTTTAAGTCAATATGGTTAAGTTTATTTACAAGTTTGATTAAGAAAAGAGTGTAAAAATGCAATGGCATAAGACCAAGGTTTCTAATTTGCAATAAGGAGTCTAAGTTTGAAATCACAAGAAAAGAAGGTTTTTGAAAAGAGGGAGAGATTTAAAATTTAAGAAGTGGGAGGAGATGAAGAGACTAATCCTAAGCAAAAATTTAAAAGTTAAGGGTTGAAAAGATCTGACCAACGGGATGCAATCCAATAGACAAGAATGTCATATAGAAACCCACTTTTCCTTTGGACTTTAGAATCAAGCAAATACCAATAAACAAGCAAGATGAAGAGTAAGGCATCAAATAAAGATAGCCACATCCAAGCTAGCAACTTCAGTAGTCTTCTTCATAATCTTCCCCATGTATCATATGACATACTCCTTGAATGGCTCAGAATAAGGCACTTAGACACAGGTTCAAAGTAACATTTGCATCGAGACTATGCAACAGATGAACTCATGAGGATCTCAACACTTGCATCAGATGAAAATTCAAATCACAAGAACTTGGTTTCAGAAGTGTTGGCATTGGCCAAGTCCTTTAGCATAGGGAATGTTGCCTAATTCTAAGTCCAAAGCTTAGATCAAATCCCACAGTCCACACAAACATTTTTTAGGGTTTTTGTTTTTTTTAAAAGTATTTTAAGGTCCTAAGACAACAAACACAAACAAGTATATACAATCACAATATATGGCTCAAGTGAGTAAAGTGAAAATGACATTAAAATAAACAAGTTAAATGATATGTAAACTGGAAAATGATAAATGGCTTGAATTTAAATTGCATAAAGTAAATGACTTGAAATTTAAAGCAATTATAATAGAAGTTAGTCAAAGGTTAATGCATGTTAGAGATATGGTATAATGAACCATACTCCTAAAACATACCACACTCAAAAAAAGAAAATGATCAAAGGATGGACCTAATCTCATCCATACTTGTATTGGTTCATCTAACACAAAGTTATTGATAAACCAATTAGCCTTATGATATTGAGATATCATTGGTCAATGAAAGGGATGGGATAGAATTGGATTGAAGATGAAGAGGGGGGGGGGGGGGGGGGAATGAGACAAACACAAATTGGTCATGGGAGGAATTTTATCAAATTAAAATCATTCATTCATTTTGGAAGATGAAATGTACATTTCATAAATCCCCTAAATCCATTGATTTTAATCCAACAAAAGTCAAATCAACCTTTACCAAGGCCCATACACATAGTCAAACTTCACAAGTCAATAAAAATGGCTCAACATAATTTCTACACAATTAAACAATTAAAAATCAAATTAAAATGCATTAAATTAAATTATGTTTGATCAAAAACCTAAAACCTCTTCAAAACACCAAATAAATGACCAAGAGATTTAGCATAGGTCAAGCAAGGTCAAAGGACCTTGGGGAAAAAATTCATTATTTTTGAAAAGTCAGAAGTATTTTTAAACAATTAAAGATATGCACAAAAATAATTAAATCATGAAAAATATCAATATAATCCAAAAAATAATTTTAATTCAGAAATTCAAAAAAAAACGTGAGGCATCTGATCTCCCTCATTAATTGAGGTGGCAGATCAGATGAATGAAAACGCGCGTTCCATGTGTACATGAGTCAACTGTCCCACACGCGTGGTAATTACTTTAGATGGATAAGATTAGAAGTTGTGGATCAGATCAAAGAATTTTGGACAAGCCAACACACCACCGAAGCCCTAGCTCCGGTCATCTTCTCCGGTGAGGACCACCGGACTGGTCCAAGCTCAACTCAAAGAAAAATGGAAAATGAGTACACTATTTTAAAGGGAAAATGCTCAGGAGCATGAATCTGGCCTTAATTTTGTCCATTTCCAAGTATATAAAAAGATACAGGGATTTGAATTTTGAGGATCATGAATTGAGTTGCTTCGATTTGACCTCAAAGCAACTCAATCTTCTTGCCTACATTGGTAGGACTTCATACAACCAAAAATCAACAAGAATAATGGAGAATTGAGGGAGAATCGAAGAGATGAAAAATCTGAAAATTCACCTTCAATGGAGCTTCAGATTGACACGATCTTGCTTCCAATTATGCTTGGCCTTGCTTCAGATGCTTGATGGAAGAGAAATAGATCAAGGAAAGGGATGGACTCTTGGAGTTTCAATCTTAAAATAGATGGATAATTTAAACTCGATTTTCAAATAAAATCCTCAAGTTTATCCTTCAATGGTGAGGGTTTGTGGTTGTAGGTTCAAAGCTTGGGCATGAGATCCTTAATTTTGGGCAATGAGGGTCTTATTTATAGGCCATGAGATTGATTTTCACACACTTCCAATTTTGGCAAAATTTGAAATTCCCTTTTGCATGGATGCATGGGCGTGCACTAGGCCCATGAGATGATGTATTCTGATCCATAATCCAATGTTCGTCATGCCGAAATCATGTTTCAAGCGTGATATCACTGAAGATTCTTTGAAGATATGATTCACGTAAACTATGATCCAAGAAGCATGTGTTTCTAGAAGCAACAAATGTCGGTTCAAGCTTTGTTGTGCTTCCTAAGAGTGAATGTCAAAAACATTTAAGGAAACATTATATTCTCTTCCCAAAATTATGTTGAAGATCATATTGGATCAGCTGTTTGTTTAGCCCGAATTGTCCATCAAGCCCATGCTGCTCTCAGGCTATTTAAAGGAAAACTCTAAACCTAAGAAGGTATGTGTCGCATCTCGAAAAAATACGATTCCTCGCGATGGTCGCGGAAAAAATCATGTTCGAACAGAGTCGCCACCGAACTTTATTTATCCCAATAAAGAGATAGGAAAATATCGATAAAACCTTTAGGAAATGGAATAATGGTTGTCGCAACCATATTCGGGTTCAAGAGTTAATTACGCAAGGGGAAGGTATTAGCACCTCTCACGTCCGTTGTACTCAACGGGAACCTTTTAGTTCTAATTTGCGATTTTGAGTGTCAGCTTATGTTGTTTGTTTTCTTCGGGTTATAAATATATTGAAAATAGAAATGGATGGTGTCGCACCCCAAAATTTGACTTTGGCTTTGTTGACCACATCTTGATTAATCTCGTTGTCTCGTATTCATCTCAATTTCTTATACTTCGTGTGACAACTGGTTTGATTAGGTTTTGTGTGTTTTCGTTGCTTACCGTGTTGTATTTCGTTGTTTTAGCAAAACCTGGCCGATATCGTTGCCTCGTATTTATCTCGCTTATCTCTGTTGTGCGTGGCATCGCTTCGATTAGGTTTTGTGCGTTTTTATCTATTTAATTGTTTGTTTGTCGGTATTTTGACTGTATTTCGAATATATTAGAGTTTTCGTATTGTCCGATTATTTGTGATTGTGTTTGTCAGCGTTTTCGTGATGTCGTGTTGATTTTATTATTGCCTAGGGTTGTTATTTAATTACGTGTTGTGCCGTGTGATTTAATCGAGTCTGTTTGAGTCGTGTTGTTGATTTTACTAGTTTGGTTTACTGGTTTATTGGTTTTATCAATTTGTCTGTTTTGCTGTGCAAATTGTCATCGTTTTTATCGCGTTCGTGTCGCTCGATTTTATCGTATTTTAATCGTGTGCCGTTTAATATTATTTGTGCTTAATATTAATGTGTTTAGTTGTTAATTAGTTTATTTAATTAGGATTAATATTATATTAGTTTATATATTATTATTATTATAATATAAAATTATATTATTAATTTATGTTAGATATTTTTTAGGTTTCTTATTGTTTAAGTAATCTAAATATAATATTAATTTATGTTAGATATTTTTTAGGTTTCTTATTGTTTAAGTAATCTAAATATATATTATTAATTTATGTTACATATTTTTTAGGTTTCTTATTGTTTAAGTAATCTAAATATATATTATAATTTATGTTAGATATTTTTTAGGTTTCTTATTGTTTAAGTAATCTAAATATTATTTATAATTTATGTTAGATATTTTTTAGGTTTCTTATTGTTTAAGTAATCTAAATATATATATATAGATGTGGTTAGTAAGAAAAGGGGAAAAAAGAGTGGATCAGTAAGGAAAAAACGTGTGGTGAGAGAAACAGAGAATTGAAAAGAAATATTTGTCCAAAAGGTTACCGTATTTCACTTGTTCTTCATTTTCGGTAACCTAAAATCGTCCCGATTATTCACCGAAACACAAAACCGATTTCATATCTTTGAAGTTCGTTGAGTCCAGGTCACAAATATCCAAGGTTCATTTCATTCCGGCGTCGTTTCACCGATCAAAAGCGACGTTGAAGTCAGGTACTCACGAAGGCAGCCAGCACTGCGTCGGTGACGGTTTCCAGCTTTCGGTCGATCATTTGGACGATCAGAAGTTCATCCTCTTCACACAAGTTTCAGCTCGATTAACTCCACTAACTATTCGTAATACTAACTATTCATAGCTAATTGTGTTGTAATAATTTACTTTCTCGCATTTTTTATGTTCTGTATTGTGTGTTTAATCGTATTGTTCACGTTTTATGTTAAAAAATCGAAAAATCCAAAAAAGAGAAACCCGATGCGATTCCAACGGTCGCCGTTTAAGAAACCCTTTTCACACACTCACAAGCTTACTCTTGGGCTTCCTTATAATGAGCCCATTTATTTATTGTTTCAGGGTTTAGGCTCATTCAAATCTTTTGCCAACTTTGGCTTTTCAGTTTAAAAACATTTCAAAAAGACGTGTTAGTCTCGAAGCCTCCCGCCTAGGTCGAGCAAGAGATGGCAAGACACGCCAATCTAAAATCAACAAAACAGACTTTCCCCTTTTCTTTTGGGAGAACTACGTGGATTCTGATTTCTCCATTGCGCCTTGGAGATACGTAGGCATGAAGTCTACGACTTTATCGAGTCCAAAAACAATAAAATCAAGTTCTTTTCTCATCTCCCCAATCAAACGATCAAAGCGAAAAAAGCAAAGCATTCACATAAACATAAGCAAAAAGGTTCCTGTGGAGTACCACAGATGTAGAGGGTGCTAATACCTTCCCTTTGCATAACCAACCCCCGAACCCGTAACTCTAAAGGGATTTATCGTTATTTTTCCCTTCCTCTTTTTGGATAAAATAAAAGACGGTGGCGACTCTTGCATTTAAAATATTTTTCAAACGGGTTAAGTTCAATCAATACTTAATCTCGTGAAAAATCCCGCCGCCCCAGAATGGCGACTCTGCTGGGGATAACAATGATTAAACTTATTTGAGGGTTTAGCCTATCTTTTCTTGTTTATATGTTTGCTTTGTGAATATTTGCTAAATTGTATTGTTTGTAATGTTTGTTATTTTGGGTTTTGAGGGATACTTGTGATAAATCCTATACCCGGATTTGGGGCACATTTAAGATAGGATGGATGATAATTCAGGTTGACTTGATAGGAGACAATCCTTACCGAGTTGACTTGAGCCTTTGTCCGCTTGGTGGAGGCCTCTTTGAGGGTGATAGTGCTAAACAAGTCATTTGTGAGGCATTGTTGCTTTCGACGGGCCCGTGAAGCCAAGGACCTTAGTTTACCTTTACCCCATCTTGGCCTTACTTAGGATGTGATGCGGTGACCACTTCGGACCAAAAGTCTGGTTTGGTTGATACGCGATATCACACTCAAGCGAGATTCTTTTGAGAATAATATTGGAAAGCGAGCAGTTGCTTAACCCGGTATTATCCGAAGAAGGATCCATAACCTTGGGAACTTTTAGAACCCGTTTGGCAGGTGAACCTTAGAACTTATCTTGGGGCTTTGTCCTAAACTCCATGCTGGTGATGAACTTTGAGCCTTGTATTGTTTGACCATGTTTGTGTTTGTTGCATTCATGCATGACATGCATTCATTCCCATCATTTCAACCTTTTTCCAAGGAACTTAAAGTGAGGATTGCAAATATTGCAGGAAACATGGATTTTGGACGGAGAAGTGTGAAAAAGTACAATCTCATCAATCCAAAGATTGATGAACTAAAGAAACTGGTTTCTTCGATCGCAGATCCTATTGGTTTCAGAGACAGATATGGGCACTTATATCTTTATTGACACTTAGGATGGAAGAAGGGTTATTGCAGACATTAGTACAGTTCTATGATCCAGTCTATCACTGTTTCACATTCCCAGACTATCAACTCATGCCTACATTGGAAGAGTATGCCCAGTTGCTTCACATCCCAGTTGCTGATACAGTACCTTTCTCTGGTTCAGAAAAGTTACCCGAGCACAGTTCTCTTGCAAAAGTGTTGTACATGAAGAAGTCAGAATTCAAAATAACTTCACCACCAAAGGAGGACTTCCAGGTTTCACTGCCAAGTTCTTAATGGGGAAGGTTTCTTATTTTGCCAGTCAAGGTTGTGATATTATTGTGGAGCATCTGTTCGCCTTGTTGATCTACGGTTTGTTACTATTTCCTAATATTGAAGGTTTTGTGGATTCATATGCTATACGCATCTTCCTAAGTGGTAATCCTGTTCCAACTTTGCTCGGAGACACCTATCATTCCATCCATTACCGTACTTTGAAAGGAGGAGGAACCATAGTCTGCTGTATACCGTTACTCTACAAATGGTTTGTCTCTCATCTTCCTAAGTCAGCTACTTTTTGGGATCGCAAGTCAGGACTTCAGTGGTCACAGAGGATTATGTCTCTTACCCAGTCAGATATTGCATGGTATAGTAGAGTTTTAGACGATGTGAAGATCATTGATAGTTGCGGGGAGTTCCCCAATGTGCCCCTCATGGGCACAAAGGGAATCATTTCTTATAATCCAGTACTTGCTAGGAGACAACTCGGTTACCCTATGAAGGACAAGCCTCCTAACATTCTTTTAGAAGGTATTTTCTTGAGGGATAACGAGGAGGACCCTACCATGAAAGAGAGAGTAGTAAGAGCTTGGCATCGTGTTTGTCGCAAAGGGAGACTTGAATCGGGTAAGAAAGATTGTACCTCCTATGAGCCGTACCTCCAGTGGATCAGAGCCAGAGCTATACAGTTGAAAATACCATACCCACATCATGATCCTATCAAACCCGCTCCGTTGAAAACCCCCTACCTTCCGCTAGATGACAAAGAAGAACTCCAAGCCACCTTAGAGAGGGTCAAGAAAGAGAGAGACGCTTGGAAGGATAAGGCCCAGGTGCTCGAAATGGAAAATGAAGAACTTCAGAGACAGTTAAAGGAGCAGAGTGGAGAAGATCGTGCAGGTAAACGTCCAAGGGTGCAAGAGGATTTATTTTCCTCAGGCACAACAGATTACTCCCAGATTCCACAGTCCTCAGGTGCATGGAAAGGTCTTGTAGACAGTTTGGTGAAGGAGAAAGCTTTTATGCAGAAGGCCTATGAAGAAAGAATTGAGAGACTTGAAGGACAACTCCTACTTGTTTATGCTCGTCCTGATGACACATGTCCTTAAATGGTTTTCTTGGTTGTATTTTGGGTTGATAACTTTGTATATTTTGATAAAAATGCTTAAATGAAAATTTTGTTTTGTTATCAAAAATGTTTGCAATTCTATCTTTTCCTTCACTTAGAGTTCCTTGGAAAATCATTCATTTTGCATATCCATGCATCACGTGCATACAGGTTGTCTGTCTTGGTCCAGTCTTCTAACAGTTGCTTCCCGCCAGCAGATCCATTTCAAGCTGACGCATAATTACAACACAAGAGCCAACTACAAAAGAAGAATGGAGATAACAGATAACGAGAACCGAGAATTGAAAGCTCAGGTTGACCGCCTTTCTGCTATGGTCGAGACATTGATAGCAAACCAAGCAGCCCAAGCTGCTCAACTTCAAACAGCACAAGCTCAGGTTGCCGAAGCACAAGATGCACAAATCCAGGCGCAAGCACAGGCAGCAGAGATGCGCAACCAAATGTTAACCGCCCGTCTACAAGCAGAGGAAGCCTAGGCTAGGGCTCAAGTTCATAATTCAGGACAGACTTCGGCACAAAATCAACCTCAAATTCAGAATCAGACAACAGCAGCACCCGTCACTACAGTCATCGCTTCAGAAATCAACGTTGTCCCAGTCACTTCTGTTACCGTCACAGCATCCCGTCCTTGGGAAATACCCAGGGATCTTAATCAAGATAGATATCAACAAGAGTTCGTTCCACCAAATGCTCCTGTCTTCACTAATGTGCCTCCCGTTGTTCACTATACTCCTCACCTAGGAGAACCTGTCTATCACGGCCCTACCCCAAGTGAGGATCCTGGTCTCAATGATAGAATGGATGAATTCCAGGATCAGTTTGCGGAATTACAAAAAGAGATAAAAGCTCTTCGAGGGAAAGACAGAATGGCGACTGGAGTAGTTATGAAGAACTGGACCGCAGTTGACATCCCACATTGTGTCCACATATCAAAGTAATTAAGCTTTTCAGTTTTCAAAAACCTTCCGCTTTAGCCCAAAGCGCGAAGCATTAATTTTGTAAAATGGGCACTTTTGTCAAAAACGTACTATCCATGAAAAAGATCTTTTGTGTTCCTATACACTTGTGTCCTTTTATCTTTTCAGCTTTTTCGGAAAATGGTAACACAAAAAAAACCTTAAAAAGAACACATTTTTGCATGGCATGGTCAGTCCTCTAAAAACAATTGTTTGTACAGGTTACTTAAACCCGTTGAACACAATGACATCATGCCCTCTCCCAACTTTGAACATTCTGTATTCGAAGCTGAAGAGGAAGAGTGGGATGAGATTCCAGAAGAGGTCGCCCGCCAGCTTGAAAATGAAGAAGACACTATTCAGCCATACAAGGAGCCTTTGGAAACAGTCAACTTGGGTTCGGAAGAAAATGTGAAAGAAGTCAAAATTGGAGCATTGTTATCCCCACAGGTCAAGGAGCAATTGATCAGCCTGTTGAAAGAGTATGTAGATGTGTTTGCTTGGTCTTATCAAGATATGCCTGGTCTCGACACTGACATCGTAGAGCACAAGCTACCTTTGAAGCCAGAATGTCCACCGGTCAAACAGAAATTAAGAAGAACACATCCAGATATGGCCGTCAAAATTAAAGAAGAAGTTCTGAAGCAAATAGATGCTGGTTTTCTTGCCACTTCAGTGTATCCAGAGTGGATAGCAAATATTGTGCCAGTTCCTAAGAAGGACGGGAAGGTACGAATGTGTGTCGACTATCGTGACTTAAATAGAGCAAGCCCAAAGGATGATTTCCCCCTGCCTCACATTGACATGTTGGTAGACAATACAGCAAAGTTTGACATATTCTCCTTCATGGACGGATTCTCCGGGTATAACCAGATCAAAATGGCTCCCGAAGACATGGAAAAAACTACATTCATAACACCATGGGGAACATTCTGTTATCAAGTGATGTCGTTTGGGTTGAAGAACGCAGGTGCTACTTACCAGCGAGCCATGACAACGCTCTTTCACGACATGATGCACAAAGAGATTGAGGTTTATGTGGATGACATGATCGCGAAGTCTCGTTCAGAAGAAGGTCACTTAGTAGATCTATTGAAGCTGTTTCAACGATTGAGGAAGTTCCGTCTTCGCCTCAATCCGAACAAATGCACATTTGGCGTCAGGTCAGGTAAACTCTTGGGCTTCATTGTCAGCCAAAAAGGCATTGAAGTTGATCCAGATAAAGTAAAAGCTATCCAAGAGATGCCCGCACCAAAAACAGAAAGGCAAGTGAGAGGTTTTCTAGGACGATTGAATTACATATCCCGGTTTATTTCTCACATGACTGCCACTTGTGAACCTATCTTCAAATTGCTGAGAAAGAGTCAGAATTGTGTTTGGACAGAGGATTGTCAGAAAGCATTTGACAGTATCAAAGAGTACCTCATGGAGCCTCCTATCTTGTTACCACCTGTTGCTGGAAGACCGTTGGTTATGTATTTGACAGTGCTTGAGAATTCTATGGGTTGTATTCTGGGTCAACAAGACGAAACTGGAAAGAAAGAGCATGCCATTTACTACTTAAGCAAGAAATTTACTGACTGTGAATCACGATACTCCTTACTCGAGAAGACATGTTGTGCATTGGCTTGGGCTGCTAAGAGATTGAGGCAGTATATGTTAAGTCACACCACTTGGTTGATATCCAAAATGGATCCAATCAAGTACATTTTTGAGAAGCCTGCACTCACTGGTAAGATTGCCAGATGGCAGATGCTGTTATCAGAATACGACATTGAGTATCATACCCAGAAAGCTATCAAGAGCAGTGTGTTGGCTGAGTACCTTGCTCACCAACCCGTTGAAGATCACGATGATAATGAGGATGAGTTTCCTGATGAAGATGTCATGTTCCTAAAATCCAGAGATTGTAAAGAGCCACTTCCTGAAGAAGGACCTGAACCAGATTCTCAATGGGGTTTAGTATTTGATGGAGCTTCCAACGTTTATGGACATGGAGTAGGTGCAGTCATTATCACTCCAGAAGGTTCTCATATTCCTTTCACGGCAAGAATTTGCTTTGAATGTACAAACAACATTGCTGAATATGAAGCCTGTATCATGGGTCTTGAAGAAGCCATTGACCTCCGCATCAAAAATCTTACTGTTTATGGTGACTCAGCGTTAGTTATCAATCAGATCAAAGGAGAATGGAAACACGTCACCCTGGCTTGATCCCATACAAAGACTATGCAAGAAGATTGTTGACTTTCTTCACCAAGGTTGAATTGCATCACATTCCTCGGGATGAGAATCATATGGCGGATGCTCTAGCTACGTTGTCTTCAATGTATCAAGTGGGTTTTCCAAACGAAGTACCCAGAATTGTGATCAAGCGACTTGATAGACCAGCACATGTGTTTACAGCTGAGGCCAGTTTTGATGATAAACCATGGTACCACGATATCAAGCATTTCCTTCAGACTCAGGAGTATCCTCTTGGAGCAACAGAAAAAGATAAAAAGACTTTGAGAAGATTGTCAGGCAGTTTCTTCCTTAATCAGAATGTGCTCTATAAGAGGAATTATGACATGGTCTTACTCAGATGTGTTGACAAAAAGGAAGCAGAAATGTTGATGAAAGAAGTTCACGAAGGGTCCTTTGGTACTCATGCAAACGGCCACTCTATGTCAAGAAAGATGTTGAGAGCTGGTTACTACTGGTTGACCATGGAATCAGATTGCTGCAAATTTGTAAAGAAGTGTCACAAATGTCAGATCTACGCTGATAAGGTTCATGTACCACCAACCTTTTTGAATGTGATTTCTGCTCCTTGGCCATTCTCAATGTGGGGCATTGACATGATCGGTATGATTGAACCCAAAGCTTCCAACGGACACCGTTTCATTCTCGTGGCAATTGATTACTTCACCAAATGGGTGGAAGCAGCTTCGTATGCAAAGGTGACAAAGCAAGTGGTGGTCAGATTCATCAAAAATAATCTCATTTGCCGATATGGCATTCCAAACAAGATCATCACTGACAATGGCTCCAATCTGAACAACAAAATGATGGATGAATTATGTGAAAGTTTCAGGATCGAGCATCACAACTCTTCTCCTTACCGTCCCAAGATGAATGGGGCAGTTGAAGCTGCAAATAAGAATATCAAGAAGATCATTCAAAAGATGGTTGTTACCTACAAAGATTGGCATGAAATGCTGCCTTTTGCACTACACGGATATAGAACATCAGTCCGTACTTCAACTGGGGCAACCCCATTTTCACTTGTATACGGTATGGAAGTTGTGTTACCGATAGAGGTTGAAATTCCATCAATGAGGATACTAATGGAAACTCAGTTGTCAGAGGCTGAATGGTGTCAAAGCAGATACGATCAGTTGAATTTGATTGAAGAAAAAAGAATGACTGCCTTGTGCCATGGACAGTTATATCAAAAGAGAATGAAGCAGGCATTTGATAGGAAGGTTAAGCCGAGAGAATTCAAAGAGGGTGACCTTGTGCTCAAGAAGATGATACTATTTCACAATGATTCTAGGGGCAAGTGGACTCCTAACTATGAAGGACCCTATGTTGTCAAGAAAGCCTTCTCAGACGGTGCTTTAATTCTTACAAACATGGATGGTGAAGAGCTTCCACGTCCCGTGAATACAGATGCAGTCAAGAAATACTTCGCCTAAAAAATGAAAAGAACAGCTCGCTAAGTTGAAAACCCGAAAGGGCGGCTTAGGCAAAAATGAGCGTCTCGGTGGACTGAAAACCTGAAAGGGCGGTCCAGGCAAAAATTAGAGACATAAAAAAAACAAAGAGAATATTATCCCGGTAGATTGAAAACCCGAAAGGGCAATCTAGGCAAAAGTTAGGGATTTCAGGCAAGTAACTGCATAACAGAGATAAGATCATTGAAGTATCAGAATATTTTCAACAGTTCTCCAACTTTCTCAAGGCTGCAATACAGGTCAAAAGTGGAAGAGAGAATGATGTCATTGTAGTTCAACGTGCCCTTTTTCCACGAAATTACCATTTTCCAATTTATAAAGATCTATGGAATCACGCTGTTGGCTGATTACCATCCTATCAAATCAATTTGAGCCTTTCTATATTTCTTGGCACTCTTAATTTTCATTTCAATTGACGAAAGTTCTTTTACTTTGACAGATATGTTTTGAAACAAAAGTTTTGAATTAAAAACAGTTTTTGAAAAATATAAAGATTATTTATTTTGATTTGTGGACATCAATAAAAGGATTGAGACATGTGGTCCCAGTAATTCTGAAATCATGTGATTCCAACTAGACATGTTCATGTTACTATCCTCATATGTATATGATGAAAAGATCTCCACAGGTGTCTTGGCAGTAATATTTCTCCAGCAGAGGTTGTGATTCTGGATATCCCCAGTTTTGCTTCCTAGTTTTCCTCAAGAGATCATGCAAGAAATATTTCAAGAAGATTGTTCCCTTCACTTGGGGCATGAAGACTCCCCGGTTAATTGATCATGAAGACTTTGATCCAGGTTTTAAGTTACAGATTTGGCCTATGGGATTACTACAGGTATTTCCCCAGTAATTTATTAAGGAGGGATCAGCAATGTCCCCAACAGAGGATGAGAAGGAAGCTTTGATTTCCCCGAGCAGGAGTAATACAGAGGTCTCCATCCCTCAGCGAGTGAAGAAAGTTGATATTCAGAAACTACAGGGAATCTCCTGTTGTTCTCTTTCCATTCAATAGAAGGATATGTCTCCTCCTCAGTAATGTTTTGTAGTAAAGAAGAGTGTGTTGCATTTTAAGCAAATTCAAGAATTACAGGATTCCTCCTGAATTCTCATTTACATTCAAAGGTCAGACATCACTGTTCCCCGGCATAGTCTCCTAGAGGAAAGATCTCGTAACCAGATATCAGACACCATAATCCCCTGCAGAGTCTTCAGATACAGAAAGTCTCCATGATAATTAAAGGAAAAAAATCAAGGATGGATTTCCCCTATATTCTTATTCCCTGGAAAGATGCCACCTATCCCCAGCGAACTTTATCCCCAGCGGAGTCTTCCAGAAGAATAATCCCTTCTGCATTATCAGCAAATTCAAGAATTGCAGGACTTCTCTTACAATATCATCTTATTTCCAGAGGATAACACCTTGTATCCCCAGCGGAGTCCTCAGAAAGGTCCAATCCTCATATACCTCACAAATTCAAGAACCACAGGGAATCTCCTGCATTTTTGAAGTAGAAGGCGTCTCCATTCTTCTACGGAATCCTCAGCAGAGACAGACTTTTAAAGAAACCTGGATATGGTGCTCTTGTACCAATTCCCCAGCAAGTCTTTGTACTACTCCCTAGCGAGTCTCAGTGCAAATCTCCAGCAAGTCCTTATGCAGCTGTTAACATTTTTAGTTATTCCTAGTTTTGTCTGTCCATCATGCATTCATTACTAAATATTCATGCATATCTATGACATATCATGCTTGCATTCATATGCACCTTGTTTCCTTGTTTGTATTGTGGGTTGAGTCAATCTCTCCATATAGAGTATCCTCATAAGCAGCAAAATACCTTTTATTGGTCATGTTCCCCACAGAGATCTATGCCTCGTGGAAGATGGTTGTTTCAGTTGTAAATCCTGATGAGTTCATTCCTCTTCAGTTGAAGTCTTGTTTGACCGTTTCATTCTAAGTTCTATCCTAGTTTGAACCTCGTGTCTCCAGATAAAGCTCAGAAATTGCCAGTAAAAGAAGGCAACAATATAGTCTTTGTGACTCTCATTCAGTAAAACAGACATGACAAATATTGTGTCCAAGTCCTTTATACCTTCATCTTTGAGTTGGTACCCGTTACAAACTTGAGTTACCTACATCCATGAGTGGTAACCTTTGTTACCCCTCGGATAAATTAATTACTATCTCCATCTATGAGTTGATAACATCCTCACAGAAAGTTCCATGGTTCTACCTGCAACTTTGAGTTGGTAGCGTGCTTTCGTCTTTGAGTTTAGCACAAATTCCTTTTGATTCCACCTTCGTCTTTGAGTTGGTGAAGTACCGTCATCTATGAGCTGGTAGTGTGCATTCATCTTTGAGCTTGCACAAGTTTCTTTTGATTCCATCTTCGTCTTTGAGTTGATGGAATGCCTTCATCTATGAGTTAGGTACACTTTATCCTGTTACCTTCATCTTTGAGCTGGTAACGTGCTTTCGTCTTTGAGTCAGCACAATTTTCTTATGTTTCCATCTCCGTCTTTGAGTTGATGGAGTACCTTCATCTATGATTTAGGTACATAGTGAGCCCTCATCTATGAGCTGGTAATATGCATTCATCTTTGAGTTCGCACATTTTCCTGTGATTCCATCTTCGTCTTTGAGTTGATGGAGTACCTTCATCTATGAGTAGGGTATGTTTGATCCTTGTTGAACTGATAGTGTGCTTTCATCTTTGAGTCTGCACAGATAACTTCTGATTCCATCTTCGTCTTTGAGTTGATGGAGTACCTTCATCTATGAGTTAGGTACATTTTGTCCTTCCACCGTCATCTTTGAGTCGGTAATGATAAACATCTCCAGGAAAATATGTTCTAAATTCTTTTAAACACCTTTGTCAATGAATCGATGGTTGCCTTCAACTTTGAGTCGGCATTTCTCTGTCTACCTCATCAATGAGTTGGTAGTGTGCATTCAACTGTAAGTCTGCACAATGATCCTTAGATCTGATTCTTCATCTAAACCATCACCAATGAGTTGGAATTTGATTTCCCTAGCAGTGTTATTATCAATCTTTTGAAGCTTGCCTTCAACTTTGAGTTGGCATGTCCTGTTTACCTCATCAATGAGTGGGTAGTGAGCTGTCAACCATGAGTCAACGCAGTTCGATTTTTATTATGCCCTTGTTATACCTTCATCCTTGAGTTGGTATTCATCTTTTCTGTTACCTCCATCTTTGAGTTGGTAATGTACTGTCACATCAGTACTCTTGTTATATTGATCTTTTCCCACTTTCATCTATGAGATAGTGATGTATCGTCAACATTGAGTCGATATCTCTTTTCCTCCTATTTTCCATCTATGAATAGGTAGTGAATCTTCCCCAGCTGAGTATTCTCAGTGTTTACCTTCATTCATTGAGTCGGTGTATGTCCGTCCCCAGTAGAGTTTGCACTCCTGTGTCTCTGTGTCTGTCTGTCTTTTGCATCATGCATAGTGAGCCAAATTTTGGGGCGTTTGTCATATTTAATTACCTTACGCCATTCGATAGCCTCCGGCTATCTGGCCTAAGTTAATTAAATAGGGGCATCTGTCGCACCCCAAAATTTGACTTTGGCTTTGTTGACCACATCTTGATTAATCTCGTTGTCTCGTATTCATCTCAATTTCTTAAACTTCGCGTGACAACTGGTTTGATTAGGTTTTGTGTGTTTTCGTTGCTTACCGTGTTGTATTTCGTTGTTTTAGCAAAACCTGGCCGATATCGTTGCCTCGTATTTATCTCGCTTATCTCTGTTGTGCGTGGCATCGCTTCGATTAGGTTTTGTGCGTTTTTATCTATTTAATTGTTTGTTTGTCGGTATTTTGACTGTATTTCGAATATATTAGAGTTTTCGTATTGTCCGATTATTTGTGATTGTGTTTGTCAGCGTTTTCGTGATGTCGTGTTGATTTATTATTGCCTAGGGTGTTTATTTAATTACGTGTTGTGCCGTGTGATTTAATCGAGTCTGTTTGAGCCGTGTTGTTGATTTTACTAGTTTACCGGTTTACTGGTTTATTGGTTTTATCAATTTGTCTGTTTTACTGTGCAAATTGTCATCGTTTTTATCGCGTTCGTGTCGCTCGATTTTATCGTATTTTAATCGTGTGCCGTTTAATATTATTTGTGCTTAATATTAATTGTGTTTAGTTGTTAATTAGTTTATTTAATTAGGATTAATATTATATTAGTTTATTATTATTATTATTATATAAATATAAAATTTATATAATTTATGTTAGATATTTTTTAGGTTTCTTATTGTTTAAGTAATCTAAATATATATTATTAATTTATGTTAGATATTTTTTAGGTTTCTTATTGTTTAAGTAATCTAAATATATATTATTAATTTATGTTAGATATTTTTTAGGTTTCTTATTGTTTAAGTAATCTAAATATATATTATTAATTTATGTTAGATATTTTTTAGGTTTCTTATTGTTTAAGTAATCTAAATATAATTATTAATTTATGTTAGATATTTTTTAGGTTTCTTATTGTTTAAGTAATCTAAATATATATATATATATATATAGATGTGTGTCATACCCCAAAATTTGCCCATTAATATTTCAAGACATTTTGCAAGGCATTCCGACTCATATATAACACTGATCTTGAAGAAACAAAGGCCCAGCTCACGGATGGCTCAATCCAGAAAATGGCCCAAACTGGCCTGTTCGCTACGCGCTCGCCTAGCGAAGCTGACAGACAACAAAAATTTCGGGCTTCATTCTGAGCCCATTAGGTCACCATTATCACTATAAATACCAGCACTTCAGTATAAAAAAAAAAAAAAAAAAAAAAAAAAAAAAAAAAAAAAAAAAAAAAAAAAAAAAAAAAAAAAAAAAAAAAAAAAAAAAAGAGAATTTTTTTTAATTAATTAATTAAATAATTAAAATAAATAAATAAAATATAACAAATTATTTTGGACTTGGGTCTCCCTCATTCCAAGCCGATTACCCACGAAATCAGTCTATAAATACTGAAGTTTCAGTAGAGGAAAGGACACTTGGAGTTACACTGGGAGATTCACTGGAAAAAAAAAGGAGGAGGAGAACAGAGAAGAACGAATAGAAGTTTTGGCATAGGAACCCTGCCTACCCGGAGAATTCAGAGTAAAGAAACCCTGAAGGCAGCCCATCTGCACCGAAGCCATCGCCGTCCAATTCCCGCTGCCTAACTTATTCTGATACTACAAGTGGTCAATCCCTTCAACCTTGAATTGGCAAACAGGTTTGCGTATCTCTATTGTTTATACTTTCAATTGGCCATATCTACATATATAATGCATCATGATTAAATGTTGATATATAATTTGCTTTCGTATGGGAATTTAAATATGCCTGAATACCCTGAATGTTTGATCATGTTATTCCTGTGATAAAATGCCATAAAATTCAAAGTTCCTAACATGGGGCTGTTTTCAAATTCAAAATCCGTGGCCGCTCGCTAGCACCTCGCTAGGCGAGCCTGGGGCGAGTATTCGCCTGGCCTTCGCTAGGCGAGGCAGAGGCGAACGAGACAGTAGCTGACTTTTCTATTCTGTTTTTTTTTTTTATGTTTTATCATAGCCATGCATTATTCATCCTATCCTATTTATTGTTGTGATATTTCTCCGGTGTAATCTTCGATTGCACCCTGATTTGGTGTCCTGACATGTTTCTTTTTTTTTTGAGTTTCGTAAAGGTTCACATATCCCAGGAAAAGGTTATTGGCTAGGTATTCCACTTTATTTGTGGGATACCCTTGTGGAGTTTCACCCTAAATTAATTTTTAATGTATTAATTTCTAATGTATTAATTTTTTAATATATTATTTTTAATAATTTTAATGTGGAGTTTCATCCTAATTATATAATTAATTGTAAAAACTTTGCCTTTGAATAAGTGATCTTGGACCTCTCTTTGTTGCCTTACGATTACGATATTACGGTCATGTCCCGCGAACGTGGGGATACCCTTAGCAAAGACCCTTCGGTTAAATCATCATAAAATAAATTATAGTCCCTCGGATGTTGCCTTCGAATATACAACTTTGTCCCTCGATGACCCTCCGATGTTGCCTACGGTTAAAAGATGATAGTCCCTTCGAACGCTAAGATATCCTCGTAACTGTTGCCTTCAATGACCTATCGATGACCCTACGATGACCCTTAAACATCCAAAGGATAAAACTACTTATTTCTCAATAATAAGGACAGTTTTACCCTCATAAGGATAGGAAATGCTCATAAAGACCTTGGGTCGGTATAACTCTTAATTGTTGGCTCACAATCTAAAAACAATTTTCACACCTCACACCTTTCAAAATATCTTTAGAAAATCACCACTTGGTATATATTCATACTAGAATCATTACCGAGTTATATTTTTCTAAACAATTTCCAAAACTAAACGAGATAACTACTTTGTATATATTCATACAAGAATCATTACAAAGTTAAATTCGCTTTCCAAAAACAATTTTCCAAACAATTCACAAACACTTTTTTTTCAGACAAAAATAATATAAGTGATCGAGCAATTAAGAGCCCATGGATAACCATGGATACAAAGGGTGCTAACACCTTCCCTTTGTATAACGTACCTCCCGAACCCAAAATCTAAATTAAGGTCTTTCCTGTTCTTTTCCACCTTTCCTTATTGGATAAAAGAAAAGTCGGTGGCGACTCTTGCTAACCGCGACATTGCGATAAAAAACACAAAAAGTCCAGTTCACCGTATGACAGAACTGGCGACTCTGCTGGGGAGCCTAAATATTTAAAAAGAGAGGTTACCTTAAAAACAAGATCACTTATTCAATTTGTCTGATTTATTTTTAAGGGATTGCTTGGGTATGTTATGCTTGAGTGAAAGATCCTACACCCGGATCTAGTGTACCTTAGGTAAGTAGCAAGAGATCATCGCGACTGTCCGGCGTATATTGGAATGGTCAAAATGATGGCTACGGTTAATGTGGAACTTTGGATGTCCTGATGTTCCTCATGTTAGTTGAGGAAATATTTGGCATTCGCGTGGTGTCATAAAAGCATTAACCAGACCTTTAGAACCCTAATTGACTCATCCTGGCCATTAGAAAGTAGTGAGATAACTGGCTTCGGTTCCGACTGGAGTTGGTTGAGACTCGATACTACACTCTTTGAGATTGGACTTTAGGGAAGCTTCGGTCAACCACTTGGTGTTGCACTGAAGTGGACTTAAGGAAAGGTCAATGATTTGAGATCCTTCTAGAACCCGGTTACTATTCTAAGACAGGTTGAACCAACCAAACTTCAGTGGGGAGGGTATTTACCTATGGAACTCACGCAAGCCTTAAAACCTAGGAATGATTGTTGTGTGACTTGCTTGTGCTTGTTATTTATCTAACAACATAACATCATAACATCATGGCATTGTACTAACCATTTCAAGGATTTAGGGATTTAACTCTGCTAAAAAAAAAACAAAAACAAAAGCAAAAACAAAAGAGAAAAGAAAAAAAAAAGCTCTTTTTGTTAGTTTATGCAAAGTTAAATCCCGAAAGTCCTTGAAAACATTTCATACATTGCATTGCATCGCATAACAGGTATTCTAAAGGATCAGTGTTCTCACGATTTTCCTATCAAACAGATTCCAGCAGATTCAAACAGATTGAACAATGGCTCTCGAACAAACTGTCAAAGATCTCCAGGCCCAGAATGCTCAATTCCAGGAAATGATGCTGAGCTTATCTAAGGGGCAGGAAGAACTGAAAGCTCTTTTGATGGAGAAGAAGAAGGACCAGAAACCTGTGGGTTACATCAACCCGGGGAGAAGGCTTAAGGGACAGGTTACAGGAGTCAAGATTAGAATTCCGAAGGATTCAGAAGAAGAGACCGAGAATGATTCGGAAGATGAGAATCCTAATCTCGTCAATTCTGAGGACGACGATGAAGATTATGAACATGAACAGTACTCTCCGAAGGATGATAAGTACAAGTTGCTGGAAGAACGTATGCTAGCTATGGAGGGGCAGAAAGTGCCCGGTCTGGATTTCGAAAACTTGGGTCTGGTCTCTGATGTGGTCATTCCCCGCAAATTCAAGGTTCCCATTTTCACTAAGTATGATGGTGCCTCTTGTCCTCAGATGCATCTAAGGGCTTATGTGAGAAAGATTCAGCCGCACACTACTGATAAGAAACTGTGGATCCATTTCTTCCAAGAGAGTCTGTCTGGCACACAGTTAGAGTGGTATTATCAACTTGAGAGCTCTAACATCCGCACATGGACTGATTTAGCAACAGCTTTCTACAAGCACTACCAGTATAATTCTGAGTTAGCGCCTACTCGGCTACAGCTACAAAATATGACTATGGGCTCTAAAGAAAGTTTCAAAGAATATGCTCAAAAGTGGAGAGATTTGGCTGGCAGAGTCAAACCCCCTATGACTGATCGAGAGTTAGTGGACATGTTCATGGGTACACTGACTGGCCCATTCTACAGCCATCTACTGGGAAGTTCCTCGTCAGGTTTCACTGAACTTATCTTGACAGGTGAACGGGTTGAAAGCGGCATTCGAAGTGGAAAGATACAGGCAGCTACTTCTGCAAGCACCAAAAAGTCCTATCAGGGAAAGAATGAATCAAATGTTGTGTACAGTGAGAGGAAGCATAACAAGAAGAATCGTGACCATACTATTGGGGCAGTTACAATTGCCGCACCGCCATCTCAGAACTTCCAACACAGACAAGACAGGTCGAGAAGACAGTTTACCAAGATCAATATGACTTTAACCCAAGCACTGCAGAGTATGTTAAAGGCCAATTTGATTACCCTCAGAGGCCCTCCTGCAAATCCCAACACTACTTCTCCTCGTTATAATCCCAACGCCAGGTGTGCCTATCACTCCGATAGCCCCGGGCATGATACGAATGATTGCTGGTTGTTGAAGAACAAGATTCAGGATATGATCGACGCTGGGGAAATTGAATTTGATCCTCCGGCGACCCCCAATGTCATCACAGCACCTATGCCTAATCATGACCAGAATGTTAATGTTGTGGACGACAATTCTCATGTTACTGACGTTGCTGATTTAGCATCTCCTCTCCTGATCGTTAAGAAGAATTTATTGCAAGCTGGTTTATTTCCAGGTTGTGCTGAAGATTGCGATCTCTGTGTACTCCGACCCAATGATTGTTTGAAGTTGAAGAACGGCATTCAACGGCTGATGGATGATCGTACAATTCTATTTGAAAGGGTTCCTAAGGTGGACAACTCTATTGAAGAGGTATCTGTGATTGCTAGGTCCAAAGCTCCAGTGAAGATTACCGCTACTAGAGTGCCTGTGAAGATTACCGCTGAGCCCAAAGTGGCTCCCCTGATTATTACCGCACCTGGCCCCGTGCCATATTCCTCCAGCAAAGCTATTCCGTGGAACTATGGAGGCGACGTTTACATCCATGGCATAAAGCAGGTTGGTAGTTCTGCTAATCCTAATGATATTGTGGGGACTAGTAAAGTTACTCGAAGTGGAAGGATCTACTCCCCAGAAATCTCACCTCCCGCTCCCGAAATTCGAGGAAAAAGACCAGTCAATCCTCCTCAGTCAGAGACATCGGTCGAAGTTACTTCTGAAGATGTTGCCAAACAGGAAATGGAAGAGATGCTGAAAATCATCCGTAAGAGCGATTTTGATGTAGTGGAACAATTGGGGCATACTCCGTCTAAAATCTCAATGTTGTCCTTGTTATTATCCTCTGAATCCCATGCCAATGCATTGATGAAATTCTTGAAGACCGCTCATGTGCCTCAAGAAACATCCGTCGATCAATTCGAACATTATGTTGCTAATTTGACTGTTGACAATGGCCTAGGCTTTTCCGATGCTGACCTGACGCCAGCAGGAAAGAATCACAATAAAGCTCTGCATATCTCCATCGAGTGTGAGGGGATCACCCTGGCTCACGTGTTGATCGACAACGGCTCTTCCTTGAATGTGCTCCCGAAAGCTGTACTCGATAAATTTGACTACAAAGGCATTGAACTGAAACCTAGTGATGTTGTGGTGCGTGCTTACGATGGTGCGAAGAGTGTTGTCTATGGTGAAGTGGTTCTCCCTATCAAGATAGGACCTCAAGTCTTCAACACTACTTTTCACGTGATGGACATTCGTCCCGCCTACTCCTGCTTGTTGGGGCGCCCTTGGATCCATGGGGCAGGTGCGGTAGCTTCGTCGCTTCATCAAAAGCTGAAGTATCCAATAGCAGGCATGGTTGTCACTGTATGTGGAGAAGAAGAGTATATTGTCAGTAGTGTGCAAGCCTTCAAATACGTCGAGATGGATGGTGAATTCTTTGAGACTCCTTCTCAGTCATTTGAAGTGGTTCCTCCACCCAGTCCTGTCCTTAAGCCAACTCCCCTTGTGCCCAAGGTTGTTCGTGCTCCCCCTGTCATGATCTCTCTGAAAGATGCTCAAGCCGCGATTGAAAATGGTGATCGTGCTGGTTGGGGTCAACTGATCAATGTACCGTACAAGTCTGATAAAGCTGGCCTGGGGTTTAACTCTGGAAAGATAGTCAAAAATCAGATTAATGCTATGGAAGATGCTGATAGTGATTGCGACTTGGATAGCTGGATTTTCCCAACAATTGGTGACGGACTCAACAATTGGAAGACTGAAGACATTATCCCGATTTCCTTTAGTCAGGAGTAATTGTTATTGTTTATTCTAGAATTGCAAATTTTAATTTTCTTTTACAATCAAACTTCTTAAAGCATTGTGTCTATGCCCGAGGCACAATGGCTAATTTGTTAGGGGTTTTGTCATTTTCATAAGCATATTTATATTCAATAAATCAATGGATGTTTTGCATTCAAATATTGCGCTCTTTGTCTTTCCTATTATCTTTCAAACAAGCTATGTTTTCTTACACACACGCACGTAACGAATTGCAGATCCCTATCCACTCTGGATCCTGTTGATAATAGTTCTACTACTGTTCATTATGACTTTGAAAATCCGATCTACCGAGCCGAAGATGGAAGTGAGGAAGATTGTGAAGTACCTGAAGAACTTGCCAGACTGTTACTACAAGAAGAAAGGACTATACAGCCGCATGAGGAGTCAGTTGAGACTGTAAATCTGGGTACCGAGGTGGACAAGAGAGAAGTCAAAATAGGAGCAGGCTTAGAAAGCAGTATCAAGGAAAGATTGATTCAGATGCTACATGACTATGTGGAGATTTTTGCTTGGTCTTACGAAGACATGCCAGGGCTGGATACCGATATAGTAGTGCATCGTTTGCCGACGAAGGAAGATTGTCGTCCTGTTAAGCAAAAGGTTCGTCGCATGCGTCCTGAAATGTCCGAGAAAATCAAGGCCGAAGTCATGAAACAATTCGATGCTGGTTTTCTGGCGGTTACTTCTTATCCTCAATGGGTTGCTAATGTGGTACCAGTGCCAAAGAAGGATGGTAAGGTGCGAATGTGTGTGGATTACAGAGATTTGAATAGAGCGAGTCCCAAGGATGATTTCCCACTGCCACACATTGATGTTCTGGTAGACAACACCGCTCAACACAAGATATTCTCCTTCATGGATGGATTCTTGGGTTATAACCAGATCAAAATGGCACCTGAGGACATGGAGAAGACTACGTTTGTGACGCAATGGGGCACCTTCTGTTATAAAGTAATGCCGTTTGGTTTAAAGAACGCAGGAGCAACGTACCAGCGTGCTATGGTGGTTTTGTTCCATGACATGATCCATCATGAAATAGAAGTATATGTGGACGATATGATAGCCAGGTCTCATACTGAAGAAGAACATCTCGATCATTTATACAAACTGTTTGAGAGGCTGAAGAAATACAAGTTGAGATTGAACCCGAACAAATGCACCTTTGGAGTTGTATACGTGCGTTTTCGACGCCATGAGATTTGGTGTGGGAAGTGATGTTTTCGACAAACGATGACAGGGGTTGAAACAATTTGACTAAAGAGTATGGTTCGACACTTCGACAAAATGGAGGTTTCGTCATTTCGACAAAGATATTTGCAACTAGAAAGGTATTTTCGACAAAATACGGAAGACATTGCAGTATGTTGGTAATTCGACAAAATCCTGAAGGAAGACGTCATTTCGACTTAAAAGTAAATTTGGATTTAAAAGGTTGTGACGTTTGGCAGAAGACGCGTGGAAGCATCTGGCGAAAGGAGGAAAGCCATGTGTCGTAGTTTTAGGATTTAGTCGTTAATGACAGTTATGTTATTTATGTATATATAGGGTAGTTATTATCTAAAAAGGGTGTGAAGAATTACTATATGCAAAATTCCTGAAAACACTCAAAGTACCCGTGTGAGAGAAAAGAGTCATATTTGGAAAATGTATGTGTAAACAAACACCAATTCTTTCAAAGTTTATTTTATAAAGTCTAAAATTCTTTACAAATCTCTTTTATGCTTTCCAGTCATTTATCTTTCTGCACTTTATCCTTTTCGACACTTTACGTTTCATCAGTTATTTTCCGCCATTTACTTTATCTTGTTAAATTTACATCCACTTAACATTGTAATCAACACATTTCGACGTAAAACGCTTAGAGAACAGGAATGAAATATTCAAAAGCGATTTTAGACATCTTCAAGACCATCAGATTTGCACATGTCCTAGGATTTGTGTGGTTGATCCTGCAAGTGACCCAATTCTACAAGTTTTGGTAAACCAGAGGTTGTTCGCCAAATTTCACAGCGAACAAATTGGCACGCCCAGTGGGACAGTGCAAAAAATTTAGAAAGTTAGATAATCGCTAGTCAAAATCTGCTCTTCATTTGTATGAGACTGAGAAGCGGTAAATTAGCCGTATCCGAAGTAGAATTACCTAAAAGAACAAGAGTAAGGAAAATGGCGAACCAGCCAAATAATCCTAACGAATCCATCCCAGTATCTAACCCTGTCCCTTCGACAGAAGGCAATATAGGATCGGTCCCTGTGTCAGAGGTTGTACCTTCGTCAGCGGGGTCGATACCAGCGGTTTCGATGTCGCAAAACGCGCCTAGTTCGTCCTTCAGGGCACAACAAATGCCCATTGGGACACCCCCCCCCCCTGTGGGAAACACTTCTAGGCCTTTTGTAACGAATTTCACTATGCCTCCGCCTGGTAGGGAACAACCCTTCGGAATGCCAACTTCGGTGATGGCAAATTTACATAACTCCCCGTTAATATATTCAGATTCGATGGCCAACGTGTCTTCACCCTTACAAGGGTCAGGATATGGTGGAAACATGAGTAGATTGAATCAACAACCATTTTACGTGCCGCCGATAACAAATAATTCGGCGCAAGTGATTAGACAGCAGATGGACGAGAGTAATCATGATATGGTCCAAATGTTGACGCAACAAATGGGAGCGGTGTTTAATCCACTGATACAGAACACCACTCAAACAAACCAAGTATTGGCAGCGCAAATGACGCGCATTGCTGATTTCTTTGGAGTCCCTCAAACTCGACACAGAGAACAAGTGATTCATAACCCAGCGGTAGCGGTCCAGGAAGAGCCTACGATAAACCAGATACCGTTAGACAATCCTCAAACGAACGTCAGAGACCAAGAGGATGTAGTCGAACAGCCTCGTGTCGAAATCCCCATTCCACAAGAGCCTAGAAGGATAGTAATCCAGAGAGGCCAGGACGCGGATGCTGTATTGCAACAACGGATACGGTATGATAATCCGCCTGTCGAAAACAACTTGGCAGCCATGGTCGAAACGATAATGGCACAAAATGGAATGAACATGGGTTTACAAAGGCCTAGTTACGCATCCCCACTATCAGAATACATTCTGCAAGAAGAACTGCCACCAAGGTGGAAAGTCCCTAAGTTCACAAAGTTCTCAGGGGACACTAGTGAGTCCACTATAGAACATGTGGCACGTTACCTGATCGAGGCAGGGGAGATAGCCCGTAACGAAAATTTGAAAATAAAATATTTCCCTAGTTCCTTAACAAAAAACGCGTTTACTTGGTTTACATCTTTGCCTGCAAACTCAGTATACACGTGGACCCAATTAGAAAGGCTGTTCCATGAACAATTCTACATGGGACAAACGAAAATAAGTCCGAAAGAATTAGCCAGTGTCAAGAGAAAACACTCCGAACCAATAGATGATTATTTAAATAGGTTCAGATTGCTAAAGGCTAGATGTTTTACCCCTGTGCCAGAACATGAGTTGGTCGAAATGGCCGCAGGGGGACTAGACTATTCTATAAGGAAGAAACTAGATACCCAGTATCTGAGGGATATGGCACAATTAGCGGATAGAGTAAGACAGGTCGAAAGATTAAGGGACGAAAAATTCAGGGCAAATAAGAATAAAAAAGAGAGGGTAGCCTACGTAGGGGTTCGCCAAGATGATGAGTTCGACGAAGACGGACCAAGTAGCTTCGACGAACAGGAAATCGACCTAGCAGAACTAAAACAAGGCCCGCCTTATTCGTGTAAAGTACTAACGCCGTCGAACGGGAACCCAGTCGAAGCCAACGATAAGTTCCCCAAAAGGACTTATACGTTCGACATTACTAAATGTGACGAAATCTTCGATCTGTTGGTTAAAGATGGTCAATTAATAAAACCACCAGGCGCTAAAGAACCGCCTGTGGAACAACAGAAAAAGAGAGGTTTTTGTAAATACCATAATTTTCTGGGCCATAAGACGTCTCGTTGTTTCCTTTTCAGGGATCTCGTGCAAAATGCTATCCGTGATGGAAGGCTCAAGTTTGGTGACAAACCAAAACAACAAATGAAGATCGACTCGAATCCTATGCAAGCGGTCGAAGCCCACTACGCTGAACCATCCGTCGTAAACATGGTGGAGGCCAAAGTTGCTCCTGATGGCAATTTGGAAATGGTGGAAGCCCCTGGAAGCTTCGACGCAAATGTCAACATGGTCGAGATTGCTGATGATCTCGCAAGCCAGAGAGGAATAGAAACTACTGAAGGTTTCGACAAGAAGGACGGTGACAATGCTGTCGAGAATGTGGAGTTTCGACAAGAGGAGAATTGGGACCGCTTGGGACAGCCAAGTGGAAAATATGATTATCTTGTGAAGTACAACGCGTCGGCAAGCTCCCAGATCGACATCAACACAATCCAACCAAGCGGTTGGGGAGATGCTTCTTCAGAAAACAATGAGGAAACAGTCGACGAAATGGAGCATGCCCCTAATACGAAGGAGAGGGTTACTGAAGACCCAGCGATTGAAAACAAGGCTGCTGAAGGCCTTGATTCTAACAAAACGAAGAAAGGTGATATCGCTAACTGCGTCAACACCATGGGGCCTTTCAGTGAAGAAATCACAAAAATCAAAGCGGAAGCCGCTAACGGTCCGTCGAAGCCCATGATCAGTGGGATTCTGCGTAGGACAATGGAAGACCCCAGAAGGAATTGGAACAAATGCTGTTGCAAACATGGTCCCAGGACCATATCTTGGTGCTGCTGCCCAGAGAAAGAGTTCGACCAGACACCAAAAGGCGTCGAAGGCGAAGAAGAGAGGCTCATCAGGAAGATGAACGAATTGAGCATCGCCGACGAACGAAATGTTGGGGTAAATATGGTAGAAATATCTCAGAAGGACCAGGTCGAAGAGGGTGAAGATCGCCGTCAGAAAGAATACCAAAGGCTGGCGTACCCTAGAGAGGAGGAAAACTTAATGGAATTCATCAAGAGATGCCAAAGGATGAAAACCGAAGTAATGTTGTGCCCACGCTGCAGCGCAGTCTTCGACAGGAAGGCAGCAACCAACCTGGAAGCGGTGGATAAGACCAAAAGGAAAGAGAGTTGGGGAGCAGTGAGATACGACCCAAGAAGAGGTGATCACCACCAGTGGAGGCACGGAGAGAGACGCCAGAACACCTACAAACCATCTGACAAAGCCACAGACGACAAATGGGTTCAACCCATTAGGGACGCCCAGGGGCAGAAGAAATGGGGAAAGTTCGAGGTCCAGAGAGGCGCGTCGATGGAGGGCAAGAAGGAAATGAAAAAACACAAGCCAAGACCATACCCGTCAGAGAATTACAAAGGCAAAAATCCCATGTCCAGGTCCCAATGGAGGAGGTTCCAACGGCAGAAGAGGGCAGAAATAGAGATGGCGAAAAAGAACATGAATGGTCCAAACGAAGCAGAATCTAGCAACAATCGTCAGACAAGGAGCAGGAAAGAGACTCCCCTCCAGATCAATCCTAGCAGAGTTGTCGAATCGGTGGCGTCGAAAGAGAAGATGCAGGAAGACGATGAAGTAACCGACAGTTTTAACTCTGACTCTGAGGCATCCTTCAACGTGATTTGCAACGTGGTCTCTGTTCTCCCTAGAGACTATGATAGAGTCATGGAAATTGAGGATGAAGGAGACGAAATGGAGGAAGAAACAATGGCACACAAGCCCGTCTGCTACTATGTAATGAACAACGGATGCGTCGAAGAGCAGAACGCTTTTTTTGAAAGACCAGACGACTCCATGAAAGCGCATTTGAAACCTCTATTTATAAAAGGAAAGGTGGAAAATGTCGGCGTGAACAAGATACTGGTGGACGGGGGAGCGGCAGTGAACTTGATGCCCCACTACATGCTGAAGAAGATTGGAAAAGACGATTCGGACGCGAAGCCCCACAACATGGTGCTGTCAAATTACGAAGGGAAGATAGGAACAACTATGGGAGTCATCCAAGTGAACTTAACTGTAGGAACCATAACAAGACCTACGATGTTCATAGTCATCGCTTCGAAAGCCAACTACAACCTGCTGCTTGGTAGGGAATGGATTCACGGCGTAGGAGCGGTACCCTCTTCAATGCACCAACGGATAGCCATATGGAGGCCAGATGGAATCGTCGAAAACATCGAGGCTGACCAAAGCTACTTCATGACCGAAGTAAACACTGTCAACAGCCAGAGCTTCGACAAAAACCTGGCTCATATACCTCCCTGCAGCCCGGCAGAATTCGACTTGAAGACGACAGACAATGCCTATTGCTCCATGTACCTGCATCCAACGCATGGATTCCAGTGGGATAAAGAAGTGATTGGCGAGACTTACATATGGGGAACCACTCATATAGCGCCGACGGGATGGGGTAGTGAATTTGACGATGACGAGTGAACAATCAGCGATCGAAAAGATTACGGCTTATATAGCCGAAAACAAACTAAAAGAGGCCCTTGAGGCTGAGGCACAAAATATGGCTGTCGAAGCCAACCAAGAGAACTCCAACAAACAATGTCCTCAAGAAGACGTTGCGGAAGATCATATCACCAACCAAATGGGCGGATGGCAACATCAAAAGCTTGACGCCATTTACGACGACGAACCTCTGGGGTTCGAAAAAGATCCAGTGTCAACTAACGAGAAGATGGTGGCGCAGGATCCTTTACAAGAAATAAACTTAGGAGTGGGGGCAGAACATAGACCAACGTATATAAGCGCAAAAATGGACCCCCAGTTCCAGGTCGAAATAGTCCAGTTGCTGAAAGAATTCAAAGATTGCTTCGCATGGGATTATGACGAAATGCCTGGTCTTGACAGAAGTCTGGTCGAAATGCAGTTGCCAATAATGGAAGGGAAGAAGCCAGTAAAGCAGACTCCGAGACGCTTCGCACCAGAAATCCTGTCGAAGATAAAAGAAGAGGTCGAAAGACTTCTAAGATGCAAGTTCATCCGCACAACCAGGTATGTCGAATGGATTGCAAATATTGTTCCAGTAATTAAGAAAAATGGCAAACTTAGGGTATGTATTGATTTTCGAGACTTAAACTCGGCTACCCCAAAGGATGAATATCCTATGCCAGTGGCAGAAATGCTCATAGATTCTGCAGCCGGCCACGAGTACTTAAGTATGCTAGACGGATACTCTGGCTATAACCAAATTTTTATCGCTGAAGAAGACGTTCCTAAAACGGCTTTCCGTTGTCCTGGAGCCATAGGAACGTATGAATGGGTAGTAATGCCTTTTGGTTTAAAGAACGCTGGAGCGACTTACCAACGTGCCATGAATTCCATCTTTCATGATTTCATCGAAACTTTCATGCAAGTGTATATTGACGACATCGTGATTAAGTCTGTTTCAGGAAAAAATCACATAGATCATCTTCGACAATCCTTTGAAAGGATGAGGAAGTTTGGTTTGAAAATGAACCCACTTAAATGTGCTTTTGGTGTGCAGGTGTCATACGGTGAACTGGACCTTATTGGATTTGTAATCGCAATGTCGCGGTTAGCAAGAGTCGCCACCGACTTTTCTTTTATCCCATAAGGAAAGGCGGAAAAGAACAGGAAAGACCTTAATTTAGATTCTTAGGTTCGGGAGGTACTTTATACAAAGGGAAGGGGTAAGCACCCTTTGTATCCATGGTTATCCATGGGCTCTTAATTGCTCAATCATTTATGTTTCTTTTGTTTGAAAAAGGTGGTTGAAAAATGTATAAAAAATGTTTTGCAAAATGAGAATTTAACTTTGTAATGATTCTTGCATGAATGTATACAAAGTGGTTATCTCGTTTTAATTTAGAAAATAGTTTAGAAGAATATAACTCGGCAATGATCCTAGTGCGGATGTATGCTAAGTGGTGATTTTCCAAAAAGATGTTTGAAAGGTGTGAGGTGAAAAGTATATTTTTTTTGTTATGAATGAGCAATTAAGGTTATACCTGTCCGAGGTCTTTCCGGGCATTTCCTATCCTTATGAGGGTAAAACTGTCCGTACTATTGAGAAGTAAGTAGTTTTATCCTGGGGATGTAGGAGGGTCATCGTAGGGTCATCGATTGGTCATTGAAGGCAACAGTTGTGAGGATACCTTAGCATTCGAAGGGACTATCATCATTTAACCGTAGGCTACACCGAAGGGTCATCGAGGGACAAAGTCGTATTTTCGAAGGCAACATCTGAGGGACTATGATGATTTTACCGAAGGGTCTTTGCTAAGGATATCCCCATATTCGCGGGACATGACCGTAATATTGTAGTCGTGGGGTAATAGAGAGAGGTCCGATATCATTTATTTAAAGTCCATGTTTTAAGTTCATTAGGTAATTATGGTGACCACATTGAATCGATACATTAAAATCAACACATTAAGGATCAATACATTAAAATTGGTTAGGCAACCAATATGAATTTTCACATTAAAGTGAAATAATTTAGAGTCCATCTCCATGAAAGTCTTCCCATGCATAAAGCGGTGTACCTAGCCGGTTATTTCTTCGGAAGTATGCTAGCCTTTACACCATTAACACACAGATTATAGCATTGAGATAAAACACAATTGGAAATTGCATCACAAAATGAATATAACAGCCAGGAATTTAAGCCAAATGATGCAGAGTCATGATTAGGTAAGTATAAAACGGGCACAAAGGGACAAAGCAGCCCCTGTCCTGTTCGCTTCTGCTTCGCCTAGCGAAGGCTCAGCGAAGGCTCGCTGCGGGCTCGCCTAGCGATGAGCTAGCGAGCGGCCACGGGTTTGAAATTATGACCTCAATCAGCAGCACGGCCTATGGCCTCTAACACATAATTATATGGTTCAGTTTCACAATGTTCAAGCACATTTAAATTCTCATGCAAAGCTTCAAAATGTTTACGAATTCAATTATGATATCCTCCACTAATTAAGAACATGAAGTGGTACCATATGCCAAATGAGAGTACAAAACGATGTCACATGCAAATTAAGACACTAATGCGGTACCATATGCAAAATAAGAATACAAAGTGATAATCATGTGTAAATTAATACCCTAAAGTGATATCATATGCCAATTAAGAAACTAAAGCGATGATAATGATGCAAACCTGTTTGCAAATCGAGTTGCAACCTTGAATTGGCGAGGCGGATTGAGCTGGGTGGTGGTAGCTTCGGAGCGGGTAAGCGGCCTTCAGGGTTTCCGCCTTCTGAACTCTTTGGATCAGCAGGGTTTCTGTGTTCCTTCCTCTGGATGCGTGTTTCCGTCCGTCTTCGTCCGTCTCTGTGTCCCCTTGTTCGTGGCAGAAGAGCATGTATTTATAGTAGTGGCAATGGTGACCTAATGGGCTTAAAATGAGGTCCAAATTTTCAAATTCTCGCAAGCTTCGCTAGGCGAAGGAATTGCTCGCCTAGCGAGCAAACTAGGTTTGGGCTTTTTCTGGACCTGATGCTTCGCTGGGCGAGTGGCATGCTGAGATATTCGCTAGGCGAAGGAATTGCTCGCCTAGCGAGCAAGCTATTTTGGGCCACTTTGGATTAGGCCTGTTGTGAGCTGGGCTTTTGTCCATTTGATATCAGTGCCTTGCAGAACAAGTCAGAGGGTCTTGGAAAATGCTTTGTAATTTCAATGGGCAAATTTTGGGGTATGACAGCTGCCCCTGTTCAATATTCTTGCACCGAGAGAGTAGAATGGCATGTGCCGTTCGTGGTCTGGAGGTGAAAGATTATTGAACACTATAATGCCCCGAAAATTTGCGCTTGTCCATCAGTCTTGACGGAGATGGGCTTAGAGATGCCATCCAAGCAACTTGCTGAGGAGATTTCCAGATTGTGTCGTACGTTAGACGATATCTAGAGACATGGGTGTCACACCGGGTCGTACATCAGACCGTATAGTGAATTATCCATCATGCTGTTGACTTCGTTGGGGAATCAGAGTATGTTATATACTGCTGGGGATAAGGGATCAGAATGGATCGTATGTTAGACCGCGTCTGAATACCAGAGTGAGTTGTTCATTAGGCGGATGACTTTGCTGGGGATGAAAGATCAGAATGGATCGTATGCTAGATCGCATCTGGGTTGCAGAATGGGCCGTCCGTTAGGCTGAATCTGCTGAAAAGGGAGTAGCCGTATACTAGACTACCATTCAGAAATGTACCTGTCCGAAGGTAGCATCTGAGTAAGGGAGTAGCCGTATACTAAACTACCATTCAGGAATGTACCTGTCCGAAGGTAGCACCTGAGAAAGGGAGTAGCCGTATACTAGACTACCATTCAGGAATGTACCTGTCCGAAGGTAGCACCTGAGAAAGGGAGTAGCCGTATACTAGACTACCATTCAGGAATGTACCTGTCCGAAGGTAGCACCTGAGAAAGGGAGTAGCCGTATACTAGACTACCATTCAGGAATGTACCTGTCCGAAGGTAGCACCTGAGAAAGGGGAGTAGTCGTATACTAGACTACCATTCAGGAATATACCTGTCCGAAGGTAGCACCTGAGAAGGGGAGTAGCCGTATACTAGACTACCATTCAGGAATGTACCTGTCCGAAGGTAGCACCTGAGAAAGGGAGTAGCCGTATACTAGACTACCATTCAGGAATGTACCTGTCCGAAGGTAGCACCTGAGAAAGGGAGTAGCCGTATACTAGACTACCATTCAGGAATGTACCTGTCCGAAGGTAGCACCTGAGAAGATGGAGGTTTAACTTGGTCGTACATTAAACCATACTTGAGTTGTTGAAGATCAGAAGGGATCGTACGCTAGATCGTATCTGAGCTGGAGGTCCAAATGGGTCGTATGTTACACCATATTGGAGTTGCAGAATGAGCCGTACGTTAGGCTGTATCTGAAGAAGAAAGTAGTCGTACGCTAGACTACACCCCGGAATATACCGTACGCTAGGCAGCATCTGAGGATTTGAATATCCAAATGGGTCGTACGTTAGACCGTATTGGAGTTGTTGAGAGTCAGAAGGGATCGTACGTTAGACCGTATCTGGGTTGGAGGTCCAAATGGGTCGTACGTTAGACCGTATTGGAGTTGTTGAGAGTCAGAAGGGATCGTACGTTAGACCGTATCTGAGTTGGAGGTCCAAATGGGTCGCACGTTAGACCGTATTGGAGTTGTTGAGAGTCAGAATGGATCGTACGTTAGACCGTATCTGAGTTGAAAGAGTCATATGTTGGGCTGAATCAGAATGAACCGTACGTTAGGCTGTATCTGATACTGTTTGTTGTATTTGCAGCGAATATCTGGGGTGGGCTTAGAGATGCCACCATTGGGAGAATGTCAGAATGAATGTTGACATGGAGTATATCTGGAAGGTGTAGCTGAAGAAGAAAGTGGTCGTACGCTAGACTACACCTCGGAATGTACCATATGCTAGGCAGTATCTGAGGGATATAGTTGAATCTTGAATGTAATCAGGAGGATAATTAACCTGAAAAACACAGTTAGCTTCATGCCATGTCATGATGCATGAGATGTTTTATGCTTGCGAACCTGGTATGCATGTGTATGCATGTATATATTATGTAAAGTATATGATGTGGAATGAAGTAAATGTGAGCGTTGTATGCAGGTATGTAATATGAAATGATGTAATGAATGCATTAGGCGTCTGAAACATTCTTCCAAGGGACACTACTGGGGAGATAGATCTCAGTCTGCTGGTCGGAGACATTGGTATGGATGGCCCTTCCTTAGCTGGGGATTTGGGTTCTGTCCCACGGGGCCTGGCTGGGGATAGAAGGGATGACCTTTCGGTAGGGCGATGCCGACCTCTTCTGGGGAATAATTGGCGTTGCCGGGGAATCGAATTAGTAACAGCCTCCTTGGAAAGCGTGGTTAGACCTTCTCCTCGATCCTGAAGTCGTGTAGTAATTGCTATTGCTATTTTAGGCACGCATTTTTGTAAACATGGGTCATATTCAAGTGCATAAGTCAATTCAAGTTAAATCAATGGACGTTTACGCAAACAAAACAGAAAAGGTAAAAACAAAAGCATCTTTTTGGCAATGAAATTGTATTGATTTTGAAAGAGGGCCTATAAACAGGCAATTTGTGTACAAGGAGACAGAAATCCTAGTAAGAGGAAGTTGTCAAGACAACAAAAGAAAGCTATGCAGAATAAGTCCTATTGATTTTGATTCCACTACTGTCATTATGTCTTCAAGCATCTCATCTCCTGCTGTCGGATAGAAGTGATTGGCTTGTTCAGTCCCTGGAACTTGGTTGAAGCTGACAGAGAACGGGACATAGTCATACGCTTTAATCCCTAATTTTGCCTGGACCGCCTTTTCAGGTTTTCAGTCCACCGGGATACCCCTTTTTGCCCAAGCCGCCTTCTCAGGTTTTCGACTTGCCGGGTATACGTCTTTATATATTTATCCCTAATTTTTGCCCGAACCCTTTTGGTTCGCCGGGATGCCCTTACTTTTGCCTAGGTACGTCGACCTAGCGGGTCTCTTTTATGCGTAGTATTTTTTAACTATGTCCGCGTTCACAGGATGCGGGAAGTCTTCGCCATCCATTGTAGCAAGTATCATGGCTCCACCAGAGAATACTTTCTTAACCACAAATGGCCCTTCGTATGTGGGAGTCCACTTGCCTCTGGGGTCACCTTGTGGTAGAATGATACGTTTGATCACCAAGTCGCCTACTTGATACACCTGTCTCTTGACTCTTTTGTTAAATGCCCGGGTCATGCGCTTCTGATATATCTGCCCGTGACAAACAGCCGCAAGTCTCTTCTCGTCAATCAAGTTTATTTGATCAAGTCGAGTCTGAATCCATTCATCTTCGTCTAAGCCCGCCTCTTTCATGATTCTTAGAGAAGGAATCTGGACTTCCACTGGTAAAACAGCTTCCGCTCCGTAGACTAAAGAGAAAGGAGTTGCCCCTGTCGAGGTGCGTACTGAAGTGCGATAACCATGGAGAGCAAATGGTAACATCTCATGCCAGTCTTTGTACGTTACTGTCATCTTTTGTATGATCTTCTTGATGTTCTTATTAGCAGCCTCCACGGCGCCATTCATCTTTGGCCGGTACGGAGAAGAATTATGATGCTTTATTTTGAACTGCGTGCAGAGTTCAGTAATCATCTTGTTATTCAAATTAGTACCATTGTCAGTGATAATTCTTTCAGGGATGCCATACCGACAAATAAGACTATTCTTGATGAACCGTGCCACCACATTCTTGGTGACAGAAGCGAAGGAGGCTGCCTCTACCCACTTTGTGAAGTAATCAATAGCGACGAGAATGAAACGATGTCCATTAGAAGCCGTAGGTTTAATCTCTCCAATCATATCGATGCCCCACATTGCAAAGGGCCAAGGCGCTGTTAACACGTTCAATGGAGCAGGAGGTACATGTACTTTATCCGCATAGATCTGACACTTGTGGCAGGTTCTGGAGTGATGGTGGCAATCAGCTTCCATGGTAGACCAATAATACCCTGATCTCAGAATCTTCTTGGCCATGGTATGTCCATTAGGATGAGTCCCAAAAATACCGTCATGCATGTCTTCCATAATCCTTTCCGCTTCCTTTTGATCCACACAGCGAAGCAGAGTCGAGTCATGATTACGTTTGTATAACACTCCATTACTCAGCAAGAATTTAGCGGAGAACTTCCTCAGGAATTTTCTGTCCTTGATGGATGCCCCTTCAGGGTATTCCTGAGCTTCTAAATATCTTCTTACGTCGTGGAACCAAGGTTTTTCCTGTACCTCCTCTGTGTTAAGTCCATAACAGTATGCTGGTTCATCTAACCGTCCAATGGTAATCATGGGAGCTTCGCTGCCCCACCTGACTCTGAACATAGATGACATGGTAGCTAATGCGTCTGCCCCTTTGATCTGACTGATTACCAAGGCCGAATCTCCGTACACACTCAAAAACTTGATTCGCCAATCTATAGCAGCTTTGAGTCCAAAAATACATGCTTCATACTCAGCCATATTATTGGTACAATGAAAACATAGTCTAGCAGTGAGAGGCGTATGGTAACCTCCAGGAGAAATGAGTACAACCCCAACACCATGGCCCAATGCATTAGAAGATCCATCAAAGACCATAGTCCATCGGGATCCCCATTCGGGTCCTTCATCTGGTTTAGGTTTTTCATCATCAGCAACAAACATGACATCCTCATCTGGGAACTCAAAATTCATAGATTGGTAATCATCCACCGCTTGATGAGCCAAATGATCAGCCAGCACGCTTCCTTTGATTGCTTTCTGGGTAGTGTACTGGATATCGTACTCTGTTAAGATCATCTGCCATCTCGCTATTCTTCCAGAGAGGGCAGGCTTCTCGAACATGTATTTGATGGGATCCATCCTAGAAATCAACAAAGTGGTATGATTCAACATATACTGTCTTAGTCGGCGAGCAGCCCAGGCCAAAGCACAGCAAGTTCTCTCGAGCAGTGAGTATCTTGTTTCACAGTCGGTAAACTTTTTGCTCAGGTAGTATATGGCATGCTCTTTTCGACCAGACTCGTCATGTTGCCCCAATACGCACCCCATTGAATTTTCTAACACGGTCAAATACATGATTAGAGGTCTTCCTTCAACTGGTGGTATCAAAATCGGAGGTTCCTGGAGGTAGTTCTTGACTTTGTCAAAAGCTTCTTGGCATTCGTCATTCCATATCATTTCTTGATTTTTCCTCAGCAATTTGAAGATGGGTTTGCAGTAGCGGTCAAGTGGGAGATAAATCGAGCAATGTAGTTCAAGCGTCCCAAGAAACCTCTGACTTCTTTCTCCGTACGGGGAACTGGCATTTCTTGAATAGCTCTCACTTTAGCCGGGTCAACCTCAATTCCTTTACCACTGACAATAAAGCCTAAGAGTTTACCGGATCTTACTCCAAAAGTGCATTTGTTCGGATTCAATCTCAATTTGTACTTCTTCAGCCTCTCGAACAGTTTGTATAAATGATCGAGATGCTCTTCTTCAGTATGAGATCTAGCTATCATGTCATCCACATATACTTCTATCTCATGATGAATCATGTCATGGAACAAAACCACCATAGCACGCTGGTATGTTGCCCCGGCGTTCTTTAGACCGAACGGCATTACTTTGTAACAGAAAGTGCCCCATTGCGTCACAAACGTAATTTTCTCCATGTCCTCAGGTGCCATCTTAATCTGATTGTAACCTGAGAAACCATCCATGAATGAGAATAATTTGTGTTGGGCGGTGTTGTCTACCAGAACATCAATGTGCGGGAGCGGAAAGTCATCTTTGGGACTCGCTTTATTCAAATCTCTGTAATCTACGCACATTCGCACCTTACCATCTTTCTTTGGCACTGGCACCACATTAGCAACCCATTGAGGATAAGAAGTAACAGCTAAAAAACCGGCATTGAATTGTTTCATAACCTCGGCTTTGATTTTCTCGGACATTTCAGGACGCATGCGGCGAACTTTTTGCTTGACAGGACGGCAGTCTTTCTTCGTAGGCAGCCGATGTACCACTATATCAGTATCCAACCCGGGCATGTCTTCATAAGACCAAGCGAAAACCTCTACATAGTCATGTAACATCCGAACCAATCTTTCCTTGACACTGCTTTCCAATCCTGCTCCTATTTTGACTTCTTTTCTGTCTACCTCAGTACCCAGATTTACAATTTCGAGGGACTCTTCATGCGGCTGTATAGTCCTTTCTTCTTGCAGTACCAATCTGGCAAGCTCTCCAGGGACTTCACAATCTTCCTCACTTCCATCTTCGGCTTGGTAGATTGGATTTTCAAGTCATAATGAACAGTAGCGGAATTATTATCAATAGGATCCAGAGTGAGTACGGATCTGCAATTTGTTACGTGAGTGTGTGTAAGAAAACATAGCTCGTTTGAAAGACGACAGGAAAAATAAAGAGCGCAATATTTGAATGCGAAAAGGTCCATTGATTTATTGAATATGAAAATATGCTTATGAAATGACAAAACCCTTAACAAATTAGCTATTGTGCCCCGGATATAGACACAATGCTTTAAGAAGTTCAATTAGAATTTGCAATGCTAAATAGACAATAACAATTACTCCTGACTAAAGGAGATCGGGATAGTGTCTTCAGCCTTCCAATTATTGAGTCCGTCGCCAATTGTTGGGTAGATCCAACTATCCAGGTCGCAATCACTGTCAGCATCTTCTACAACATTGATTTGATCTTTGACCGTCTTCTCAGAGTTGAATCCCAGACCAGTTTTGTCAGACTTGTACGGTACGTTGATCAGTTGACCCCAGCCAGTACAGCCACCATCTTCAACCACAGCTTGAGCATCTTTCAGAGAAATCATAGCAGGAGGAGCACGAGTAACCTTGGGCACACAGGGAGTTGGCTTAAGGACAGGATCGGGCGGAGAAACCACTTCAAATGACTGAGTTGGAGTCTCGAAGAATTCACCATCCATCTCAACGTATCTGAAGGTATGCACACTACTGACAATGTATTCCTCTTCCCCACACACGGTGACGATTTTACCCTCTATTGGATACCTCAGCTTTTGATGGAGCGACGAAGCCACAGCACCTGCCTCATGAATCCAAGGGCGCCCCAGTAGGCAGGAGTAGGCAGGACGAATGTTCATTACATAAAAGGTAGTGTTGAAAACTTGAGGTCCTATCTTGATAGGGAGAACAACTTCACCGTGGACAACACTCTTTGCACCATCGTAAGCCCGCACCACAATGTCACTAGGCTTCAGTTCAACGCTCTTGCAGTCAAGTTTCTCGAGCACGGCTTTCGGTAACACATTCAAAGAAGAGCCATTATCGATCAGCACATGAGACAGGGTGATGCCTTTACACTCAATGGAGATATGCAGGGCCTTATTATGGTTCTTTCCCGCTGGTGTCAGATCAGCGTCGGAAAATCCTAGGCCATTGTCAACAGCCAAGTGAGCCACATAATGTTCGAACTGATCGACAGATGTTTCCTGAGGCACATGAGCAGTCTTCAAGAATTTTATCAACGCATTGGCATGAGATTCAGAAGATAACAGCAATGATAACATTGAGATCTTAGATGGGGTATGCCCCAACTGCTCTACAACATCAAAGTCACTCTTGCGAATGATTTTCAACACTTCTTCCATTTCTCGTTTGGCAACGTCTTCAGTAGTATCTTCGACCGGTGTCTCTGACTGAGAAGGATTGACTGGTTCCTTTCCTCGAGTCTCAGGAGCTGGGGGTGAGATCTCTGGAGAGAAGATCCTTCCGCTTCGAGTAATTTTACTAGTCCCAACGATGTCATTAGGATTAGCAGAATCACCAACTTGCTTTACGCCATGGATGTAAACCTCACCTCCATAATTCCACGGAATGGCCTTGCTTGAGGAGTACGGTATTGGGCCAGGTGCAGTAATGATCAGGGGAGCTACCTTGGGCTCAGCAATGATCTTCACAGGTACCCTGGGAGCGGTAATCTTAACCGGAACTTTGGACCTTGCAATCATAGATATTTCTTCAATAGGGTTTTCCGCCTTAGAAACCCTTTCAAAGAGAATTGTACGGTCGTCCATCAGCCGTTGAATGCCATTTTTCAATTTCAAGCAGTCCTCGGGCCAAAGTGTGCAGAGATTGCAATCTTCAGTACAACCTGGAAATAAACCAGCTTGCGATAAATTCCGCTTTATGACCGGGAGAGGAGATGTTAAGTCCGCTACAGTAGTGATGAGAGAATCGTCATTGAGAGCATTAACAGCCTTGTCATGATTAGGCATAGGTGCATTGATGACATTAGGAGTCTCCGGAGGCTCGAACTCGATTTCCCCAGCATCGATCATGTCCTGAATCTTATTCTTCAACAGCCAACAATCGTTTGTATCATGCCCGGGGCTATCGGAGTGATATGCACACCTGGCATTGGGATTATAACGAGGCGAAGCAGTGTTGGCATTTGCAGGAGGACCTCTGAGAGTGATCAGGTTTACCTTTAGCATACTTTGCAATGCTTGTGCTAAAGTCATATTGAGCTTGGTAAACTGCCTTCTTGGTCTGTCTTGTCTTTGCTGGAAGTTTTGAGCTGGCGGGGCCGCGATCGTCACTGCTCCAATGGCATGGTCACCGATTTTCTTATTATGATTCTTTTGACCATACACAGCATTCGATTCGTTCTTCCCATGGTAGGACTTTTTACTGCTTGTAGAAGTAGTTGCCTGTAATTTTCCACTTCGAATGCCGCTTTCCACCCGTTCACCTGTCAGTATAAGTTCAGTGAAACCTGATGAAGAACTCCCCAGTAGGTGGCTGTAGAATGGGCCAGTCAGGGTACCCATGAACAGGTCTACTAATTCTCGGTCAGTCATAGGGGGTTTGACTCTGCCGGCCAAATCTCTCCATTTCTGAGCATACTCTTTGAAGCTTTCTTTAGATCCCATGGCCATATTCTGCAACTGCAGCCGAGTAGGTGCTAATTCAGAATTGTACTGGTACTGCTTGTAGAAAGCCGTTGCTAAATCAGTCCAGGTGCGGATGTCAGAGCTCTCGAGCTGATAATACCATTCCAACTGAGTGCCAGATAGACTCTCTTGGAAGAAATGGATCCACAGTTTCTTATCAGTGGTATGCGGCTGGATCTTTCTCACATAAGCCCTTAGATGCATCTGAGGACAAGACGCACCATCGTACTTAGTGAAAGTGGGGATTTTGAATTTGCGAGGAATGGTCACATCGGAGACCAGACCCAAACTTTCGAAATCCAGACCAGGTGTTTCTGACCCTCCATGGCTAGCATGCGCTCTTCCAGCAATTTGTACTTATCATCTCTTTGAGAGTACTGTTCATTTTCATACTCCTCATCATCATCCTCAGGGTTAGAGAAATCAACATTCTCCTCCTCTGAATCATTTTCCGCCCCCTCTTCTGGGCCATTCGGGATTCCAAATTTGATTCCCGTAGCCTGTCATTTACGCCTTCTGCCCGGGTTAATGAAGCTCACAGCTTTCTTGTCCTTCTTCTTTTCAGCCAAAAGAGCCTTCAGCTCCTCCTGCCCTTTGGATAAGCTTAACATCATCTCCTTGAACTGAGCATTCTGAGTCTGGAGATCTTTGACAGTCTGTTCGAGATCCATTTTTCTGTTTGCAGGCAGACCGTGAGAATATGGTCTTTTAGAACACCTGTTATGCAATGTTATGTTATGCGATGCAATGTATGAAATGTTTTCAAGGACTTTTGGAATTTAACTCTGCATAAATCCCTAACAAGAGGGAAATGTTTTATTGCTACTTTTTTTTTTTGATCAATGTTCATTACAAAAGGAATAATAGTAAAAATACAAAGCTCAAGTCTCCCAGGGGCGACTTCTTTTCGGGCGAAGATATGCATTGAGTCTTCGTTCCTCATTAAGCTGACTGGTGAGCTCTAACACTTTCTTCCTTTCTGCATTGAACTGAGCTTCGAAAGTATCTCTCTCTTCTCTCAACTGGGTCCAGGATCTTTTCAATTCCTCAACATCAGTAGGCATATCTGGATAAGGAATGATCTGGGAAGTAGCTCCTTCGGCCTCTGATTCAACAATCAATGGTCCGACTGTAAGATATGGCATGACAAGTTCGTGAGCTCTGGCGCGTACCCATCTGAGATAAGGCTCCATAGGAATAGAATTTTTCTTTCCTAAATTGCTTCTTTTCACCATGCCCCAGGCTCGTACAAACCTTTGGCGGAGACCTTGAGAGTCATTGTCATAGTCAAACACTGTACCTTGAATAATCATTTTATGTGGACCATCTCTTCGAGCATGCCCAAACTGACGTAGGGCTAAGGCAGGATTATAAGTAATACCTCCTCTTATCCCCAGGAGTGGTACATTAGGGAATTCTCCACAACGGTCGATGAGAGTGACGTTTTCTCTGAGATTGGAACACCAACGGATGTCTGAATGGGAGAGTGCCATTATCCTTTGAGACCATTTCAGATTTTGATCATTCTTCAAGACTGATCGAGGGAGGTGCGAAATAAACCACCTAGACAACAAAGGTACGCAGCACATGAGAGTCCCTTGCCTCCTCATAGTACGAGTGTGAAGGGAATGCAAGACATCTCCAAGCAAGGTAGGCACAGGATTATGAGTGAGGAATATCTTAATAGCATTCACATCTATGAATTGGTCCGGATTAGGGAATAGCACCAAACCATAGATTAGCAATGCTAAAACATCTTCGAAAGCATGGACATTCACAACTTTTAGGAATTCTCGGGCCTTACTTATCAGAAATTTGGCAAGTAAACCTTTCGTTCCACTCCTTGTTACCCAATTGGTCTCAATATCAGATTTTGTCATGCATAAAGCTGCGGCAACTTCTTCAGACTTTAGCATCTTTTCTAGACCACTGAAAGGTATTTGGTCCAGGATAGGTATCCCGAGCAGCTGGGAGAATTCTTCTAATGTGGGTACCAACTGATAATCTGGGAAAGTGAAGCAATGATGTTTAGGATCGAAGAACTGGAATAGAACTCTCATCATATCTTCTTTGAAACCGGTGGTAACTAAGTTGAGAAGATGACCATGTTTCTTGTGGAACTGAGCATGATCGGGGAGTTCTGACACCAAATCCTTGAGTTGAGGAGAGATCGTTACAAGATTGATCCGGATAGTCTTCCTGGAAGCCATAACCTGTTCGACAGAGCAAAGCTAAATTCCTAAGTCCTTGAAATGGTTAGTATAATGCCATGATGTTATGATGTTATGATGTTATGCAAGCACAAGCATGTCACACAACAATTATTCCTAGGTTTTAAGGCTTGCATGAGTTCCATAGGTAAGTACCCTCCCCACTGAAGTTTGGTTGGTTCAACCTGTCCTAGAATAGTAACCGGGTTCTAGAAGGATCTCAAATCATCGACCTTTCCTTAAGTCCACTTCAGTGCAACACCAAGTGGTTGACCGAAGCTTCCCTAAAGTCCAATCTCAAAGAGTGTAGTATCGAGTATCAACCAACCTCAGTCGGAACCGAAGCCAGTTATCTCACTACTTTCTAATGGCTAGGATGAGTCAATTAGGGTTCTAAAGGTCTGGTTAATGCTTTGATGACACCACGCGGAAGCCAAATTTTTCCTCAAGTGAACATGAGGAACATCAGGACGACCAAAGTGTCACATTAACCGTAGCCATCATTTTGACCATTCCAGTATACGCCGGATAGTCGCGATGATCTATTGCTACTTACCTAAGGTACACTAGATCCGGGTGTATGATCTTTCACTCAGACAATCCCTTAAAACGAAAGAACAAATGCAAACATAAATGATTTTTAAGGTGGACCTCTCTTTATCGTCCCCAGCAGAGTCGCCAGTTCTGTCATACGGTGAACTGGACCTTATTGGATTTGTAATCGCAATGTCGCGGTTAGCAAGAGTCGCCACCGACTTTTCTTTTATCCCATAAGGAAAGGCGGAAAAGAACAGGAAAGACCTTAATTTAGATTCTTAGGTTCGGGAGGTACTTTATACAAAGGGAAGGGGTAAGCACCCTTTGTATCCATGGTTATCCATGGGCTCTTAATTGCTCAATCATTTATGTTTCTTTTGTTTGAAAAAGGTGGTTGAAAAATGTATAAAAAATGTTTTGCAAAATGAGAATTTAACTTTGTAATGATTCTTGCATGAATGTATACAAAGTGGTTATCTCGTTTTAATTTAGAAAATAGTTTAGAAGAATATAACTCGGCAATGATCCTAGTGCGGATGTATGCTAAGTGGTGATTTTCCAAAAGATGTTTGAAAGGTGTGAGGTGAAAAGTATATTTTTTTGTTATGAATGAGCAATTAAGGTTATACCTGTCCGAGGTCTTTCCGGGCATTTCCTATCCTTATGAGGGTAAAACTGTCCGTACTATTGAGAAGTAAGTAGTTTTATCCTGGGGATGTAGGAGGGTCATCGTAGGGTCATCGATTGGTCATTGAAGGCAACAGTTGTGAGGATACCTTAGCATTCGAAGGGACTATCATCATTTAACCGTAGGCTACACCGAAGGGTCATCGAGGGACAAAGTCGTATTTTCGAAGGCAACATCCGAGGGACTATGATGATTTTACCGAAGGGTCTTTGCTAAGGATATCCCCATATTCGCGGGACATGACCGTAATATTGTAGTCGTGGGGTAATAGAGAGAGGTCCGATATCATTTATTTAAAGTCCATGTTTTAAGTTCATTAGGTAATTATGGTGACCGCATTGAATCGATACATTAAAATCAACACATTAAGGATCAATACATTAAAATTGGTTAGGCAACCAATATGAATTTTCACATTAAAGTGAAATAATTTAGAGTCCATCTCCATGAAAGTCTTCCCATGCATAAAGCGGTGTACCTAGCCGGTTATTTCTTCGGAAGTATGCTAGCCTTTACACCATTAACACACAGATTATAGCATTGAGATAAAACACAATTGGAAATTGCATCACAAAATGAATATAACAGCCAGGAATTTAAGCCAAATGATGCAGAGTCATGATTAGGTAAGTATAAAACGGGCAACAAAGGGACAAAGCAGCCCCTGTCCTGTTCGCTTCTGCTTCGCCTAGCGAAGGCTCAGCGAAGGCTCGCTGCGGGCTCGCCTAGCGATGAGCTAGCGAGCGGCCACGGGTTTGAAATTATGACCTCAATCAGCAGCACGGCCTATGGCCTCTAACACATAATTATATGGTTCAGTTTCACAATGTTCAAGCACATTTAAATTCTCATGCAAAGCTTCAAAATGTTTACGAATTCAATTATGATATCCTCCACTAATTAAGAACATGAAGTGGTACCATATGCCAAATGAGAGTACAAAACGATGTCACATGCAAATTAAGACACTAATGCGGTACCACATGCAAAATAAGAATACAAAGTGATAATCATGTGTAAATTAATACCCTAAAGTGATATCATATGCCAATTAAGAAACTAAAGCGATGATAATGATGCAAACCTGTTTGCAAATCGAGTTGCAACCTTGAATTGGCGAGGCGGATTGAGCTGGGTGGTGGTAGCTTCGGAGCGGGTAAGCGGCCTTCAGGGTTTCCGCCTTCTGAACTCTTTGGATCAGCAGGGTTTCTGTGTTCCTTCCTCTGGATGCGTGTTTCCGTCCGTCTTCGTCCGTCTCTGTGTCCCCTTGTTCGTGGCAGAAGAGCATGTATTTATAGTAGTGGCAATGGTGACCTAATGGGCTTAAAATGAGGTCCAAATTTTCAAATTCTCGCAAGCTTCGCTAGGCGAAGGAATTGCTCGCCTAGCGAGCAAACTAGGTTTGGGCTTTTTCTGGACCTGATGCTTCGCTGGGCGAGTGGCATGCTGAGATATTCGCTAGGCGAAGGAATTGCTCGCCTAGCGAGCAAGCTATTTTGGGCCACTTTGGATTAGGCCTGTTGTGAGCTGGGCTTTTGTCCATTTGATATCAGTGTCTTGCAGAACAAGTCAGAGGGTCTTGGAAAATGCTTTGTAATTTCAATGGGCAAATTTTGGGGTATGACAGCAGGCGGGTGATTTCTTAGGCTTTGTGGTCCATAAGAAGGGGATCGAAATAAACGAGAATAAAGCCAAGGCCATAATGGAAGCGAAAGCGCCATCAACCAAAAAGGGGTTGCAGTCTCTGCTAGGGAAAATCAACTTTCTCAGAAGATTCATCTCCAACCTCAGTGGGAAGACACAAGCTTTCTCTCCTCTACTTCGACTAAAGAAAGAAGACTTCGCATGGGGGCAAGAACAGCAAGCGGCTTTCGACAAAATCAAGGAGTACCTGGCTAATCCCCCAATCCTGATGTCTCCTTGCAAAAAAAGAAATATGAGATTGTACATTTCGGCATCAGACAAAACATTAGGAAGTATGTTGTGTCAAGAAGATGAGAATGGCGTCGAAAGGGCCATTTATTATCTCAGTAGAGTCCTGAACGATGCCGAAACTAGATATAGCATTATAGAAAAGTTATGCCTGTGTGTATATTTCTCTTGTATTAAACTAAAGCATTATATAAAACCTGTCGATGTATATATTTCTTCCCATTTCGACGTAATAAAGTATATGTTATCTAAATCTATTTTACATAGTCGAATTGGAAAGTGGGCTTTAGCTTTAACAGAATACTCCTTGAAATATCTGCCTTTAAAAGCAGTGAAAGGACAAGTGGTCGCTGATTTCATAGCGGACCACTCTATAAACGAAGACGTAGAATACGTCGAACTGGAACCTTGGAAACTGTACTTCGACGGTTCCAGTCATAAAAACGGAACGGGCGTTGGGATGTTGATTATTTCTCCTGAAAAAATTCCAACAAAATTCAAGTACAAAGTTGAAAGTCTGTGTTCAAATAATGAAGCAGAATACGAAGCTTTGATCGCTGGACTTGAAATCTTGTTGAAATTGGGGGCAACGAGAGTCGAAATAATGGGTGATTCCGAACTGGTAATAAAGCAGTTGACGAAAGAGTATAAGTGCGTGAAAGAAAATTTAATCATGTACTTTGTAATAGCCAATAGACTTCTCAAAGCATTCGACAACGTCGTCTTCAGGCACATTCCCAGGTTAGAGAATCAAGAAGCGAATGATCTTGCTCAACTAGCGTCCGGATACAAAGTGTCGAAGGAAAAGTTAGAAGAAGCCATTGAAGTCAGAAGAAGAGTCGTGTCCACCAAGTTGTCCCCATCAGATCTAGAGTCAATAAGATTAGGATACGGTGACGAAGAAAACTTCGAGATATTCAACATAGATGATTCAGGAATAACAGACTGGAGAAAGCCTGTCAAGGATTATCTACAAGACCCAAATCAGAAAGCGGAAAGAAAGATAAAATACAGAGCTTTGAGTTACGTACTTTTGGGAAATGAATTGTTCAAAAAGACTGCAGAAGGAGTTTTGTTGAAATGCCTGAGTGAGGATGAAGCCTACATAGCCTTGTCGAATGTACACAGTGGAGCGTGTGGCGCGCACCAAGCAGGTCACAAAATGAAGTGGCTTTTATTTCGACAAGGAATGTATTGGCCAACAATGCTGAAAGATTGTGTCGAATTCGCAAAAGGTTGTCAGGAATGTCAAGTACATGCATGCATACCTCATGTCCCTGCAAGTGAGTTGCACTCAATTATAAAACCTTGGCCATTCAGAGGATGGGCGTTGGACTTGATCGGGGAGATTCGACCAGCTTCCTCAAAAGGGCAAAGGTACATTTTGGTTGGGATAGACTATTTTACAAAATGGACCGAAGCCATACCATTGGCGAATGTGGATCAAGAAGCAGTCATAGACTTTATCCAAAAATACATAATTTACAGATTTGGGATACCTGAGACAATAACAACAGATCAAGGATCTGTGTTCACTGGTAAAAACATGCAGAAGTTTGCACAAGAAACAGGTTTTAAGCTCCTTACTTCGACACCCTACTACGCTCAAGCAAATGGGCAGGTTGAAGCAGCCAACAAGGTAGTGATAAACTTGATTAAGAAGCATGTGGGGAAAAAGCCTAGAAATTGGCATAAAACTTTGGATCAAGCCTTGTGGGCTTGTCGAACGTCCCCCAAAGAGGCAACGAATTCGACCCCATTCAAGTTGACTTACGGACATGATGCAGTTTTGCCAGTCGAAATATATCTGCAGTCAGTTAGAGTGCAAAGGCATCATGAAATCCCATCAGATACATATTGGAGCATGATGATGGACGAACTAGTTGACTTAGACGAAGAAAGGCTGCGCGCGCTAGACCTAATAAGAAGACAAAAGAGGAGAGTCGAAAGATTTTACAACAAGAAAGTGAGATCCAAGACCTTCTTAATAGGTGATCTTGTGTGGAAAGTAATCCTTCCTATGGATCGAAAAGATAAATTAATGAGAAAGTGGTCTCCTAAATGGGAAGGACCTTTCCAGGTTTTGAGAACATTCTCAAACGGCGCATATGAAATAGAAGAAATAGAGAAGGATAAGAGAATCCTAAGAATAAATGGACAGTATTTGAAAAAATATAAGCCTATATTGCAGGAAATAAAAATAGTAACAGAAAATGTGAAAAGCTTGAGAAATGGGTATGAAAAAAGGAAATCTGAAACGTGAAAGGGTTTAAAGAAAAGGTTTATGGGTATTTATAGGAAGAAGATGTTGAAACGTTTTAGATGGTAATGGTGTTAGTGGGACACGTGGCCGTCTCTGATGGAAATAATAAAGAGTTGGAAGTTGAAAAGAAACCATGACGTGAGGAAATGATGGAAGTAGGCTGTGAACGTGGGCTAGACGTGACATTGTGGAGAAAGTGTAATGATAAATCTGCATTGGAAATTGAGATTATCAGACTTACATTTAATGAGGTTTAAGTGACATGGCATCAAAGCACTGATTGACAACAAATGACTGTTTCTCCCAGAACAAACAGTCGAAACGTCTTCGCTGGGGGGCAATTTGTATACGTGCGTTTTCGACGCCATGAGATTTGGTGTGGGAAGTGATGTTTTCGACAAACGATGACAGGGGTTGAAACAATTTGACTAAAGAGTATGGTTCGACACTTCGACAAAATGGAGGTTTCGTCATTTCGACAAAGATATTTGCAACTAGAAAGGTATTTTCGACAAAATACGGAAGACATTGCAGTATGTTGGTAATTCGACAAAATCCTGAAGGAAGACGTCATTTCGACTTAAAAGTAAATTTGGATTTAAAAGGTTGTGACGTTTGGCAGAAGACGCGTGGAAGCATCTGGCGAAAGGAGGAAAGCCATGTGTCGTAGTTTTAGGATTTAGTCGTTAATGACAGTTATGTTATTTATGTATATATAGGGTAGTTATTATCTAAAAAGGGTGTGAAGAATTACTATATGCAAAATTCCTGAAAACACTCAAAGTACCCGTGTGAGAGAAAAGAGTCATATTTGGAAAATGTATGTGTAAACAAACACCAATTCTTTCAAAGTTTATTTTATAAAGTCTAAAATTCTTTACAAATCTCTTTTATGCTTTCCAGTCATTTATCTTTCTGCACTTTATCCTTTTCGACACTTTACGTTTCATCAGTTATTTTCCGCCATTTACTTTATCTTGTTAAATTTACATCCACTTAACATTGTAATCAACACATTTCGACGTAAAACGCTTAGAGAACAGGAATGAAATATTCAAAAGCGATTTTAGACATCTTCAAGACCATCTAGATTTGCACATGTCCTAGGATTTGTGTGGTTGATCCTGCAAGTGACCCAATTCTACAAGTTTTGGTAAACTAGAGGTTGTTCGCCAAATTTCACAGCGAACAGGAGTAAGATCCGGTAAACTCTTGGGCTTTATTGTCAGTGGTAAAGGTATTGAGGTTGACCCGGCCAAGGTGAGAGCTATTCAAGAAATGCCAGTTCCCCGTACGGATAAAGAAGTCAGAGGTTTCTTGGGACGTTTGAATTACATTGCCCGGTTTATTTCCCATTTGACCGCTACTTGCAAACCCATCTTCAAGTTACTGAGAAAAAATCAGGAGATGATATGGAATGATGAATGTCAAGAAGCTTTTGACAAAATCAAGAAGTACCTCCAAGAACCTCCGATTCTGGTACCACCAGTTGAGGGAAGACCTCTAATCATGTATTTGACCGTTTTAGAAAACTCAATGGGGTGCGTGTTGGGGCAACATGACGAGTCTGGTCGAAAAGAGCATGCCATATACTATCTTAGCAAAAAGTTTACCGACTGTGAAACAAGATACTCACTGCTCGAGAAAACTTGCTGTGCTTTGGCCTGGGATGCTCGCCGACTAAGACAGTATATGTTGAATCACACCACTTTGTTGATTTCTAAGATGGATCCTATCAAATACATATTTGAGAAACCCGCCCTCTCCGGAAGAATAGCAAGATGGCAGATGATTCTAATAGAGTACGACATCCAGTATACTACCCAGAAAGCAATCAAAGGAAGCGTACTAGCCGATCATTTGGCTCATCAAGCAGTGGATGATTACCAATCTATGAATTTTGAGTTCCCAGATGAGGATGTCATGCTTGTTACTAATTATGAAGAACCTGGACCGGATGAAGGACCCGAACTAGGATCCCGATGGACTATGGTTTTCGATGGGTCTTCTAATGCATTGGGCAATGGTGTTGGTGTGGTAATCATTTCTCCCGAGGGTTACCATACGCCTTTCACTGCTAGACTATGTTTTCGTTGTACCAATAATATGGCTGAGTATGAAGCATGTATTTTGGGACTCAAGGCTGCTATAGACCGGCGGGTCAAGTTTTTGAGTGTGTACGGAGACTCAGCATTAGTAATCAGTCAGATCAAAGGAGAATGGGACACTAAACATCCGAATCTCATCCCTTATCGAGAGCGGGTGTTGACATTAATCCCATATTTTGAAAAGATTACATTCGAACACATTCCACGAGAAGAGAACCAGTTGGCAGACGCATTAGCTACCATGTCATCTATGTTCAGAGTCAGATGGGACAATGAAGCTCCCCGGATTACCATTGAACGACTAGACGAACCAGCATATTGTTATGAACTTAACGCTGATGAAGTAGAAGAGAAGCCTTGGTACCACGAGATAAAAAGATATTTAGAAGCTCAAGAATACCCTGAAGGGACATCCATCAATGACAGGAAATTTCTGAGGAAGTTCTCCGCTAAATTCTTTTTGAGTAATGGAATATTGTACAAACGTAACCATGATTCGACTTTGCTTCGCTGTGTGGATAGAAAGGAATCAGAGAAGATTATGGAAGACATGCACGACGGTATCTTTGGGACTCATTCTAGTGGACATACAATGGCCAAGAAGATTCTGAGGTCAGGGTATTATTGGTCTACCATGGAAACTGATTGCCACCATCACTCCAGAACTTGTCATAAGTGCCAGATCTATGCGGATAAAGTACATGTGCCTCCTGCTCCATTAAACGTGTTGACCGCGCCGTGGCCCTTTGCAATGTGGGGCATTGATGTGATTGGCGAAATTAAACCTACCGCCTCTAATGGACATCGTTTCATCCTTGTTGCTATTGATTACTTCACAAAGTGGGTGGAGGCAGCCTCATTTGCTTCTGTTACTAAGAATGTGGTGGCACGATTCATCAAGAACAACCTCATCTGCCGATACGGCGTCCCTGAGAGGATTACCACTGACAATGGCACTAATTTGAACAACAAGATGATTACTGAACTCTGCACGCAGTTCAAAATAAAACACCATAACTTTTCTCCGTACCGGCCAAAGATGAACGGCGCTGTAGAAGCGGCTAATAAGAATATTAAGAAGATTATACAAAAGATGACGGTAACATACAAAGACTGGCATGAGATGTTACCATTTGCTCTTCATGGTTATCGTACTTCGGTACGAACTTCGACAGGGGCAACTCCTTTCTCTTTAGTCTACGGAATGGAAGCCGTTTTACCAGTAGAGGTTCAGATTCTCTCTCTAAGGATCATGAAAGAGGCGGGCTTAGACGAAGACGAATGGATTCAGACTCGACTCGATCAGATAAATTTGATGGATGAGAAGAGACTTGCGGCTGTATGTCACGGGCAGATATATCAGAAGCGCATGACCAGGGCATTCAACAAAAAGGTCAAGAGACAAGTGTATCAAATTGGCGACTTGGTAATCAAACGCATCATCCTACCACAAACTGACCCCAGAGGCAAATGGACTCCCACATACGAAGGGCCATTTGTAGTTAAGAAGGTATTCTCAGGTGGAGCCATGATACTCGCTACAATGGATGGTGAAGACTTCCCACATCCCGTGAACGCGGACATAGTTAAAAAATACTACGCATAAAAGAGACCCGCTAGATCGACGTATCTAGGCAAAAGTAAGGGCATCCCGGCGAACCAAAAGGGTTCGGGCAAAAATTAGGGATATATAAAAAAAAAAATGTACACCCGGCAAGTCGAAAACCTGAAAAGGCGGCTTGGGCAAAAAAGGGTATCCTGGTGGACTGAAAACCTGAAAAGGCGGTCCAGGCAAAAATTAGGGATTAAAGCGTATGACTATGTCCCGTTCTTAGTCAACTTCATCCAAGTTCAAGGGACTGAACAAGCCAATCACTTCCATCCGACAGCAGGGGATGAGATGCGTGAAGACATAATGACAGTAGTAGACTTAAAATCAATAGGACTTCTTCCACATAGCTTTCTCTTTGTTTTCGACAATTTCCTCTTACTAGGATTTCTGTCTCCTTGTACACAAATTGCCTGTTTATAGGCCTTCTTTCAAAATCAATACAACCTTCTTTCAAAAGATGCTTTTGTTTTTTCTTTTTCTGTTTTGTTTGCGTAAACGTCCATTGATTTAATTTGAATTAATATATGCATTTGAATATGACCAATGTTTACCAAAATACATGCATAGAATAGCAATAGCAATTACTACAAGACTTCAGGATCGAGGATAAGGTCTAACCATGCTTCCAATGAATCCGCTACCAATTCTCTTCCCCAGCAAGCCTATTTTTCCCAGAAGAAATTGGCAGTATTCCCCGGCACAGCCAGCTATTCCCCAACAGAGGTCGGCATCGCCAGACAGGCTGATCATCTCATCCATCTCCAGCCCGACTCTGCTGAATATTTCATCCCCAGCCGAGAAAGGGTCATCGACACAAATGTCTCAAATCAGTAGATGGGGATTTATTTTCCCCACTAGAGTCCCCAAGCAGAACTTCTCATACGCATAGCTCATTCATTACATCCTTTCACAGCATACGCATGCATACAACATTCACATTTATTTTAGCATAACACGAAACATCTCATGCATCATGACATAGCATGAAGCTAACTTTTCTTTGCAGGTTATTTATCCTCCTGATATAGTCAAAATAAAAGGTTCATTCAGACAGACACCTTTATCAATCACATTCAAGATTCAGATACATATTTCAAATACAGTTCATGGGAACATTCATTCTGACAACACTTCGATATCCTCCTAATGATGGCATCTTTAAGCCCATCCCAGACATTTATTGCAAGTACAACATATACAGGTTATCAGATACAGCCTAACGTACGGTTCATTCTGATTCAGCCCAACATATGACTTCTTCAGCAACTCCAATGCGGTCTAACGTACGACCCATTTGGACCTTCAAATCCTCGGATACTGCCTAGCGTACGGTACGTTCAGGGGTGTAGTCTAGCGTACGACTACTTTCTTCTTCGGATACAGCCTAACGTACGGCTCATTCTGCAACTCAGATACGATCTAGCGTACGATCCATTCTGAACTCCAGCAACTCCAACGCGGTCTAACGTACGACCCGTTTGGATCTTACAACCCTCAGATGCTACCTAACGTACGGTACATTTCTGAAGTGTAGTCTGGCGTACGACTACCGCTTTCATCATCAGATGCGGCCTAACAGACGACTCATTCTGCGACGGTCTAACGTACGACCCGTTCGGATGTCCATCCCCTCAGATGCTACCTAACATACGGTACATTTCTGAAGTGTAGTCTAACGTACGACTACCCCTTTCGTCATCAGATTCAGCCTAATGTACGGCTCATTCTGCAACTCAGATATGATCTAGCGTATGGTCCATTCTGACCCTTTATCCCCAACAGCATATGACACACTCCGACTCCCCAGCGAAGTCGGCAGCCTAATGGATGACTCATTATACGGTCTAACGTACGACCCAGTGTGGCACCCATGTCTTCAAATTGGCCTAATATACGGCGCGATCTGAAGCTTTCGTCATCAAACCTCCCGGATGGCACCTTTAAGCCCATCTCCATCAAGACCAACTGTCGATTCTCAAGTGCAAATTTTTGGGGCATTCTAGTGTTCAATAATCTTCCACCTCCAGACCACGAATGGCGTACACACCATTCTAACTCTCTCGGTCCAAGAATATTGAACAGGGGCAGCTGTCATACCCCAAAATTTGCCCATTAATATTTCAAGACATTTTGCAAGGCATTCCGACTCATATATAACACTGATCTTGAAGAAACAAAGGCCCAGCTCACGGATGGCCCAATCCAGAAAATGGCCCAAACTGGCCTGTTCGCTACGCGCTCGCCTAGCGAAGCTGACAGACAACAAAAATTTCGGGCTTCATTCTGAGCCCATTAGGTCACCATTATCACTATAAATACCAGCACTTCAGTAATAAAAAAAAAAAAAAAAAAAACAAAAAAAAAAAAAAAAAAAAAAAAAAAGAAGAAATTTTTTTAATTAATTAATTAATTAATTAAATAAATAATTAAAATAAATAAATAAAATATAACAAATTATTTTGGACTTGGGTCTCCCTCATTCCAAGCCCATTACCCACGAAATCAGTCTATAAATACTGAAGTTTCAGTAGAGGAAAGAACACTGGGAGATTCACTGGAAAAAAAAAGGAGGAGGAGAACAGAGAAGAACGAATAGAAGTTTTGGCATAGGAACCCTGCCTACCCGGAGAATTCAGAGTAAAGAAACCCTGAAGGCAGCCCATCTGCACCGAAGCCATCGCCGTCCAATTCCCGCTGCCTAACTTATTCCGATACTACAAGTGGTCAATCCCTTCAACCTTGAATTGGCAAACAGGTTTGCGTATCTCTATTGTTTATACTTTCAATTGGCCATATCTACATATATAATGCATCATGATTAAATGTTGATATATAATTTGCTTTCGTATGGGAATTTAAATATGCCTGAATACCCTGAATGTTTGATCATGTTATTCCTGTGATAAAATGCCATAAAATTCAAAGTTCCTAACATGGGGCTGTTTTCAAATTCAAAATCCGTGGCCGCTCGCTAGCACCTCGCTAGGCGAGCCTGGGGCGAGTATTCGCCTGGCCTTCGCTAGGCGAGGCAGAGGCGAACGAGACAGTAGCTGACTTTTCTATTCTGTTTTTTTTTTTTTTATGTTTTATCATAGCCATGCATTATTCATCCTATCCTATTTATTGTTGTGATATTTCTCCGGTGTAATCTTCGATTGCACCCTGATTTGGTGTTCTGACATGTTTCTTTTTTTTTTTGAGTTTCGTAAAGGTTCACATATCCCAGGAAAAAGTTATTGGCTAGGTATTCCACTTTATTTGTGGGATACCCTTGTGGAGTTTCACCCTAAATTAATTTTTAATGTATTAATTTCTAATGTATTAATTTTTTAATATATTATTTTTAATAATTTTAATGTGGAGTTTCATCCTAATTATATAATTAATTGTAAAAACTTTGCCTTTGAATAAGTGATCTTGGACCTCTCTTTGTTGCCTTACGATTACGATATTACGGTCATGTCCCGCGAACGTGGGGATACCCTTAGCAAAGACCCTTCGGTTAAATCATCATAAAATAAATTATAGTCCCTCGGATGTTGCCTTCGAATATACAACTTTGTCCCTCGATGACCCTCCGATGTTGCCTACGGTTAAAAGATGATAGTCCCTTCGAACGCTAAGATATCCTCGTAACTGTTGCCTTCAATGACCTATCGATGACCCTACGATGACCCTTAAACATCCAAAGGATAAAACTACTTATTTCTCAATAATAAGGACAGTTTTACCCTCATAAGGATAGGAAATGCTCATAAAGACTTTGGGTCGGTATAACTCTTAATTGTTGGCTCACAATCTAAAAACAATTTTCACACCTCACACCTTTCAAAATATCTTTAGAAAATCACCACTTGGTATATATTCATACTAGAATCATTACCGAGTTATATTTTTCTAAACAATTTCCAAAACTAAACGAGATAACTACTTTGTATATATTCATACAAGAATCATTACAAAGTTAAATTCGCTTTCCAAAAACAATTTTCCAAACAATTCACAAACACTTTTTTTTCAGACAAAAATAATATAAGTGATCGAGCAATTAAGAGCCCATGGATAACCATGGATACAAAGGGTGCTAACACTTTCCCTTTGTATAACGTACCTCCCGAACCCAAAATCTAAATTAAGGTCTTTCCTGTTCTTTTCCACCTTTCCTTATTGGATAAAAGAAAAGTCGGTGGCGACTCTTGCTAACCGCGACATTGCGATAAAAAACACAAAAAGTCCAGTTCACCGTATGACAATGTGGTTAGTAAGAAAAGGGGAAAAAAGAGTGGATCAGTAAGGAAAAAACGTGTGGTGAGAGAAACAGAGAATTGAAAAGAAATATTTGTCCAAAAGGTTACCGTATTTCACTTGTTCTTCATTTTCGGTAACCCAAAATCGTCCCGATTATTCACCGAAACACAAAACCGATTTCATATCTTTGAAGTTCGTTGAGTCCAGGTCACAAATATCCAAGGTTCATTTCATTCCGGCGTCGTTTCACCGATCAAAAGCGACGTTGAAGTCAGGTACTCACGAAGGCAGCCAGCACTGCGTCGGTGACGGTTTCCAGCTTTCGGTCGATCATTTGGACGATCAGAAGTTCATCCTCTTCACACAAGTTTCAGCTCGATTAACTCCACTAACTATTCGTAATACTAACTATTCATAGCTAATTGTGTTGTAATAATTTACTTTCTCGCATTTTTTATGTTCTGTATTGTGTGTTTAATCGTATTGTTCACGTTTTATGTTAAAAAATCGAAAAATCCAAAAAAGAGAAACCCGATGCGATTCCAACGGTCGCCGTTTAAGAAACCCTTTTCACACACTCACAAGCTTACTCTTGGGCTTCCTTATAATGAGCCCATTTATTTATTGTTTCAGGGTTTAGGCTCATTCAAATCTTTTGCCAACTTTGGCTTTTCAGTTTAAAAACATTTTCAAAAAGACGTGTTAGTCTCGAAGCCTCCCGCCTAGGTCGAGCAAGAGATGGCAAGACACGCCAATCTAAAATCAACAAAACAGACTTTCCCCTTTTCTTTTGGGAGAACTACGTGGATTCTGATTTCTCCATTGCGCCTTGGAGATACGTAGGCATGAAGTCTACGACTTTATCGAGTCCAAAAACAATAAAATCAAGTTCTTTTCTCATCTCCCCAATCAAACGATCAAAGCGAAAAAAGCAAAGCATTCACATAAACATAAGCAAAAAGGTTCCTGTGGAGTACCACAGATGTAGAGGGTGCTAATACCTTCCCTTTGCATAACCAACCCCCGAACCCGTAACTCTAAAGGGATTTATCGTTATTTTTCCCTTCCTCTTTTTGGATAAAATAAAAGACGGTGGCGACTCTTGCATTTAAAATATTTTTCAAACGGGTTAAGTTCAATCAATACTTAATCTCGTGAAAAATCCCGCCGCGACAGAAGGGAACCTAAGAAAGGGAAATGGGAGGTTTTTTATTAGTGTGCTCGCGAAGATACAACAATCTCCTGCCTACATATCCTTATGGTGTAATAAGGAAATCAGAGCATTCGTAGTTCGGGGAACTACGGTTGGTTGGTGTCTTTTATGAACAACTGCGTAGATTGCGTTCTAAAGGCTAAACGCTGGCTTGTCTACTCTCGACGGAGGCTTAAGCACTAGCTTGTTATGCACATTAGAAAGGATTAACAGTGTTCTTTTTGAAAAGAGTTTTGGTCACACGGGGGTGACAAGTTGGATTAATATGTTGGATGTTTTGATTGGTTGAGATGTTTTTGGTTGGATGATGATTACTCGGATAGTCGAGTATGACAACTCGTATCCTAACAGTCGGGAAAGGGAATAGAAGACTCTAGACCATCTCCCTTTTTCATCCTTAATTGTAAAAGGGTTTAATAATAGTTAAGGTGTTTTGAATGGATGATGAATACTCGGATAGTCGAGTAAGACAACTCGTATCCTAATAATCGGGAAATGGAATAGAAGAATCTAGATCGCTTCCTTTTTCATCTGGGCAATTATGAAATAGGGTTATGTATGGTTGATGTATTTTAGAATAAACGACAAGTACTCGAAGGGCTGAGTAAGACAACTCATATCTAAGCATTTGAGAAGAGGAATTGAAGACTCAAGACCATCTCCCTTTTTCATATAGTTTATCATGAAATGATTTGATTAATTTATTAATTTACGAAAAAATGACAATTGTTCGACTGACCAAGTAAGAGAACTCGTATTCAAACAATTGGGGAGAGAGGTTGAAAACTCAAAGTCATCTCCCTTTTCATTTAACTTATTATAAAAATAATTTGATTTAATCGGGGTTTAGAAGTTTGTAGAGGAACGACAATTATTTGACTAACCAAGTAAGAGAACTTGTATTCAAATAGTCGAGGAGAAAAATTGAAGACTCAAAGTCATCTCCCTTTTCATTTCATTATTATGAAAATAATTTGATTAGGTTAAGTTTGGGAGAGTTAGAAATGACGATTATTTGACTAATTGAGTAAGAGAACTCATATTCAAATAATCGAGGAGAGGAGTTGAAAACTCAAAACCATCCCCCTTTTGATTTCTAAATGAAATAGTATTTGATTGTGATTAGGTATTTAATTTGATTTGAATAACAATAAAATACTCGATATCGGATCGAGTTTTCAAGTTTGTGTTCGCGGATAAATTGAATTACTCCATTTAAGAATAAATCAAAACAGAGGCACTAACATATTATTTACAATATTTTTTTATAAAAAAAATAAATATTATATCAACTCATAAGATGACTTAATAAAAATATTAAATATTTATAACAACTATGAAACTCAATAATATAAATATTTATAAAAAGTGAAACCCCATCATATAAATATTTATGAAAATGAAACTTAATCATGTAAACATTAATAATAACATATAAGAATAATTTAAAGTGAATTTGAACAACACATTAGGATTTATACAGCAAATCTCAATTTGAACGGAGAAGCATACCTAGCCTAATGATCTTGCGGCAAAATCGGCGAGAAAAAATGGCACTACTTCAGCATTATTATTAAACTTCTACCATCCATTATTATGTTTTATCCAGCTACACATGGGAATTAACTTAGGACACATGGCAGATCATCCAAAATAGGAGTAAAAAGAATAAGGAAAAGCTGTAACGCAATCCCTGGAAAAATTTGTTCCACCAATATATTAACCTAAAAATAAAAATAAAAGCCATTTTTTAAAACTAAATACAACCATAATAAAACCAACCCTAAATAATACTAACAATATCTCATTAACATATAATTAAGCCTAAAACAAAACAACGTTATAAATAAATCCAATTTATATATCATGATACTTCATTAAACTTACAGTATTAAAACAAATCAAATTATAATACCAATTAATAATTTATTTATTAAAATGAGAAAAAGAAAAAATTGAAAACAAAGGAAGAGATAACCACATTTACGTAAATATAGATCGGGATTGCGCCGCTTAGAGTGGACGTCGCCGGAAGTGGTTGGAGCGTTGCCGGCGGTTGAGATGGCGGAGGTTGTCGGCGGATGTTGGAGAGGTCGTCGGAAGTTGAAATGGAGGGTCGTTGTGTGGAGATTTCCGGCGGATGTTGGTGATGGTTGTTGCGAGGTGGGTTGAAGTGGAGAGTATTCGAGGATTTCGCCGGTAATGGAGGAAGTGTTAAGGTTTCACGGCATTATTCAAAGGTTGAAAGAGGGTGTGGATCAGAAGAGAAAGATACACGACGGAGGACGACCAGTACGGTGGGTTGTTTTGGATGAAGAACAAGGTGGTTGTCCGCGGTGAGATGGAGATCGAGGCGAAGAGGAAATGGCGGAAGTTTGTGAGGTCAGTGAAGAAGAGGGTATGTGTCGCCTCCTTGAGAAGATGAAAAGTTTTCTTTTTTTCTGCAGAAGAAAAGGAGGCCTTTTTTATTATTTTTCTTTTTAGTTTCTCCTCTTTTTATGGTTGGATAATAGAAATGGTCATGGATTGCAGATAAGGATAGTTGATTAATCTTGATCTAAACAATCAAGATTCATTCAAAGAAGCACACTAAGAAGCAAATATTTTATATGATTTAATCATTTTAAAATAATTTAAATCAATTGAATCAAATAAAAATTCCAACTTCTAAAATGAGTATGATAAAAATAAAATAAGGATATGGAAAATTCTATTTATTTAATCCGAATATTTTGGCGAGAGAATAAAATTAAAACTTCTAAAAATGAATAAAAGTCGGGCGAAAATTTGCTAAAAAAATTAAATCGGATACATTAAAATGATCAGTGCGAAATATATTTTTTGAAAAAATACAGCGTTTCTTTTAATTTTGAAATAAATTTTCACCGGTTAACAGGCTCAAACGGATTAAAATGCAGCTGAAGAAGTCGTCGAAAAATATAACGAGCATATCCGAGTAAACTACGTGAACCGTAGATTAATAATACTGACGTCTGCAAGTTTGATTTCGAAACTTTTTATCCGTTGATTTTGTCCGTACTTGAGGAACGATTTAACCAACTTGTCTGTATTTTCAAGAATTTATTCCGACTGATATTTTATGTGTTATTCATGATGAAATGTGTGTTATGTTGTACATATGATGTAAACTGGAATAAAAATCGAATTTATGAAATTTTTAAAATGCCCGGACAAAATTGGGGTATGACAGTATGCCGCATGTGTGAAAGTGTGAATTAGGTTTTAGTTTGTTCATTGTTGTTTGTGAGCCGCTCTTGTATCACCTTGATGCTAGAGCTGGACTGATAGTTGAGTTACAATTGTGAATCACTCGTAAGCTTTTAAGCAAGAGTGGATTCTGTTTATTAGAGTGTGTCTCCTCTTTGATTATTATCTATTTTATCATGACTTATGTGATTGAGAAGAAGTGAGAGGGGTATCATATCTAGGAGAGTCTTGGATAGAAATATCATGGGTAATTATTAGGTGTGAAGACTATAAACTAGAGGTTATTTACATTGGACTTCAAACTAATTCTATTGTTGTGGATTTCCTTCCTGGCTTGGATGCCCGCAGATGTAGCTGACGTTGCACCAGACTGGGTTAAAAAATACCTTGCGTTATTTACTTCCTGCAATTTACTTTAAGTTGTTTATTGTTATTTGTGTTGTTATGATGTCTTGAAATTGCATTCGACATTCTGTTGTCCTTATGTCATATACGACATATGCTCTCTACGTGCCAGAATTTCAATAAAATTGATGATAACAATTCTGGTGCACTATGGCACAAGCGCCTAGGTCACATCTCTAAAATAGAGTTGAGCGAGTAGTGCTGATGGAATTTTGGATTCCATTGACTTCACAAACTTTAATGTTTGTGTTGAGTGTGTTAAAGGTAAACAGACTAAAACAAAGAAATATGTTGCATATAGAGCTACAGATGTCTATAATTTATACATACAAACATTTGTAGACCATTTCCCAGACCTTCTTGGAATGGCCAACAATATTTTATATCATTCATAGACTATACGTACATATTTCTTATACATGAAAAGTCTCAACCATTGGATGTGTTCAAATCGTTTAAGGCTGAAGTTGAGAATTAACTCAACAAAAGAATTAAGAAAGTCAAGTCTGACCGTGGTGGTGAATATTACGGCAGATATGATGGTTCAGGTGAACAACGTCCATGGCCTTTTTCAAAATACCTGAAGGAATGTGGAATTTCCCCACAATATACCATTTCAGGATCGCCTAGTATGAACGGTGTTGCTGAAAGACGAAATCTGACTCTTAAGGATATGGTTAGGTGTATGATTTATCATTCTACCTTGCCATAGTCACTCTAGGGATAGACACTAAAGACTGCAACTTACATCCTAAATAGAGTACCAACAAAGGCAGCTGTCAACACACCTTACGAGCTTTGGACTAGGCGGAAGCATAGTTAAAAAAATTCATGTGTGGGGATGTCCAGCTGAAGCAATGCCTTACAGGACAAACGAAAAGAAATTGGACTCCCAAACGGTGAGCAACAACTTTATTGGCTATTCTGAAAGATCTAGGGGCTACAAATTTTATGATCCCAAATTCAATTCAATTTTTTAGACGGGAACAACCATATTCTTTGAGGATATTGAGTTTGGAGGGAAGAATAGGGTTATAGACTTTGTCTTAGAGGAAGAATCGATAACAATTCCAGAACTAACTCATATAGTTGCTTTTGATCAAGTAATAATAGAACCTCCACAAGACATTGTTGAAATTCCTCAAACTCAAGATGATTTAGTAATTCATGAAGAACAAACTCAAGATCCTCAAGAAAAAGTGTTACAAGAACCAATGCTTTTACGGAGATCCACTAGAGAAAAGAGAAATGTCATTTCGGATGATTACAAAGTCTTTCTCCAAGAACATGAGGAAAATAATGGTATGATGGAAGATGATCCAATCAACTTCTGACAAGCCATGCAAGATTCTAACTCGGAAAAATGGATTGAAGCAATGAAGGATGAGTATAAGTCCATGCAAGACAATAAAGTTTGGGAACTTGTCCCATTACCAGAAGGTGTGAAACCCATTGGTTGCAAATGGATTTTTAATAATAATCGAGATTCTAAAGGTAATGTGGAGAGGTATAAAGCTTGTCTTGTGGCTAAGGGTTATACTTAAAAGGAAGAGATTGAATTTAAAGAGACTTTATCTCCGGTTTCATCAAAAGACTATTTTAGGAAATCATGGCTCTTATTGCACATTATGATTTGGAACTCCATCAAAGGGATGTTAAGATGACTTTCCTCAATGGAAAATTTGATGAAATAATCTATATGGTGCAACCAAAAAACTTTGTGTCGAGAGACTTAAAGAATATGTTTTGCAAATTAATAAAATTCATTTATGGACTAAAATAGGCATCTCGTCAGTGGTACCACAAGTTTCATGAAGTAATTCTCTCATTTGGTTTTGAGGTAAATCTTGTTGAAGATTGTGTGTATCACAAATTTAGTGGGAGCAAATACATTTTCCTGGTCCTATATGTTGATGACATATTGTTTGCCACCAATGATATATGCATGATGCACGAAACTAAGAAATTTCTATCAAGAACATTCAAGATGAAAGATATTGGTGACACCTCCTTTGTATTAGGAATTCAAATACATTGGGACCGATCTTGAGGTATTCTAGGATTATCACAAAGGAGACATATAGAAAAGGTACTTAAAAGGTACTTAAAAGGTTTGACATACGGAATGTAAATCAGGATATACTCCAATTTCTAAGGGAGACAAATTCAGTCTTAGTCAGTGCCCAAAAGGAAACTTAGAAATTCAATAAATGCAAAAGATTCCTTATGTGTCAGTAGTATGGAGTCTGATGTATGCCTAAGTGTGTACGCGTTCGAATATTACGTTCATAGTTGGGATGTTAGGTTGATATTTAAGCAATCCATGAATGGATCATTTGAAAGGAGCCAAAAAAGTTATGAGGTATTTAAAAAGAACAAAAGACTATATGCTCACATATAAGAGGTCGGGCCAACTAGAGATCACTGGATACTCTGACTCAAATTTTGCTGGATGCCAAGATAGTAAAAGATCCACTTCAGGCTATATTTACATGTTGGCTGGTGGTATAGTTTCTTGACGCATTGCTAAGCAAACTCTTACGACTTCATCCACCATGGCAGTAGAGTTTATAGCATGTTATGAGACATCTAACCATGGGATTTGGCTAAGGAATATTGTCATTGGGCTATGAATTGTGGAAGGAATTAAAAGACCACTTAAGTTATAGTGTGACAAAACAATCAGTTGTCATGTATTCCAACAATAATAGGAGCTCGACCAAGTCAAAACATATTGACATCAAGTTTCTAGTTGTTAAGGAAAGAGTACAGAGTGGACAGATTTCCATAGAACACTTGAGGACAAACTCCATGATAACGGATCCTCTTACAAAAGGTCTTCCACCCAAGATCTTTCATGAGCACACTGATTGCATGGGTGTTTTACCGTTAGAGGAGTCTTTGGTTTAGTGGGAGTTAGTCAATTATGAATTTTATGTTCTGTGTTTGGTATTATGTATGCATACTATGATTTTGGATATTTTTCAATTAATAAAGTTTGATATTCTGTACAATAAAGTTATTGAATGATCTCAATAACATAAAGTAGGACCAGTTGAAGATCGACATATACAGACCAACTTCGTGTGATTTTCATGTTGCATATTTCATGATGGATCTATTTCATTTAGTTGTGTCACTATTGGTGATCATTGATGGGTTTAGTTATGATTGATATAACGAAAATCACTTTGATTATGTATATTAACATGACTAATGGACGAGATAATTTGGATATGCTTAAGGAATACAATGACGAATTTTGAGCTCATAAAGTCTAACACATGTGTATGATTACATATGTGACCAGTGAGAGATTGTTAGAACTTTTAGGTCACAATTGTAATATTACATGTGTTAGGGCTATTATGTAATTAGCCTGAGTTGTAATAGTATAATTAATAATTTTGTGGCTAAAAGCATAAATATCATGAAAGGTAAAATTAATATGTAGATGTCATAAGTCAATATCTAATTTGATAAGGGACCAAATTAGAATATTAAAAACTAAGAAATAACCCTAAGATTATTTATAGCAGTTATGATCCCCATTTGTAGATAATGCAAAATGACTTATCATAAATTCTCTCCATCCCGTCAGAGGAGAATCAAGGAGTCATAGAGGAACTCTATAAATCGGAAGATCAAATACCCGTAAACTTTCACTGATTTACAATGGCAAACTCAGGTACGCTTATGCTTTTATTTTCTAATTGAATTTTGATATGGGTTTAAGGGATACAAGTTCATGGGTTATTGACTCATAGGCATTAGTTTAGAGTTATGTTCTTGATTTCTATATCAATAGATATCATAAGGTTATGAACAAATCTAACAAGTTAATACCTGAGATAAAGGGCGATTCAAAGGTATATGTCGTTATTTATTTTTACTAGTGTTTTTCCTCTTGTCTAACATTTATTTTATTTTAATTTTGTCATTGTGGAAACATAATCATTTGTGAAAAAAGAAAAAAAAAAAAGACCATCTTATGTTATTGATTTGTTGTTGCTCTGTTTATTTTTAATAGTGTTTTCCCTCTTTTCACTATGATCTGTTTCTTCTTTTTAATTTGTTTTTATTGTTTGTGTTGTTTGGTTACACTATGATAATGTAAAATTTGAATGAGCTATGAATGAAAATTTTGCTTTTATTGTTTTTCGAGTTTTACTCATGTTATTACACAGTAAAAGAATACTTGTTATATGCTCTTATTGTCTTTCAATTTCTTAAGTAAAATGGTTGTGTTCTTATGTTCTTATGGTCTTTTATTTTCATGTTCTGGTGTTTTGATATGTTTTTTCATAGGAAACTCCTGTTGGAATCAAAACAATGAAATTAGAACAGAAGAAGTGAGATTTTCGGCTTTACCTTTTTATTTCCAAAAAAATATATGGTTTTTTATTTACTTTTAATTTTGTTAGTTTGTTAGTTTGGTAGAGAAAGTTAATTATTTTTGTGTTTGATTCTATTTGTTAAGTAGCGATATGAAAGGAATTCTAGAGGATTGAAAATTTTCTGTAGAGCCTAGAACTCCAAACAAGGCTTATGTTTGTATTTTTTGTCATGGATATGGTGATTAGTGATTATCATGTGTGCTTCTATTTCTTTTAATTTTGTGTATTATTAGTGTATTACTTAATATGAATTTTAAATGGTGAAATCACTATACATTTAAATTGATTTTAATAATATATTGATCTTGATGAATGATGTAACCAATATATCTCCAGATTTATCATATTTATTAGGATATGTGATTAATGACAAAGTCTTATGATGAATAAATAATTGAATTGACTATGTGATAAATTATTTATTTTAATTAATTAGACTTATTAGATTCGTTTTAATGAAAATTGAGGGTTTGTCACTTTTAAAATAAAAATAAAAATTACAAAGTTATTTTTTCTGTAATTGGGCCAATTATTTTTCAAGGTCCAAACCGGTCAATCAAAAAACCCGTCAAATCGAAAAATTGAAAATCGAACAAATCGAAATTATACTCAGTCGAAGTTGAGTCTCTATTTACCACCAGCTGTTTAGTTTGGGAAAATTTTACCTTATACCCCTACATTTATCCTTCCACCCCTACATTTTATAAAAAATACCAATTTTATCCTTATATATTTTTAATTTATTTATTATTTTATTTTTTAAATATTTTTAAAATTTTATTTTTGTGTACCGAAGACTTTGCAAAAGAGTTCCGGTATTCATTTTTCAAGTATATTTTTAATATTTTTTTATGTACAGGAAGACTTTGCAAAAGAATTCCGGTAGTTAATTTTGTGTACCGGAAGACTTTGCAAAAGAGTTTCGGTAGTCATTTTTCAAATATTTTTTTAACATTTTTTTGTGAGTACCGGAAGACTTTGCAAAAGAGTTCCGGTAATCAAATTTTATGTACCGGAGACTTTACAAAAGAGTTCCGGTAGTCATTTTCAAATATTTTTTTAACATTTTTTTGTGTACCTGAAGACTTTGCAAAAGAGTTCCGGTAGTCAATTTTTGTGAACCGGAAGACTTTGCAAAAGAGTTCCGGTACTCATTTTCAAACATTTTTTGACTTTTTTTTGTATACCGGAAGACTTTGTAAAAGAGTTCCGGTAGTCAATTTTTGTGTACCGGAGCTCTTTTGTAAAGTCTTCCGGTACATAAAAAAAAGTTTAAAAAATACGTGAAAAATGACTACCGAAATTCTTTTACAAAGTATTCCGGTATGTAAAATAAAAATTTAAAAATATTTAAATAATAAAATAATAAATTATTTAAAAATATATAAGGATAAAATTGGTATTTTTTATAAAATGTAGGGGGCATAAGGATAAATGTAGGGGTATAAGGTAAAATTTTCTTAGTTTGGTTTGGATATTTGGGCTCGAATCCGTTCGAGCCCGACCGTTTGTCCACCCCTACTCTTAGGGAGGGAAATGTTTGTGCTGACTATATAATAAAACATGAAACATTTAACTTGATACCCCCTAATTAAACCTGACACCCCCATACTTTCATATTATCAAAACTGTCCCTGATGGAAACTTGAATGAAATTTACGTTTAAAATTTTTGGTAGGCAAAATGAATTTTCTGATACGTATAAAATTTCCGGTAGTGTATTATAAATTTTCGATATACCGTAAATTTATAATTTCCAGTATGTTACAAATAATTCAAAAAAATTGAAATTTACAGGTTGATACCGAAAAATTTTCGGTAGTATTATTTGTGTGAAATTATAAATGCTCAGGATATTGCTGACAATTTTGGATGACTGTGATTGTATCGATGATTTTGTGTGGCCCATAATAAGTGCAAAGTTGTATAAATAGGGGGTGACATGTTATTTGATTAAAAAATCTCGAAAAATACATTTTCCTTAATTTTTGATTAAGACATAGGTGTACTTCAACGGAGCCTCACCTCCCGTAGAGTTTCGACTTCTGGATGGCATCACATCTCTCACCGACCCGACGTTCAAGTTGAATGAATTGTTGGCCGATACCAAAAACAGAAAGGTGAGAAAGATCGAGTTTCATGAAGATTGGATTGATACTGATGGGAGGGTGAAATACAACTTTATTGAGTTGAAGACGGATGAAGATGTGAAGGAAATGTGGATATCATTTCGCCGTAGGATAACAAAGGGGCCGATCGAGTTAAATGCTAAGATTTCAAGGTTTGTCAATGACATAATGAAGATGATGAAATATCCAGAATCATCTGGTAGTGCCTAAGTTTTCTTATTTATCACTGTTTTTATAAGTTATGTAATCGTTTATCAAATGTTAGTTTATATTGATGTAGCATGAATAGAAGATCAAAAAAATTATGTAATAAAAAAGTTTATGATGAAGATGTCTGAGTAATATACAAATAATACATAATATATAAAAGATGTCTAAATAGGCCCTCCACGGGCTATGTGTGCAGTCCGAGCTAATCTAGTATAAACCTTGACATCTGGGTTCACCAAACTCATGTGGTTATCCATAATAACTGCAATAATCTAGAAGCGTTGCTGGTCATTGGTTGTAGTAGGACGAGGCGACACGTCATCAACAGGTACCCCAACATCAGAAGGCCCAACATCACCTATATCCTCAAGAGGTGGAATGATGTGAAAGTGTGATACATCGAGGTACCACTTTAAGTAATCATCCTAACACTACAATGAGTGTTGAACCCTAACTGCTCGATCTCTAATGGCACGACCAGAGCTGATGAAGTTACTCTAAAACCACCAATCAATGTCCGCAGATGGTATATCTAGAACTGGTTATGGGATACTCTAAACATAACCATATGTCGCAGACACCTCTCAGATAAGTGTCTAACAACCATGGTCTCCCACCCCATATAACCAAAATATAATGAAGACTCGTTGAACTCACGGTTGACTCTATGCCATAGTCGTAACGCCACATGGTCTCCCATTGCAAATGAAGGAAACAAAATTAAAAAAAAATCCAACAAAAATAGGAAGAAAAAAATGCAACTACCAGAAATTTAACAATTTTCGGTATGAAAATATATTTTGTATCCACATCGGAAATTTCAAAATTTCCGATAAAAAACAAGTGTTTATAACTACCAGAAATTCTGAAATTTTCGCTAAGCCAAAAGGGATTTTATGACGAAAATTTTGAAATTTCCAATAAAATACTAAGCCTTAATATCAGAAATTTTGAAATTTCCGATAAAAATTCCATTTTTTTTGGAATTTACGATAAAAATTTTATTGTTTTTGAAATTTCCGATAGTTGATTCGAATATTCCAATATCGTCCTAGAATTTTTAAAAATCCGCTTCAGTACTATAAATTTCGGATATGGATGAAGTGATTTTGTAAAGGTAATGATGTCTTTTCATACGTCTTAGGGGGAGAGTGTCAAGTTTAATTGGGGAGGTGACAGAAAGAATTTTCCAAAACATGAGGTTGATAATGATGCGACATACCGATCTTTTGCAGAGCTTCATGTAAGAATCATCATTAGAATTTATTTTCTAACTAATTTCTTTCTTTCTTTTTTCTTTTCTTTTTCTTAATTCTTAATTGTGAAAAAAAAAACACTCTTAAATAATTTAAGTATTATTAAATTTATTACTATTTAAATTTTAGACTTTATTACCGTTTATGTCCTTTAATATTACTTGATTTACAAAATTGATCCCATATTTTAAATTTAAATAGTTTTAATCTTTTTTTTATTTTTATATTTAAAATTAATAATATTTTTTATTTTTAAATGACAATTTTAAAAAATTATTAAAAAAATCAAAAATATTTAATTTAAATTAAAATGATTAATTTTATCCAAATTGAGAGATAAAAAATGTAATTTAGGTATGATAATTTTTTGAAAAATATATTTTTAATTTTCATTTTGAGATTAATTACTATACACTGTCAGTGTAAAAAGTTTTACACCGTCGGTTCATCACCATCACCCGTTTGTATTACTTTATAGATTTTTAAAATAAAAGTCAAATTTCTTTTAATATCCAACGTCTATAATTAACTGATGGTGTAAAACTCTTTTAGACTGACAGTGTTTTTCAATTAATCTCTTTAATTTTTTAATCTTTAACAAACTTTATTTTTTATTTAAAATTAACCCTGTTTTAGACGGTGGGTCGAAGAACTCATATCTTATGTTGAGCACGTGTTTTCACGCGCCGTCCATTTTTTCGTTAAGCAGTTGCACGACGAGGTTGAAGCGTAACCTTTATCGCTCTTCAATGGCGTCATCTTCTGTTCGAATTGTCATCGTCGGCGATGTGGTATAACTAACTAACTCTCTTTACATTTCTATACACATAATCATCATATTCACTGAAAACTCGTTAATCTTGTCAAGCATGATTGCTGGAACTTTGAACAAGATTCCAAAGCACTTCAATTCCTCCAGGTAATTTTCTTCCCTATTTATTATTCACGTATAATGATTTTATTCATACGCGTTCTTTCGAGCAAAAACCTGGAATCATGCTAGTTAAAATCCAGATTTGAATAGTAAAATCCCACTATTTTGCGCGGTTATGCTTGCTCTTAGCGATTAAGAGTCTTCGATATTTGAAACATTAATGTGATTGTGTTTATGAATGAATTTTAGTTTATATAAGTACCTGAAGTGTGATTTAGGGTTTTAATTATCTTACTTGTGAGCTATGCTTGTGAATTTAAATTTTTACAAGTATTTTAAGTGATTTAAGGTTTTCTTTGTCTTACTAATGCTATTTTATATGCATATATAGAAATGAACTTATGTGCATAAATATGAGTTTTAGAATTTTGCAGAAGCTTACTATTAGCTTTACGATTTTACTTCCCCTTTCCAATTTTGCGTGAAATCGCAATTTTTGCTATTTACTTGGCCACAAATCCATTGAGCCATGAGAGAACCAAACAAGTGGACATTGATTGCCACTTCATTCGATAACATGCTCAATCTCGGTTTCTCAAACTTGTTCATGTCAAATCAGCTCAACAGCTTGCATATCCTCTAACAAAAGCTTTGCAGACCTCTTTTTCAACTTGTTATTCCCAATTTGGTGGGTTTGCTTGATCTCTATCTCTCAGTTTGAGGGGGAGTATTACATGGTTATTTGAGCAACTGGCTGTTTAATGTTAGAATCATATGCTTACTGTCAAAGTAAGTTAGTTAGTTTAGTTATTATTCTGCTTCTTTCAAGGTCTCAGGTTCGAATCCCGCTAGAGGCAAACAATTCTTGTGTTGGGCCAAGTCCATAAGAGCTTTGCTCTGGCTTAAAACGGGCCCCACACAAGTGAATGGTGAGATTGGTTCCCTTGGATTAGTCGGTCGCAAGGCCGGATACTAAGATTTTAGAAAAAAAGAGTTTAGTTATTATTCTTCTCAATTAAACTGAATTTATATATAAGGTCAAGGATTTTCTTTGTATATTCATTCTTGCATTTTATCACCACGAATTCACAAAATGATTAGAGCACATTGCTCTCTTGACCAAAACTTTTATCTTTTTCTCTCATTTTCTTTTGTTGGAGAGTCTAATTTGCTTAACTCAATATAGATTCCTATCCACCTCCATCTTCATACTCACATCATTCTATTTTTAGATATGTGATGAATGTTTTTCAACATGCTTATTCATATGCAAATAGTTTGTAGAATTTACTTGCTTAAGATATAAGATGTCATTTGATAGGCACTTAATTAAGTTGATTACTCAATCGCACCCTTTATATAGAAAGGTTGTAAAAGAATGTTAAGTAAGATTAAAGATTGGTTAGATACTTGAGAATAACCCAAAGGCTATGCCCTTGATTGGGTAATCGATTTATCTCATTTCCATAGTATGTTTTATATCTTCACTCTGAATTTTCAATATCCAAAAGTCGGTCGCTTAATTTTTATTTACTCCAAACCATAGTGTGTGTTAACATTTGCGATACTGAAGTCTATAAAGAAAGAAATCGTGCTGTTTGTGTATTAGTGCACAAGTTGAATCAATCATGTATTATTTTACAGTTAGTTTCCTTTATGTTAATTTACATGAATATGTATATCTGATCCATCAAACTAATCTGTATTCGGCGGGGCTTGTATTGCAGTGCAGCCAGATTTGGTGCTCTTTACAGGCAAGTTTCATTATTACTGCTACTCAACCTATCGCACTATGGTGATATTTCTTAAATAAATTTAGTGCCTTTGGTTCTTCATGCCCTATTCTTTTTAGGGAGAAAATATCCGGAGCATACCTTTGAAATTTTGTGTTGAATGCCATGGCATTGTTCTGTTGCACGTCTAAATTACTTACAACTGTTCACTATTTTCATCATACACTGTTTCTTATAGTCTATACTGTTCCTTATATTATATCAATGATAGTTTTAATCGTATAATTCATACTCTGTTTACATCCCTTTTCAGTTATCCTGAATTGAATTTTGTTAGGTGATTTTGGTGAAGAAAATCTTGAAGTCGTTCGAAGTGTTGCAAATGTTGAATTTGCTAAAGCAGTTATATTAGGAAACCATGACTCCTGGTTTACTAAGAAGTTTTCTGAAAGGTGAATTTTACATGTTTGTCCGGGAATCATTTCGCTAGTGTGTGTGGTGGAAAGCTTCATGGTCTTAGCTTCTCCCCAAAGACTCAAGACAATTTCATTTTCTTTTAATACAAATGATGGAATACAACAACAATAAATGTACAATGTGAGCAAGGAGTCAAGAACACTTCTTTTACTCGCCTGCATTTCCCTCTCTCTTCAAAAGAAAAGCACCTGCACCGCACACACATAGAGAGACAGACACAGACAATCCCATCAATCCAATAATTTTGGATTCAAGTTTTGTCTGTGTTAAGGCAACATTGCATCAGGCGTCCTTTAGCTTAATATAAAGTTTCAAACATGTCTTTTATTTCTCTTGTGTGTCATATAAGTCATTTATGTTTAAGAAGTCAAATGTTGGACCAAATTTTTATTCTTACCTAACAATTTAAAAAAGTAAATTATAAATTCAATTCATTAAGATAACATTTAAGTTACATCATAATGACTTTTTCAACATCTAATCCATCAAAAGTAACATCGTAATTTTTAGTTTTCATCTAAAGCTTGTGACCTAGTTGTTGCCATTGAGGGTCTACTTATAGTGTTGAGTGGTGTTTTTATTTTTTAATAAGTTGAGTGGTGAAAGATTATTTACAGTATATAATTCAATGATCGTGTACACAAATTTGTAACATAAATAGACTAAGAATGAAATTTGGTTTAACACTTCTAAATACTTTTTAAGATAAAAGATTCATATGACACAAAAAAGATAAATGACATGTTTGAAACTTTAAATTAAGTTAAAGGACCTCCAATGCAGTTTTTCCGTATGATAACTACATATCATATGAAGTTTGTTTTCTGCTCTTTAAGTCTTAGTTGCAAGTACTGATTTCTAGTCCAATTTTAGACTAACACTTTTAATTAAATGTTAGTGAGAAGGATAAAGTTCAGCTTCAGCTTGAATGGTAAGCACTAAAGATTTAATTCTTTCTAGGAGTTTCTTATCTAATTTATTAATGTCACTTTGTACATTTTAATTTCTTACCTTATGAGTACAATCTTGATGCCTCACTCAGCGGGTAAACGATTTTATTGTTGTTATTCTATTAGTACATTCCTGATGAGAGCTTTTTTTTTTGTCACAATCAATTGCTGGTATGCATATATAATGGACCAGTTTTCCTAATTCCTTGCCCGTTGAAGGTGTGGAAAAGATTCTAAGATCTCAATGCTGACTTATTAACTGTGAAACAAAAATTCTCAAATGTAGAGAAGTTATCAAATCCCGAGGAAGAAATTAAATTACTTAAAAGCCTAATTGGCACCTTTCTCAATTTACTGAAAAGTTCATTTATAATGCTTTGTTTTTATAGGATTATTACTTGGAAAGTTAATGATAAATGAATGTATTACTGTAAACCTCAGCCTTGGCAAGGAGCATGTGGCTTATCAACGTTTAGATTTACCTCTAATAAAAGTAAGTGTTGTTGGTGGACGGCCATTTTCTTGTGGGGGTACCTCATTATTTCGAAAAAAGCTGCTGTCTGCAAGGTGTGTACTGTATAAAATCAATTGTAGACATTTTTTTCTCTAAGGGGCTCAAATCAAATGTATATTAATATTTTAAGATTCCAACATTTGCTTCTTATCCCATCAGTAGAGTTGAATTTACTTATTTGCACTAATTATGTGGTCACTTTTAAGGATTTTCAAACTGTTTCTTTAAGCTTTTGTTTTTTGAATTTGAAGTCTGATTATAATGAAAAGTGAGTTTGAGTATCTCCTGAAATATAATCTGATTATAATGAGTGAAATAGATAAAGAGTATTAAAAAAATGATTTTTATTACTGTAAGTAACAAAAAAAACCTTGTACTTAACATAACAATCACTATAAAGTGATCAGTTTTTTAGACAATATAAATCACCCTATTTTAATCTTGAATGAAGGGAGTCACTATGTTATCTAGTTATGTTTCTAATGTATTTCACATATCTTGCAGCCCCTTGAATTACCTGATTTTAATATCCGCCATTTTCATAAGGCATATAAGTAACAGCAAAAGTGAAGTTTAATGGTCTTTTATACTTATGAAGAAGATAATATTATGTGGTTTTTTAAAATTACTGAAGTTGCCACTGTAGCTCAATCAATATCAAATTTGAACTTTTTCTTAGATATGGAGTTAAAGACATGGATGAGAGTGCCAAGAGAATCCAGAAAGCTGCTCTTGGTACACCAGAGAATCATTTTCTAATACTACTTGCACATAATGGACCCACAGGTGAACCACAGAATCTCCTCTCTGGCAGTTCTGGCTTGTCACACCAAATACCAAAATGATTCCTGAATTTTTTGTGCAGGCCTTGGTTCTGGTTTGAATGATATATGTGGTAAAGATTGGGAATTTAAGGGCGATGGTGGTGATCATGGTGACCCAGGTAATAGTTTGCAAGTGTGATGGAGATGATGCAAACTATGCAAAAATGATATACTGATTTTAACCTATTTTATTATGTTTGTACGACAGATCTAGCATGTGCAATATCCTTGCTAAAAGAGAACAATGAGGTATCTATCCCATTAGTTGTGTTTGGTCACATGCACAAAGAGCTTGCACATGGCAATGGTTTTAGGAAAATGATTGTTGTTGGGGCTGACAACACCATATATTTGAATGGGGCCATTGTCCCACGGGTCAAAAGTTTGGATGACGGCAACAAGAGAAGCTTAGACAATGAAAGTCCTCTTTCCTCACTAGAGATAAAAGGCACAGCAAGAGCCTTTACTTTAGTTGAGCTTTCAGAAGGAAGAGTTACCAAGGTTGCAGAAAGTTGGGTAGCAGTTGTCGAAGATAGGACCACATTAATAGAAGAGTATGTATTATTTGAGCGCAATTAAGAGTCAAGATCCTCATCTTCTATGTTTAGATTCCTGCTTCAGTCACATGGTTTTTAATGCATAGACAAATACAGCCCAAGGTGACATATGTTTTGATACTAAACTCCTTATATAAAAGAATACATCGTATTTAATGTTAATATATGGTGTAAGGATTGACATGGGCTTTGATACCAGTTCCTTATATTAGATTTTGATAACTCGTACGTTCTTTTTAGCAGATAAGATACCTATCTGTTTTTGCTTGTCCTTACACATTTGGATACATGGTGAATAAGGTTGGTATGTATTTTGGATTATCCAGGTGTTCCATCTGTCGTCATGGTGCGTATTCTTATGTGATGTCATTTTACTATCTAACATTTACTTGCATTCGCAAGTTGCGAGCACTATGCGTGGATTTTTTTGCTTTTGATAGGGCAGGTCCAGATCATTTTCGCATTTGCTTTTGTATGGACCCAATGACAATTGCAGATGGTTGTGAGCTTTGTGATCCTATCTGGTCCATGAAATGTCTCCCATAACTTTGAGATATTCCAAAGTAAAGGCTAAAGATAACCATGACATTGAAGGCTGACAAGGCTAAAGATGATCATGACATTGAAGGCTAACCAAATTTGTGATGATTTTGGTTTGGTGAACTTATCTTTTTTTCCTTCTTCCTTGGTTAATAAATTATTGGAATGATCCACTCAAGTAAAAGAAATGAGCCATTTCCTATTTGGTAGATATGCAATTAGCATATGGCATGTTACATAAATACTATCACTCAAGCACCATTCCTTCACACCTTTTTAAAGCCTGCCATTCTATAAAAGTGTGGAGTAACATTAGTACTGTCTTTTCTCTCTTGTCTTCTGAATGTTTGGTGCACCAAATTCCAAGTGGTCTATGACCATACTTTTGACTCAGTCTGTTACTTTATAGCCATTTCATAACACACAAAATGCAAAGGAAAAGTATTCCTTACCTCTTTTCTTGGTAACAAATGCCATTCACATTGATTCTGACCATGCTAAAAGTTGTTTGTAATATTTTTAGTAGTAAAATTTGGAGCACCATTTTAGATTAGCGTGGTAAATGTGACAACAAATACCAAATGCTCTTACACTCCCGGTGATAGATTTTGATTGGGAGGGTTTTTGAAGGATTTTTGTTTCCTAGTAACACCAATAATTTGAAGGAACTCAAAAATTTGTATTGGGGGAGGATTTTGAAGGGTTTAAACAAATTGTTCGAATATAATTTTTATTGTTATAATATTTTTAAAAAAATATAAATGACAAATATTATTTTATCATTCTAAACAAAATCTTTTAAAAAAATTGTTAAAAAAGTTTCTATATAATTTAAAAAAATTATTTTTTGAAATCCTCCCTTTCCCTCCTAATCAAACTCCCAAAGAAAATCTTGGATGGAGGATTGGTTTTTTGAAACTCTTCTTTTGTCTTCCCTCCAAACTATTAGATAAAGTTTTAGGGGTTGGTTAGCGAGTTGATTTTTAGACGGTTTTAGAGGAAAAGAATTTGCAAGATTACACTTAAATTGTCAATATATATTTAATATTAAAAAATAATTTAAAACATGATATTGTATAGCATGTATATGTATTTTTTTTATTATAGAATATTCAAATAAATATTAAAAATATGACGTAGTGTTCCAAAACTCTTATCTAAAAATCAACTTGCAAATAAATTCATAGAAAACTTTGTTTCAATAATCTAATTCATGTTTCTCTAGAAGTATGTTTTGGGGAAGAACTTGAACTTCCAAATTCACTATTAAATGGGAAAATGTAATTTTATAAATTTGAAGTTCGAACTAATAAATATTATTAACAAGGAAGGTTAGAAACACAAATCATTTTCGAGTAACATCTAGTCTTTTATTAGATAAAATTAACGTGAATTTAGTTTTTATATGTGAGATTATGGTGGTAATCTGAATAATAGATAATTTATAATAGAGTTGTCTTTACTTTATTAAGAGGATTTATTTTGTTAGAAATTATCGATTCAATCTATAAGGATCGATGACTTATAGGATTGGTGAGAGAATTGGGACTTGGGCAATGTGGGGTGCAATTGCATTGTGATAGTTAGAGTATCGTTTATTTGACACTCTAATTAATTTTCATATTGTTTCCTCAAAGATTACAGCTTCACTTTATTTAATTTCTCATCTCCACCATATACTTTTTTGAGAGTGTCCTAAACCTCTTTGACAGTTTCTTATTCGATAATCTTCTCAAAGATATTTGAATCCACATATTGATAGATCAAGAACAAATATTTCTCATATTTCTTGCTCATTTCATCATTAGCATCTCTTTGTATCTCAGTAGCATTTGTCTCTAGCGTCAAGAAACCGTCATTCACGATTTCAAACACATATTAAAATCTGAATATTACATTCATCTGAGCACATTATGTATCATAACTTTCTCCCTCGAAAATTAGTAGATTGTTTAAGAGTTGGTTGGAGGTAGTGCTTCCATTTGCCACGGTTAGAGATTGAGGACTGAACGAGTGCTCTTGATATCAATTTGTTGGATATCTTGTATCTCAAGTTACTTGACAAATTATGATAAAAGAGAGAATTAGAGAGTGATGAGAGGGAGAATAATATATTATTGAAATTGAATCGAAGGAATTAAAATTTATATTTGTTACATCATTTATATAGGATGAGACTACTAACTAGCTTCTAATTAATAATCACATAGAGAACTAACATTAATCACATAAATAATTAACATTAACCAGATACATAGTTATCAATAATTAGATGTTTAACTATTATTAGTCAAATACAAAAAGAGATTAATTACTATGCACCTAAGTGTAAAAAGTTTTACGGATCAATTTATCATTGCCATCTGTTTATATTTTTTTATAGATAATTAAAATAAAAGTCAAAATTCTTCTAACATCTAATATTTATGATTAATTGACGGTATAAAATTCTTTTATATTGTCAATACATTTCAATTAAATTCATTCAAAAAACTAAATTACAAAATCGAAGACAACAATAATTTACAAATATGATATTGCATATATTGTTCGACCAAAAGACCACTCATATAAAATTCTTTTTCACTCATGTTTTTGAAAAGAACGGTGATATAAAGATTCAATAAATTGTTTTAATCTTAGTGAACTTTTTACAAAGTGAATCCTAAATTAAACTTTTGAAAAAGTGGTAAGGTTAAACTTAATCATCTCAAAGATGATTGTTTGGTGGAAGGAAATAAAAAAAATTATTTGCACTTTAGTAATATATTTACCGACGTTTTATTTTCCGAAATTTTTGGTAACTAAGCTTTTAATAGGGAAATTTTCACAAAACAGATATTATAATTTTTTTTCTTCATTAATTTTTTAATGAAGCATCTCTTTAAATAAAATCTAAAATTGAGTATATATATATATATATATATATATATATATATATATATATATATATATATATATATATATATATATATATATATATATATATATATATATATTACTCAATTTTATATTTCATGTCTCATTAAAAAATTAATGAAAAGAAAGTATGATATCTCTTTGGTGGAAATTTCCCTATTAAAAACTTAATTAAAAATATATATCTTTTAAGTTTATTTTCCACAATCATATATTATGATCAATAAAAGTTAATTTAATTGCTAAGAATTGTTGTTTCTCTTTAAAAGTCAGGAGTTCAATTTTAGTTGTCAATGTAAGGACTCAATTTATAACTACATTGTAATTGCCTTATCAAGTTTCAACTTTTATCTTAAAACATTAAAATTCAATTTTCATTTTTTTTTCTAAAAATAAAAGAACTCCTTATCTAGTAGAACAAAATATTTATCTTAAGAATACTAAAATTGCCTTTTGAGGTAGTGCTTATGGATAAAGTTTTATATAGTATTTTTAGTGAGGTATATTGTATCTTTCCAAACTTGAAAAAAAAACGTTATAATCAATGTCATAAAAATTCCACATTAAATGTTTTTATATTACGTTATGAAAAGAATGAAAAGGTAAGAGAAAAACATGAATCAACGAATGGTAATGGGAACAACATCTTCACCCGCTTCATTCGGATCTATTTTCACCTTTCTATCTTCCCAACTCAATTAAAAAAAAATCATTTATTTCATTTTTCATTTTTCAGTCAATTAATTTAAATATCAAGATAACAACAACATCATCGTACCCAGAAACACATTTTCCAACATCATTGTATCCGGAAACAAATTTTCCGACATCATCGTACCCAGAAACAATGTCTGGTTCATGTTGAAATAAAAAAACACTTTTTTCCTTCCATTTCTGAACCTCTGAACCGGGTTTTTTATTCTGTCAATGGGCAATGTCACGGGACCGGTGGCTGCGAAATTCGCGTTTTTCCCGCCGGAGCCACCGACGTACGAAGTTAACAAGACCAACGACGGTGTGATGGTGTTTTCTGGCTCCAATGATAAAAGCGTCGACGTTCATGTTCTAGATACGAAAGTTGGTAACAAGATTGTTGCGACGTTCTGGAAACACCCTTTTGCGAGGTTTACTTTGTTGTACTCTCATGGTAATGCTGCTGATTTGGGTCAGATGGTTGATCTCTTCATTGAGCTTAGAGCTCATCTTCGTGTCAATATCATGAGGTTTCCGTTTTTCCTCCAAACCCTTTTTCTTGTTAGTTTTTACATGCTTGTTATTAATTGATTATTTCTGTTTCGGTTATGTTTGCAGCTATGACTATTCTGGATATGGACGTTCTACAGGTAAGGTAAGTTACTAACCTTTTTTTACCCTTTTGTTTGTTTTCAAATACTATGAAGCATAGACACCGACACCAGATACGACACTCTCATGTCTGACAAGTCAGCGTCCATGTATGACACTGACAAGTGTCGTGTGGGTGTTTGACACGGGTTATGACATTGCCTCGTTGACAAGTGTTGTGTGGTGCTTGTGTCGGACACTGACACGGGATACAACATTGCCTCGGGTGTCTATGTCTGACACTGACACGGATACGACATTGACTCGTTGACAAGTATCGTGTGGTTGTCTGTGTGACAGTGAGGTTTTGGTGTCTGTGTATGATTGATTCTATTCTCTTCAACTGTGATAGCCGTCTGAGTTCAACACGTATTATGACATCGAGGCTGTATTTGAATTGTTGAAGAGTGGATATGGATTTAAACAAGAAGATTTGATTTTGTATGGTCAATCGGTTGGAAGTGGACCGACGCTACATTTGGCTTCCAAGTTACCGAAATTGAGAGGTGTTGTACTTCACAGTGCTATTCTTTCAGGATTAAGGGTCTTGTATCCTGTCAAGGTCACATTTTGGTTTGACATATTCAAAGTAAGTTTTGCTTCACAGTCCTTATATCTATATCTCCGTCGTAATCTTTAACACTGTGATTTGTTTGTGGTAACAAAAGTTTACTATATCATTTCAGAATATAGACAAAATTCGGTCGGTAATCTGTCCGGTGTTTGTTATACATGTAAGTATGTCTTTTCGTCTATGTACAATTGTGTTTTCATTTCCACCAACGATTCTAGACGACTATAGAAATCGACTGTTTTGGTTGTTGCATAGTTTATTCTCGGACTCTGCTGAAAACATCGCGACTGACATGGATATTTGTTTAATGGAATCTGCAGCATGAGTATTAGTTTTGTTTCTGCTAATGTATTATTATTGACAGGGAACAGAAGATGAAATTGTTGATTGTTCTCATGGAAAGCGATTGTGGGAGCTGTCGAAGCAAAAATACGATCCCTTGTGGGTTAAAGGTGGAGGCCATTGCAACCTTGAAACTTTCCCGGAGTACATAAAGTACTTGCGCAGGTTTATTAACGCGATGGAGAAAATCTCAATGACTTGCCAGTCAAGCAAACAAGTGACTCAAAGTCCTAGTATTACTGAATCGAAACATAACAAATGCTTAGGATTTGTTAAAAGATAGGTTAATGTTGGGAAGGTTTTCAGAATGAGTGTTTATATTTATTCAAGTTTAAGGTCAAGTTGAATAGTGTTAGGTTTGCAGAAAAATGGATGGTGGTTTTGATCCAAATCCTGTTGAGATAGTGATAGCTTTATTTAGGTGTAGAAGTGGTGAGTGGTGTTTTGTTATGGTAAAGTTGTTTTTGCTTCTGTATAGATGTAAATTGGGTAAGCTAAAAGAAATCTTGTATGTTTGGTTTAACCTTTCAAGCATTTAGAATTGGGTTTTACATGTTTGTTTGTTCTCGAGTAGAATTAATTATGTTTTTTTAGAATTGATTTTATTTGAAGATAAAATTTGTAACTTTTGAGTCTAACGTTATTTTTTTACATAATTTGTTATTCAGATCACTTTGTGAAAATAAATTCAAAATATAAATCAATTTGCCTTCAAAAAGCCAAACTGTATAGCCAAACACTAGATTCTAATTACCATTGGGTCATTGACATTTGCCCGATTCAATTTAAAAAATTGACCTAATTTTTATAAAAAAAATATATATTTCAAATAATTAAAAATAAAAAAAATACAATTGTATATCAACTAAATGAACACCAAAAAAAAATTAAAAATTGTTTTATATAAATTTTGTGTTTTTAATATTATTTATTTATTTTTTATATATTTTTACTAATTATGAAAAAATATTGGCCCCTTAAATTTTAGATTCGGTGTTTTAGAGTTACATGTATGAAATTTTTTACCTCATACTCGTACCTTAGTTCTTATACCCTACAACTTTGTTATGTTTCGAAACATAACAATGCTGGAGGAAGCTAGTTATGAGAGTATTTGCAGGATTTGCTTGTGGATTTCAAGCCGATTCAGAATGTCGTTGATGTTACTGTTTGGATTCTTATTAAGGAGAGGATTTTCCCCGTCAAATATGCTTATGTTGAACTTCTGTCCAGGTCTGCAGTTGCACCAACTTCGGTTGAGGTGAGAAGTGCAGTAATTTTTGTGTGGAAAATTTTGGCCATTTCGAACGTCTTAATGTTTGGTCGGCGTGGGATTTTAAACATGCTTCCTACTCGAGATCAACTCGTGAAAAGGAGGATTTTGTACGATGATAGAGACAAATATTGTGTGTTTTGCTTTAAGGTAGATGAATTAAAACAACATGTTTTCGGTTCTTGTGATTCCAATAGGAGAATTTGGACAACAATTATATCCCGGTTAGGTCTGGCTTTTGAGTTGTTTGTGGAGAATTTATCTTCGTTCCATTCAAGTACCATTTGGTGAAGGTGGTAGAGGTTCGTAGATTGGTTAACGTTATTTGGTTAGTGGTTGTCTGGAACATATGACTGGTGCGTAATGGTGTTATCTTCAAAGGAATTATTCTGAAGTTTGAGGAGTGTTGGTCAAGTGTTAAGATTAATCCGTGGGAATGGCTCCGTGTTGCGAATGACACCTCTTCTTCACTTAGTTTTTTTTATTGGTTTTATTCTCTTTTGTCTTGTTCCACTTTGAATGTTTGATTTAGTAGTTTGTATGGGTTTCGAGTAGGGGTGACAAAACGGGTCCAGCCGTTGGGCATGCCCGTTTTGCCCGCACTTTAGTGCGGGGTGGACCAAAAATTTAGGCCCTCACCCTCTAATGTGTACGCCCGCCTCGCCCCGTTTTCTTCGTGGTCTTTTGCAGGCACGAACATTTACATGAGTTTTTTTTGTATTTTTAGGCTTAAAAAATGTAGTGCCGGCGGGCTTTTACCGCCCCGCCCTCACTTTTTTGACGGGGCGGATCTAAGTTTTAGGCCCGCATTCTCAACTATGACCACCCCGCCCTATCCCGTTTTGTGGACTTTTGCGAGGTGGGCCTAAATGGGGCGGGCATGCCATTTTGCCACCCCTAGTTTCGAGTACCCCTTGTACTCGGTTTTGCTCCTTTTTTTTAATAAAATCATTGCTTATTAAAAAAAAATTAACATTAATTATCGATATTCGGTTTTTTAATATTTTTTAATTTTTAATAAATTATTTATATTCGAATATTTTAATTCAAAAAATATAATATAAGGATAGAAGAATAAATAATAGGATATGAGATAAAATTTTCGTACTTGTGCATGTACTTTATATAATTAAAAAAAACTATTAAGTAATTATGTAAACTGTTAAAAAATATATTAAACTATTATAATATGCATTTTAATGGTTTTTTTTATACACTAAAATATTTAATTCATGCTGTCCTATATCAATAAACACAATTAAATTCTTTATACATATTAAATGGAAAACTTTTGCTTATAAATAAGAATATTGAATTAATGTTCTTCAAGATTGATTTCATTGAAGGGACACTAATACTAAAATACACATAAAGTTTTAATGTTATATATAGGGTTAAATAAATAATCGATCTCTATAAATATAAATATAAAAAAGTTTATTCCTCAATTTTTTAAACAATGATCTCTTAAATATTTTCTGTCAATAAATTTATTCTTCATTGTTAAAAAAATTAAACATAACATTTATAGATAAACTACAAATGAATTATATAATATGTATGTAAATACAAAATATATATTATATTTTTTGACACAAGTATCTGGTCTCTAAAATTTTTCATTTTGTTTTTGTATATGATGTTACTCATGGTGTACTATAAAAAAAAATCATCAATTCTTACGAATGTTATATCCAATTCTTTGTTCACCATATTTATACGTTGAAATATATATATATATATATATATATATATATATATATATATATATATATATATATATATATATATCTTTTTAATAAATAAAAAACTAATATTTATAAAAAAAAATTAAAATTAAAATTATTTTCATAACACAAATATAAATTTTTTCGTTAATCAATTTTATTATCGAATTAACCACAAAAATATAGATTATTAATCACATATTTTACTTATAATTCATTAATCAAATTTACTATTTCATTAACCAACAAAATACATAATATTAACTAAATTCTGACATTAAAATATGAAATATAGACTTTGGTTAAAAATTAATTATTATATTTCATATTTTAATGCAATATTATGTGTTTTTTGATTAATAAGTTATAAATAAAATATGTGATTAATCACCTATATTTTTGAAGTTAATAAAATAATAAAGTTGGGTAATGAAAAAAATTAGATTTATGTTATAAAAATAAAAATATTTTTTTAGAAATATTTTTTTTATTTATTAAAAAAATAAAAATATTGTTTACCGTATAAATACAGTTAACATTTGGGGTAAGTATTTGATGTAACATTAAGTGTAGGAATAACAATGCTCCCCCAACAACATGATTTTGCAACGTGATAAACATATGGTAAAAAATGCAATTGTGATGTGTTTATTTTGTCGTTATAAATTTTTATTAAGAAAATAGAAGTCAGATATTCACGTGGAAAAAAGTTGATTTTTTTTAAATAAAATGTTGTGGCGTGGAAAACACGTCACACCATCCATTAAAAAGAAAAGAAAAAAAGGACGTCAAGTTTGAAACGGGGGAAGTTGAAAATTTTCAAAAATTCATTTGTGGCGTATAAAACACGTCACAAATAAAATTTTAAATTTTAAAAAATGAAGAAGGAAAGTCTGATTGACTGACATTTGTGTTATGAAATTCATGTAACAAATCTTTGTAACATGAAAATCACGAGACAAAATTCTTAAGTGGCAAAAAAGTTGCCACAAGTGTTTCTGCTTAATGATGAACTATAACGTTAATTTAGGTTTCTGACGTGAATTTCATCTATGACGTGAAAATCACTGTCTCAAATAACTGTTTTTTTCAGGGTGTAGTCTTCTAACAACAAAAACTAAATTGTAAAAGACTACTATTATTTTGAAAAAAGTTTTATGAAATTAAAACCTATAAATAATTTATTTGTTGATACCAAAAACTTATTTACCTTGGATGATATTAATTGAACAATAAAAAAATAAAAATTATGAAAACAAAACATTATTGTGTACAAAAAAAGAAAAAGAAAACAAAACATTTAATATATTAATAGACGCTGCATTTTTTAATATTATACTTTTTTATGTTCTTTTTTACTTACAATTTTTAGAAAGAAAAGAAAAGTATTTATACAAGAAGTCAAGAACCGTTTCCAAATTGCCTTCTAAAATACAGTATAAATACAATATAGATAACAAGATTCAAATAAAATATTAAATATATATTTTATATAGGGTTTAATGGTGATGCACTAATATAAAATAGTTTTACACTGTCATCCAATAAGAATATATCATTTCACCATGTCATACCAGTATTTTAAAATTTTGAGTCGGGATGCATGGTCCTCATTGGTTGACAGTGTAAAATAAATTTACAATGTCAAAGCATCACCCCTTTTCTCTTTTATATATAGGGTAAAAGAATATTTAAAAGATATTATTTACAAAAAAAAATATAAATTATTATGTGATAGAAGAAAAATAATATAAAAGATTAGACTACACGATTCAATTAAAATAATATGTTTACTCTTCAAAATATGGTTTTACGATATTTGTATTAGAAGTAATTCATATTTATTAGTTGTACTATTTTCTTAACCCCTAAGTTTGTTAGAGGGTATTTTAGTATTTTATCCTATTCTAGTAACCCTAGTTTTAGCTTATAAATAGGGTGTCAATCATTGTAACTTTTATCATGTTTTGTAGCCGTCATTCTCTTAATAGAATATTTCATTCATCATTTATTCTACCTTTGCACCAACAATTGGTATCTAGAGCTCCGATTCGGATTCATTGGGAAACACGAGTGAACGTGAGGTCTTGTGTGTTTGATTTTGATTCTTAGATTCGTGTTGAATCTTGAACAAAATCTGATCAGAATTTTAATTCTGTGGGTTGGGAAACACTGTGAGAAATCTGAGTGTACTGTGCAAGGTAGAAAGATGAACGAAAACGGCAACATGAACACCAAACTTCCAGTATTTGACGGTAAAAACTGGAATCGTTGGATGATCCAAATGCGTGTAATGTTCGATGCTCAAGATGTTCTAGATCTTGTCACTGATGGTTATGTTCCGGTAGCAGCAGATGCGACGGATGAACAGAAAAACGCGCAGAAGGAAGTAAGGAAGAAGGATCAGAAAGCATTGTTCTTCATTCATCAATGTGTTGATGTTAATGTGTTTGAGAAGATTGCAGATTCAACGACAGCAAAGGCTGCGTGGGACACACTGGTTAGATGTTATGGTGGTGACGCATCAGTGAAGAAGGTGAAGCTTCAGTCCTTGAGAAAGCAATATGAGAATCTCAACATGAAGAATAATGAGAAAGTCTCTGAATACATCTCCAGAGTGATTCTGATCACTAATGAGATGAAAGCGTGTGGAGAAACTCTTTCTGAAGAAACAATCATGGAGAAGGTATTGAGATCCCTTACCTGTCAATTTGATTACATTGTGGTAGCAATAGAACATTCCAAAGATCTGAGCACCATGAGAATTGAAGAGCTGCAGAGCAGTCTAGAAGCGCAAGAGTTGCGTTTGACTGAGAGAACTTCTGAAAGGGAAGTAGAGCAGCAGGCTCTAAAAGCAACTTCTGATAGGAGGTATCAGAAGCAGTTAGAAGCCAGGAGAAGATCTGATGGTGGTCAGAAGTTAGAAAGCTCAACCTCTGATAGACAAAAGAATGCTCAGAAGGGAAAAGAGAAGTATGACAAGAAGAAGATCCAATGTTACTGTTGTAAGAAGTTTGGTCACTTTGCTAGAGACTGTTGGTCAAACAAGGAGAGAAAATCAGAAGAAGCAAATATAGCCAGAAGTTCTGATGACGAATCTGTGCTATTGATGGCCTCTGAATCTGATGATATGGATCTGATAGACTGGTGGTATATGGACACTGGCTGTTCAAATCATCTTACTGGAAACAAGAAATGGCTGGTTGACTTTGACTCTGAAAAGAGGACAAAGATCAAATGTGCTGATGACAAATATCTTAATGCAGAAGGTATGGGAAATGTCAGAGTGATTCTGAACAATGGGAAAACATCATTGATTCAGAACGTATGGTATATACCTGGCATCAGAAGCAATCTGATGAGTGTGGGACAATTAATTGAGAAAGGTTTTTCAGTTACCATGAAGGACAATCTTCTGAAGTTGTATGACTGCAATCAGAAGTTGATTATGGAGTCAGAACAGGGAAGGAATAGAACATTCAAGGTGAATGTCAGAACTACAGACTCAGAATGTCTTAGTGCAACAAGTGCTGAGAAGGAGAGTGAGTTGTGGCACAGAAGATTTGGTCATTTGAATTTCAGAAGCTTAAAACATCTGAATTCAAAGAAGTTGGTACATGGAATTTCTGCAATTAAGAAGCCTGAAAAGTCATGCAAAGTTTGCATGGAAGGAAAACAACCACGATTGCCATTTGCGTCAGAAACTGCTCCAAGAGCAAAACATGCCTTGGGAGTTGTACATTCTGATGTGTGTGGTCCATTTCCAGTAGCATCAATTGGAGGGAATAAATACTTTGTGTTATTTGTTGATGAATTCACAAGAATGACATGGGTATCCCTTATTAAGTTTAAACACGAGGTGTTTGATGAATTCAAGAAGTTCAGAATGAAGGCTGAGAATCAGAGTGGTCAGAAGTTGAAGATTCTTAGAACTGACGGTGGAGGTGAGTATAACTCCAAAGAGTTCCAAAAGTTCTGTGAGGAGAATGGAATTGAGCATGAGGTTACTGCTCCTTATACCCCTCAACACAATGGTCTTGCTGAAAGAAGAAACCGCACTTTGCTTGATATGGTGAGAAGCATGCTAAAGGAGAAGAAACTTCCTCAGAAGCTCTGGGGAGAAGCTGTTACCACTGCAACGTATGTACTGAACCGATGTCCTACGAAGAAGTTGAAGGAAATAGTTCCAATACAGAAGTGGACTAGAGATAAGCAAGGTGTTAGTCATCTGAAGGTGTTTGGTTCTGTTTGCTATAAACATGTTCCAGAAGCCAGAAGACAGAAGCTGGATGATAGAAGCAAAGTGATGATTCTGATAGGGTACCACAGTACAGGTGCATACAAGCTCTATTGTCCAGAAACCAACAAAATTGAATTCAGCAGAGATGTGATTGTGAAGGAATCAGAATTTTGGAATTGGGATAAGTCTCAATCTGATTCTGATGTTAGAACTTCTGAAGAAATGTCAGAGTTAAGAATTTCTGAAGTTGGAGTAAACTCTGACGTTGATTCTGATTCTGATAGTGATTCTGACTCTAGAGAAGACTCGGAAGATGAAGGTGACTCTGATGATCCAGACTCTAATGACCTAGACTCTGATGGTAATCCAGATTCTGGTGGCAATTCAGACTCTGGAAATATGCCAGCCCTTGAAGATGGTCAAAGCTCTGGAGGAAGTCAACCATATGAAGCTAGAAACTCTGAAGCTCAAGACTCTGAACAAGTTCAGAGACCACAAAGAATCAGAAACATCCCCAGAAGATATGCAGAATTTGACATGCTGTAAGACACTGAAGTAGACTCTGAAGGAGAAGTTATTCAGTGTTCCATGTTAGTAGACTCTGAACCCATAAATACAGAAGAGGCTCTTAAGCAGAAGCTCTGGCTGAAGGCCATGAAAGAAGAACTTGATGCTATAGAGAGAAACAAGACTTGGAAGCTGACAGAACTTCCAAAAGAAAAGAAAGCCATCAGCGTCAGATGGGTTTTCAAGCAGAAGTTAAAGCCAGATGGTTCAATTGACAAACATAAAGCAAGGTTGGTAGCCAGAGGATTTCTACAGAAACCTGGGCTGGATTACTCTGAAGTGTTTGCACCTGTAGCAAGACATGAAACAATCAGAATGGTGATTGCAATAGCTGCTAACAGGAATTGGCCTCTGATGCATTTAGATGTAAAATCTGCATTTCTGAACGGTCCATTAGAAGAAGAAGTTTACGTGTCACAACCTCCTGGATTTGTGAAAAAGAATCAGGAAGGGATGGTGTACAGATTATACAAAGCTCTATATGGATTGAAACAAGCGCCCAGAACTTGGAATTAGAAGATTGATTCATTTTTCAAGAAGCAAGGCTTTCAGAAATGTGAGATGGAGTACGGTGTCTATGTTCAGCATACTTCTGAAGGAAATATGACTCTGATATGTTTATATGTTGATGATATACTGCTGACTGGAAGTTCTGAACAGGAGATAGCCAAGTTCAAGAAAGTTCTGATGAATGAATTCGAAATGACTGATCTAGGCAAAATGACATACTTTCTAGGGATGGAATTCAGATACTCTGAGAAAGGTATTATTTTGCATCAGCTCAAGTATGAATTAGAAATTCTGAAGAGATTTAATCTGAAGAATTGTAAGATTGCTGTCACACCTTCTGATACAAATCAGAAACTGGATTCTGACTCTGATGGAAAGGATGTGGACGCTACAACCTTCAAACAGTTGGTTGGTTCTCTGAGGTATTTGTGCAATACCATACCTGATATTTGCTATTCAGTTGGGATGGTTAGTAGGTTCATGAGTAAACCTAAGTGGTCCCATTACCAAGCTGCTGTCAGGATTCTGAGGTATATTAAGGGAACTCTGAAGTATGGAGTATTATTTCCTTCTGGAAGAAAGGATGAGTCGGAACTTCTGAGTTATTCAGATTCTGATTGGTGTGGAGACAAAGTTGACAGAAGAAGTACGTCTGGATACTTATTCAAATTTTTGGGAGGTCCCATTTCTTGGTGTTCCAAGAAGCAACATGTTGTGGCGTTGTCAACTTGTGAAACTGAATACATTGCAGGTGCTGTTACTGCATGCCAAGCTGTGTGGATTCTGAATCTATTGCAGGATCTGAAGATTAAAGTAAACAAACCTCTGAAGCTGATGATTGACAACAAGTCTGCAATCAATCTTGCCAGAAACCTAGTGTTGCATGGGAGAAGCAAGCACATTGAGACCAAGTATCATTTTCTGAGACATCAAGTTCAGAAGGGAGTGTTAGAAGTTGTACACTGCAGCACTCAGAAACAGTTGGCAGATGTTCTGACGAAAGCTATCAAGACTGATCAATTTCTCAGATTAAGGGATGGAATTGGTGTTACAAGTTTTGATGGAATATGAATTAAGGGATGATATTAGAAGTAATTCATATTTATTAGTTGTACTATTTTCTTAGCCCCTAAGTTTGTTAGAGGGTATTTTAGTATTTTATCCTATTCTAGTAACCCTAGTTTTAGCTTATAAATAGGGTGACAATCATTGTAACTTTTATTATGTTTTGTAGCCGTCATTCTCTTAATAGAATATTTCATTCATCATTTATTCTACCTTTGCACCAACAATTTGAAGGTTATACTTATTTTTCGGGGATTTGAAAAAAATATCAAAGAATTTGTTTGGGATAAGTACAATAAAATAAGACATATTTTTTAGACAGAAAAATAAAATATATTAATCAGATATTTGAAGGATATTATTTTCGATAATTATCATCACATTGAAATATTTTTTGGGATTAAATTGAACAATTTTTCATTTCTATCAATTTATAAAATAAATAAGGATAATGATAATTTCTGTTCTAGGAGCACAAATTAAAAATTAAACATAAAAATAATATTTTATAAATTATGCATTGATTAGATTAATAAATATATATACCTAAATTTTTTATTAACTTTTTCAATACTAACGCTTTATAAATAGATTTCTTAATTTATATCCTAGGAACACACTAGCATTATGCTAATAACATAATCAAATATGGTAAGCAAGAAAGTTTCATCTAGTACTAATAGTAATTTTGGAGTGATACATAATAAGATGGTGCATAAACTATTGTCATTATCACATATAGAAAAATAAGCAATGCATTTTAATGTCCATAAATGCCTTATTAAATCCAAACAAGCATTAATCATATTTATGTCAAGTGATTGAGCAAAATTCGGAACTTTTTTTGTATTAATAATCATTACTTGAAAATTAACTCATAAATAATTTTGGAAAGTATCATATCAAAATAATTTATTTCCATAAATGCTTACAATTGTTGTAGAAATGTTCAATATACCTCACCACATCAAAGATGAGTAGGAATCCTCTTCATTTTCTTAAAAAAATAGAAGGCTATGTTATTATAGCTTTATGACTTTATGTGTATAAAGTTAAATAAATATTAAATATATGTTACATGGTTTAAAAAGGTTACACACAATACTATAGTAATAGAAAAAGTAGAGTGAAAAAGAAATGGAGAGAATCTTAACCCATCACTAAAACTACATTGTTGACTCTAATTGGAATGTTCTGTTGTACTTGCATATCTTTTTTCCCAATCGCATCAATAGAATCATGATTCCTTTGGAGCTCAAAAAGGACATTTTCTTTTGGAAACATTCAATTTCTAGCTTACCCCTCTAAATGATGCATATATCTTCACATCACCTCCATCTTCCATAAAGGCCTAGTCTAAGCTCATATAGAATATTGATATCCCTCCCTCTAAATCCACCTTAATTTGGAGAATCTTATGAGTAGAGACTGTCATATGTTTTTGCATCTCAAGTTATTAGACAAATGATAATAAAAGGAGAAAATTAAAGAGTGGTTGAGAGTGAAAAGAGTATATTATTGATTGTTGTCAATTACATTAGAGGGTCATATTTATATATATTCAAATTCACCAAAAATAACTTTAAAAGTCGGCAATTTTGTGACTATTTGATTGTGTTACAAGTCACACTTGTAAACTTCCAAACTATCACCCAAAAGTGAGTTAACGCTCTTTTGCCATACTTTTCATTTTCATTAACTTCTTCAAACCTTCAAATCTTGCTTGTTTGAGAGGCTTTGTCAAGATATCAGTTAATTACAATTTTGTCTTGCAAAGATCAATGCTTAACCTTTCTTTACTAATTTGATCTTTAAGAAATTGATACCTCATTTCTATATGCTTACTTCCACCATGACTCATTGAATGATTTACCAAATCAATTGTTGATTGACTGTCTATTAACAATTTGATTTTTCCATAATCATTAATGTTCAATTCTTCTAATAACTTGTCTAATCTAAGTGCTTGACATGCTGCATATGAAGATGCAACATAAGTAGTCATACACCTTTGAATTTTAGGAAATTGGTGTTTTTCCTGTCATCTTGATCACCACTCGAATTTGAATCTAACTAGCCATACACCTTTGTCGCGCTTCTAGTTGTTTGTTTATGAGGCATGAAGATGATCTGATGTTCCTTTGATGTACCTTAGGACTCTCTTTTTTGCAAGTAAATGACATAACCTTGGTTTTTACACGAACCTACTTACCAATCTCACACTATGACAAATGACAGACCTTGTATTGCAAAGATACCTTGTATTGCAAAGATACCTCAAAGATCTAATAATTTACTTGTACAATGTGTTATTAATCCGATCTTCATCAGATTCCTTCCTTAACTTGATGTTGGTTTCCATTAGTGTGATTGTAGGGTTGTAGATGTTCATCTTAAATCTCTTTAAGATGTCTTATGCATATTTCTTCCCGTGCAAGAAAGTTCTTTGTTATAGAGACCAATTTATTAACTATATAGTTGTAAATGTTCATCTTAAATATCTCTACAATCGATTTAATAACTATATAGTTTTGTTATAGAGACATGTTTATTCAACTGAGTTATCCGGTTAAATCAAGTTTAGCCATGCGGTTCGACCAGTGATCTAGTGGTTCGAGCAATGAACCAGTGACCCAATATCCGTACTGGTTTAATGACCGATCCAATTTTTAAAACACTAACTGAGAATTTTAGAAAATAAAAAATTATTTCTCATTTATTTATTTATTTAGGAAACTGTCCTTGAAAAGTATTTTTGAAATTGGTATCACTTCTCAAAAATTTAATTTCCTAAAAAACTGTCGTCATCAATTATAAAAATTTTGATACCTGACATTTATAAGTATTTTCTAAAGATCATTTTCCTCAAAAAAATCCAAAAAAAAAACAAATTTCGAGTTCTTCAAAATAAGTTTGAAAAATTGAAAAAAATATATTCAAATTAAGATTTAAATAGTCAATTTGTCTATGTAAATTAATGTATTTTTATTTTTCGTTCTTCTATTTTTCTTAAAACAATATATATATATATATATATATATATATATATATATATATATATATATATATATATATATATATATATATATAAATGAATTGTAGATATACTAAAATAACATGAAGTTTAGATTTTAGAGAAAATGATATAAGAACATACCATTGATCGTAAAAGTTTTGTTGTTAATTTTCAACTATGATTTCATTGCTCTCGATTAGGTTTATTACAACTTTTTTTTTGTGAGAAATAATAATAGCTTTTAATTTTTTTAATTCTTTTTTGGAAATCAAAATTTGATATAACCAAAACAGATATATACAAGGCGATTCTAAACGATCCAGCCCACAAAACAAGCAAGTAAAGAAAATTATGGTGCCCCTCGCCCAAGCTACCTCATCGCTACTTGTTCATGCAACTTGGACTTAGTTCACTACCTGTAAATTAAAATGTCCATGATTCTTTGGCCTATGTTTGTATTACTTACATTGTACCATAAATCTTGCCATTCCTCTATTTCCATATCTCATAGATCATTTTCACAAATGATGTCTTTAGTAGTTATGTCTTTCAACCTTTCCCTTGCTAGCATTAAATATCCATTGAAGTTCACCCATCCACTCCCCTGGAGTGTGTGAGTTTTGAAGCCATTCAAGAATGTGACTCCAAACCGGTCCCAACCTAAGACACGCGAACATCAAGTGGTTTAAAGTTTTAGATTGAATACAGAAGATGCATATGTTGGTATCCGTCATCCCAAATCCATGTAACCTTCATTTTGTTGTCATTCTGTCATGGAAAGCAAGCCACATTATAAACATTTCTCTTGGTCTCTCCACATTGTAAAAAAACAATTTCATCCACGGTACTTTTTGGTAATTTTCTTTGAGAGCATAAGAAAACTTTATTGTTTTGAACTTCATACTATGTTGTACCTGTTGCCATTTCTGTATGCTTTGTACCACACTTCTCTGCTTTATAATTTCTTTGAGAATCCAAGAGCAAGCTGCAGTGATCGGTACATTCATGAGATTGTTTCTTTTTATGTAATAGCAATGGATCCACTTGATCCAAAGGTTGTCATCTTTTCCAATTAAATTCAACACTAATTTCATCATATGAGCTTGGTTTCATTTAGTCATTGAGATCAAGTTCATTCATCCTTGATTTTTCGGTGTACACATTTGCTTCCATGTCACAAGTGATTTTTTGCGATTTCTCCTTTTCCAGTCGAAAGGAAAGTTCTGCAGTTTGCTTCAATTTTCTAGATTATCATTTTTGGCAGGGGAATGCTTGCAGCCAATAGTTAGTTGTGGCAAAAAGCACACTCCCGAAAAGTTATAACCTTCTTGCATAGATAAGCAATCTAGCACTCCAATGCTTGATTCTCAACTATTTTCTCAACCAAAATCATGCATTATTGGCTGGATAATGCTTGTAAGGGGAAATCCTAAGTACCTGAAGGGGAGGGGCCTTCTGTAAAGGAGATGATCTCTTTTATTTCCTATTTGATATTTTCTTCCATTCCTCCAAAATAAGCTTTGCATTTAGTGGGATTCACTGTGAGAACAGTGTAGGTAGAGAATTCTTTGAATGTTTTCATCACAAGCTCAACTAATCTAATGTCCCCTATTGTAAACAATACTAAATCATAAGCAAAACTGAGGTTTATGATGTGAAGCTTTTCACACTTAGAGTGGTAGATGAAATATGAGACTTTCTCTAGTTTCTGCAACTTTCTATGAAGGTATTCTATGACTATGACAAAAAGCAAAGGGCATATGGGGTAACCCTGCCTTAGACCCCTATTTTCTTTCAACTCTTTTGTAGGCATTCCATGAACTCTTAACTTGTATGTCACTTTGGTCACAACAATCATAATCCATATAATGAACTGTATAGGAAAACTAGTCTCCTTCAAGAGTGTCTCTAGGGCATTCCAGTCAACTGTGTTATAGGTCTTCTATATATCCATTTGAAGCATCCATCTAGGCACTACACCCTTCATAGTGTAACCTCTTATTAATTCATATGCCAACAGAATATGATCATGGATTTTTTTGTCCTCGTACAAAAGCTTCTTAGCTATGGTTCATTATATTGCTCAGGACCTTGTCCATTCTTGTAGCAATCATCTTTGAGATTACCTTATAGAGGGTAGTATAAGAAGAGATAGGTATATATTCTCGAATGGTTTTAACATCAGGGCTTTTTGGGATGTGGGTGACCAAGGTACTATTATTGGGCCTATGCATTTTACCATTGGCAAAGAATTCCATAATTGCTGCTATGAATTCCTACATTTTATGGAGTGAGTGATGACAAGGGGACGAGGGTGTTGGAAATCCCCCAAAACCTATGGAGAATTTCAATCAATCTTGATGAACAAGATTGTTATCACCCACACAATAACAATAAAAGAAAAGAACAATGGAGAAAGAAAAAAAATAAAGGACGATGAAGGAGAAAACTAATATAATTCTACAGAATTTCTCTCTACCCACAAACTGTGGAAAACTTCTTATTCACTTTGCAACTGCAAAATACTGTGAATACAATGTTATGAATACTCTATTCACTTCATTACAAGAATAAGAGTTACTCCTTCTATTTATAGATTTAGGTTAACTAGGACCTCAAGCCAAAACCCAAAACTATAAAATCCCAAAATAGCTAACACTACTAAAATAGGTCTAAGTCGAAACTCTGTGTGAAGCAACATGCTTCGACACTTCGACACACTAACACAATTCAACACACTAGGTGGTTCGACACTTCCTTACTCTGTCGAGCAACCTACTTCGACACAAGGAATTACAATTCAACACACCACCTAATTCATTGTGTCTAAGCTATCTACATTCATGATAGCTCTTAGTCTTCTGAACCCTTCGACTTTCACTCCCTTCGTCATGATGTCTACAATCTGATTCTCAATTCTGCAGTGTTCCACATTCATCTTCCCATCTGCTACCTGCTCTCGAAGATAATGGAACCTCATTTCGATGTGCTTGCTTCGACCATATGCTATCGGATTCTTCGCCAGATTGATACCTTACATGATGTCGATCTTCATGGTAATTGCTCCATAACTCTTCGATGTTATCTCTTCGACCATATTCACCATCCATGTTGCTTGACATGCACAAAGAGAAACAAATATGTATTCTGCTTCGCACGACGATAATGCCATTACTGGCTCTTTTCTCGAACTCCAAGCAACTGGTGCACCATCTAGCATAAACACATAGCCAATTGCGGATTTTCGATCATCAACTTGAGTCTAATTTGAATTATTTTCGTTTATCAACTGCAGGAAACAAAATGCCATAGTCGAGAGTTCCTTTCAGATACCTTAGTATCCTCTTTGCCGCAGCTAGATGTGATACCTTTGGCTTCTACATGAACCTACTCACCATACCTACACTGTATGCTAAGTCAGACCTTGTGTGACAAAGGTATCAAAGTGATCCAATAAGTATTTTGTATTGGGTTGGGTCGACATCATCTTCATCTGAATCTTTGGACATTTGTAATTTGGGTTCAACTGGAGTCGAAGTTAGGTTGCAATCTTGCATCTCAAATCTCTTGAGTATTTCTCCTGCATACCTTCTTTGGTGCATCATCAAACCTCTACTACTCTTGTACAATTTGATGCCAAGGAAATATGAAATGTCACCCAGATCTGACATTTCGAATTCCTTGTTGAGATCACCTTTGAAGTCTTCGATCTCCTTCTTGCAACTACCTGTTATCAACAGGTCATCGACATAGAGGCATAGTATAAGCAATTCCCTCTTGCTTACTCTTACATATACTCCATGTTCAGATTTGCACTTCACAATTTCCTTCACCCTTAGAAAACCATCTATCTTCTTGTTCCAAGCTCTTGGAGCTTGTTTAAGTCCGTACAGGGCTTTATGCAACATGTACACCTTTCTTTCTTCGCCATGTTTCAAAAACCCAAATTGTTGTGCAACATAAACTTCTCCTTCTAAAGGGTCATTAAGGAATGAACATTTCACATCCATCTGACACATCTTCCAGTTGCTCATGTTTGCTAGACCAACAACCAACCTGATTGTTTCGATCCTAGCAACATGTGCAAAAACCTCATCGAAGTCAATTCCTTCTTTCTGAAGAAATCCTTTTGCCACAAGTCTCGCCTTGTGTCGAGTCACTTCTCCTCTGGGATTCAACTTCACTTTGTATACCCACTTCACATCGATTGCCTTCTTGTCTTGGGGCAATTCGACAAGTGACCAAGTGTTGTTGACTTCAATTGACTTCAGTTCTTCGTCCATTGCTTTCATCCACTTCGAATCTTTCAATGCCTCAGCTGCATTGACATGTTTGACATCTGCGTAGAAAGCATAATGTACCAGTTTACCTTCTTCATCGACCACATCATATGATGTAACCACACATTCTTCCAACCTTGCAGGCATGTGTCTTGTTCTTTGAGGTCTGCTTGGGCCTGCTTCACCTCTGACTTCTTCATGTCGAACTTCTCTTTCGACTTCACTAGCTGGTTCATCACAAAAGATTCTCACTAAATCTTTCTTGACATTCTCAGTCAAATCCCACCCCTTAAGCTCATATATGATCACGTCCTTGCTGATCACCACTTGCTTATTCATTGGGACGAACAATTTGTATCCTCCAGTCGAATGATATCTTATCAGGATCATCTGATTCGACTTGTCATCAGGTTTTCTTCTCAACTGATCTGACACATGTCTATGTGCTATAGATCCAAACACCTTCAGATGACTCAAGTTAGGCTTGACACCAGACCAACATTCTTCTGGCGTGATTCCTCTTAGCTTCTTCGTCGGACATCTGTTCAGGATATATATCGCAGTCGACACAACTTCTCCCCATAATTCTTTGGGTATATTCTTTCCTTTCAACATACTTCTAACCATATTCATAATGGTTCTATTCTTCCTTTCTGCGACTCCATTATGTTGTGGAGTGTAAGATGGCACCACCTCATGCATAATCCCTTCTTTCACACATAATGCATCGAAGTCTTCTGACACATATTCTCCACCATCACTAGTTCTTAAAATATTGATCTTTCGACCTCTCTGTCTTTCGACCATAGATTTAAACTTGGTAAATACCTCGATCACTTCACTTTTCTTCTAGATCAGATAAGACCACAGTTTTCGAATGAAATCATTTATGAATGTGACAAAGTATTTGTTACCTCCATTCGAATCCACCTGGAGAGGACCACATACATTAGAGTATATGACTTCAAGAATTGCCTTCGACCTACTTCCTGCATCCTTACTGAAGTTGTTCTTATGCTGCTTCGCCTGCACGCATTGTTCACACACTTCGTTTGGAATGTCGATTTATGGTAATCCTGAAACCATATTTCTTCTCTTCAAATCTCTGATGTCTTTGAAATTGATATGACCAAGTCTATAATGCCATATTCATTCATCTCTGTTGGCTGTTGTTGCAAGGCACTTATGCTCCATCACATTAAGCTCAATCTTGAAGGTTCTATTCTGAGACATTGGAGCCTTCAATATCAACCTTACATTTGAGTCGAGAACTCTCATCATCTTGTCTTTGATTGACACCTTGTAGTTCTTTTCGACTAACTGTCCTATGCTGAGCAAATTGCTCTTCATGCCTGGTATGTACAACACATTTGAAATTACTGACCTCTTTCCATCTTTCCTCATAATCAGAACATCATCAACACCTTCAGTTTCTAGAGTGTTGTCATTTGCAAATTTCACCATGTTCTTCATTAAGGGCTTTATGTTGACAAACCAATCTTTTCTTCCAGACATGTGTGATGAGCATCCTGAGTCCAAGTACCACTAGTTCTTGAATCTCTCTTCTTCTCTTGTTGTAACCATCACCAATATCTCTTCTTCTTCATGTTTCGCCAACTTTGCATAAGTTTCTTGATTCTTCTGCTTTTATGGACAATCACTAGAATAGTGACCATACCTTTGACAATTGTTATACTGAATATGACTTCTGTCTGGCTTTTGACCACCACCTCTTCCTCTACCTACAACCCCACCTTTTTGATTGCCTTGATTCCAGGATTTTTTCTGATTCGACTAGTTTCCTTCTTGCTGATTTTGACCAGTCGAATTGTTGTAGCCTCCTATGCCTTTGTTGCCATTCCAGCTTCCTTTACCTTTTCTTTCTTTTGCTGATTAAGCCTACAAAGTCATATCACTCTTCGACTTTCCCCCAACTCTTTCAGCCATTATTTATTCATGAGATTCAAGCGTCCCTTGAAGCTCTTCCTTTGTTAGTTTTGACAAATCTTTTGTCTCTTCTATGGCTAATACCGCATGGTCGAACTTTGGAGCCAACGACCTCAAGATCTTTCCAAAAATAAATCTTGATGTCAGCACTTCTCCACATACCTTGATTTGATTCACTAGTTTCATAACCTTGGTGAAGAAATCAGTTATGCTTTCATTGTCTTCCATCTGAAGTAATTCATATGACCTTTTGTGAGTTTGTAACCTCACCTCTTTCACCTTCTTCGCGCCTCTAAACGATTTCTCCAGAATTTCCCATACTTCTTTCGCTGACTCTGCGTCACTAACCTTTTCAAAGTTATCTACATCAACACATTGATGGATTATAAAGAGAGCTTTATAATCTTTCTTCTTCAATTATTTATGTGCAGCCTTTTCTTGATCCGTCGTGGCTTCTGCAAGCGTTGTTACTCTTTCCTTCACAAGATCCCAAAGATATTGATAACAAAACACAACCTTTATCTGCTTGCACCAATTCTCATAATTGTTGTTCTTGAGAATCGGAAGATTTGCTGGAAAATACTTGTTTGGATGATTCGTTTCCATGGTGATTTTCTTCCCACGAATCGTTTCAACCAGAGCTCTTGATACCAGATGTTGGAAATTCCCCAAAATTTATGGAGAATTTCAATCAATCTTGGTGAACAAGATTGTTATCACCCATACAATAACAATAAAAGAAAAGAATAGTGGAGAAAGAAAGAAAATAAAGAACGATGAAGGAGAAAAGTAATATAATTCTGCAGAGTTTCTCTCTGCCCACAAACTGTGGAAAACTTCTTATTCACTTTGCAACTGCAAAATACTATGAATACAATGTTATAAATACTCTATTCACTTCATTACAAGAATAAGGGTTACTCTCTCTATTTATAGATTTAGATTAACTTGGACCTCAAGCCAAAGCCAAAAACTATAAAAAAACCCAAAATAGCTAACACTATTAAAATAAGTCTAAGTCGAAATTCTGTGTGAAGCAACATGCTTCGACACTTCGGCACACTAACACAACTCAACACACTAGGTGGTTCGACACTTCCTTACTCTGTCGAGCAACCTGCTTTGACACAAGGAATTATAATTCAATAAAGGGTAGCTGAAAAAACAAGTGTCCTAGTCAACAAAAAATCGAGCGACGAGCTCAAACTTTATGGCAGAAGAGGTTAGGGGACTCTAGAAGACGTAAGAACACCAATTGAGGGAGACAAATCTAAAGAGAAAGATGAAAAGGGAGGAAAACTAGGGTTTGAAGAAACCCTTGGTCGAACAAACAATAAGGAATCAATTAATTTGAAGAGCAACAAAGAGTCGGAAAAATTATGGGTGGATATCATTAGAGCTAACCGCGTTGCAGCAAATGGTATGGCCGTTGAATTTGTTGCACCGAAAGTAATGGATGGAGAAATCGAACTCAAAATAGAGGACGAAAATGTTGAATTTGAGGTAAAGTTATGAAAACCATCCTTGATGATGTACTATGTGCTTGGTGGAAATTTGAGTATCTGCATTAAAAAAATTACATGATCAAATTTTGGAGCTTTGTTCAAAAATATATTATATTTAGTTTTTATTTATTAATAACTAATTTTTAAAAATATATAATAATTTATATTAAAAATATTTATTTGAACTAATAGATAATTGTATAATATTTTAAGTGTCTATATAAATTATAGGAAATGTAAATATACTTAAAGAATATTTTGAATAATTATATAAGCTATTTGAAAATTTGTAATTTATAAAATATATATATATATATATATATATATATATATATATATATATATATATATATATATATATATATATATATATATATATATATATATATATATATATATATATATATATATATATATATATATATATATCTTTTTTTTTTTTTTTAAAATCAAATATTCGTTGGGTATAATTGCAAAGATTAATTCGTCAAATCGGATAGAATCACATTGTATTTTAATAATTCTCTTTAATGAACTAAAAATTAACTTCATCATTGATAAACACTTGAATTATATATATATATATATATATATATATATATATATATATATATATATATATATATATATATATATGAAAACGTCTGCTTATAAATAAGTCTACATAGAATATTAGTTAATGTTCTCCAAGCTTGATTAATAGAGGGGAACACTACTAAAATACACCTAATTGTTTTAATGTCATAGGGTTAAATAAATGATCGATCTCTATGAATAAATACACCTAAAGTTTTAATGTCATATAATAGGGTGAAATAAATAAACCTAAAGTTTTCATTGAGGGGAACACTAATACTAAAATACACCTAAATTATTTTTATAAAAAGCGCAAGAGAATATTTAAAATCATACTATTATTTTGCATAAAAACCGGAAATTGTTTAGGAGATTGAAGAGTTATACATATTTTAGGACCAAATTATAAGAAAATAATATAAAAGATTCAATATACTTTTAGGGATTAGATTTTATTTAATAGACTACACAATTCAATTAAAATAATATATTTACATTTCAGCGAGGTTTATGGTTTATACTTATTTTTTGGGATTTTGGATTTAATTGAAATACACTGATAGTGTAAAATGATTTTATACCGTCAGTTAATCTTAGTCGTTGGATATTAAAATAAATTTGATTTTTATTTTAAAACTCTATAAAATAATGTAAGTGGATGCTGGTGATGAATCGATTGTGTAAAAAATTTTACATTGACATAAAATACGTACTTTTGTTCAAGTAAAATATATTACTTTTAAATGTAGGGAAATCAAATATTTGAAGGATATTATTTTCGATAATTATTATGATATTGAAAGTTTTTTTTTGGATTAAATTTGAACTATTTTATTTCAACTAATTTTTTAAAAATAAATCTAATAACATAAATATGGTAACTAAAAAAAAATTCTATCATAGTAATTACTAGTAGTAAGTTTCGGAGTGATAGATAATGAGATGGTGCAAAAACTACAATAATTATTACATAAAAAAATAAATAAAAAGTATCGCAATTAATGTCCATAAATGCCTTATTAAACCTAAACATGCATTAAGTATATTTATCTCATGTGATTGAGCTAAACTCGGAACTCTTTTTTTTTTTTGGTAGTATTAAATATTAATAATCATTACTTGAAAATTAACTAATAAATAATTATGGAAAGTATCATATATCAAATCATAAAATAATCTATTTCCATAAATGCTTCCAATACTATTAATTTGATACAAGAACCAAACTCGTTCACTTTTAAGAAACAAAATTTCTCAACTTATTTTCTGTCTTTGTTTTGTTTCGTTTCAATCTTGTTCATCATCATGGCTATGGAGAATCCTTTGGTTGGTGAACTTTTTCCTATCGGTATGCATGTTCTTGCTGTTGATGATAATCGAGTTTGCTTGAATATGTTGGAGAAAATGCTTCTCAAATGCAACTATAAAGGTTCTTTATCGTTGTTCTTCGTCTTATCGCGTTAAAGATTACTGTTTTATTGACGTTATGATTGTTGGTTGTTGCAGTTACTACAACTACAGAATCGGTGAAAGCATTGGAAATTTTGAGGGAAAATAAAGATAGGTTTGATTTGGTTATTTGCGACGTTAACATGCCGGAGATGGACGGATTTAAGCTTCTTAAGAAAGTTGGACTCGAGATGGATCTACCTTTTATCAGTAAGTTCATCGTTAACATGTATGACTTTTCGACTTTTTATGTTCATGTGAGTGATTATTTTATGTGTATGTGATTGATAGTGTTGTCGGGGAATGGTGATACGAAAAGCGTGATGAAAGGTGTGATGAACGGTGCTAGTGATTATATATTGAAACCGATTCGAATGGAAGAGGTGAAGACAATATGGCAACATGTAGTGAGAAAGAAGATTGATGGAAAAGATCGTGACAATAATGCGGAGAAAAAGGTTTCTGATACGAATAACGAGGATGAGAAAATTGATAATGTTATTAGGGTTTGTAGTCAAGATACCGTGTCTGATGAAAATGACGCGGACAAGAATCAAATTGTAGGAGAAAAGAGAAAAAATCGAAGTGATTCAGAGGAAGATAATGATACGGATGGATCTATCGAGAAAAAGCCTCGTTTCGTTTGGGATACTGAGTTGCATAAGAAATTTGTTGTCGCGGTGAATCAACTAGGCCTTGACAGTAAGTTTATGTCAAATTTTTTATCTTGATAAGTTTATGAATGTGGTTGATCTTAATATGTAGTTTCTTTAACCGTTATTGCAGAGGCTTATCCTAAGAAAATACTCGAGTTGATGAATGTTGAAGGGCTTACGCGGGAAAATGTAGCTAGTCATTTGCAGGTATAGATTCGAATTTTTGAAATTTTTTCTCTGTCGAAAAAATTCAGACTAGTTTAGGGTTAAAATATTTTGTCACCGATTTTTTCTATCGATTTTTGCAGAAATTCAGATTGAATCTTAAAAGATCGGATAAATACCTGATAAATGATGCTACATTAGATTCTACTAGTCCTTATGGAAGAAGGTTCGAAAGCAGCGCATTCGCATTACCATCGTATGCATCTAGTCATTTAGTTTGTCGGCTAAACTCGCCATCTGGATTGAACGGTAGAAGGATGAGTTATTCGTCGGGGCCGTCGTTTCAGTCACAGAACAACATTAACTGTTTCCAGATGCCAGTGGCTTCTGCAAATGAAAGGCCGTGTTATTTACCGAACTTTCGAACATCAATTGGGGCGAATCGGTATCCGCAAAATAATTATCTAACTGGTTATACAAGTTCTTCTAGCTTTCAAGGCTGTAAAGTTGCAGTGAATAATGCAAATAGCAGTTTCGTTTCTTGCATCCCAAGAAATCATCCATTAACATATAATGCAATTAGCAGTTCCGTTTCTTGCATCCCAAGCAATCATCCATTGACAAATGCAAATAGAAGTTCCCTTTCTTGCATCGCAAGCAATCAACCTTTGACACATAATTTAGAAGCATTTAGAAACCACTCTTCGGTTGGAATTGCAGATGTGAAAACACAATCTCTGAACGATACTTTTGATTCGGTCGGAGGTGCAGATATAAAAACGGAATCACAATCTATGAACAATCCTTTGGATCCAATTGCATGTCATAGTCAACTAATCACTCAGATGCCGGAAACTGAGAAATTCTATACAGATCCAGAAACTTTGGATTCAAATGACGATTGCTTCTATAATCAGATGTTGTCTCTAAAAGAAGGATTCTTCGATAATAGTCGCGTATCCTTGGACGACATATATTTCATCTAAATTTGTTATTTTGCAGTTGATTTATAGGCTACTATAACCTGCACCATTAGTAGTAGTTTTATTTTAAGTTCAAATTTTGTTAATTTTTTTATAAGCTACAAATCGTAGCTTATGGATGGAAGATATTTTTTTTTTTACATGTTTCTTAGTAGAAATAGCAAATTTCAAAACTTTTTAATTATCTCTTTATGTATGTTTGTTTATTGAGTACAATAAAAGTCTCATTCAATTCTTTCAAACTAATTTATAGGAAGGATTCATCTTTTATAACTCAACATATCAAAAGGGCTTGCTCAAGTATTTTTTTAAGTTCTAAATCCAAATTTTAGATGAGCCTTTCTTGAAAATAATAACATTTTTTATAAAAAATAGAACAGTTAAAAAAATTAATTTAGTCTATGAATTAGTTTAAAATAATAATTAACATTTAAGCACTACTTATATTTATAATATATTTTAAATATTCAAGTGAAGATAGAGTAATATTTTAAAGATTTATGGTCAGAGTTTCATTTTTTTAAATCAAATGTTGATGTTAAAATAACACAATAATTTTGTGAAGTATTAAATTTAAATGCATTTTTTGTCCCTTTAATTTAAAAGTTTTAAATAATTGATCTTTCTATTATAAAATAATTTATTTTGATTCTTTAATTTTGATGACCTTTAAATTTTTGTGGCCCCTCTAATTTTACTTATGTGTAATCTTAGTTGACATCTTGACTTTAAATCCAGATCATCAATTCGTAATTTTTTTAAATTCAAATGAATATTTTAATTAAGAAAATATTAAAAATATTTTTTAATTAAACATCAATTCTTAGTCATTTGAATCAAACATATGAGATTTTAAAATTAGATATGAAAAAAGAATTTAGAAAACTAGAATGGATGACAAAGAACTCATATTGATTTTTATATCTCTTTCTACAACGAATTAGAATTGATGTAAAATGTAAATGAGTGAGCAAGAAGATTGAACATTTGTTGAAGAAGAATGACATGTTTCTGAAAAAGCAAAAGAAAAGTTCATTGAAAAAGGAATCTTTTAAGCACAAAATTAAAAGCAAAAGATTATTATAATATTAATAAAAAATATAACTTGATTTGGATGGTAATCAAAATTAAAATTCATAAGATAAAAATTAATTATAAAAAAATGGATCTTTTAAATATTTTTTTAATTAAAAGATTTTTTAATTTTAAAAAAGTCAGACTCAACAGATAAGTAAAATTGGAGGAAGATCATAAAAATTCCAACGAAAGAAAAATTAAGGATCAAAATGACTAATTTTGTAATAAGGAGATCAATAATTTAAAACACTCAAATTAAGAGATTCAAAAGTGCATTTAAGTCTAAATTTAATTTGAGTAGTCAATAATATTACCTAAAATACACTTATAGAACTATTCCAACTAGTAAACAAAACTTATAGAATCCACTGATCTCCATCTATTATAGGTAAGTTTTTAGTCAATTAGCCACAACTGAGTTTTTATTTTAACAAAGGAAACAAAATTTATTAATTCATTGGCCAAACTCATCGGCAATACAAATATTGTTTTTAAGATTTCTTAATGCATCCAAAATCTGAAGATGTATCTTCAGACGTATCTGAAGTTAATAGAAGTCTGACTTAATGTGAAAAAACTACGAAGATGCATTTTCAGACGCTCCTTGTACATAACGCGTTAGAATCCTTCTTCTTTCTCACTTGTTAAAAAAGACAAAAAAATTCTCTAAAACTCTCTCAAAATCACATTGTCTCAAAATCAATCAAACAACATCAAAACTTATTCAATCAACACCAACTACATCAAAGAGCTCATTCAACTACATCAACTTCAAAGACTTCTCATTTCTTGTAAGTTTTTTATTATTGTGTTTTTTTTTTTTGAGTTTTTGTAGAAATTGATGATTAGGTATCGAAATGTATAGTTTATGCATGTTTGATAGTTGATACATTATGATAAATGTGTTTCATACTTAAAAGTAATGATCAATGCATTATTTTTGGGGTCTTAGTGGTATGCATTAACGCCATTGACGAAAATGAAATTTGCAGAAAAATTCAAAGATGCATCTCTGTATTTTTTCAACGTTTGGATTCCCATAAACTGGAGATGTTCTCCGTATTTTATCAGTCTGCATTTTTTTTTTCTTTTCTTGCTTGTAGTAATTGTATGGCACTTATCTGGTTTACTTACATGCATTATGGCCGATAGAGACGATAGACTGAGGCACGGCAGAACTGCACAACATGCATCTTTCTGGAGAAAAAAGAGTCAGGTTTCACAGGCTCTTGTTCCCTCTAGCCCGATTGATACGAAGGCGTCGATTTCTGAGGCTCATATATCTCCACCTTCTTCTTCCCGTATGCGAGCATACCTATTATATTTGGTTAGCACTATCATTTTTGTGGATAAGAATGGTTTTCTACCTACGATACTTAGAGGACTTTGAGCGGATCCACGAGTATAACTAGAGGACCACTTGTTTGGTCTACTTGTACTCTAAGTTATCTGAGGGTTGTAGATGGAAGACGAAGCAGGTGACACGCAATATCACACTTTTGATGGTAATGTTTATTGGTCTTTTACTGTTTATGTGTCATTTTCATTACATTTTTGCAACGCCTTTACTAATGATTTGTGTGTTCCAACACTTTTCAAATCATGATCCTCAACATTTCTCACGTATCTCCAACCGGTCATGTGTATTGACCTATATTGAGGATATTTCATGTGCTTTTGCATTTTCCCATCTCATAGGAAACCAGGCAACATAGTCGTTTTGAGTGTATATTTCGACTTTATTGTGTATGTCATAATGACTTATTTTGGCTCCAAATTTTCATATGTCATTTTTGTATATCGATTGTATGGTTTAATGCTTATCACATAACAGGGACCTTAACATTTATAAATTGTCATTTTCATCTGAGTAACCATAAAACTAACTTAACTTGCACTGTTTTGACTAGTTACGAAGATGCATCTCTGTAAACCCTAAACGGAGATGCATCTCCTTAAATCCTAAACGGAGATGCATCTTCGTAAACTCTAAACTGAGATGCATCTCTAGATCAATAAATGTTTAAAATTGACCTTTCATATAGGGATACACGGGGTGTATTTTGAAATATTTCAGAGAAACATCTCTGAATTCGTGTTTACAAAATATACTGGTATGGCTCAGTGGGATGCTTAGGGTGTATTCTGAAATATTTCGAAGATGTATATCCTAATCATTTGTAACGTTTTGACTTAAGTTAAGGGTGCGTCCGGAGATGCATCTCCAAAATCTAAGGGGCATTTTGAGTTTTCCATAGGTTTTTTCCCCATCCTATAGGGTGGGATAAGAAATCCCCTAATGCTTTTATTCTTTCTATGCTTGTTGAAATAAGAAATCAACCTATCATCTTCTTGCAACCCACCGCTAAAATCTCCTGAAGTAGTGGAAGGGACTGTTACAACTCTTCCTAGCCAAATTCCTTGCCATTAAAGTCAAAGTGTTACCTCATCTTTCATTGAATCTGCATGCAATCATTACCAACATAAATATATCATAAGAAAGGAAATTGAAGGCAATGAGCCAAAAGCTTTCAAGACTTACCAAAGCTTAAAAGATGTTTACTTTTGCTTAATAAGGATATCTAAAAAAATACGTTTGAAGTATGAGGCATTAAAAGCGTGAATCCCTAAGATATTGAAACACTTACTTTTGCTCTTCCAAAATAGATGAAAGGGTGATTGAAAAGCGAGGCAAATACAACAAACTTTTGTCTTACTACGCATAAACACGGGCTTGGGGAAAATTGTTCTAGACCGACCATATTTATCCCCGACCGACCACTCTAAAGGAGTTACAATCCTTCTAAAACTTTCTCAGCACCCGAGAATAGGGATGTGAATAGATTAGACCGGCCTACATGGGCCTATAGCCTAGCCTATTTAAGGTCAGACCATGTCAGACCTATTTAATAAAAAAGTCAGACTTAGATTTTTTTTAAGTCTATTTAATTAAATAGGTGAGGCTTAGGCTATTAAAAAAGCCTATGAAACCTTATTGGCCGACCTATATTTTTATATATATTAGAAAAAATGTTAAATATGATGGCCTACATATGCATATATATTAGAAAAAATGTTAAATAGGTTGACCTATACATGCATATATAGATCGACGTAGAAGACTTCTTAAGTAATATGGACTAATTGAAAACCTTAATAAGAAACAGGTTTTTAAATAGGTTTTCAGGTCAGAGTAGACTTTTATAAAGGTCGTGTCATACTAAAAAAAGAGTCTATAATAGACCATAAACCAGACTCAGACCTTGTAAGTTTCTCGTATGTCATGCTCAGGCCTTCTAAAGCCTAATCTAACCTATTTCCACCCGAGAACTATCCTACGGATAAATACAAAGGAACCAAATTGCATATACATCCAACGGTTCTCCCCAATTTCCCCCTAACAAATAGCAGGTTGTTATTTCCTCATAATTATGTATAGAAAGCGCGTCATTCAGATATTCAATTTCAAACTCAATTTCAATTCATTATTTTTTCTCGCATACTGACTTCAGTATTTGAGTGCTAACCTTGCAAGTCATTCTCCTCTCTCATGTATCAAAAGGTTTGATATGTAGTTATCACAGTCTTTACACCATTTTTGGTTCCAGTACGAAATAAATCCAACAAATATATTTGATAATTTATGAATCAACAATGATTTCATGAATAGACACATACTTATTTTCAACAAAGTATTTCACCAAATGTTAATTCTTTTAATCTTAAATTCTAATAGACTCTTTGAATCTATGTCGTGCGTGATGAATATTTTTGATAGTAATTGCATAACGACCATTTCTTCTCTTTAGTGTAATATGAATGTTTCTTTAAAATATATTACATATCATCTCAAAAGAAACCTTATCTGGTTTTAGACATTTTATTTATGCCCTTGGGAAAAAATTGTCATCTTATTATTATATTCTCTATGCACAAATCTAAGATTCCATTCCACTACTAAAAAAAATAATCCTACAATCGAAAGAGACACTATCATTTCAACATGCATTTGACGTTCTTCTTGTACTCAAATACAAGCGTCAACTAATGCAAGTCATAATATTTATCATTAACATATTTTTAATTTTTAAAATACTATAACAACATAAAATTTTCTAAGATCTTTCAAACCCTTGAAACCCCTCCTCTAATACAATTTTTTAATTCCCTCGAATTAGAAAGATTTTAATTTTTAAATAAAAATAAACCCTTCAAAATCCTATCACCTAAATTCTTCTATTTTTCACTCGATCCTTCTTTTTCCCCAAAGGTCTCCGATATCTTTTCATCTAAACTCCCAAACAAAGCCTAAGTGTTTGTCTACATAACACATATTTGATTAGCATTTAGATTTAGGGGTGTTCCAATCCGAACCAACCTAATAGAAAACAGCAAACCAAACAAAACCAAATCAAAACCGTAAAAAACCGCATTTGATTCGAATGTGTTTGTGTCATTTTTAAATAAACTATGTTGTATCTTACAAGCCGAACTAAACCAAATCAAACTGCATTACATTACAACTCACACTTTACTTATCCCACATTCAATTCAAAACTCAAACCTATTATGCCTTAGCCTTGAGATTACGAACGATATTCTCTTACTCACACTTAAGGTTTCAGTTTCAGTCTTCTCAAATATCTCCTAGAAGTATAACACATTTTTCTCATTTTCGTTGCCATTTACATCTCGCATCTTCTACTCTAATCTCTTATCTCGTATGTTCTTTCTTTTTCATCTTTTTATTTTTATGCTACTGTTCTCTCTTCCAATTACGTTTTTATCGCACATTTTTTCTCTAACCTCACATCTCTTATTTTATTTCTTTTTCATCTTCTCTAATCTTTTCTCTCCTCTGTTTTTTTTATTTCATTATAATATTTTTGATATTGTTTTATGCTACTATTTTATTTTATTTTTTGTATTTAAATAATTAATCTTCCTATTATAAAGTAATCTATTTTGATTCCTTAATTGACCTTTGAATTTTTCTGATCCTCTAATTTTACTTATGTGTAATCTTAGTTGACATATTGACTTTAAATCTAGATCATCAATTCATAATTTTTTAAAATTCAAATGAACATTTTAATTAAGAAAATATTAAAAACATTTTTTAATTAAACATCAATTCTTAGTCATTTGAATCAAACTTATGAGATTTTAAAATTAGGTATGAAAAAAGAATTCAGAAAACTTCACATAAGAATGGATGAAAAAGAACTCATATTGATTTTTATAACTCTTTTTAGAACAAATTAGAATTGATGTAAGATGTAAATGAGCGAGGAAGAAGATTGAGCATTTGTTGAAGAAGAATGCCATGTTTCTGAAAAAGCAAAAGAAATGTTCATGGAAAAAGGAAAAGAAAACTTTTTAGATCTACCAAAATTAAAAATAAAAGATTATAGTTGTAATAAATGAAAATGAAAATTTTGGTTCTTTTAAGCACGAAATTAAAAGCAAAACATTATTATAATATTAATAAAAAATATAACTTGGTTTGGATGGTAATCAAAATTAAAATTCATAAGAATTAAAAATCATAAGATAATAATAATTATAAAATTGTAGTAATTGTGTGACACTTGTATGATTTACTTACATGCATTATGGCTGATAGAGACGATAGACTGAGGCACGACGGGATTGCACAACATGCATCTTTTTGTAGGAAAAAGAGTCAAGTTTCACAGGCTTCTGTTCCCTCTAGCTCAATTGATGCAGAGACGTCGATTTCTGAGGCTCATATATCTCCACCTTCTTCTTCCCGTATGAGAGCATACCTGTTATATTTGGTTAGCACTGTCATTTTTATGGACAAGAATGTCATTTATATGAATGTCTTCTACCTACGATACTTCGAGGACTTTGAGCGGATCCATGAGTACAACTAGGGGGCCACTTGTTTGATCTACTTGTACTCTAAGTTATCTGAGGATTGTAGATGAAAGACGGAGCAGGTGACACACAACATCACACTTTTGATGGTAATATTTATTTGTCTTTTAGTGTTTATGTGTCATTTTCATTACATTTTTGCAACGCCCTTACTAATGATTTGTCTGTTCCAACACTTTTCAGACCATGATTCTCAACATTTCCCACGTATCTCCAACTGGTCATGTGCATTGACCTATATTGGGGATATTTCGTGTGCTTTTGCATTTTCCCATCTCATAGGAAACCAGGCAACAGAGTCGTTTCGAGTGTATATTTCGATTTTATTGTGTATGTCATGATGACTTATTTTGACTCCAAATTTATATATGTCATTTTTTGCATATCGGTAGTATGGTTTAATGCTTATCACATAACAGGGGTCTTAACATTTATAAATTGTCATTTTTATCTGAGTAACCATAAAACTGACTTAAATTGCACTGATTTGACTAGTTACGGAGATGCATCTCCATAAACTCTAAACTGAGATGCATCTCCAGATCAATAAATGTTTAAATCATATAGGGATGCACAAGGTGTATTTTGAAATATTTCAGAAAAGCATCTTCGAATCCGTCTTTACAAAATATGTTGGTATGTCTCAATGAGATGCTTATGGTGTATTTTGAAATATTTCGAAGATGTATCTCCTAATCATTTATAACATTTTGACTTAAGCCAAGGGTGCGTCCGGAGATGCATCTCCAAAATCTAAGGGGTATTTTGAGTTTTCCATAGGTTTTTTTCCCATCCTATAGGTGGGATAAGAAATCCCCTAATACTTTTATTCTTTCTATGCTTGTTGAAATAAGAAATCAACCCATCATCTTCTTACAACCCACCGCTAAAATCTCCCCATTTTTGTCGTTGAAGTAGTGGAAGGGACTGTGACAACTCTTCCTAGCCAAATTCCTTGCCATTAAAGTCAAAGTGCTACCTCATCTTTCATTGAATCTGCATGCAATCATTAGCAACATAAATATATCATAAGAAAGAAAATTAAAGGCAATAAGCCAAAAGCTTTCAAGACTTGCCAAAGCTTAAAAGGCGTTTACTTTTGCTTAATGAGGAAATCTCTAAAAAGACATTTGAAGTATAGGACATTAAAAGCGTGTATCCCTAAGAAATTGAAACACTTACTTTTACTCTTCCAAGATAGATGAAAGAGTGATTGAAAAGCGAGGCTAATACAACAAACCCTTGTCTTACTACGCATAAGCAAGGGCTTGGGAGAAATCGTTCTAGATTGACCATATTTATCCCCGACCGACCACTCTAAAAGAGTTGCAATCCTTCTAAAACTTTCTTAGGATCCGAGAGTAGGGATGAGAATATGTCAGATCGACCTACATGGGCTTATAGCCTAGCCTATTTAAGGTCAGGTCATCTCAAACCTATTTAATAAAAAAAATTAAACTTAGGTTTTTTTAAGTCTATTTAATTAAATAGGTCAGACTTAGGCTATTAAAAAAAAGCCTATGAAACCTTATTTACCAACCTATATTTTCATATATATTAAAAATAGTTTAAATAGGCATATATATATATATATATATATATATATATATATATATATATATATATATATATATATATATATATATATATATATATATATTATATATATATATATATATATATATATATATATATATATATATAGACCGACCTAGAAGACTTCTTAAATAATATGGATTAATTGAAAACCTTAATAAGAAACGGGTTTTTAAATAGGCTTTAAAGTCAGACTAGACTTTTAGAAATGTCATGTCATACTAAAAAAAAAAGTCTATAATAGATCATATGTCAGACTCAGACCTTATAAGTTTCTCGTATGTTAAGCTCAGGCCTTCTAAAGTCTAATCTAGCCTATTTCCACCCGAGAGTCCTACGGATAAATACAAAGGAACCAAACTTCATATACATCCAACGGTTCTCCGCAATTCCCCCCTAACAAATCGCAGGTTGTTATTTCCTCATAACTATGTATAAAAAGCGCGTCATTTTAGATATTCAATTTCAAACTCAATTTCAATTCACTATTTTTTCTCGCATACTCACTTAAGTGTTTGAGTACTAACCTTACAAGTCATCCCCTCTCTACGGTATCAAAAGCTCTGATATGTAGTTATCACCGTCCTTACACCATTTATGGTTCCAGTAAAATATATTTGATAATTTATGAATCTAACAATAATTTCATGAATAGACACATACTTATTTTCAACAAAATATTTCACCAAATGTTAATTCTTTTAATCTTAAACTCTAATAGACTCTTTGAATCTATGTCGTGCGTGATAGTAGTTGCATAACGACTTAGTATAATATGATATGAATGTTTCTTTAAATTATATAACATATCATCTCACAAGAAACGTTATCTGGTTTTAGACATTTTTCATATTTATGCCCTTGGGGAAAAAAGTCATCTTATTATTATATTCTCTATGCACAAAGTTAAGATTCCATTCCACTACTAAGAAAATAATCCTACAATCGCAACAGACACTATCATTTCAACATGCATTTGACGTTCTTCTTGTACTCAAATACAAGGCGTCATCTAATGCAAGTCATAGAATTTCTTATTATTATTAGGATAACCAATAAATAGACGTTAAGGTTTTGTTTAGGTGTTAGAAGGGGAGGAAAAACAATTATTTTAATATAGAATTTTTTTAATATTTAAAAAAAAGATTTTTTATAGAATGATAAAATAATATTTATCATTAACATATTTTTAATTTTTAAAATACTATAACAATATAAATTATATTTGAACAATTTTTCTAAGACCTTCCAAACCCTTCAAACCCCTCCTCCCATACAATTTTTTAATTCCCTCGAGTTAGAAAGATTTTAATTTTTGAATAAAAATAAACTCTTCAAAATCCTATCACCTAAATTCTTCTATTTTTCACTCGATCCTTCTTTTTTCCCCAAAGGTCTCCCATATCTTTTCATCCAAACTCCCAAACAAAGCCTAAGTGTTTGTCTACAGAACACATATTTGATTAGCATTTAGCTTTAGGGGTGTTCCAATCCGAACCAACCTAATAGAAAACAGCAAACCAAACAAAACCAAATCGAAACAGTAAAAAACCGCATTTAATTCGAATGTGTTTGTGTCATTTTTAAATAAACTATGCAGTATCTTACAAGCCGAACTAAACCAAATCATACTGTATTACATTACAACTCACACTTTACTTATCCCACATTCAACTCAAAACTCGAACCTATTATGCCTTAGTCTTGAGATTACGAATGATATTCTCTTACTCACACTTAGGGTTTCAGTTTCTCTCTTCCAATTACGTTTTTATCGCACATTTTTTCTCTAACCTCACCTCTCTTATTTTATTTCTTTTTCATCTTCTCTAATCTTTTCTCTCCTCGGTTTTTTCTATTTCATTATAATATTTTTTATATTGTTTTATGCTACTTTTTTTTTCTTTTCTTTTGTCTAATTTTATTTTTGTATATTGAATGAGAAGTTGTTATCCAAATATGATGAATTTTGTTGTTATTTAGTAATGTATGAATGCCTGACACAAAATTATGTTATTTTTTGTATATATATATATGCCTCAATAAAAATATTGTTAAAAATCAAACCGAACCAACTCAAACCGCATTGATTTTGATTAGTTCAATTTTATTTCTAAAAGCCAATTGAACCATACGTTTTTTTCTCTTGCGGTTCTGATTATTTTTAACATAAAAATCGGTCAAACTGCAGTGCAAACACCCCTATTTAAATTCACATTGGATTGGATATATTTTCCTTGATTAGAACAAATGGAATCCATCGCATGAACTCTCTTTTGTTCTAAGTGGTTAGTGATACAAACAAAGACATGAGCATTTACTTATTTCACTTGGGTGAGTTTTCAATTCACTAATATTCAATGTCACACCTAGACTATATTGTTTTCATATAGTTGACATGACATCAGATATAGTTCTATTGGCTGAGGAACGGATTTGGATTCTTGGATGGCAACAAAACACAAAACATGGTTACCTAGTTAGTGAATTTACACTCAACAGACTACTTGCTCCTTTGACAATAAGAAATCTATAACTGTGAGGTTTCATATGCAATACTTGTTGCATCTCTTACAACTTCACATTGTTTTGTAACTGTGAGGTTTCATAAGCTACAATTGTTGCATCTCTTACAACTTCACATTGTTTTTGGTTTGATGCACTATCGCATCCAATGCACCTTCAACGTGTCTAAAAGCCAAATCAAACAAGCTCTTACCTTCCAATGGCTTGCAATTACGTACTCCGCAATCAATATAAAGTGTATTGCTACAAGTAGAAAATGAGTAATGATGTTCTAGTTCTAGATGGAAATGGATTCTCTCATGATATAACCTACAAATGAATCGTTCTCACTTTACAAGCCGACTTTGTAAGATCTGAGTTAGGTTTAATCCAAATTCTATGCGTCCGAGAGACCTAATTTTTCTTACATTATAAAGCACATGCACATTTCAAGAAAGTCCCCAACATATCAACATTTCAATAACCAAAGAAAAGAAACATTTGTGAAATTACATGATTCAATGAAAACAAATTATCCATAGATCATATCTACCCTAACAAAAGGAACCAAAGAATGCACCATTCTACATTTTCTGATAGAACCTCAAAGCATCAATCAATGTACATTTGTAAACATAATATCAGAATGAACATAAACAAACATTCATACTCAAATGTACTTAGAAACAAAAGAAACATTGTAACATAAAACTATAAAACAAAGATACAAACAAAATCAAAAAACTTATCTATTAAACAGCACTCCCTTGTTCCTGTTCTTCAAGATTCTTAATATGCGCCTTAAGAACCATAAGAAGTTCCCTTGCCGGAGCCTGAATCGTCGTAACCAAACTCGAAGCAGGACTTTTCAAAGAACCCAACAAGTTCGCATAAATCTCCGCCCGAGTCGGCAACGTTTCGAGTTTCTTAAACTCATCAGGACCATAAAACTTTCCTTCAAAAACAGCACCAGTGAAATCATTCTCCTCGAGCTTCATCTCTTTCTGAAAATCTCTATAGGGTTTAATAGCAGAAGGAATCTCTTCCGTATGAACAAACAGCCACACGTTCATCCCTTTCATACAAGGCTTCAGCGTCTCGAATTGCGTTCCTTCAAGTGCTTTATAGACCAAAGTGTTCTTCGCGACGATGAGTTTCGTTGTTTCCGGGAGAGATTTTCGGAGGTCTTGAAATTGCTTCACGGTGAAGCCTTTGTAGTTGATTCCGGCGAGGAGGTAGCAGTTTTCGAGCTGGTCTCTGACGGATTCGACGGTTTCTTCTTTCTTTGTGCGAGAGATTGCGGCGGTGATGGAAGGGAGGAAACGGTGGGTTTTGAAAACGGGTTTTGGTTTGAATGATGAGGGGGAGATGAATGGGTTAACGGGTCGGGTTAGGAATTGACGGGTTTGGGTTTTGGTGGATGGAAGAGAAAAGGTGAAGACAGTTGCGGTGGCTTCCATGGTGGTGGGAATTGAGAAATGGTGGAAACTGAAAATGGGTTGGTTGGGTTTATCTTATCGCTTTGTTTCTTTGGTTATTCACCAATCACATTTGGACAATAGGGTATTTACAATGCTTTTTCTTTTTCTTTTTCTTTTTTCATTACTTTTTACAAAAATAAAATTATAATTTTCCATGGCTTAATTCACTTCAATTTTCAATAACTAGAAAGAAATTATAGTTAGATTCATAATTTTTTAGAATAATTTATAACAATGTTCATTAGCTAAAAAAAGTAGTTAAAAGGAGTGAACTTTTCAAATGATAGGCAATTGAGTCAATAAATTCTAACAGCCTTAAATTAAAAAATAATAGTTATATTTCTACAATGTATATCGTCATAAAAGTTTTGTTTAATAATGGTTTATTTTGATTTTATAATTTTTTATTTAAATTTTTTATTTTGTTTTAAAGGATTTAATTGAAATACACCGACAATGAAAAATGATTTTACACCGTCAGTTAACCATAGACGTTGGATATTGAAACAAGTTTGACTTTTATTTTAAAAATCTATAAAGTAATACAAACGGAGTGATGGTAATAAATCGATAATATAAAACCTTTTAGACCGACAATGTATAATAATTAATCTCTTTTTTAAAAGGGTTAAATTTATTATTTTCATCTATTTTTCTTAAACGAAGTTATATCTTGTTTAGTTGACATCCTAGTCGACATCAGGATCACGACCTTCATTTTTTAACCCGATTCTTTAACCCTTTATAATAGTTTATATATATTGAATCTAATTAGATCATGAAATTGATTCTTATATCTCTTCCTAATCATTTCATCTTCTCTTCAAATCCATTATCTTCATATTATATTAAATTGAAACCATTTTCATATAAATGTCATCAGAATTAAAGAATAAGAATGAGTTATACAAATTCTTCTACTATTCGGAAATTGTTTGATAAATACAAAGATAACATTAATAGTTTGACTCAGAGGTATATTCAAGCTCCAAGAAACGATGGAGGCATATTTGTTGGTGTGGAGATTTCTCTATGCCTCAAAGGACAATAACAATTATCAATTTTGGGAAGCGATTATGGAAATGTCCATACTCTAGGATAGGTTATCCATAATCATTCACCAATTTCAACCTGGATATATATATATATATATATATATATATATATATATATATATATATATATATATATATATATATATATATATATATATATATATATATAAAAAATATTCACAAACACAGACAAAACTATGATAAATGCCAAAGTGTGAGGAATTTCTAAAAGAAATGAGATGTTAATGTAGAACATACTAGAAGTACAAGTTTTTTAATGTTGGAGAATTGACTTCGTTAGACCATTTCCACCCTCATATAACAACAATTACATTCTTGTTGCAGTTGATTATGTGTCTAAATAGGTGGAGGCAATTGCATCACCCAACGCAAAAGGAAAAACAGTGGTGAAATTCCTAAATAACAATATTTTCTCTCGTTTTGGAACACTCAAAATACTCATTAGTGATGAAGGATCTCATTTTTGTAATAGTAACCTAGCAAAAACACTTGAAAGTTATGGGGGTAAGACATAAATTAGCATCATAATACCACCCCCAAAATGATGGTCAAGTAAAAGTTTCAAACAAGGAGATAACTTTTTATAGAGAAAACAATATCCTCATCAAAAAGAGATTGGTCATCAAAATTGGATGAAACTTTGTGGGCATATCGAACAACATTCAGATCTCATATAAGTTTGACACCACTTCAAATGGAATATGGAAAATCTTGTCACCTTTCAGTGGAGTTAGAACACAAAGCTTATTGAGCACTCAAATTCCTAAATTTTGACCAATCATTAGCCGCATAAAAGAGAAAATTCCAGCTACAAGAGTTGGATGAATTAAGAAGGCAATCCTATGAATCATCCAAATTATATAAAGAAACATTCAAGAAATCTCATGATCAACGTTTGATAAGGAAAGAGTTTAAACTAGAAGAATTTGTCCTTGTATATAACTCCAAGCTTAAATTGTTACCTGGGAAATTAAAGTAAAAATGGTCAGGATCGTTTAAGGTGAAAGTAGTGAAGCCTCGTGGAGCAGTAGAATTAGAAGATCCAACTTGTTAAGTAAAATGTATTATGAATGGTCACAGACTAAAACCATACATGGGTGAGAATGACAACAACATCATTGTCATACCACTGGATTATCTCTAAAAAGCACGCGTCGAGCTAATGACGTAAAACAATCTCTTATTGGGAGACAACCCAATCTTATTTAGATAACCTTTTATCCTTACTTGTAGTTTTTTTTTCTTGTATTACACTAACTGAATACCATGCACACTCAAAACATTTCACTTTAATTCCGGATACATAAAATTTGGTGGATCTCGAAAGCAAAGTGACACAACAAAAATGAGGTTCTAATGTTGTAATAGAGGGCGCGCTAAGTGAGCCCCTTAGTGCGCTTAGCACACTTCGACGCACAGGTAGATTGAGCGAGGAGCATGGAGCTAAGCGAGGTCATCTTTGCACCACTCATTATTTTGTTTCCTTAGGACAAGCAAATGTTCTATCCATGGGGATGGAATGCAAAGATGATCAAAGCTAAACATGTTTATTTTAATTGTTTTCATGATTAAGTATCAATTTTTGAAAAATATTGAAATATTTTAAAAAAAGTACTGTCTGAGAAAGTTCTTCTCCACATGGTTCAAATGATGATATGAACAGTAAAAAATGTATGGAACCACCCATGATATGTTGACAGTAAAAGGTCAAAGAACAAATGGCATGACATTTTTTAAATTTTTTTAAATGCCTAATTCACGATTTGTAAACAAGATTTTTATAAGATGATGTTTTGATGAATACAAATCTATGCAAATAAATAAAAGATCTTAAGGAAGGTTTGATCATGCTTATATAATAGATTTAAAAGAATTGGATCATATGCTAAATAGAAAAGCAATTCAATTAGATGTAAGCTTTAGGTGCTCACAACTATTCACCTAAATCATTCTTAAAGATCCCTAGCATTCATACATGATTTCCATTCATATCACATGGTTTTAAATGAAAATTTCAAGTTTCTTACAGGGAAAACAATTGACATCGGGGTACAATTGATTGTTGTGAAGTCCCTGTTTATAAACATTTCAAAATCATTCTAGCAATCGATTGATGCTAGGTGCAATCGATTGAGGGGACTCTATTTTTATCCCTATAATTGATTGATGCAATATAACAAAGGATAAAATTACCGGGATGGCTAGAAAGGCTCAAGGGCTATATTCAAATAACATGCCTCAGTGTGTGTATATATGTAGTGACAATCCCAGAGAACCTATGTAAATTCTTAGTGATAAAGACATACCTGAATATCGTTCATGATGATCAATATGTTTGGCTCTTTATGCACTCACCATGTTAGGTAAAGCTTGACAGCATCCACAATACCTCTAGTATGGTGCAACTTCTTACTCGATTCGGAATGCATAGGGAGCTTATGTTAGTCGAGCTTGAGAACTTGCGTCCGATCTTTTCTTCAGCAATATCAACTTTTTGGGAAGATCCTTCATAACAAGCAATCGTAAATGGAGTGATCCTTTCATCCACTACCACTAATGGTCATCACCTAATCCAATAGTACACCAAGACCTTGAAATACATGCAGCACATGATACCCGATAGTAAAAATAAACCAAATGTGAAACGGTAAAATTTGGGAAATAATCAACAAAAATAAAAACAAAAAGCATAGTAAAACCTCCCTCACACTTGGGCTAAACATCGACCTCAATGTTTTAGAACAAGATAGAAGGAGGGTGACTCACAGTGTCCTACTTAGGGGGATGGGGCGTGAAGTGCGACATGCCCACCCGAAATTCAAATTTTCCAAACACATTTCAAATCCGCAGGCTTGACACGGGTCGTGTCAGGTTGTTGTTCTGCTCATTTTTCCCACTTTTTCCATGTGAGTACCTTCACCCTTTTATGCAAGGCACTGTGTAAACCTAAAATAACAAACAAACACAACCAATAATTAGAAATAAAAATGCGTGGGTTGCCACCCACGAAGCGCTTCATTTAACGTCGCATGGCTCGACTGTTCATTTTCCTCTGTTATGGGGGGTACTTCAGCCTCCAAACCTTGTTGCACCTCTTGTCCAAAACTAGGAAGTCGTCTTCTTCATAAGTATGGATTCCTTTGTGCCACAAGTCCTTTCTAACCTCCATCTCCTTACCTTGTTTTCGTTTTCTTTTCTTTCTCTTGGCTTTTGGAATAGAGATAAAAGCCTTTCCATTCAGGATTGCTAATGGCAGTGGTGAGAGTCGAGAGGGCCTTCCTGTATCTTTCTCTGGTATTGGTATGTTACTTTGCCTTCTCGCCTCTGTCTTGATCAAGCCTACTTGATAGTGATATTATGTATCTTCCTCTAGCTCCTAGTCTTCAATAGCATTCAATGTTATTTATTTGTCGTGAACTTTCAAGTTTAATGTGCCATGATTCATGTCGAGATTGCATCGACTTGTCTGAATGAAAGATCGACCTAGAATGATGGGTGCCTCATCATCTTCAGGTATGTCTAGGATAGCAAAATCAACAAGAAAACTCAAGTCCTCTATTGTTACCAGTATGTCTTATGCTATACCATGTGCATCCTTTTTTGAGTGATCCGCAAACTTCAGATTTGTCTTTGTATCACTGATATTTTTAATACCCAACCTGTGATAGATTGATAATGGCATCAAACTCACACTAGCTCTAGAATCTATTAGTACCCTTTTGAAGGTCCTTCATTTAATTGTGCATGGTATTGTTCCCCTTCTAGGATCCTTCTGTTTGTTTGGAATTTTCCACTCTAGTGAATTTGCACTATACTTTTCCTTCCAGGCTACCGGTTCTTCTGTTGTTGGTTTTTTTTCAGCCATTACCTCTTCCATGAACTTCTTGTACATGGGCATTCTCTCGAGTGATTCAAACAAAGACATATGACCCTCTACCTTTTTAAACATTGTCATGAATTTCTCAAAGTCTAACTCACTTGGTTCCTTCTTTGTCACTCTCTGAGGGTAGGGTAACTTAATCACCGGTTTAGTCTCCTTTTTAATTTTCTCTTCAGTTGGCTTGCCAGGTGGTATAACTTTTTCCTCTTTAGCGGCCTTTTTCTTTTTCGGCGTGACAGTACTAATATTCTCCTGATTTCTTGGATTTTGAACTGTTTCACCTGGTGTTCGAGAACTTGCTAGTTGTTGTGTTATCTGACCCAACTGAACTTCAATATTTTTTAGAGAGGCAGTGGTGTTTTTATGATTGTTTCTAGTCTCTTCCTCGAATTACCTATTTTGAGCGGCCATGTTTTCAATTGCAATCTCTTGGTCTGTTTTCTTTAGAGCTTGCTGTTGTTGATATTGAGTCTGATATTGACCTTGACCATGTTGCGAAACATTCCCTTCCCGATCCTTCCAGGAGAAGTTGGGATGATTCTTCCAACCTGGATTGTACGTGTTGGGGTAGGAATTATTCTTCTTCAAGAATTTTATCTCTTTGATTTGTTGAGGAGTTGAAAAGAAATACACAGTGTGGTGAGGTCCATTACAGATTTCACAAGTGATGGTCTGAGCAGGTTGAATTTGAGCTACCTGTTGAGTACCTATATTCAAAGTTTTTCATTTCTTTTCTACTTCAGCAACGACTGTATCTTTCAAACGGATTTTATTAGCTTCTAGTTTCAGATCAATGACTCCTTCATGTTTCCTTGTACACCTATCATATAATTACATATGCTCATTTGGGCTATCACTTCAATGATCCTTTTAATACCGGTGACTGTTGAGAAATTTGTTGAGCCACCAACTGCTGTATCAATCAACTGTTTTTTCTTTAATTTCAGACAATTGACAAACATATGCATATGTTCAATCTGATCCATATTATGAGTTGGGCAAGCTACTAGGACCCTTTTGAGTCTTTTGTAGGTATCTCCCAAAGACTCACCATCCTTATGTTTGAAGTTTAAGATTTCATACCTTTTTCTCAGAAATACTGACTCTGGAAAATACTCATTTAAGAAAGTTATTTCCATCTCTTCCCATGATATAATATTGTCTGTTAGCAGAGAGTAGAACCACTATTCTGCCTCTTCAGCTAAAGTGAACGGGAACATTCTTAACTTCTTTGCTTCATCAGTATGACCATCAATTTTCAAAGTAGTACTCATGGTCAGGAATCTGTGCAGGTGGTTGTTTGCATCTTCATTAACCTTCCCAGTGAAAGATTTTCTTTCAAGTTGACTGATTGTGCTAGGATGCAGTTAAAAGTTAGTCACGTTCACCGGTTGGTTGACAATGGTCAATCTACCACCCGACGCATTTGCACCTTCATAGTCACCTAGGAGTCTTTTTGGAGGTGGAGGAGGTGGAACTAGAGCAATTTCAGCCATAGTTTCTTTTTCTGAATCTGAGTGATCAGAGAAAACTTTTTCTTTGGAATTCAATCCAGCGTTTCTGCGTCTCTAGTGAAGAGTTCTCTCGATTTGTGTGTCAAAAAGAAATTCTGCTGAGGGCTCTCCTCGCATACACAGATTAGTGAATGAAATTATATAAATGATAGCAAAATAATTTTATCGCAGAGTAACAAAATTTTAATTGAACTTAAAATTAAACTCTATATGTTGGCAGTCCCGGGAAACGGCGCCAAAAACTTGATATGAAAAATAACAAGTGTACTATTTTTCCTGTTATAGTAATAAAAGGGAAATTCCCCGAATGTCAATCTCAGGGACTGCAAGTCAATATCGAGTTTAAATTGTCGTTCAATTAAACAAAAACTATAGTTGGGTTTTTTTAGATTCAGATATAAAAATAAAGGCAAAAGAAAATAATATTGTAAAAATAAGGGTTTGCAAGGTATGAGGAACAATGCTAGGAAAGGTGTATGATTTAGCCCCGTAACAACTCTGAGTCACTATTGTATCAACAAATATCAATTACTATCAGTTCTCAAGGGAATTTTCTCCCAAGTCCTTGGTGAGAAATCCTTTAATCATTCTACCCTAATTTCTATGTCCATAGGCAATTAAGGTGAAGTTAAGCTTTAGTATATCAAGAATGCTCTGATTCATACAGGGTATCCCTAGTCCTAGGTGATATCTACTGCAGAATAATCTAATGAAAACCTTATCAATGGCGGTCCAACCTTATTGATAACCAAATAACAATCTTGATTGGTTCGAAAGAGAAAGCATTAAACATATCAAAAGATTACCGTAAAAACAATATTATAAATGCAATCGTAAACTCATAGTCACTACAACTCTAAATCAGGGACCCCCCCTAGCATTGGGGAGTTTAGCTACTCATATTGTTAAAAACAAATTCAAGATAAAAAATACACATTACAAGTAATTGGATGACTTGGATCTTCAATCGCTTCCGCTTATGAAAACCTTCCGCTCTCCGAGTTCCTTGATTTTTGTAATCCTTGATCATTTGACAATTTTGTGTTCGCCTCGTTCCAAGATGATCTTTTCTCTTGTAGAAACTATCTTAATATAGTGAAAATCCCTTGGCAGAAGGTGGAAATCTCCAAAAACGTCTTTGCAGCTCAAGCCCGGTGAAAAAGCCCGAAAATTGGAAAATTAGCGTTTTAGGCTGACACGGTTGTGTCAGGCTGACACGGGCGGCCGTGTCAACTCTCTGCCTTGTTGTTTCCTTGCTGACACACCCCAGGTGACTTGACACGGGCCGTGTCAGCTGACATGGGCGGCCGTGTCAGGCCACTGTCTTGGGCATTACTTGTTCTTGTTTTTCCTTCCCCATGACACGGGCCTCCTGAACTGGAAAATCTTCTTTTTTCGAACACCAGAACTTTCCACTTTCTCGCATTGATTCTGTTGGATCTTCTCCATGGACCTGGAGGGCATAAACACGGCAACCAAAGCGTAAAATCACGAACACACAAAATAAAACTGATAATTAATAAAAATGATTAAATAACTTACGGGAATGAAAATTTACTTTAAAGGTACCATAATGTGTACATAGTATCTCAAAATTCTTGGTTTCTTGTCGGATAAGCAACGAAAACATAGTGAAAATGGTGACCGATCATGAACCAAGAGTTATTTGGCTCGTACCCAAACATTTTATTCCTTCTTTTCGGCTAAGACGCATATTTACTATTCGGTTCAAATTTCACTCTCCTTTGTGGGTTCCCCTGTTACCATTCTGTTAGTGTAAGTTATAATTTTCATCATTCATTTCTCTTTGTTCTCGTGGTTCCACGGACAACGAATGCTTTGATTTTCTCATTACACGATGAGAATACGTAGGCATGAGGGTGCGAATCCTTAGCGAGCACATTCCTATTTATTCTTTCTTCCACCTTAAGGTACCACTCATATCTTTCATGATCCATGATCTACCTTCAATCATGAAATTCTCACCCCACATATTATTTCTTTGAAACTAAACACAATTTTCTTTGGAATTTCATATATACCCTTTTAGGACGATATAGCGGCATTCCGCATTTGTACCTAAAGTTGTTTGACTCGTACCCAAACACTTAATTCCTTCTTTTTTGGCTAAGACGTTGTTTCCCTCTATGGCACAAATTTCATTCTCCTATGAATTCCAATATACCCTTACCTTTGATTCCAAATTACATTTTTCCAGTCACTTTTTACCAAATCCCCAATTCTGTGACTTTGGTGATTCATTCCATTAATCTCTATGATACACTCATATTCTACCTTCATTCACTTCATGTGATATAATTTATCTTTGAGCCAAAGACATTATCTCTTTGAGCTTCATCCAGTGTCAGCTTGTGAACCAAGAGATGTTTGCCTTGATGCCAAGCACCTAATTCATTCTTTTTGGTAAGACAATACAATGGGCATGCCTCTGTCCCCCACGTCTTAGTCTATACCAATTTTACTCTTAGGTTCACTTTTCTTTCCTTTTTGGAGTTCAAAACACATTATCCTTTGGTTTAGACCATACCTTGATCACAACTCTCTTCATCTCCCACCACTAGTTCTATGAACTACGGAGCTCTGAATTTCTTATTGCACTATAAGGATACGTAGGCATGAGGGCCCCAATCCTCATCGAGCACTTTATATATTTCTTTTCCTTTTCCCTTATTCGTTTTACGAGTAATCCTTATATATAACACTCATTCGAGGAAGAACAATCAAAACGGTTTTCATGGAGTATCATGGATGTTAGGGGTGTTAATACTTTTCCCTTGTATAACCGACTCCCTTACCTAGTTATCTCTTTTCTCTGGGTTTTATCGATGTTTTCCCTTTCCTTTGGGAATAAATAAAGTTCGATGACGATTCTATTGTATGTTCGATCGGGTGATGCATTCGGGTATATTTCCGCTAGCTTCTTGTAGTGCAATGTATTTTCGTAAACATAAATAAACAAAGCACGTCTAGAAATAAGATATTATCACGGTTAACAGTCATACTGTTGTAGTTTAATATAACAAAAAATTTATTTTGTAGTAGTGAAAATTTTATATCCGCTGCATATTGATCTATTATTGCATTTTAATTTCTCATCATATTTAACAACTAAATGGATTTACATATAACGTTTTGGTAGATTTCTTAACTCTTATCTAATTTAATTTCTCTACTTTTCGTTATTTTATTGTTAATTTTTCCGTTGGTTCTTTTTTCGTAAGGTCTAACCCCAAATATATCTTTTTTGTTTGTATATATATTAGAATTGATTTGGTTTTTTTAAAAAAAGAATTATTTATATATATATATATATATATATATATATATATATATATATATATATATATATATATATATATATATATATATATATATATATATATATATATATAAGCTCTCTATGTTTGAATTGATGTAATGGAATAAAATGTTTTGAATTAATTTTTTTAATACTTTTAAATTAATATATTTTTAAAAAGCTCTCTAAGAGATCTTTTGAATTTTATATATTTAAAGTAATCTTTGTACTATTACTTTAAAAAAATATATCCTTTAAATTAGAAATAATTTTTAATAGTTTTATTATAATTATATAATTTTTTTTCTATATCAATTGTTTTACCTTGTTGAATATTTAAATGCTTTACATCTATTTTAATTTTTTTTATTTTACATTATCTTTGAACTATTGGTTTCAAAAATATATTATTTTTAAACTAGAAATATTTTTGTAATAGTTTTATAATAAATTAAATAACTTTTTCTATATCAATTGTTTTACCTTGTTGAATATTTAAATGTTTTACATCTATTTTAATTTTTTTTCTTAATATGTTCCAAAGAATTATCTTTTTGATAATCCGTGCATACTCACGGTGAGATTGCAAACTCTATAGACTCTTATAAACAAAAAATTAAACGTTTTGAATTAATTTTTTTAATACTTTTTAAAAAAAAATATTTTTTAAAAAAGCTCTGTAAGAAATCTTTTGAATTTTATATGTTTTAAGTGATCTTTAAACTATTGGTTTGAAAAAAAATATTCTTTAAACTAGAAATATTTTTGTAATAGTTTTATTATAATTATATAACTTTTTTCTATATCAATTGTTTTACCTTGTTGAGTTATTGGTTTCAAAAATATATTTTTTAAATTAGAAATATTTTTGTAGTAGTTTTATTACAAAGTAATAATTTTTTCTATATAAATTGTTTTACCTTGTTGAATATTTAAATGTTTTACATCTATTTTTTTTTCTTAATTTCTTTTGAAATATATCTTTTTGAGAATCCGTGCATATTCATGGTGAGATTGTAAACTCAAGAGATCATTCTAAAAAAAATAGAACTTTTTAAATATATTTATAATACTTTTTTTAAAAATTCTATATTTTTTAAAAGCTCTCTAAGGGATCTTTTGAATTATATATATTTTAAGTGACCTTTGTACTACTGGTTTGAAAAAATATATATTCTTCAAATTAGAAATATTTTTGTAATAGTTTTATTATAACTATAAAGTTTTTTTCTATATCAATTGTTTTACTTTGTTGAACGTTTAAATGTTTACATCTATTTTAAAAAAAAAAATTCTTAATTTGTTTTGAAAATTCATCTTTTTGAGAATCCACTTTGAATTTTTAATTGAATGAGACATTCTTTTTTTTGGTAATAATTGAATAAGACATTGAATCCATGCATATCCACAATCAATTATCACATTCATAACTTTTATTCACAATCAATTTCTACCTATAAAAATTAATCTATCTCTACTGATAACACAATCACCAACAATGGCATACAACATAGAAGCTGTGCCGGAGGTTATGAAGGGTGTAGACCTAAAGAGATACATGGGTCGTTGGTACGAGATTGCTTCTTTCCCTTCGTTTTTTCAGCCTGCAAATGGCGTGAACACTAGAGCCACCTACACTCTGAACAATGATGGAACTGTTCATGTTCTCAACGAGACATGGAATGATGGAAAAAGAAACTCCATAGAAGGAAGTGCTTATAAGGCTGACCCTAATAGCGATGAAGCCAAACTCAAGGTCGAATTCAAAGTTCCTCCATTCTTGCCAATCATTCCTGTCACTGGAAATTACTGGATTTTGTACCTTGATCCATATTATCACTATGCTCTCATTGGTGAACCTACTAGGGCATTTCTTTGGGTAACAAACCCTAATTACCTTATACTTTTGTGAATACTAATATTAATATGCTATACTATTTGTTCATGTCATAACATGCATTATTTTGGTTCCCATAGATTCTATGCAGAGAGAATCATTTGAATGATGAAATCTATAACCAAGTTGTTCAGAAAGCTGTTCTTCAAGGGTATGATGTGAGCAAATTGCACAAGACTCCACAGAGTAATCCTCCACCTCAGTAAGAAGGTTTTCAAGATATTTAAGGAATTTGGTGTATTAATAAAATCCTTTTTAGGAAATAAATATATAAATGGATGGGGGCATTATTATGTGATAAAGTTTGAACAAGTGTCATGAATAAGGAGTTCAAGAACTCTAATAGGAGCAGTTTAAATTGTAATACTTGTATTGCCTTGTTCTTTCAATAGACTAAAAATAAGTTGGTGTTAATCTGATGTTTAAACATTAAAATATGTTAGTAGTTGTTAATTTATTATTGGTTAGTTTTGAAAAAATCTCAATTTTTACTGTTTTTTTTCTTCTGAAAAGAAAGTTTTAAAGTTTATTAAAGATGAAAAAAAAGTTTATGTAGAATGATAGAATATTTTAGGGAATTTTTTTTCCAGGTGCTTCCAAACCTATGGCAAAAAATAAAAAATGTCTTTTGTTATTAGAAATGCATATCTGAACGCTGCTTTTTAACCTTTATTTTTAAATTCAATGATTTTTTCAAATACACATCTCCAAACTCGTTTAATTCATAAAAAAGTTATGTAAAAATAAGACAACATTAGTGAAAATTAAAAAGGCTAAATGCCACAATTTGCTTTTACCAAAAAGTGCAATCAATCTAAAATAGGGAGATAATGGATCTAGCTCACACTTGCATAAACACCAATCCAATGCAGGATCATCGCAAACTCAACTCTCAATTAATATGTGATAAAATTTTGTCAGTTATTAGAGACAATCCATCGTTGAAGATGAGTACAATAATCTCGCATATTGTTACACTATACAAATATACTCCCTTGCACATGAAGACATGGATAGCTAGGACTAATTAAAATAAATTAAATATCTCTTTTATACCGAATAGAACAACAATTAGTTAAAATATTAAATAAAATAATGGATGAAACATAGTGTAAAAACATAGTAAAAACATAGTGTAAATACAATTATTATCTATTCGGTATAAAAAAGATATTTAATTTTATTTTACACTATATTTTTATACTATGTTTCATCCATTATTTTATTTAATATTTTAACTAATTATGTTTCATCCATTGTTTTATTTAATGTGTATTTTTATAAAATTAAATATATATTTAGTTAATTTAAAATTTTAAAATAGGTATAAAACTTCTAAGTGAAAATAATTAAGACAAATATATAGAGATGAAACAAATTAATTTAATGTAATTATACATTATTTTAAAACTAAGTGAAAAAAATTTCAACTAAGTTTTAGTAATTTATTAATCTACTGTAATTATACACGGTATATTAAATATATGATTAAACAAATTAATATAAAAGGTCTGTGGTGTAGTGGTAATGTGTTTGATTTCTGATGTGAAGATTGTGTGTTCAATTCTTGTTGATTGCAAAATTAAATTTTCTTTTGTGACAATTTTGAAATTAATATTCTTTTCTAATGAGAGTGGTGACGAGCATAATTCTCTCTGGATTTTTAGATTGGAATCCTAATTAAATCTTATCAATAATCTTATATCATTATAGTGATTTCTCATTAACTTATCAACGTTTTAGGTTGTGGCGTCTTCATCAGACGTGGTTCTTTTTTCTAAATGATTTTGAAAATTGTTCATATGGTCAAATTTATAATTTCTCCATATCATATATTATGGGTGTGATTGTGAGTTTTCTCTCAATTAGATCTTTTATGAGAAGTGGAGGTAAGTGGTTCCACTATTCTTCATAAGTCAATTTATTTAATGGCTCAAAAGTATCGAAAACTAATTAATATTTTATATATTTCATGGTCAAGGTTGATGTATACTCTTGTTTTAAAATCTTTCAACAATAACAAAAATATCATATTGATTCTCAAAATTTTAAGAAGTAGTTGTGTGGGCTCGTTAGTGGTCGGATATACCCATTTTGCTAGTTGTAACTATATAATGACACTTTCTTATTCTTGTCAAATTATAGACTAATGATTCAACAGTAGCTTTGATTATGTAAATGATAATTTTCTAATTTACTAATGTTAATATTCTTCATTTTTATTGCAGACCTGAGAATCAAAAGTCCTTGCAATAACATCACGTTTTGGGTGTTTTGCTACTTAGAGAGATGCAAATGGCCTTTTCGAATTATTTGGTAGTGTGTTGGACACCTCTATCCAAAATGATTTAGGTCATGAGGGATTTCAAATTGAGGATGAAGATAAAAAGATGAGTGCTAACATCAAATAAATCCTCTAAAAGGTTGCATATGATCTCTTCACAACAATTGTGAAAGTGTTGAGAAAATTCAAAATGCTTCCATATAATAGAGATAAAATGAAAGCTTTAAAGGATAAACACGTGTTTAATCCACTTCGCTCCATGTTGAACACCTTATTCCTTGAAGCTCCCTTGATGGCTAAAGTTGACATTATTCTCAGTTGCATTAAATCGACCCACAAAGGGATATCATGTGGTAGAGATGTTTATGAGCTTAAGACATATTATATTGTCTGTATAAAGAAGGTTCCATGTGGAAAGAGATATTGTATATGTAATCACTATAGTTTTTAACTTATGGCTAGAATAAAGATGTGCGTTGTGTTTTGCCAAAGTTTGTAACTTTCGCACCCTTTATGTCGTTATTGAAGTCGGATGGTGGAATACACCCAATTAATATAGGTTTAATTTGGAGCTTCCAGGTTCATATGTGGTGTAAAACAACACTCAATATTTAGTTTTAAGTAATATTTTCTTGTTGGAAGTTAATCTCCAAAAAACCATAACCACAATATTGAATCTTCAATCTAATACACACAAAAAATATTAGATTCCCTAATGTACCTTGTATCTATCACTGATACTCAATATTTAGATTTAAGTACCACAACATTGGGGTTTCTTGGTTCAAGATTCAAGATGATTGGAAATCTTGAAGAAACTCACACAACTCCTTAATAGGTCTAACTCAATCAACACATTTGTCTACAAGTTTGACTTGAGAGAGGGTGTGTGAAAGAAGAACACTCAAGATTTTCTGGATTTGTGAAAATGTACTTTCTAATTATTTTCTTAATACATAATTGTGCATCATGTCATTGACATATGACTTATCCCACTCAAAGTATATTGCTTTGTATCTTCTTATATATTTGTTGACCGATTAACGAACACGTTAATTTCTTCTTCTTGTGAAGGATCTTTATTGGAACTATTTTCATCTTCCTTTATGATGACCTTGTAATTATAGGTCTTCAATGAGATGTTTCTTTTTTCTTCATTAATCTAAAGTCTTTAATTTATGTGGCTAGGTTGCCATTTAAACCTGCACATAAACCTTAATAATTTATCAACACAGTCTTTGTTAGATAAAGTCAATTTAAATTCTAACTTGATGATTATATAAACATGTTAACATAATAACATTATATTGTTTCATATATCTCAAAGTCATTTAACCAACTGATAACAAGTAAATACCATGTTATACATTCAATCATATCAATTCTTCTTTTTAATATGAGAGATCTATTGAAACACCTTCAGATCGTTCTAGCCCATATCCTCAACTTTCAAAGTCACAAGACCCGATCAATAGACAAATTATGAGGCCAATTGAAAAAATAATAATTTGGTGCATATAAATTTTTATTGTAGAAGAATTTTTTTATGGAGATGAAATTTTTTAATGCGGATGAAAATTTTGATGTAGATGAAAAAAAAATATGTTATGCTCATGATGCAATGAGAGATATATGCAACATATTATGCAATCAAATTATCACACATAGAAGATAAAACATCATACATACACAACATAACAAACATGAAATTAATTACAATAAATCAGGCATATTATAAGAAGATTACAGAAATGAAGAAACTATCGTACCAATTACGATGCTCTATGACCTAACTTGCTACATAAGTAACGTTAGTAAATAAAAAAAATTATATAGTTAAATTACAAAACGAACAAAATTATTATTGTAACATCTTCCTTTGCTCGTCATGAGGATCTTCCAATAAAATGCACTTGTCTTGATCGACACTCTCATACACTCTTTAACTTGATACTAGTGATGTGATATAGGCACTCGTTATGAATTTATTTGCTTGTGTATCGCCATTAAACAATGATTAGATACTTTATTGCTTGAAATAATGCTTCAAAAAATTGGACAATGGTTCAACGTTGATAGTGAAGATGTGCCACAATATTTTAATGAATTCAATCCATTTTGCACAATGCTACTTGGATGTTGAGCATGTGGCATGGAGATGGCCCATTAGTTATGCCCATGGTAGACATCTTGAATCCTTTCAACATGGTAGACCGATCATCCCTACTGCATGAGGTGAGTGTGATATATCCATCTATTTCTTTGTGGGTTAAGTTTACTTATTATAAGGAAATAAGGTTGTACGTTGGGGATATTCATATTATGTCATCCATTAGAATGCAATAAGGTGATCTATTATCGCTGTTCCTTTTTTCTCTTGTGTTACACGGTATTATTTGTAAGAACAAGATTTGTTTATGCATCTGGCCTTATGTTTTAATAATAACAATACATAGATTCATAAAGAATAATTTTGTATCCTAATGGTCTTGTTAAGTATGTAGATACTAGATACAAGTTCTGACTCTGAAGAAATGACGTGTGATGTCATCAGACTCTGAACCTAGTGCACTCTGACTCAGAGATGTGTGTTCTACAATTATAATCAAGCTCTGGACTACTCTACTCAATGCTTCTGAAGATTTCTCATCTAAAGCTTTATGACTCTGACAAGAGAAGCCTCAGACGTTGTCAAGCTCTGAAGTCTTGTGCTCAACAACTCTGATGAACTATCTAACCAGACTCTGAAGATTAGGTTCTGATGAACTGGATCAAGACTCCGAAGACCAAGGTTCTGAAGACTCTCTCATACAAACTATGATTCTTCTTATATGCATGATTCACCAACTCTCTATCAGAATCCCTTGAATAATTGAAGATAAGATCATAAAAATTTACGTAGAAAAATAGTACACAGTACAAGATCAATATTTTTTCCACTGCACAAATTTTGTGGGAAAAGGATTGTACTATTGTACCATTGTGTCTCCCATTTTCACAGACTGTTATGTAAAGATACAATTGCATTTGCGTATTCCATTTTTATCGTTCGATGGATCTTTTTATTGCCTATATAAAGGAGTCTTTGAAGAATGGAATAGTGGCAACCCTAAGAGAATATCTACTATGTGAATATTACATACTGTGAAATATTTGAGAGAAAGAAAGACAAACACACAAGGAACTTGTGTTCATACACTTTCATATAAACTTTTTTTGTGTGAAATTCTTTGTAATTCATTTGTGTAATCTGCTTTCTTAGAAGCATCTTGTAACACGCTTTGTATCTCAACTTTTGAGTTGTATTTTCTTGAGTGACTATGGTATAGTCAGAATTACTCAAGAAGATATTAACGGTTAGTCTTTTTGGTTGTAATCAGTTTTTGTTATAGTGGATTAAATCCTTGTGATAAGACGAAATCACCTTGGCGGCCGGACTTGAGGTAGCTTAGCCAACATTTAAACCATGATAAAAATATTTGTTTTCATGATTTTTTATTCTAAGTTATCTCCTTATTGTCTTGGGCAGCAAAAGATTTTCATTTTAGGAACCCAATTCAATCCCCCCCCCCCCCACACACACACACACCACTTTTCTTGTGTTTCAGTTACCTTCAAATGGCATCAGAGCTCCAATTCGGGTATCAATTGTTTATCAAACACTTCACCGTGTCAGATACAGATCTAGATTTATGAAACACAATAGCAGGAGTCCCTCTGTCACTTGCACTCGTTGTTAACAATGAAAGTGATCACTATAGTGCAAAGTATTTAGTTTTTTATGGATTTTTTTTACTATTAGTAAGATAGAAGAAAAAGATTTTTTCTTGGTCATGATCTGAATCTATGGGATATGGTAGTTTATGGCTACATTCATCCTGTTGATGGAAGTGTTAACAAGTTAGAAAGAAAAATGATGGCTGGTGAACAAAATAAAGATTACAAGAATCATCATAAAGCTATAACCATTATGTTGAATGCTATATCATACTCTGAGTATGAGAAGATCACAAATAGAGACACATTTAGGTCTATATTTGATTCATTAAGGATGACTCATGAAGGAAATACTCAAGTGAAAGAAACCAAGACTTTTGTCTTGATACAAAAATATGAAGCCTTCAAAATGGAGTATGATTAAACAGTTGAGACATTGCTCTCAAGGTTTCAAACTCTAGTTGTAGGACTGAAGGTTCTGGTAAAAGGTTACTTTACTATAGATCATGTTAATAAAATTATCAGAATATTATCCAAGAGATGGAGGCCTATGATAACTACACTAAAGCTATTTAAAGATCTGAACAACACCACTCTTGAAGAACTTGTAAGTTCTTTGAGAAGTCACGAGATAGAGCTTGAAGAGGATTATCCTAAAAGAAAAGTTAATTTTTTGGCTCTAAAATCTATGGGAAAGTCTGAAAAGACTAAAGCTTTTCAAGCTGAAGAAGAAGATGAGTTGTCTCTTATTTCCATAAGAGCTAACCAACTCTGGAAGAAAAGACAAAGTAAGTCAGAGGATCAATAAGGATATATGGTCTCGTTGAGTCTACATCTAGATTGAAGAAGTCAGGTGCTGGAAAAGACGTTACTCGATTTAAGCGCAAGGAGCCATGTCACTACAAAAATTAATGTCCCAAGCTGAGAAAAGACAAACCAAATAAGAAAGACTTCAGATGGAAGAAGAAAGGTCCGATGGCTACTTGGGATGACTCTAAATCCTTAGAAGATGACTCTCAGGAAGAGCAAACTAATGTGGCACTGATGGCATGCACAGAAGCATCGAATGATAAATCATAGTCAGAATCAGAATAAGAATCTGAGTCAGCCTCTAAATAGGTATTTCCTAATCTATCTCGTTCTTAATTAGAATCTTGTTCATCTAAAATTCTGGAAAAATATCAGAAGCTTCAGAATAAATAGAAGGATCTGAAACAAGTTCAAGTATCTGCATATGAAGCACATAGTGTCGTATCATGAAAAATAAGAACATGACGCCTATGAAGCACAATCGCATGCTCGCGAGATGGACTGAACAAAGTCACCACCTAAATTTATTTATTCCTAAAAAGGAAAAGGGAAATATTGATAGAACCCAATAAAGAACAATAATGATATTGGTCGTCATAAAAAAAATCAGGATTCAGGAGTCGATTATGCAAGGGGAAGGTATTAGAACCCCTCAATGGGAACCGTTTGGTTAGTTGTGTGTGTTAGTGTTAGCTTAGAAATGTTAGGTTTCTCGAGTTAAATAGGGAAAAGAAAAAGACACAAAAGTTTATTTTTATTAGGGTTCCTGATGAGACTTTGAATCTCTCTCCTACGTATTTCGGGTGCGATGGAGAACTCAAGGCTACATAGTTCTGGGTAGAATTTCTTTGTTGGTCGATTTTAGCAAAAAATATTTTGTGTCAATCGATGAAAAAACATTGCTTACTACCCAAAACAAGTGGAGAATGGAACGTTCATCACGGCCGAATGTATTTACAAATCAAGATTCGCGAGAAATGTCACTAGCTTACTCACACATTCAAGTGGACGGAATATTGTTTTTCCATCGTCTAGAGACAAAATACCTTTCATTTGTGAAAAGGCTTTGAGGATCTATCTCACTACGGAAATAAAAGAGTTTGATTGGTTGAATGTATTTTGAGTAATGGTGAGAATTGGATGGGTGAGATATCCATCTCGAATCCTAGTCTCTAGAGCTCGTGGTATCCATCACGTTCATTTTCCATCTTATTTTCAAAATGGTTCTATATCTTTAGATGTTTTGAGGTTTGATTGAGAAAATGTTTGAAGAAGTCGCGTGGAAAGTTTTGAATGATGGCGAGAACTAGGATGGGCGAGATATCAATCTCGAATATTATCCTTTGGAGTTCGCGGTATCCACCATGTTCCGTTTCCATATTTATTGAAAAGTGTTTAATAAGAATTAAGTGTTTTTTATTTTCATTGAAATGCAATGTTTTCTTTCGTCTGTCAAAAGGTCCTTCTTCTTTCTCTTCCAAGCCTTCTTATAGCTTCAGATGAATCTCTTCCAAGCAAAAGGTCTAAACTACCCTTAATGAGCAGAATCGATTCACAAAGCAAAAATTAGGTTTTCCAAGCTGCGTCCAATCAACACGGCCGTGTGTCACCACACGGGTGGCCGTGTTGTTCTCCATAATTAGTTATTTTCAGCACAAGCTACATAGGCAACAACACGGGCCGTGTTCCTCCACACGGGTGCCCGTGTTAATGCACTGTTTTAATCAACACGGCCGTGTGGTGACACACGGGTGCCTGTGTTGATCTCTGTTTTTCTTCTCCTCTTTTGCTCTGCCTGATCAACAACACGGGCAGTGTTGTGGCACACGGGTGCCCGTGTTGACCTACTGTTTCTTCATATTTTTGCCTTTCAGAGTGTCCATAACTTCACCATTCTTGCTTTTAAACCTGTGCAATGGCCTGTAACAATGACACTACCAAACGAAGCATAAACGAGATCTTTTTGACATAAACTTGTAATCGAATGCAATGCGATACCAAACCAACAAAACATGATAAATGACTCCAAAGCAACTAAAAACAAACATAAATCTTACCAAAGTGATGACAATATGTCGGATTAACGGCGGGAATTCAATGGAAATGGTGACTGATCACAACCCCAAACTTGTCTCATTGCTTGTCCTCAAGTGATGTATTGAGTCCAAACAAAGGTCACCCCCGAATTCATTTTCCACAATGCAACCTAGTCTTTCACCATTTATGTTCTTCCTTTCCAATCGAGTTTCAGGTCTCTTCGATTCAGGCAGTTTACCATATTTCCACATCAGAAACCTCTTCACCTGCAAGCTTTTCACACACTCACAATATCTCTCAGGGTTAGGTGTGTACACTCACAGCACAGTATGCAATACCAAACTCTTAACTTTGAATACATTCTAATGTCACTACCACAGCAGATTCCACACACTTTTTGAGGTCTTTTTAGGTTGTAACGGGGCTTGGGTACGGTGGGATAAACAAAAAAAATTGGATAACAAAGGGTTTTGAACTCGGTAGTCATGTTGTGTGATTTTTCTTTCTCTTTCTTCTCGTGCATCACGTATACTCTGGGGGTTAATTTCACTCTTTTGACTCTTTTCCTACTCGAATTTTCCGAGCATTTCATATGTGTTAGAGTCTTAAGTCTCGGCAAGTGCATTTTTCTCTTTTGTTTTTCTTTTCTCTTTTTTTTCTCTTTTTTTTTCTTTTAAAGAAAATACATACTATTTTTCTTTTTGTATGATCTCTTATTATGCACTTGCTTCTCTTTCAAGATTTCCACCCCAAACTTAGTTTTCTTGCACATTTTGCAATTCACACAATCATACCGAGTTATGAAAAAAAATGAATGATTAAAACTGAACAGGGGGTTTATGATAAATAATGCTTAAAAGTTAACATGGGGTTTACGATGAATAAAATGGCTAAGGCTCAACGGGGTTTACGAAGGGAAACATACAGATAGGGATGGTTAGAATGGCCCTGGCTAAACAAACAACTTGCCTCAGTGTGTGTTGTCATGCTGTGACGTGTCAACAGAACATACGCAAAATCAGAGTGATAAAGTCATACCTGGCTGAACTCTCATGTTGATATTTCGTGTTTGGCTTTTTGTGATCTCACCATGTTGGTTAGCTTGCAAGCTCTGAAATCTCCTCGTGTTATGTGGTTCTTTTCTGACTTGGTCTTTCCATACCGCTCTCTTGGTCCGGTGTCCCCAAATTGTGTCCGACTTCTTTTCTCAAGGTTGCATCAACTTCCGGGGTGCCTTATCAGCCTAAGTTTGAGGGGTGTCATTCATCCACTACCATTGATCCCGGGCTCGTCCAACCGTTTCTCATCACTCTGTACACACAGTAGGTCCAAAAGAACAGAAAACAAACAAAACAAACAAACATACTAATATAATGATAACATAACAAAAACAAAACAAATTGAAAGAAAATAAAAACATGAAAGGAGAAACCCCCCCCCCCACACTTGAACTAAACATTGACCTCAATGTTTAAATTCAAACACGAAGGGGACTTACAGTGATCACTGTTGTGGAGGAGGCGGGGGATCGTGCGGGAAATGCAACATCAGACGTTACATCATGGCCTGCATGTCATCCATGAATGTCCCTTGCCGGAACAGTTCCACACTCTGCCTGTCTAATTCTGCACCTTGTCTGGTCTGCTCGGTGCGGAGAGTTCCCATCTCCGTCTGGATCCAACCCCACTGGTCCTGAGACATAAAAGAGGAGCCTTCACCATGTAGGCCCGAATCATGTGGGGGTGGCATACCGTGGGTAGCTTGCCTCTCATCTTCTTCCATGTCCTCACCTGAAAGGTCATGGTCAAACTACGCGTCTTCCCCTACCGCTTGGGCTGAACCTGTGTACAACCAGTTGGCAGCATTGGCAATGCTAATGGACCCAGGTGCAGGTAGTGCGAGCACTTCCACATTGTGAATCATCAGAGCGTAATGAGTCGGCCTGATGGCAATCATTTGTTGATTGACTAGCGTGTGCATGTCAATCTTAGTCTTGCCCATTACTGCAGTCTCTTCCATCAGGAGTGGATCATACCCAAAGTGGCCCGCAATCTACGTGATCATACCACCTATAGAAATATCCCCAGTAGTTGCATGGCCAACCTGTTTCAGATGATTGGCGGCGAAAGCCGCTGCATTGATTCGCTCATTGTGGGCCATGCAATACAGAAAAAATAATTCTCTCTTAGCCGCAACCCCAGTACTATCACCCCGTCCGAACAAGGTGTATGCTAACCCTTTTTGTGCATACCTGAAGCACGGGTTATGAATTCAAGAAGCTTTTCCCGAGCTAGGGTTATATCCAGTTTTACCTGTAATAGCTTGCCAGAAATCAATAGCAGAAAAAGTGTCCGGAGGGGTTCCGGGTCCAGATACCGGGAGTCTCAGAATACTCCCAAGTTCCTCAACCGATAATTCATGATCTTCATCAAACAAGCGGAAAGTAATTTGCCCATAAAATTCCATCTCCGAACCTGTCCACCTTCTCCTCATCTTGAACTCAACCGTACTCAAGAATTCAAGGGTGATCCAAGCGAAGGTCGGTGCTTCGAATTGCATGTATTCCAACATACCGATGTTGTGGAACATGTGGTGCACCTCTTCTTTCAAACCTAACTCATCCAGGGTAGCATCACACATATATCGGGTCAGAATAAGCTTACGTTTAGCTAGAATCACATACCTCTCTTGATGATCCGGTTGGTCAAACAAAATGCCATGAGGGTTTGTAGAGCGTCTAACCCGTTGCTTTGGTCGAGAAGACGTGGCTACCTCCTTCTCATTGCTTGCACGCTTTGGGGGCATAATGGTACCTGACAAAAATTTCTCAAAATCCAAAGAATAGGTTAGTGAAAACTGCAACCGTCACTGTGTAGAGGACGGCGAGAGGAACAATTTTTGTGAAGGTGAGATGAGGTTAAAGTGAGTGGAGCTATGAGAAAAGTGAAGCTTAATTTGATGGAGGCTAGGTTAACAATGGAGGAAGAGGGAGAGAGAGGTTTCCAAAATCAGAAAAAGTGAGAATGAATGGTGGGGAAGAGATATAATAGCAAGTGGGGCCCAATATTGAAAATACCCAAAATCACAAAATTTGAAAAATTTACCCGTTACAAACAACACGGCCGTGTTCCTGCACACGGGCTCCCATGTTAATCCACTGTTTAGATTAACACGGCCGTGTGTCACCACACGGGCGCCCGTGTTAATCCACTGTTTAGATTTACACGGTCGTGTGTCAGCACACGGGTGGCCGTGTGGATGCCCTGTTTTCCTCAATTTCTGAATTCGGCAATGCTTCTTTGGTCTGGCATCCTCTCGCTGAGAAGTGATTATGACTATACTCTCCAAGTCTACTCCTTACCTGCAACAACGTTTCATACCCATACAGAAAAGAAAAGAAAGAAACAAAAACAAAATAAGTTAACAATCGAACACGTGGGTTGCCTCCTACGAAGCGCTTCGTTTAACGTCGCATGGCTCGACGGTTGCCCACCTCATTAGGCAAGGCGCATATGGTCAACCAATCCAGGTTGTTGGCCTCTGTAATAGGGCTTCAGCCTCTGGCCATTCACCTTGAATATATCTCCATTGTTTTGGTTCTTAATCTCGATTGCTCCGTGAGGAAAAACCTTATGCACGACAAATGGCCCGGACCATCTTGACTTTAATTTCCCAGGAAACAACTTGAGCCTCGAATTGAACAACAATACCAGTTGTCCTTCCCAAAAATCTTTCCTGATGATTCTCTGATCATGCCACTTCCGTGTTTGCTCCTTGTACATCTTTGCATTCTCATATGCCTGATTACGAAATTCTTCTAACTCGTGAAGTTGAAGAATTCGGGATTCTCCGACTTTTGCAAGATCACAATTTAAGAACTTGGATGCCCAAAAGGCTTTGTGCTCTAATTCCAGAGGAAGATGACAAGCCTTACCATAAATCAGCTGATACGGAGACATGCCAATTGGTGTTTTGAAAGCGGTTCGGTACGCCCATAACGCGTCATCCAATTTGATTGCCCAATCTTTTCGTGAAGCACTCACTGTCTTTTCCAAAATCTTTTTAATTTGCCGATTAGACACTTCAACTTGCCCACTCGTTTGGGGATGATATGGTGTGGCAATCTTGTGCTTCACATTATATTTCTTCAATAAGTTCTCCATGAGCTTATTCAAGAAATGTGTTCCTTCATCACTGATAAGTGCTCTAGGCACACCAAACCTTGAGAAGATGTTTTGTTTAAGGAAGTTTACCACTGCTCTCGCGTCATTAGAAGGGAGGGCTACGGCTTCCACCCATTTGGAGACATAGTCCACAGCCACCAGAATATAATTTTTTCCAAATGAGGGTGGAAATGGCCCCATAAAGTCTATCCCCCAAACATCAAATAATTCCACTTCAAGCATGCCCTTTTGAGGCATCTGATTCCTCCTAGAAATATTTCCTATCTGTTGGCAACTGTCACATTCCTTCACAACCACTTGGGCATCCTTAAACAACGTGGGGCAGTACAACCCTGATTGGAGGACTTTTGCGGCTGTCCTGTCTCCACTAAAGTGTCCCCCATAATCTGAGTCATGACATGCCTTTAAGACTTCATTTTGTTCTTCCTCAGGGACACATCGACGAATAAGTCCGTCTACCCCTTTCTTATACAAGAATGGTTCGTCCCACAAATAAAACCTGCAATCATGAAGAAACTTTTTCTTTTTGTTATAATCAAAGTCATCAGGAATTATACCACCCACCAGGTAGTTTGCGTAGTCAGCAAACCAAGGAACACCCACCACCGCGAGGATTCTTTCATCTATAAACTCGTCCTTTATGGGATGTTTCTCTTCCGTTTCTTCAATCGGAGACATTCGAGATAGGTGGTCAGCAACGGTGTTTTCACACCCCTTTTTGTCTCGAATTTCAAGGTCAAATTCTTACAACAGCAAGATCCATCTGAGCAGCCTTGGCTTCGAGTCCTGTTTAGAAAAAAGATATTTCAACGCAACATGGTCAGTATAAACAATTACCTTTGTTCCCAACAAGTATTGCCGAAATTTGTCAAAGGTATAAACCACAGCCAGTAACTCCTTCTCTGTGGTTGCATAATTCATCTGGGTTGGATTCAACACATGGCTAGCATAGTAGATGACGTGGAGGCGTTTGTCTTTTCTTTGCCCCAAGACTGCCCCTACTGCTATATCGCTCGCATCGCACATTATCTCAAAGGGTAGAGACCAGTCAGGCGAGATCACTATAGGAGCAGACACCAATTTATTTTTCAGAGTCTCGAAGGCTTCGTTGCACTTTTTGTCAAACAGAAACGAAGTATCCTTCACAAGCAGGCTAGTCAAAGGTTTTGCGATCTTGGAGAAATCTTTTATGAACCTACGATAGAATCCTGCGTGTCCCAAGAAACTCTGTGTCCCTTTCTCATTCACAGGATGAGGGAGATTGGCGATTACTTCCACTTTTGCCTTGTCAACTTCTATCCCTTGATGGGAAATTTTATGACCTAGTACTATCCCTTCTCTCACCATGAAGTGACACTTTTCCCAATTCAAAATTAGATTGGTTTGTTGACATCTTTCCAGCACAAGTGAAAGATTATACAAACAATTTTCGAAAGAAGATCCAAAAACCGAAAAATCATCCATAAACACCTCCATATGCTTCTCAAGCATATCGGAAAATATGGATGTCATGCACCTCTGAAATGTCGCAGGTGTGTTGCATAAACCAAATGGCATTCTTCTATAAGCAAAGATTTCATACGGGCATGTGAACGCTGTTTTTTCTTGATCCTCAGGTGCCACAGCAATTTGGTTGTACCCTGAGTACCCACCCATCCAGAAAACAGTAGAAATCATGACCTGCCAATCTTTCCAACATCTGATCGATAAAAGGTAAAGGAAAATGATCCTTCCTTGTAGCAGTGTTCATTCTTCTATAGTCTATGCAAACTCTCTAACGTGTAACAGTACGGGTGGGGATCAACTCATTTTTCTCATTTTTTATCACAGTTGTCCCTTCCTTCTTTGGTACCACATGAACTGGGCTTACCCACGAACTGTCAGATATTGGGTAAATTAACCCCGCATCTAAAAGTTTCACAACCTCCTTGCGAACAACTTCTTTCATAGCTGGATTCAGTCTTCTTTGAGGTTGAACGACCGATTTCTGATTATCCTCCATCAAAATCTTGTGCATACACATCGTCAGGCTGATTCCTTTCAAATCGTCCATCGCCCACCCAATAGCACCCTTGTATTTCTTTAGGACTTTGATTAGCTCTTCTTCTTGGGTCTCTCTCAAACCTGAATTGATGATTGCTGGACATTTTTCCTCATTGTCAAGAAAGACATATTTGAGATGTTCTGGTAGTTGTTTCAACTCTATCCCCTTTTTTATATCCTGTTTTGATTCTAAAGATGTTTTAGGTCGAAGCTCCTCCCACCGTTGTGGTCGGGAACGAACCCAAGGCGGTTGTTCCTTTAACATCGCTACCACTTCAGATTCTTTCTCATCAATTCCTTCAGTATCCTCAATAATAGATAAACTCAAAACTCTCTCCAAAGGAAGCTTGGGTGTTGTAATCTGTATAGATTGAGCAAAAACTGTATCTAACACTTCAATACTTTTACTCGCCCCTTCGTCATCCTTGAATTTCATAGTATCCCTCACATCAATTTTGAGCTTTTCATCATAAACTTTGAGGGTCATGGTTCCTTCCTCAATATCTATCATGCATCTTCCAGTTTCCAGGAAAGGTCTTCCCAATATGAGAGGAATCTCCTCATCATCCGGCATCTCAAGTATCACAAAATCCACCGGGAATACAAATTTATCAATCTTCACCAGAACATATGTTGCTATACCATAGGGTCTCTTCATAGAATGATCCGCAAACTGCAGTGTCATGCGAGTATCCTGCACCTCCCCTAACTCAAGTTTTTTGTAAATTGAGAGGGGCATTAGACTCACACTTGCTCCCAAATCGATCAGTGCCTTTTTGAATGATCTATCTCCAATAGTACAAGGAATAGTGACTGCACCTCTATCTTTTTTCTTCATCGGAATTTTTAGGCCCTGCAAAATAGCACTACAAGTTTCAGTTAGCATGACTGGCTCGCTGTCGATCGACCTTTTCTTTGATATGATGTCTTTCATGAATTTGGCATAGATCGACATCTATTCCAGAGCTTCAGCAAAAGGTATGTTGATCTCGAGCTTCTTGAATAATTCTAAGAATTTATCAAAAAAAATTCATGGAGATCTTTCTTCTTTGTTCTTGTCGGAAAAGGAAGAATGATCTTTGGTTTTTGTTTCTCTTGCTGGCTTGTCGGCTTGACCAATACTTCTTCAGTTTGTTTCGGCTCTTCTCTAATCTCCAAGTCAACTTCCAACAATTCATCTTCTTCAACTTGTTCTTCAACTTGTGGTTCCTTAGCTTTTCCTTTTCTGGTGACCACAGCTTTAATGTGACTTTGATCACGGGGATTAACAACTGTCCCACTAGGAAGCGTGCCAGGTGCATGGGAGTTTGAGGCTAACTGTTGGGCGATTTGACCCATCTGAATTTCAAGATTTTTTATGGATGATGTAGTGTTCTTCTGATTATTTGGAGTTTCCTCTTGGAATTGGATGTTGTGAGCTGCCATCTTTTCAATTGCGATCTCCCAATCTGCCTTCTTAGGTACCTGTTGTTGCTGCTGCTGATATTGATTTTGATATTGACCCTGTGCCTGCTGTTGCACGTTCCCTCTTTGATCTTTCCATGCAAAATTGGGATGATTTTTCCACCCCGGATTGTATGTGTTGGAGTAGGGATTGTTCTGCTTTAAAATTTTTATATCTTCGATCTGTTGCGGTGTTGCAAAACAATGAACCGTATTGTGTGGTCCATTGCAAATGTCACACACTTCACTCGGTGCCTGTTGCACTTGAGCCACTTTCTGAGCACCTATGTTTAGTGCTCTCAACCTTTTTTCTACCTCCGCAGCAACAGCTTCTTCAATTTTCACCTGTTTATTTGTTTCCAGTTTCAAGTCAATAACTGCAGATTTGCTTGATACCCTGTCATATAACTCTAAATGCTCGTTCGAGGCAATAACTTCAATTATCTTCTTCATACCGGTGGCTGTTGCAAAGTTGGCTGAGCCACCAGCTGCTGAATCAAGGATTTCTCTTGTTTGAATTCGAAGACCATTGACAAACATTTGCATTTGTTCAGTTTCATCCATGTTGTGAGTAGGACAAGCCACTAGGATTCTCTTGAATCGTTTGTAGGCATCTCCTAGTGACTCACCCTCCTTCTGTTTGAAGTTTAGGATCTCATATCTTTTCCGCAATGACACCGATGCGGGAAAATACTCCTGCAAGAATGATGTTTCCATGTGCTCCCATGTAGTGATACTACCAGCAGGTAAGGAATAGAACCACTCTTCAGCCTCATCTGCTAAAGTGAATGGGAACATACGAAGTCGGACTGCTTCTTCGCTATGTCCAGGCATTTTCAGTGTTGTGCTCATGGTTAAAAATCTTTGCAGATGCTTGTTGGCATCTTCATTCACTCTTCCAGAGAAGGACCGTCTTTCGAGTTGATTGATGGTGTTGGGATGTAGCTGAAATTGTTCCACATTAACCGGTTGGTTGACAATTGTCATACGACCACCCGGGGTGTTGGTTCCACCATAGTCACCGAGGAGTCTCTCTGGTGGTGGTGGATTAGCAGCCATGATTTCAGGAACTGTTTCCGCGTCTGAATCTGAATTCTCTGAGTGCACTGAAACAACTTCTTCCTCCGCTTTCTCTGCTAATTCCAGTTTCTTTCTCTTAGCTTGTCTGAGTCTAGCGCGAAGAGTTCTTTCTGGATCTGCGTCAAAAGGAAAATCCGTTGAGGCCTTACCTCGCATAAACAAGTTAGACAAAGATTAGAATTGAATAACAAAATTGTCACAGATAAAATTTTAGTTGGCGAGCAACAAAATTTCGATAGAATAGAAATTAAAATATGTAGTTTGGCAATCCCCGGCAACGGCGCCAAAAACTTGATCGGAAAAATAGCAAGTGTACTAATTTTACCGATGTAGTAATAAGGAGTTTTATTTCCAAGTATCGATCTCAAGGATTGCGTAGGAAATACTTATTTTAATTTGATTCTATCAGAACAAAAAGATAATGGTTGGGTTGTTTGGGAATTTATAATAGTAAACACACAAAGAGTAAAAATAATTGATTAAGATAAAAGATGCTAGGGTGAGTGGTTGAGTTAACCGGTTATGAATTCAGTCAAGATTTCCTTAATACATATGAAACATTCAATCACCTAACCTCAGAATGTTCTTACTTAAGTCCTTAAGGAAGAAACTATTAAACTACCAATTCTTACTCAAATGTCCATTCAATTAATCATTGGTTTTAATCATACAAAATATCAAGGTTTACGGTGATTTACGAAAGTTACTAGTCCTAGATGATGCATTCATAAACCCAATTGTGTGAAAACCCTAACAATCACAATCCTGTTATTGGAAGTCAAAGATCAATTTGTATTTGTCCGATACAAAAGCATAATAACATCACACAATTGAATTGAAATACGTAACATAGTAATCAAGAAATCATTGGTTCAAATTCATAGCATGCGACAACATCAGGACCACCCCCCTAGCATCAGGGGGTTTAGCCTCTCATAGTACTTAAAGAACTCATAATGTAAAGATTAGACATTACAAAGAATTAGGAGAGTTTGATCTTCAATGGTGGATGCCCTTGAATCTCGCCGTTTTCAAATCCTTCGTATTCGCTATCTTCTCCAATGCAATGTTTTCTTTCGTCTGTCAAAAGGTCCTTCTTCTTTCTCTTCCAAGCCTTCTTATAGCTTCAGATGAATCTCTTCCAAGCAAAAGGTCCAAACTACCCTTAATGAGCAGAATCGGTTCACAAAGCAAAAATTAGGTTTTCCAAGCTGCGTCCAATCAACACGGCCGTGTGTCACCACACGGGTGGCCGTGTTGTTCTCCATAATTAATTATTTTCAGCACAAGCTACAGAGGCAACAACACGGGCCGTGTTCCTCCACACGGGTGCCCGTGTTAATGCACTGTTTTAATCAACACGGCCGTGTGGTGACACACGGGTGCCCGTGTTGATCTCTGTTTTTCTTCTCCTCTTTTGCTCTGCCTGATCAACAACACGGGCAGTGTTGTGGCACACAGATGCCCGTGTTGACCTATTGTTTCTTCATATTTTTGCCTTTCAGAGTGTCCATAACTTCACCATTCTTGCTTTTAAACCTGTGCAATGGCCTGTAACAATAACACTACCAAACGAAGCATAAACGAGATCTTTTTGACATAAACTTGTAATCGAATGCAATGCGATACCAAACCAACAAAACATGATAAATGACTCCAAAGCAACTAAAAACAAACATAAATCTTACCAAAGTGATGACAATATGTCGGATTAACGGCGGGAATTCAATGGAAATGGTGACCGATCAAAATGGATTGACGTTGGGTCAAGCATTTGATTAACGATTGCAAAATGGTTTGACATAATGGTTTGAAAGTTGAAAATGGTTTGAAGGTTAAATGTTTGATAAGTTGAGAATGGTAGAAATGGATTGAAATGGTTTGGTCTTTAAGAAAAATACTCGACATTTGATCAAGTTTTTATTTTTGTTCTTTTTGAAAAAGGGTTGATTTTCTTGTGTTAGCAACTAATTAAAAAATAAAGCAAAAAAAATAAAGCGATAAAATTATTATACATAATGGTAATGGGGGTGCATTTTCTTGAATGGGGATTTAAGATAAAGCGATTAAAATCAAACCCATAAAACAAGTGTATGTGAACCAAAGAATCTCATTGTAAGAAGGTCCAAGAGTAAGCCACGTGACTGAAACTAAAACAGACTCAATGTAAGAAAGCCCAAGAGTAAGTCAAAAGATATGAGATAGTGACACACACGACATATACACAACACACGTTCTTTGTAATTGAATTGAAAGAAGCAAAGCAAACGGGAAATGTGCATGGATTAAGATCATAATGTGAGGATGTCAATTGATGTCACATAATGCAAATATTTGCAAAGCTATTGAAAGTAGAGTTCAAGTTCGATTTAAACACAACGACATTGGATCGTTGTAGGATATCATGAACCAAAGGAATTTCTAACGTGAAACGTGTCATCCCAAAATGGAACGGAAAGAGAATGAACTCAAAACACTTAACAATGAAATCGTAAATTGGGGCTTAACGTACACAATGGTAAAGCAAACTGTATTAAACCGAGATGAAGTAAACCTCAAAATAGACATTTAAAACAAACCTATGGCAAAGAAATGCATTCAAAACCATAAGTGATGTGCTCGAAGTCGGTTTGTGCATATCGATAATAAACGAATGTTTCACATAAAGGTAACGAAAAGGGTCATAAACGAGGCAAAATCAATATATCAATCAAAATCCGGAGGCATAACGGAATGAAAATATTGAATCTGCATATTAAAATCTGATTTAACGCAAAGAAAATGAAATTAATAACAACAATTCTACACAATATTTACATACTTAAATACAAGATAAAAATCAGCATAGCCAATGTGTCATACCCCAAAATTTGCCCATCAATAGTTCAAGACATTTTTCAGGGGCATTCCAACTCATTTTATGGCACTGATCTTAAAGGGACAAAGGCCCAGCTCACGAATGGCCCAATCCAGAAAATGGCCCAAACTGGCCCGTTCGCTACAAGCTCGCCTAGCGAACGTTACGTTCGCTACACGCTCGCCTAGCGAACGTTCGCTACACGCTCGCCTAGCGAGGCTGACAGACAACAAAAAATTTCGGGCTTCATTCTGAGCCCATTAGGTCATGAAAAAGAGCATTATAAATACCAGCACTTCAGTAATGAAAGAGGACGAAAAACAGAGGAAGACGGACGGAAACCCTGGCACGGAAACCCTGGAGGCTACTTTAGAGAGTTCCGAGTGAAGAAACCCTGAAGGCCGCTTCCCCGCCCCGAAGCTACCGCCGCCCAACTCAATCCGGCTCGCCAATTCAAGGTTGAAATTCGATTGCAAACAGGTTTGCATTACTATTATCGTGTTATTTTCTTAATTTGCATGTGATACCGCTTTATGTTCTTAACTTGCATGTGATAATATAATTGAATTCATAAACATATTTGAGGTTTTGCATGTGAATTTAAGTGTGCCTGGATATTGTGAATGCTGAACCATATAATTATGTGTTGGATGCCATAAGCCATGCCGCAGGTTGAAGTCATACTGTTCTGAAATTCAAAACCCGCAGCCGCTCGCTAGCACATCGCTAAGCGAGCACGCAGCGAGTGTTCGCTAGACCTTCGCTAGGCGAAGCAGAGGCGAACAAGGGCAGCCGCCAATATTTTGTTTGTTATGTCTTATGCGTATCTGGTCGATTCTATGTTAATTATACACTGTTTTCTTGCTGCTGTTTTTCTTTTACGGTGTAATCCTCGATTGCACCCGGATTTGGTATGCTAACCCGTTTGTTGAATTTTGCAAAGGTTCATATGTCCCAGAAAAAAGATCGCCGTTTAGGTCTTCCACTTTATTTGTGGGATACCCTTGGGGAGACTCACCCTAAATTGCTTAATTAATTTTAATGTGTTAATTTTAATGTATTAATTTTAATGTATTGATTTTAGTATGGACTTAATTACTTAATTGACTTTAAAATATGACCTTTCAATAAGTGATCTTGGACCTCTCTTTGCTGCCTTACGGTATTACGGTATAACGGTCATGTCCCGCGAATGTGGGGATACACTTAGCAATGGCCCTTCGATTAAATCATCATAAAATAAATCATGGTCCCTCGGATGTTGCCTTCGAAAATACGATTTTGTCCCTCGATGACCCTTCGGTGTAGCCTACGGTTAAATGATGATCGTCCCTTCGAATGCTAAGGTATCCTTACAACTGTTGCCTTCAATGACCTATCGATGACCCTACGATGACCCTTAAACATCCAAAGGGTAAAATTACTTACTTCTCAATAGTAAGGACAGTTTTACCCTCATAAGGATAGGAAACGTTCATAACGACCTTAGGAAGGTATAACTCTCAATTACTGGATCCTAACCTAAAACATTTTCCACCCCTCACACTTTACACTTTACAAATCCTAGAAAATTACCACTTGGTATACATTCATACTAGAATCATTACCGAGTTATATTTTTCTAAACCATTTTCAAAATTAAATGAGATAAATACTTTGTATACATTCATACGAGAATCATTACAAAGTTAAACTCTCTTTCAAACATTTTTTAAGCAATTCACCGACACTTTTTAGACAAAAATATAAGTGATCCAGCAATTAAGAGCCCATGGATAACCATGGATACAAAGGGTGCTAACACCTTCCCTTTGTATAATGTACCTCCCGAACCCAAAATCTATTGAGGTCTTTCCTGTTCTTTTCCACCTTTCCTTATTGGATAAAAGAAAAGTCGGTGGCGACTCTTGCTATCCGCGACATTGCGATAAAAAGCAAAACACCCCAAGTCAGTTCACCGTATGACAGAACTGGCGACTCTGCTGGGGACCTTAAAAAGAGAGGTTACCTTAAAACAAGATCACTTATTTGAATTGTTTGATTTACTTTTAAGGGATTGCTTGGGTATCCTATGCTTGAGTGAAAGATCCTACACCCGGATCTAGTGTACCTTAGGTAAGTAGCAATAGATCATCGCGACTATCCGGCGTATACTGGAATGGTTAAAATGATGGCTACGGTTAATGTGACACTTTGGTTGTCCTGATGGTCCTCATGTTATTTGAGGAAAATTTTGGCTTCCGCGTGGTGTCATCAAAGCATTAACCAGACCTTTATAACCCTAATTGACTCATCCTGGCCATTAGAAAGTAGTGAGCTAACTGACTTCGGTTCCGACTGGGGCTTGGTTGAGACTCGATACTACACTCCTTGAGATTGGACTTTAGGGAAGCTTTGGTCAACCACTTGGTGTTGCACTGAAGTGGACTTAAAGGAAGGTCAATGATTGGAGATCCTTTTAGAACCCGGTTACTATTCTAGGACAGGTTGAACCAACCAAACTTCAGTGGGGAGGGTACTTACCTATGGAACTCATGCAAGCCTTAAACCTTAGGAATGATTGTTGTGTGACTTGCTTGTGCTTGTTATTTACATAGCATCATAACATCATGACATCATAACATCATAACATCATAACATCATGGCATTGTACTAACCATTTCGAGGACTTAGGGATTTAACTTTTCTCTATTTCGTAAAAAACAAAAAACAAAAAACAAAAAAAAAAAAAGAAGAGTTTCCTGTTTTGGTAGTTTATGCAAAGTTAAATTCCAAAAGTCCTTGAAAACATTTCATACATAGCATAACATAACATTGCATAACAGGTACGCTAAAGGGATCAATGTTCTCACGGTTTTCCTCCAAACAGAAAAATGGATCTCGAACAAACGGTCAAAGATCTCCATGCTCAGAATGCTCAACTCCAGGAGATGATCTTGAACTTATCCAAGGGGCAGGAGGAACTGAAGGCTCTCTTGCTCGAGAAAAAGAAAGGCCATAAACCTGTGAGTTACATTAACACGGGAAGAAGGCTTGAAGGACAGGCTGCGGGAGTCAAAATCAGAATTCCGAAGGATCAAGAAGAGGAAACAGAGACAGATTCAGAAGATGAGAATGTTGATCTCTTCAACCCTGAGGACAACAATGAGGATTATGAGAATGAACAGTACTCTCCAAGAGATGGCCAGTACAAGTTGCTGGAAGAACGTATGCTAGCTATGGAGGGTCAGAAGGCGCTCGGTCTGGACTTCGAAAGCTTGGGACTGGTCTCTGATGTGGTCATACCTCGCAAGTTCAAGATCCCCACGTTCACTAAATACGATGGGGCATCTTGTCCTCAGATGCATCTAAGAGCTTATGTGAGAAAGATCCAGCCGCATACCACTGATAGGAAGCTATGGATCCATTTCTTCCAAGAGAGTCTGTCTGGCACACAGTTGGAATGGTATTATCAGCTCGAGAGCTCTGACATCCGCACCTGGACTGATTTAGCGACAACTTTCTACAAACACTACCAGTACAATTCTGAATTAGCGCCTACTCGGCTACAGTTGCAGAATATGACCATGGGATCTAAAGAAGGCTTCAAAGAATATGCTCAAAAATGGAGAGATTTGGCTGGCAGAGTCAAACCCCCTATGACTGATCGAGAATTAGTGGACATGTTCATGAGCACACTGACTGGCCCATTCTACGGCCATCTATTAAGGAGTTCCTCATTGGGTTTCACTGAACTTATATTAACAGGTGAACATGTTGAAAGCGGCATTCGAAGTGGAAAGATACAGGCAGTTACCTCTGATCCTCCGGAGACTCCTAATGTCATCACTGCTCCTCTGCCTAATCAGGGCAAGACTGTCAACGCCGTGGAAGATACTGATAACGATTGTGACTTGGATAGCTGGATTTCCCCAACAATTGGTGACAGGCTCGATAATTGGAAGGCTGAAGACACTATCCTGATTTCCTTTAGTCAGGAGTAATTGTTATTGTTATTTTAGTATTTCAAAAGCATTGTGTCTATACCCGGGGCATAATAGCTAATTTTAAGGGTTTGTCATTTTCATAAGCATATTCATATTCAATAAATCAATGGACTTTTTGCATTCAAATATTGCGCTCTTTATCCTTCCTGTCATTTTTCAAACAAGCTATGTTTTCTTGCACACACTCACGTAACAATTTGCCGATCCATATCCACTCTGGATCCTGTTGGTAATGACTCTGCTACTGTTCATTATGACTTTGAAAATCCGATCTACCAAGCCGAGGATGGAAGTGAGGAAGGTTGTAAAGTCCCTGGAGAACTTGCCAGACTGTTACTACAAGAAGAAAAGACCATACAGCCGCATGAGGAATCAATTGAAATTGTAAATCTGGGTACTGAAATAAACAAGAAAGAAGTCAGAAGTTTCTTGGGGCACTCGAATTACATTGCCCGATTCATTCCACACTTGACTGCTACCTGCAAACCCATCTTCAAATTACTGAGACAAAATCAAGAGATGGTATGGAATGATGAATGCCAAGAAGCTTATGACAAAATCAAGAAGTATCTCCAAGAACCTCCAATTCTGATGCCACCAATTGAAGGAAGACCTCTCATCATGTATTTGACCGTGTTAGAAAATTCAATGAGGTGGTTGGGGCAACATGACGAGTCTGGTCGAAAAGAGCATGCCATATACTGCCTTAGCAAAAGGTACCGACTGTGAAACAAGATACTCACAGCCCGAGAAAGCTTGCTACGCTTTGGCCTAGGCTGCTCGCCAACTAAGACAGTATATGTTGAATCATACCACTTTATTGATTTCTAAGATGGATCTTATCAAATATATAGCTGAGAAACCTGCTGTCTCCTGAGAGAATTATCACTGATAATGGTACTAAACTGAACTCTACACGCAGTTCAAAATAAAGCACCATGACTCTTCTCCATACCGGCCAAAGACGAACGGCGCCGTGGAGACTGCTAACAATATCAAGAATATGACAGTAACATACAAAGACTGGCATGAGATGTTACCCTTTGCTCTTTACGGTTATCGCACTTCAGTGCGCACTTCGACAGGGGGCAACCCCTTTCTCTTTAGTCTATGGAATGGAAGCCGTTTTACCAGTGGAAGTTCAGATCTCCTCTCTAAGAATTGTGAAAGATGCAGGCTTAGATGAGGATGAATGGATTCAAACTCGACTCGATCAGATAAATTTGATTAATGAAAAGAGACCTGCGGCTGTTTGTCATGGGCAGATATATCAGAAGCGCATGACCCAAGCATTTAACAAAAGAGTCAAGAGACAGGTGTATCAAGTTGGCGACTTGGTGATCAAGCGTATCATTCTACCACAAGGGGATCCCAGAGGCAAGTGGACTCCCACCTACGAAGGGCCATTTGTGGTTAAGAAGGTATTCTCTGGTGGAGCCATGATGCTTGCTACAATGGATGGCGAAGATTTCCCGCATCCTGTGAACGCAGACATAGTTAAAAAATACTACGCATAAAAGAGACCCGCTAGGTCGACGTACCTAGGCAAAAGTAAGGGCATCCCGGCGAACCAAAAGGGTTCGGGCAAAAATTAGGGATAAACATATAAAGACGTACACCCGGCAAGTCAAAAACCTGAAAAGGCGGCTTGGGCAAAAATGGGTATCCTGGTGGACTAAAAACCTGAAAAGGCAGTCCAGGCAAAAATTAGGGATTAAAGCGTATGACTTTGTCCCGTTCTCAGTCAGCTTCAACCAGGTTCCAAGGACTGAACAAGCCAATCACTTCCATACGACAGCAAGGGATGAGATGCTTGAAGACATAATGACAGTAGTGGAATTAAAATCAATAGGACTTTTTCTGCATAGCTTTCTCTTTGTTTTCTTGACAATTTCCTCTTACTAGGATTTCTGTCTCCTTGTATTCAAATTGCCCGTTCACGGGCCCTCTTCCAAAAATCAATACAATTTTGCTTCATTTCACTTTTCTGTTTTGTTTGCGTAAACGTCCATTGGTTTAATTTGAATTGATTTATGCCTTTGAATATGATCAATGTTTATCAAATACATGCATAAAATAGCAATGGCAATTACTACGAGACTTCAGGACCAAGGAGAAGGTCTAACCATGCTTTCCAATGAATCCGTTGATAATTCGATTCCCCGGCAACGCCAATTATTCCCCAGAAGAGGTCGGCATCACTAGACGAATTGGTCATCTCTTCTATCCCCCAGCCAGGCTCCGTTGAATGTTTCTGCCATCAGACAGAAGTCAAATACCCCCAGCTGAGACCGGGTCATCAATACAAATATCTCCGACCAGAAGACTGAGATTTATTCCCCCAGTAGAGTCCCCTGGAAGAACGTTTCAGACGCATAGTGCATTCATTACATCATTTCACATCACATACCTACATACAATTTTCATTCCGCATCATATACATTACATCATTTCATATACATGCATACAATGCTCGCATTTATTCCAGACGCATAATTCACTCATCACATCATTTCACAGCACACGCATGCATACAACATTTGTATCTCATGCATCATGACATGGCATGAAGCTAACTTTATTTTTCAGGTTAATTATCCTCTTGATACAATCAAAACAAAGGTCCATTCAGACGGACATCCTTATCAATTACATTCAGGATTCAACTACATCTTTCAGATATACTCCATGTCACCATTCATTCTGACATCCTCCTAACGATGGCATCTATAAGCCCATCCCCAGAAATTTATTGCAAATACAACATACACAAATACTATCAGATTCAGCCTAACGTACGGTTCATTCTGATTCAGCCCAACATATGACTCCTTCAACTCAGATACGATCTAGCGTATGATCCATTCTGACCTTCAACCACTCAGATACGATCTAGCGTATGATCCATTCTGACCTTCAACCACTCAGATACGATCTAGCCTTCAACCACTCAGATACGATCTAGCGTACGATCCATTCTGACCTTCAACAACTCAGATACGATCTAGCGTACGATCCATTCTGACCTTCAACAACTCAGATACGATCTAGCGTACGATCCATTCTGACCTTCAACAACTCAGATACGATCTAGCGTACGATCCATTCTGACCTTCAACAACTCAGATACGATCTAGCGTACGATCCATTCTGACCTTAATACGATCTAGCGTACGATCCATTCTGACCTTCAACAACTCAGATACGATCTAGCGTACGATCCATTCTGACCTTCAACAACTCAGATACGATCTAGTGTACGATCCATTCTGACCTTCAACAACTCAAGTACGGTCTAATGTACGACCAAGTTAGACCTTCAAGTCAGATTCTGCAAATACAGTCTAATGTACGACCAAGTTAGACCTTCCAGTCATCGAATACAGTCTAATGTACGACCAAGTTAGACCTTTCAACCGCTCAAAAACAGTCTAATGTACGACCAAGTTAGACCTTCACCTGCCCAGATACGGTTTAATGTACGACCAAGTTAAACCTTCATCTTCTCAGATGCTACCTTCGGACAGGTACATTTCTGAATGGTAGTCTAGTGTACGACTACTCCCTTTTCAGCAGATTCAGCCTAATGGACGGCTCATTCTGCTCAGATACGGTTTAATGTACGACCAAGTTAAACCTTCATCTTCTCAGATGCTACCTTCGGACAGGTACATTTCTGAATGGTAGTCTAGTGTACGACTACTCCCTTTTCAGTAGATTCAGCCTAATGGACGGCTCATTCTGCTCAGATATGGTTTAATGTACGACCAAGTTAAGCCTTCATCTTCTCAGATGCTACCTTCGGACAGGTACATTTCTGAATGGTAGTCTAGTGTACGACTACTCCCTTTTCAGCAGATTCAGCCTAATGGACGGCTCATTCTGCTCAGATATGGTTTAATGTACGACCAAGTTAAACCTTCATCTTCTCAGATGCTACCTTCGGACAGGTACATTTCTGAATGGTAGTCTAGTGTACGACTACTCCCTTTTCAGCAGATTCAGCCTAATGGACGGCTCATTCTGCTCAGATATGGTTTAATGTACGACCAAGTTAAACCTTCATCTTCTCAGATGCTACCTTCGGACAGGTACATTTCTGAATGGTAGTCTAGTGTACGACTACTCCCTTTTCAGCAGATTCAGCCTAATGGACGACTCATTCTGCTCAGATATGGTTTAATGTACGACCAAATTAGACCTTCGTCTCCTCAGATGCTACCTAGTGTACGGTACATTTCTGAAGTGTAGTCTAGTGTACGACTACCCCCCTTTTATCATCAGATTCAGCCTAATGGACGGCTCATTCTGCTCAGATACGGTCTAATGTACGACCCAATTAGACCTTCGTCTCCTCAGATGCTACCTAGTGTACGGTACATTTCAGAAGTGTAGTCTAGTGTACGACTACCCCCTTTTTATCATCAGATTCAGCCTAATGGACGGCTCATTCTGCTCAGATACGGTCTAATGTACGACCCAATTAGACCTTCGTCTCCTCAGATGCTACCTAGTGTACGGTACATTTCTGAAGTGTAGTCTAGTGTACGACTACCCCCCCTTTTATCATCAGATTCAGCCTAATGGACGGCTCATTCTGCTCAGATACGGTCTAATGTACGACCCAATTAGACCTTCGTCTCCTCAGATGCTACCTAGTGTACGGTACATTTCAGAAGTGTAGTCTAGTGTACGACTACCCCCCTTTTTATCATCAGATTCAGCCTAATGGACGGCTCATCCGGCAACTCCAATACAGTCTATCATAAGACCATTTGGATCTTCAACTCAGAGACGATCTAGCGTACGATCCATTCTGATTTTTCATCCTCGGCAAAGTCATCTGCCTAATGAACAACTCACTCTGGTATTCAGATGCGGTCTAGCGTATGATCCATTCTGATCCCTTATCCCCAGCAGCGTATAACACATTCTGACTCCCCAACGAAGTCGACAACATAATGGATGACTCACTATACGGTCTGATGTACGACCCGGTGTGACACCCATGTCTCCAGATATCGTCTAACGTACGACACAATCTGGAAATCTCCTCATCAAACTTCTTGGATGGCATCTTTAAGCCCATCTCCGTCAAGACTGATGGACAAGCGCAAATTGTTGGGGCATTCTAGTGTTCAATAATCTTTCACTTCCAGACCACGAATGACACATACCATTCTGACTCTCTCGGTTCAAGAATATTGAACAGGGGCAGCTGTCATACCCCAAAATTTGCCCATCAATAGTTCAAGACATTTTTCAGGGGCATTCCGACTCATTTTATGGCACCGATCTTAAAGGGACAAAGGCCCGGCTCACGAATGGCCCAATCCAGAAAATGGCCCAAACTGGCCTGTTCGCTACAAGCTCGCCTAGCGAACGTTACGTTCGCTACACGCTCGCCTAGCGAACGTTCGCTACACGCTCGCCTAGCGAAGCAAACGTTCGCTACCAGCTCGCCTAGCGAGGCTGACAGACAACAAAAAATTTCGGGCTTCATTCTGAGCCCATTAGGTCATGAAAAAGAGCATTATAAATACCAGCACTTCAGTAATGAAAGAGGACGAAAAACAGAGGAAGACGGACGGAAACCCTGGCACGGAAACCCTGGAGGCTACTTTAGAGAGTTCCGAGTGAAGAAACCCTGAAGGCCGCTTCCCCGCCCCGAAGCTACCGCCGCCCAACTCAATCCGGCTCGCCAATTCAAGGTTGCAATTCGATTGCAAACAGGTTTGCATTACTATTATCGTGTTATTTTCTTAATTTGCATGTGATACCGCTTTATGTTCTTAACTTGCATGTGATAATATAATTGAATTCATAAACATATTTGAGGTTTTGCATGTGAATTTAAGTGTGCCTGGATATTGTGAATGCTGAACCATATAATTATGTGTTGGATGCCATAAGCCATGCCGCAGGTTGAAGTCATACTGTTCTGAAATTCAAAACCCGCAGCCGCTCGCTAGCACATCGCTAAGCGAGCACGCAGCGAGTGTTCGCTAGACCTTCGCTAGGCGAAGCAGAGGCGAACAAGGGCAGCCGCCAATATTTTGTTTGTTATGTCTTATGCGTATCTGGTCGATTCTATGTTAATTATACACTGTTTTCTTGCTGCTGTTTTTCTTTTACGGTGTAATCCTCGATTGCACCCGGATTTGGTATGCTAACCCGTTTGTTGAATTTTGCAAAGGTTCATATGTCCCAGAAAAAAGATCGCCGTTTAGGTCTTCCACTTTATTTGTGGGATACCCTTGGGGAGACTCACCCTAAATTGCTTAATTAATTTTAATGTGTTAATTTTAATGTATTAATTTTAATGTATTGATTTTAGTATGGACTTAATTACTTAATTGACTTTAAAATATGACCTTTCAATAAGTGATCTTGGACCTCTCTTTGCTGCCTTACGGTATTACGGTATAACGGTCATGTCCCGCGAATGTGGGGATACACTTAGCAATGGCCCTTCGATTAAATCATCATAAAATAAATCATGGTCCCTCGGATGTTGCCTTCGAAAATACGATTTTGTCCCTCGATGACCCTTCGGTGTAGCCTACGGTTAAATGATGATCGTCCCTTCGAATGCTAAGGTATCCTTACAACTGTTGCCTTCAATGACCTATCGATGACCCTACGATGACCCTTAAACATCCAAAGGGTAAAATTACTTACTTCTCAATAGTAAGGACAGTTTTACCCTCATAAGGATAGGAAACGTTCATAACGACCTTAGGAAGGTATAACTCTCAATTACTGGATCCTAACCTAAAACATTTTCCACCCCTCACACTTTACACTTTACAAATCCTAGAAAATTACCACTTGGTATACATTCATACTAGAATCATTACCGAGTTATATTTTTCTAAACCATTTTCAAAATTAAATGAGATAAATACTTTGTATACATTCATACGAGAATCATTACAAAGTTAAACTCTCTTTCAAACATTTTTTAAGCAATTCACCGACACTTTTTAGACAAAAATATAAGTGATCCAGCAATTAAGAGCCCATGGATAACCATGGATACAAAGGGTGCTAACACCTTCCCTTTGTATAATGTACCTCCCGAACCCAAAATCTATTGAGGTCTTTCCTGTTCTTTTCCACCTTTCCTTATTGGATAAAAGAAAAGTCGGTGGCGACTCTTGCTATCCGCGACATTGCGATAAAAAGCAAAACACCCCAAGTCAGTTCACCGTATGACACAATGCAATCGAAATCGACTCAAACCGACTACACAATGGAAGCGGAATTCAGAACAACAACTGTAGTAGTATCCTTACATTAGTTACATGGATATTATGAAACTCAAACACGAAAATGAATTTGTATAAGCGTGACGCGACTGAACTGAACCTGATCATGTTTCATTAATGTATCGAAATAGAAATCGGCGGCGTAACGACATATTATCAATGTCGACACCATAGATTAAATTCAACCTACTCAACACAAAGTAAGACCAAAGTAACAACAAAAATAATATATACTCTTTTCATTATTTCTAACAACGTTACAAACTATGTTGCACCACCATCATTGCAAACAAAATCGAACAAGAATAGCAACAAATCAAAAGGCAATTATACGAAAACAAATATACAAAATCCAAGCATAAATAGAATCAAATGAAGGTAAACCAAGCGAAACGAATCTCAAATCGTTGTTGTTGCTGCTAGAAAGAGAAAAGGTTATAACTACTGCGAATGTTGTATTGTCACTATTTCGGCTGGGTGTTGTAGTTGCTTATTCAAAGTGGTCTCGGCATGGTGGCTTGAGGTTTTGTGGTGGTGTATTGTTACTGTTTTGATTAGGAACTGAGTGAAGTTGTTACTGTTTTTGCGGGGTTCTGCTTCTTCAAAGTGAAGTTAGGAACTGAGTGTGGTTGTTTTTGTCGGTGAATGGAGGAAGCATTGTGGTTGTTGTTGGTGTAAGACCCCAATTTTGACCCTAAGATCCCTCATGCAATTTCATCTTAAGCATTAGCATTGGGATCATACATTAGCATCCTCCTTACCCCTCCTTCATTGGGTTTGTTTTAGGAGAGATCACCAAGCACTTTGTGATTGTATCATACTTGTATTTTATCATTTTACTAACCAAAATACCAAAAATATGTCTTTGCATTTGCCTAACTCTTTTGTAGGTAGGGCATGATCTCCATTGATCTATCAAGTTCATATCTAGGGTTTAAGACCCTCATGACAAAGAGTACAACCATGAATTGATCCAAGAATGGTTATGAGCATCATATATGAGTTCCAATGGTTTCTAAATGTTATATTTATCAAGTTTTCTTCAAGAGTTTGAGGGTGATTTACCTTGAAAACCCTAGTTTGACTGGGTATCTTGAGTAACTTCTCCAACAAACTATCTTTCCATTTGATCAAATCTCTCAAGGGACACTTCAATATTCATCATCTTATGCATATATGATCTACCATGATCCTATAAAGTCAAGATGATTGAAGGTTATCAAGTTGGTTGATGGTGGTTGGCCGGATGAATTCATCTAATCAAAACTGGGTCTCCCTAGACCCTATCTCCTACAATTTTCACCATATGAAAATGATTTCAAGATAAAAATTACTCTAAATGACATTCCGAACAACTTTCATGTTGAGACCTAGAGCTAGTTTTGCTTGGAAAATCATTTTCTATGTTGAAACATTATAGGTTATTTTGTCTAAACCCTAATTTGAAAGTCAACTTCCCAAGGACATAACTTGCTCAATTTTTATGATATAAAATATTTCCAAGTTGTAAAATAAAATTCAAGATGTCTACTTCAACTTTGATGTTTGGAGTGAGAGCTAATTCAACTTTTATGAGCATGTGATATGAGGCGACATTATAGGTCACTTTTGACCTATACCATTGAACAAGTGATTTTTCCAAACTTCAAAAATGCATAACTCTATCATTTCAAATCTAAATGACATGAAATTAGTGACCATTTTGAAGGTATTTAAAAGATATACAACTTTTATGAAGACACTTTTCTCATTTGAAGCTCACATAAAAAGTTAAGCAAGGTGGAATATTGAGATATATGGCTTGACACTTAGAAAAAATTTCAACATGTTGAAATTTCCAAACTTCCACCTCAAAATTCATCATGATACAAGATTAAAATGGAAAAGTGTTGAACATGAAAGTTGTTCCTCTTGATCTAACCTTTCCAAAAAGTCCAAGTTCATCCATTTTGGACAGGAATTGCTAGGGTTGCGCATGGCATGAACATGGTATCATCATTTGGCAAAGATCAAACTTCAAATCTTCACACACACTTGCCTTGCAATCCAAGTTGATTTCAGACTCTCTTACATTCATTTGTGGACCTTAAGCAATGATCTCATGGGCCTGTACACGCCCATGCACCAATGCATCATCATTTGCCAATTTTGGAAAGTGATTTGGAAGGTGCAATTATCACTTGATTCAGCTATAAATAGAGCCCCTTCTGCTCAGAATTCAACACACATTCACGCCAGCTTTGATCCTAAACCCCTAACCCTTCCATTTGAGAGGATAAACCTGAGAATTTTATCTTGAAATTGAGTTTGAATCTCACTGTTTTGAGATTCAAAACTTCAGGGATCCAAGACCTTTTGTGCATTTCATTCTACTTCTGCAAGCATTCTGAGTGAGATCAAGCACGAGCCAAGGCAAGAACAGTTGAATCCAGACCTACATTGAAGGTATTTTCCAGAAAATTTAATCTCTTCAATTCTCTCTCAATCTTGCTCAATTCTCTTGATTCTTTGGTTGTCTGAAGTCCTACCAATGTAGACAAGAAGATTGAGTTGCTTAGAGGTCAAATCGAAGCAACTCAGTTGACATACCTCAAATTTCAACTCCTCGTATCTTTCCATATGTGAGGAGTTAGTTAACATTGAGGTGATATTCGTGATCTACACCATTTTTCCTTTCAGAACATGTCCTCCTTTTTCATTTTTGATGAGGTGATGAATGGACCAGTCCGGCCAAGGTCGCCTGAGAAGACGACCGGCACTTTGCTCCGGCAATGATGTGGCATGGTCCTGAGCCTTTTGATTGATTTAAATTGTTTTAATCATGAGCGTGCGTTTTAATTATCAAGCGTGTGGACCTTTGACTCAGGCGCACCATGGAACGCGCGCTGGTGGCCACTTGAAATGCCACCTCAATTAATGAGGGAGATCAAGTGGTCCACGTTTTTTCTGATTATTTGAATTTCATTTTAATTGCTTTATTTTCATTAATTCATATTAATTTTAATATTGATCCAAAAAATATGAGAGTTTCACCAAAAATGTTCAAATATTTTCTTCTTTCATATTCTGAATTTAAATTATTTTTTGGATCATTATTAATATTTTTTATGATTTAATTGATTTAATTGATTTTGCATTTGTTTTAAATTGTTTAAAAATATTTTTAAGTCTTTTAAAATTCTGAAATTTTTTCTCCAATGTCCTTTGACCTTGTTTGACTTATGATAAATCTCATGGCTATTTATTTGGTGTTTTGATGAGGTTTTAGGAATTTGACAAACCATATTTAATTTAAATGTACTATTTTAGTATTTTTAATTGGAATAAATGCCAAATAATTTTGTTAACCAATTGTGATAACTTGTTTGTGTTTGACTCTTGTTGTTGGGCCTTGATCAAGGTTGATTTGACTTTGTCAAATCAATATCATTGGATTTAGGGGATTGATGGAATGTACATTCCATCTTCCAAAATGAATGAATGATATTAATTTGATAAAAGTTCTCCTTTGATCAATTTGAGATTTCATCTATTCCCCTCCCACTTCATCTCATTCCCCTTCTTTATGCATTCATCTCATTTGGCCTATGATATCTCAAAGTCCTAAAGCTAGTTGATTGAAAAATTAACATGATTATGGATGAGATTAGGCCACACCTTTTGCATATTCTTTTTGTGTGTGGTATGTTTCATGAGCATAGTTCATAATACTATGTCTCTAACATGCATTAACACCAAAATTCTATTGCCCGGTCTCAAATAGTTGTGACTTCTACATAAGTCCAATTACGATTGCTTAACATAACGCTAAATTTGTGACATAAAAGGCATATCATTCTAGTTAGTGAGATTGTAAGTCTCCCCTCTTTCATGGTATTGTGTGGAAATTTGGCCCTTTTTCCTTCCTTTGGAAGATGTCCTGGTTCAAGGATCCATGCTTGTAATAAGTGGGTTGAATGTTCTCCAAAGAATGTCTAAAAATGAAAAGCAAAAACAAAATAATACTAACTTCTAACCTATTAACTACTAACTTTTAATTTCAAGCCCTTTACTTTAATGTCATTTAATTCTAGCTTTTATACATTTGCCATTGTTCATATCATTCTAATTGTTTATGTTAATGCAATTTTCACTTTGTCCACTTGGACCATATTGTGTGATAACTTTGTTTTGTGTATATTTTGCTTGTTTGTATCACGAACTACGAGGTTTTGATCCCTTTGAAATTTGTATCACGAACTACGAGGTTTTGATCCCTCATTTTTATGTTGGTACGTAGGCACAAGACCGAAGGTCTTGCCAAACACAAAAATAATAATTAATGAATTCTTTTCTCATCCCCTCATTCTATTTGTTTGTAAACATCACTTTGTACCAAATACATATGCACACAAAAAGGGCTCCCTAGGAGTACCTAGGACATTTTGGGTGCTAACACCTTCTCTCTATATAACCAACCCCCTTACCTGTAATCTCTGACATTTTATTAGTTTTGATTTGAAAACTTCTTACTCTTTTGGGTTTTGTTCGTACTTTTTCCTTTTTCCCTTGGAAACAATAAAAGCGCGGTGGCGACTCTTGTTATTTGATCTCTAGCTTATCCATAGCTTGATGATCATGAATTTACCGCTACAGTTGGTAGTGAGATTTAAGGAGAATGGTTGAGGAGATGAGCTTAGGTGGAGAGCATGGGTTTGTCGAAGGTTAAGGTGGATGGAAGAGATGAGGAAATTGCGGTGAGTGATGGAAGAGTTCACAGTGGGTGGTTGAAGGGTGTAGGTTAGGTGTTTGAAGTTGACGCTCGGAGGAGAGAAAATGGAAGGAGGATGGAGTTTAGAAGCAGAAACCAAAATGGATTTACAGGTGGTAATGAAGAATAAGAAAGAAAAAATTCTAAGAGAGGAGTCTCTTGTAAAAGTTTTTTTTTTCTTTTTAACCTTTCTAAACTTTCAGAAATCCTATCCCCTAATGAGTATCGTGTGTGCTTCTTATTGATCTGATCCTCTTTTTTCTTTCAATTTGATAGTTGTCCCCCGTGATTTTCATTGGATTCCCCCTTATCCTTATCTCATTGACCAATTCTGAATTGAGAGAGAAATTCCAATGAGGGATTGCCCAGTGTTACCTCCTGAATGGCAATTAAAATTTTATTTTTTCTAATTCTTTATTAATATTTTTTTGTTATAAATTGAGTTTTTGGATAATTTAATTAAAATAAAAATACAAAAAATAATCCAGGCCAAATGTCCTATTAATTCTAATTAATTATGCCGATCATTTTGATTAAAAATAAATAAAAGGATGAAAAACGAATAAAAGTTGAGCGTGAAAGTGCTCAAAAAATTAAAATGAATGCACCAAAATTATTAGCGTGAAATAAACTTCTCGGAAACATACAGGTTTTGATCATATTTTGAAGTAAAAAATACTCGATTGAAGAGGCTCAAGCTGATTAAAATGTAATAAAAAAAGTAGTAAAAAATATAAAACGAGCATGCTAGGTTAAACTACATGAATCATAGATTAATAAAACTAACATCTGCAAGCTCGATTTTGAAATTTTTCGCCCATTAGTTTCTCGTACATTTGGAAATCAGTTCGACCAGTCTGTCTGTAAATTCGAAAATTTATTTTGGTCGATATTTTAGGCATTATACATGATGAAATGCATGTTATGCTATACAGATGATGAAAAGGTTGTGATGTACATATCGATTTACTAATTCAGGGTTAAAATTGGGTTAATAAGCTTAAGAAAGATTTCTCCACTCTGAATGAAGAAAATATTATTCTTAAAAATGATAACTCTGCACTTTAAAGTAAGAGTTCTAAACTGGAGGTAGAAATTATTTTAGAAGCATATGTGGATTCTGAAAATGTCATAAAGAAATATGGCAAATCTTTTCTGACATTTCTGGCTAGAAACATAAATAAAAGCAAAATGGCTTTAATGATCTATGGAATTAGAAGAAATGGAAGAAGAGGAATTGGTTATGTTCCTAAAGAAAAACCTATTCTAAAACAAAAGGTAAAACCAAAAGATCTTTATTCCCTTTTCTCTTATGCACATACACAAAATGATTATTCTGCACAAAGATCGAAGTCCGCTAAGAACCCTTGGACAACTAACTAGAAAGGATCCAAAAAGATGTGGGTACCTAAGGACAAGATAATTTATGTTGTAGACATCCTTAGCAGTATAATTAAAACACCAATCATGGTACTTAGACTCTGGGTGCTCGCGACACATGATGGGAAGAAGGCATATGTTCCAAGATCTGGAACTTAAGCCTGGTGGCTTCGTGAGTTTTAGAGGTAATTAGAAAGGGGAGATTATAGGACCCAGAATAGTTGGTCATGGTTCTCTCCCTTATATTACCAATATTTTATTATTTGATGGATTAATGCATAATTTATTGTCCATAAGTCAATTAAGTGACAATGGTTATGACATAATCTTTAATCAAAAGTCTTGTAAAGTTGTTAGTCAGAAAGATGACTCCATTCTTTTCAATGACAAGAGAAAAAATAACATTTACAAAATTAGACTTTTTGATCTTAAAAATCATAATGTAAAATGTCTCATGTTTGTTAATGAAGAGCAATGGATTTGGCATATACGATTGGCCCATGTTAGCATGAGAAGAATTTATCAACTAAATAAGCTTAATTTAGTCAGAGGCCTTCAAAATCTAAAGTTTTCTTCAGGTGCTCTTTGTGAAGCATGTCAGAAAGGAAATTTTTCAAAAACTTATTTCAAAGAAAAGAATGTTATTTCTACCTCTAGGCCTTTGGAACTCTTGCATATTTACCTTTTTGGACCAGTGAAAAATGCTTCTGTCAATGAAAATAAATATGGTTTAGTCATTGTTGATGACTACAACAGATGAACATGGTTTAAATTCTTAAAACACAGGGATGAGTCACATTTTGTGTTCTTTACCTTATGCTCACAAGTGCAAAACAAGAAAGACTTTAGAATTGTTAAAGTCAGAAGTGATCATGGCGGTGAATTTGAAAGTGAAGATTTTGAAAAACCTTTTGATGAAAATGGAATTTCCCATTATTTTGTCCTACCCTAGAACTCCACAACAAAATGGACTTGTAGAGAGGAAGAATAGGACTTTACAAGAAATAGCCAGAACCATGATCAATGAGACAAATATGTCCAAGCACTTCTAGGCAAAGGCAGTTAACACAACATGTTATATTCAGAATGTGATATCTATAAGACCTATTCCGGGTAAGACTCCATATGAGTTGTGGAAGAATAGAAAATCCAACATTTCATATTTCCATCCTTTTGGATGTAATTATTTTATTCTTAACACTAAAGACAATATGAACAAGTTTGATTGTAAGACACAAAAATGTGTAATGTTAGGATACTCTGAACGCTCTAAAGGATAAAGAGTATATAACAGTAAAACACGAATTGTTGAGGAATCAATTCATATCAGATTTGATGATAAGCTTGACTCTGGAAATTCAAAGCTAGTTGAGAAGTTTGCAGATCTGGAGATTACCTATTCAGGCTCTGAAGATAAAGAATCAAAAGATAAAGAATCCGAGGCAAAAAACTCTGAAATGTTCAACCAAAAGTTGCTAAAGCTCAGACTCCTTTGAGTAAGCACAAACAAAGATCTTCATATTCTAAAGAATTGATTCTGGGAGATAAAATTGTACCAGACAGAACCAGATCCTCATTCAAACCATCTAAAGAGACGCTTTTGAGTTTGGTGTCCCTCATAGAACTTACATTTGTTGATGAAACACTTCTGGACACTGGGTGGATTCTAGCAATGCAAGAAAATTAAACCAATTCTCCAGAAATGATAGATGGAATCTTGTGCCTAGACCCAATGAAATTCATGTCATTGGGACAAAACGGGTCTTCAGAAACAAATTGAATGAGAAAGGAGAAGTGGTAAGGAACAAGACCAAAGTGGTGGCACAAGGCTATAGTCAGCAAGAGGGGATTGACTATATTGAGACCTTTACACTAGTTGCCAGGTTATAATCAATTCGTCTCTTAATTTATTTTGTTGGTAATCATAACATCATCTTTTATCAAATGGATGTTAAGAATGCATTTCTGAATGGTTACATAACTGAAGAAGTGTATGTACACCAACCCATATTTTCTTTTCAAACTTAAGAAATATTTGTATGGTATGAAACAAGCTTCTAGAGCATGGTGTGAAAGACTAAGCAATTTTCTTTTAGAAAATGATTACTAGAGGAAAGGTTAATACTACTTTGTTTTGTAAGACATTCAAAAATGATATTCTAGTTGTTCAATTTTACATGGATGATATCATATTTGGTTCTACTAATGGTACCTAGTGCAAGGAGTTTGCTAAGTCAATGCAGATAGAGTTTGAGATGAATATGATGGGAGAACTCAAGTTCTTTCTAGGTATCCAAATTAATCAAAGTTCAAAAGGAACATATATCCATCAAAGTAAATATATCAAAGAACTTTTGAAGAAGTTTGACATGACAGATTGTAAGCTAGCTAAAACTCCAATGTATCCTACTTGTATTCTAGAGAAGGATGAGGTAAGCAATAAGGTAGAGAAAAAGGTATATAGGGGTATGATAGGCTCTCTCTTATACTTAATTGCTTCTAGATCTGACATTTTATTTAGTGTATGTTTATGTGCTCGCTTGCAATTAGATCCTAGGGAGTCCCACTTAACAGCTGTTAAGAGGATCTTCAAGAATCTGAAAGGTACTACTAACATTGGATTTTGTTTTAGAAAATCAAAAGAGTATAAGCTAGTAGGTTATTGTGATGCTGATTATGCTGGAGATATACTAGAAAGAAAAAAATACTTTTGGAAGCTGTCAGTTTCTAGGAGAACACTTGATCTCATGGTCTAGCAAGAGACAATCAACAATTTCACTATCAACAACTGAAGTTGAATATATTACAGCATCTGGATGCAACAATCAGATCCTCTGGATAAAAAACTAGCTAGAAGATTTTCAGATATATGAGAGTAATATTCATATTCTTTATGATAATACCTCAGCTATTGTTTATCTAAGAATCTCATTTTACATTCTAGAGCTAAGCATATTGAGATTAAACATGATTTTATACGAGACTATGTTCAGAAGGAAATTTTAAATTTTAAATTTATTTATATAGACCATCAATGGGCTTATAACTTCACAAAACCCCTTGCTAAGGATATATTTGTTTTCATTCTAAAGAATTTGAAAATGGACCTATGTCCAGAATGAAAAAGATGTATATCTCAGAATGTTTAATTTCTCATAATGATTACATGAGACTCTATGATTTATGGCTTTGAACATTGAGTCTTTTGGAGTGAAAAGGTTTCCTGTATTAGAAGTATCCAGTCAGAACCTCTTTCTATAAAAGTTATGTCTTCTGGATTATGAAAAGTTGCTATATTAACTAGTTGCCAATCAATCCTAAGTTTGTGGTTTAGATCAAAGACACATGTTTTAATCCGAAACGCTATAACGGTTGAGTGACACATTAGGAGAAGAGATTTCTTGGAAATAAGTAAAATCTTTATACGCCTTCCTCTATGTCAAATTTTGTTACACTATTCAGGATTTTTTCATCATTGCAAAACCTATTTAAAAACCACACCACTCACTAATCCCACACTTTCTCTTTTTCAACCAAAGTTCCCTACAACCCTAAAACCCTTCACCATGGCTGAAATCTCTCAATAACAACAAGCTTCTCAGCAACAATAACATGAATAGCAAGCTAATCAAAATCAAGAACAACAATCGTCTAAGCAACAAGAACAATAGAAAGAAGGTCTTCAAGAGATCGCTTTATCCACTCCAGTCACCGAGTTGGAAGTACTGTGTGAAATGATTGTGGATTTTGACAACCTGGAGGCAAACGATTCCGACCTTACTGAAGATGTTAAAACCTAGGGATGGAAGAGTTCTTCAATCGTCTTAAAGGGCCAATTTATCTTGAATTGGTTAAACAATTATGGATTCATGTTGATGCTTTAAAGCTTCAAAATTATTCATATGTTTTAGGGCATAAAGTCTACATTTTTTAGAATTCCATTTCCAAGCTTCTCAATCATGATGGCTCTGGAAAAATATTTTTTGACATGCCTTCTAAAAAGGAGAAGTTAGAGGAAATTGTTCTTGTAATCTTTCAAGGTAGAAAGAATTCATCAAATGCAAATAATCAACACAACCATCTCAGAGTGTGTTTGATGATTCTTCTGGGTTGCATGCTGTCATACCCCAAAATTTGCCCGTTGATATTACAAAGCATTTTTTTTCAAGGCACTCCGACTTATTCTGCAAGGCATTGGCATTAAAGGAACAAAAGCCCAGCTCGCAACAGGCCCAATTCAAAAATGGCCCAAACTAGCTTGCTCGCTAGGCGAGCAATTCCTTCGCCTAGCGAACACTTCATTATGACACTCGCCCTAGCGAAGCATCAGATCCAGTAAAAGCCCAAACTGGCCTGCTCGCTAGGCGAGCAAATCCTTCGCCTAACGAACGTTCGCTACACGCTCGCCTAGCGAAGCTAACAGATAACAGAAAATTTTCGGGCTTCAGTCTGAGCCCATTAGGTCACCACTACCACTATAAATACCAGCTCTTCAGCCACGAAAATGGACAGACACAAACGGGGAAACACAGACGAAGACGGACGGGAACCCTGGCATAGAAACCCTGAAGGCCGCTCATTCGCTCCGAAGCTACCGCTGCCCAACTCCGCCCGATACCAAAAACCATCCGCCCGTCCAGTGTTACAATTCAGCTGCCACAGGTTTGCGCATCACTGTTGCTTTATGCTTCTAAATGGTAATCTCCATATATATAAAGCATCATGATTGAAGTTTCGAATATGCAATCCGGTTTCACATGCAAATTTAAATGTACTTGAATAATACTGGTCCATGCTGTTCATATAATTAAATGCTATGAAGTCCAGGGTTACAGAAGCCATGCTATTGTCAAACTCAAAATCTGTCGCCGCTCGCTAGCACCTCGCTAAGCGAGCCTGTAGCGAGTCCTCGCTAAGCCTTCGCTAGGCGAGGCCGGGGCGAACGTACCAGTAGCTGTTTTTGTGTTTGTCTTATGTTTGTCTTATCATAATCATGCATTACTTGGCTTTGTGACTGCTGTGTCCATTTTGTAGTGCAATTTTCTATTGCACTGTATCTCGGTATTCTCGCCTGTGTGTTTGAATTGTGTAAAGCTCGCATACTTCCGAAGAAACGGCCGGCTAGGTACTCCACTTTACGTGTGGGAGACCTTCATGGAGATGGATTCGAAATTACTTCACTTTAATGTGAAGATTCATATTGATTGCCTAATTAATTTTAATGTATTAATTTTTAATGTATTGATTTTAATGTATTGATTTTAATGCGGAGATTCATCCTAATCACCTAATTAGCTCTAAAATATGGACTTTAAATAAATGATATCGGACCTCTCTTTTGTTATCCCACGATCTCGGTATACGGTCATGTCCCGCGAATGTAGGGATACACTTAGCAAAGACCCTTCAATTAAATCATCATAAAATAAATCATGGTCCCTCGGACGTTGCCTTCGAAATTACGATTTTGTCCCTCGATGACCCTTCGGTGTAGCCTGCGGTTAAATGATGATAGTCCCTTCGAATGCTAAGGTATCCTCACAACTGTTGCCTTCAATGACCAATCGATGACCCTTCGATGACCCTTTAACATCCAAAGGATAAAACTACTTACTTCTCAATAGTAAGGACAGTTTTACCCTCATAAGGATAGGAAATGCCCGGAAAGACCTCGGATAGGTATAACTCTCAATTGCTCATTCATAACTTAAAATACTTTTCACACCTCACCCTTTTCAAAACACCTTTTAGAAAATCACCACTTGGCATACATTCGTACTAGAATCATTGCCGAGTTATATTTTTCTAAACTACTTTCAAAACTAAGCGAGATAACCACTTTGTATACATTCATACAAGAATCATTACAAAGTTAAATTATCCTTTTCAAAACATTTCCTACACATTTCTCAAGCTCTTTTCCAAACTAGAAAAACATAAATGATTGAGCAATTAAGAGCCCATGGATAACCATGGATACAAAGGGTGCTAACACCTTCCCTTTGTATAATGTACCTCCCGAACCTAAGAATCTAAATTAAGGTCTTTCCTGTTCTTTTCCACCTTTCCTTATTGGATAAAAGAAAAGTCGGTGGCGACTCTTGCTAACCGCGACATTGCGATTAAAAACACCAATAAAGTCAGTTCACCGTTGTCGCATCCGCGAAAAATCAACCGGCGAAGCTCAAATAAAAACACAACACAGAGCCGCCACTGCGCGTTATTTATCCCAAGATAGGGAAAGGAAACGCTCAGAGAAACCTGGAAAGGAAATGGTCTCGCGACCAAAGAGAAAGGGTAAGGGAGTCGGTTACGCAAGGGGAAGGTATTAGCACCCCTCACGTCCGTCGTACTCGACGGGATCCACGTTCTAAAATAAAGAATAGGTTGCTAAAACATCACACACACACACAGGGAACGCAGGTGGGGTTAAGAGAAGGGAGCTCGATAGGACATCGCATCCTATGCCTACATATCTCGTCTGGAACGAGAATCAGAGCCACTGTAGTTCGGCTTACGCACGCCAAACAACACAAAACGCACAAACAGATGGCAAACATGGAGCCCGACAACCACTCGATGGAATTACGTCAGCATCCGAACCAAAACACAAAAATGGCAAACGTGGAGCCCGACAGCCAATCATTGGACTTACGTCGGCATCCGAACCAAACACACAGTCAGATAACAAGTAAACACACACAAAAAAGAAAAAAGGTTGCCCAGAGTGGTCTCGCACGACCACCTGCCTACATACCTCGTCTGGAACAAGGATCAGGGCGATGTAGTTCCCCCTAAAGGGAAAGAAAATCTAGCCAGAAACCAAGGGAAGACACACTACCAGGGAGCTGGACTCGAGCCTAGTGTTGTCATGCATCATTACCCTATGTTCAGGTTTCTACCTACTTGCGCAACTGCAAGCTAATCCTATCCAGGAAGCAAGCAAGCGTACAAGCATACATCAAATGAGAACAAGCATCTCAAATAAACATGTTAATCAGATATCCACATAGCACACACTATAACCAAACAAGTGGGCTCGATCAATAGGCTTGACTGCCTCAGCAAGTCATCTGTACAGGCTGTGTTTGCTCTTAACCTTGCCATTACGAGGCTAAGGTGAAGCAGATGAAAAGGTGAAGTGAGGATGAGACCTCACAGCTCTTATCCCTAACCAGGGAGAGCTTCTGACAAAGGAGCGTGGGTCCAGAATGGAGGGACCCTTCTACGCTCAAAGACTCTGACACAACTGTACAAAGTACAAGATCTTGGGTTTGTGTCCCAATGCATCAACACACAGCCGTGTGAGCAGAGGGACGACTCACAGAATAGTGGGGGATAGATTGCATATCCCTTGGCTTCCACCAATTGCCTTGATTAAGGACTTTACCTGCTTAGGCACAATATTAAACAATCACAAACATCGCCTCTTAAGGAGGACTTCAGACATTTATTTGCCCGGCCAAATAACAAACCGGGTCTCCAGACTACATGAAGAATAGAAGTCCTACCTCAAGTGGTTCAAAAACCAAGCAGCAGCAAGCAAGTTCTTAAAAGAACTATGAGCAACTAAATGTACCTGAAAACAATCAAGTATCATCAGTACTCAGACAGACAAACATAAACAGCAAATGTTAATCAGTCAGACTATACAAACTAATGCACACCAAAGCAAGCTATGAGCTCAAGCCCAAGCTTCACAACCTACAAAATAAAGTTATGTTAGTGTACAAACATCAAACAACATCAATTGAATTGACTTGGATCATTCTCCATGAGCATTGTGCTTTTTTAATCCTGAAAAATCAATCAAATGTTAGCAACAAGACCCCTAGGCCAAGCCTAGGGTCCAAAGGCAAGAAAAATTCCTAAACAGCAAGGGATATCCAACCAAACTCAAATTAATGTCAAACAAAAGCCAACACAATTAATCCCATGTTCATGTCATTCATCATGTCCATTTTATGCACAAAACAATCCAAACTAGTTCAAATGAAACATCCAACATCCAAACAGAACTATTGCATCCAATTCCATACCAAAACAATTCCAAAAATCCTCAAATAATTTACACCTAAACAGGACATATTCAAGGTCTAGCATGTCAAATTTTAGCTCAATTGGATAAAAGGAACTATGTCAATGAAAATCAACAAAAACAGACACAATTACATGCTCCAAATCACAACATCAACACATGCATTCACTTCAAAAATTCATAACTCAATGAAAACATTAAAGAAATGAATGGGACCAAAACAGGGATGTCCTACAATGTGTCTATAACCAGCATACCAAATTTCATGATCATTCAATACCATATGAGCATTTCCCAAAAGATCTACCAACCTATGTCACATGAACTTGCAAATTTGACCAACAGAGATGAAAAATAGCAATCAATTTGAAAATGCCACATAAAATTCCACAAAAATTCACATAGCATCTTAACATGTTCATGAACATCCATGCAAAATTTCACATCATTCCAACAAGTCTAGGTCACTCAAATAAATCCAGCAAGTTGACACAATGAGGTGTGACACAAATTGTCACACCTAGGTTCAAAAATTTGTAACTCAATCACCAGGAATCCAAAATACATGAAATTTACATGGAAATAAACATTAGCCAGTCCACAATTACCACAAAAAATTTCAAGTATTTCTTTGTAACCATGAGGATTTCACAATGGATATGGTAGAATGTATCAAAAATGCACACATGTGAAACAACCCTAGGTCAAACTAAAATCTCTCCAAGCACAACTTCCAAAAATAAGTCAATAAAATTCTACAGTCAATTAGGAAGTCAACACAAAAATCCCCATATTTTTCTGATTTTTTATTAATTTTTTATGAATTTTCTAAAGTGTTTGTGATTTTTAACAATTTTTTAGAATTAATATAATTAAATAAATTTTCATTAATGGCACAATGGTAAATACATGAACGCGGGAGCGGTAAACCTCCTATTCAAATTTTCAAATGGAATTATGGATCAAATGCTCTTTTTTCCAGAAATCTCATCTTCTTCCCCAGAACACCTCAAGAACGCATGAACATGGAACTTCCACCAAAATCAACAAACGAACATCCGTTGGAACCGTCTCAACATGAGGAATCCAAATATCAACCTAATTTTGTCCAATTCTTCCTATGTTTTCTAAATCGATGGAGTTAGGGTTTGGTATCATATCTTCAAATCAAGATTTCTCAGCCTACAGTTCATCATTTCTAAAACTAAAAGCATCACGATGCTCTACATGAAGAGTTCTACCAAACGCATATAAGCAATCAAAGAACCATGACATTCGAAAAAATCAAATACCTGGAATGCAGCGATGAAATTGGTGTTCTTCGTGCGTGTTTTCCACAAACAGATGTAGTAGTGTGATAAGGAAAGTGATTGATGTGCTCAGGTTCGAACAAATCAGCTCCTAATGCTCCAAATCGCGATTTGCCATGAATGATGCTTGTATGTGCAGTCACGATTCAAAGCTCCTTTCCTTCCAATCTTCAAAAACAGATGGAGATGATGATGAATCAAGACAAATGCTAAAAGAATTTCGCAAATTGAGCAAGAATGGAGGAAGTTTGATGAATTTGAGTGTGAAGTGTTCTTGAGAGGTTCTTGGAGAATTTGATGAATTTTGATCTGATTTTGGGAAATGTGTTTTTCTGTTATGATTAGATGATGATTAATGAATATATATGATTGCTTAATCACCACTTAAACCATCTAATTAACCAAATGGAATTGATTAACCAAAGATGTCATTTTCAAGCAAGGGTAAAATTTCCATTTCCACATGCCAGCTCATTGCCACCTCATGGACAGCTCACACACTCTCAAAATGACATGTGTGAGCTGTTGCAACTTGGCTCATGTTGATTGGATGCATACTTCTCATTTTCACTATGTAATGGCCATGTATTCAATTTTGCAAGTTCATTCCAATGGCCAATTTCCAAACCATGAAGCCTAGCCATGTTATGATGATTCCAACAAGTTTCAAATACCATTTGTGGGGTGTTGCAAAAATCCCCACCCAAAAATTCCAAATATTTCACAAGTTGGACAATTTTGCCCCTGATCCATTTAATTGTCCAGTTGAAATTTGACTTTTTGCATTGGCCACTTTTGATAAAATCCAATTATGCACCATGAAAGTACATGTCAAATGGAGTTTGTGCATATAAAGAACTTGCAATTTGGACAAACCATGTGGAAGTTATGGCCTCCTGATTATGGGTCATTTTTGAAATTCACTGAGCCATAATTTGACAACCATACATGGGATTTTCAAGTTCTTGGACTTCTTGGAAAGGTTAGAACAAGATCTACAACTTTCATGTTGAACAAAGTTTCATTTGAAACTTCCTTGGACATTTTATTTTGAGGTCAAAAACTTTCCATTTTTGGAAACTCCCATTACAAGTCACTTTCTATTTTTGGCAATTTTTGTTCTGACTTGATTTTCTTCATTCTTAAGCTTTGAGATGTCAAATAACACTTGTTCCAACATGAATGAAGTGCATCCAACTCATTTCCACCTCCACATCCATCAGATCATGTACAGTTGACCACAGTTGACTTTTTCATCTGATAGATGAATTTGGCAATGCATAGATCAATCTGAGCCCCAATCTTCAACTGAAATGGCTCAAGGGTGAAACCCTAGCTTCAATTAGCTCAATAAAATCATATTATGAACCCCATATCCATCATAGACCCCGTCTCCTGATCATGCCCTGATTGGCCCAATGCAACTGATTAGGGTTGACCAGTGGTCAAGACCCTAATCTCAAGGAATAAGCTTCAATCTCCCGATGATGACAAACCATGATGATGATGATGTATCATTGTAATCAAGATGAAGACCAATATCCTTTGAGAATCACAAAACCCTAATTCACAGCCCAATCCTCAGATGGCCAATGATCAGTCAATAAAACCCTAATTTTGCTCCTTGACTTCCTCATCTTCTGATCAAGACTTGTGATAGTGGCTTGCACAATGTAACCACATGATATGCAATATGAAATGCCTAATGACCTAAAAATGTATGCAATATGTTAAGCTTAGTCCCAAGAGAGGAGGGCAAATTTTGAGGTGTTACAACCGTATGACAGAACTGGCGACTCTGCTGGGGAGAAATAAAGAGAGGTCCACCTTAAAAAAAAATCATTTATGTTTTCGAATTGTTCCTTCTTTTAAGGGTATTTTTGAGTGAAAGATCCTACACCCGGATCTAGTGTACCTTAGGTAAGTAGCAATAGATCATCGCGACTATCCGGCGTATACTGGAATGGTTAAAATGATGGCTACGGTTAATGTGACACTTTGGATGTCCTGATGTTCCTCATGTTTACTTGAGGAAAAATTTGGCATTCGCGTGGTGTCATCAAAGCATTAACCAGACCTTTAGAACCCTAATTGACTCATCCTAGCCATTAGAAAGTAGTGAGATAACTGGCTTCGATTCCGACTGAGGTTGGTTGATACTCGATACTACACTCCTTGAGATTGGACTTTAGGGAAGCTTTGGTCAACCACTTGGTGTTGCACTGAAGTGGACTTAAAGGAAGGTCAATGATTGGAAATCCTTCTAGAACCCGGTTACTATTCTAGGACAGGTTGAACCAACCAAATTTCAGTGGGGAGGGTACTTACCTACGGAACTCATGCAAGCCTTAAAACCTAGGAATGAGTGTGTGACTTGTTTATTATTTGCATAACATCATAACATCATAACATCATAACATCATGGCATTATACTAACCATTTCAAGGACTTAGGGATTTAGCTTTGCTCTGTTAAACAGGTTATGGCTTCCAGGAAGACTATCCAGATCAATCTTATAGCAATCTCTCCTCAACTCAGGGAATTAGTGTCAGAACTTCCCGATCATGCTCAGTTCAACAAGAGACATGGCTCTCTTCTCAATTTAGTTACCACTGGTTTCAAAGAAGATATGATGAGAGTTCTATTCCAGTTCTTCGATCCTAAACATCATTGCTTCACCTTCCCAGATTATCAGTTGGTGCCCACATTAGAAGAATTCTCCAAGCTGCTTGGGATACCTATCCTTGATCAAACACCTTTCAGTGGTCTGGAAAAGATTCCGAAGGCTGAAGAAGTTGCCGCAGCTTTGCACATGACAAAGTCTGACATTGAGACCAATTGGGTAACAAGGAGTGGAATGAAAGGTTTACTTGCCAAATTTCTGATAAGTAAGGCCCGAGAATTCCTAAAAGTTATGAATGTCCATGCTTTTGAAGATGTTCTAGCATTGCTAATCTATGGTTTGGTGTTATTCCCTAATCCAGACCAGTTCATAGACGTGAATGCTATTAAGATATTTCTCACTCATAACCCTGTGCCTACCTTGCTCGGAGACGTCTTGCATTCCCTTCACACTCGTACTATGAAGAGGCAAGGGACTCTCATGTGCTGCATGCCTTTATTGTCTAGGTGGTTTATTTCACACCTCCCTCAATCAGTCTTGAAGAATGATCAAAATCTGAAATGGTCTCAAAGGATAATGGCACTCTCCCATTCAGACATCCGTTGGTGTTCTCATCTCAGAGAAAATGTTATTCTCATCGACCGTTGTGGAGAATTCCCTAATGTACCACTCCTGGGGATAAGAGGAGGTATTACTTATAATCTCGCCTTAGCCCTACGTCAGTTTGGGTATGCTCGAAGAAATGGTCCACATGAAATGATTATTCAAGGTATAGTGTTTGACTATGACAATGACTCTCAAGGTCTCCGCCAAAGGTTTGCACGAGCCTGGGGCATGGTGAGAAGAAGCACTTTAGGACAGAAAAATTCTATTCCTATGGAGCCTTATCTCAGATGGGTACGCGCCAGAGCTCGTGAACTTGTCATGCCATATCTTGCAGTCGGACCATTGATTGTTGAATCAGGGGTCGAAGGAGGTACTTCCCAGATCATTCCTTATCCAGATATGCCTACCGATGTTGAGGAACTAAAAAGATCCTGGATCCAGTTGAGAGAGGAGAGAGATACTTTCGAAACCCAGTTCAATGCAGAAAGGAAGAAAGTATTAGAGCTCACCAGCCAGCTTAATGAGGAACGAAGACTCAATGCATATCTTCGCCCAAAAAGAAGCCGTCCCTGGGAGGCTTGAGCTTTTATTTTTTTGTAATGAACATTGATTAAAGAAATTATTAATAAAAATCTCTCTCTTTTTGGTAGCTTACGCAGAGTTAAATTCCAAAAATCCTTGAAAACATTTCATGCATTGCATAGCATAACATAACATTGCATAACAGGTACTTTAAAGGATCATATTCTCACGGTCTGCCTCTTACACAGAAACAGAAAAATGGATCTCGAACAAACTGTCAAAGATCTCCAGACTCAAAATGCTCAATTCAAGGAGATGATGCTAAGCTTATCCAAGGGGCAGGAGGAACTGAAGGCTCTTTTGGTCGAAAAGAAGAAAGACAAGAAAGCTGTGAGTTTCATTAACCCGGGAAGAAGGCGTAAAGGACAGGCTGCAGGGATCAAATTTGGAATCCCGAATGGTCCAGAAGAGGGGGCGGAGAATGATTCAGAGGAAGAGAATGCTGATTTCTCCAACCCTGAGGATGACGATGAAGATTATGAAAATGAACAGTACTCTCCAAGAGATGACAAGTACAAGTTGCTGGAAGAACGCATGCTAGCCATGGAGGGTCAGAAGGCGCCTGGTCTGGATTTCGAAAGTTTGGGTCTGGTCTCCGATGTGACCATTCCTCGCAAATTCAAAATCCCCACTTTCACTAAGTACGATGGTGCGTCCTGTCCTCAGATGCATCTGAGGGCTTATGTGAGAAAGATCCAGCCGCATACCACTGATAGGAAGCTGTGGATCCATTTCTTCCAAGAAAGTCTGTCTGGCACTCAGTTGGAATGGTATTATCAGCTCGAAAGTTCTGACATCCGCACCTGGACTGATTTAGCAACAGCTTTTTATAAACAGTACCAGTATAATTCTGAGCTAGCGCCTACTCGGCTACAGTTGCAGAATATGGCCATGGGATCCAAAGAAAGCTTCAAAGAGTATGCTCAGAAATGGAGAGATTTGGCTGGCAGAGTCAAACCCCCTATGACTGACCAAGAATTAGTAGACCTGTTCATGGGTACACTGACTGGCCCATTCTACAGCCATCTGCTGGGAAGTTCTTCATCAGGTTTCACTGAACTTATATTGACAGGCGAACGGGTGGAGAGCGGCATCCGAAGTGGAAAGATACAGGCAACTACCTCTACAAGCAGCAAAAAGTCCTACCATGGGAAGAATGAATCGAATGCTGTGTATGGTCAAAAGAATCATAATAAGAAAAATGGTGACCATGCCATTGGAGCAGTGACAATCGCAGCCCCGCCAGCTCAAAACTTCCAGCAAAGACAAGACAGACCAAGAAGGCAGTTTACCAAGCTCCATATGACTTTAGCACAAGCACTGCAAAGTATGCTAAAGGCAAACTTAATCACTCTCAGAGGTCCTCCTGCAAATGTCAACACTGCGTCGCCTCGTTATAATCCCAATGCCAGGTGTGCATATCACTCCGATAGCCCCGGGCATGATACGAACGATTGCTGGTTGTTGAAGAACAAGATTCAGGACATGATCGACGCTGGGGAAATTGAATTCGAGCCTCCGGAGACTCCTAATGTCATCAATGCACCTATGCCTAATCATGACAAGACTGTTAATGCTATGGATGACGATTCTCACATTTCCAATGTGGCGGACTTAACATCTCCTCTCCCGATCATAAAGAGGAATTTATTGCAAGCTGGTTTATTTCCAGGTTGTGCTGAAGATTGCAATCTCTGCATACTCCGGCCCGAGGACTGTTTGAAATTGAAGAATGGTATTCAACGGCTGATGGACGACCGTACAGTCCTCTTCGAAAGGATTCCTAAGGCGGAAAACCCTATTGAAGAAATATCTGTGATTGCAAGGTCCAAAGCTCCAGTGAAGATTACGGCTCCCAGAGTACCCGTAAAGATTACTGCTGAGCCCAAGGTAGCCCCCCTAATCATTACTGCACCTGGCCCCGTACCGTATTCTTCGAGCAAAGCCATTTCGTGGAATTATGGAGGCGATGTTTACATCCATGGCGTAAAGCAAGTTGGTAATTCTGCTGATCCTAATGACATTGTTGGGACTAGTAAAGTTACTCGAAGCGGAAGGATCTTCTCTCCAGAAATCTCACCCCCTGTCCTTGAAACTCGAGGAAAGGAACCAGTCAATCCTTCTCAATCGGAGACACCGGTTGAAGTTACTGCTGAGGATGTTGCCAAACGAGAGATGGAAGAAGTGCTGAAAATCATCCGCAAGAGTGATTTTGATGTGGTAGAACAGTTGGGGCATACCCCGTCTAAGATCTCGATGTTATCCTTGTTGTTATCTTCTGAATCTCATGCCAATGCATTGATAAAATTCTTGAAAACTGCTCATGTGCCTCAGGAGACGTTTGTCGATCAGTTCGAAGATTATGTTGCTCACTTGGCTGTTGACAATGGCCTAGGCTTTTCCGACGCTGATCTGACACCAGCAGGAAAGAATCACAATAAAGCCCTGCATATCTCCATTGAGTGTAGGGGAATCACTTTGTCCCACGTGTTGATCGATAATGGCTCTTCCTTGAATGTGCTACCGAAAGCCGTGCTCGATAAACTTGACTGCAAGAGCATTGAATTGAAGCCTAGTGACATTGTGGTGCGTGCTTACGATGGTGCGAAGAGTATTGTCCATGGTGAAATGGTTCTCCCTATCAAGATAGGACCTCAAGTCTTCAACACTACCTTTCATGTAATGAACATTCGCCCCGCTTATTCCTGCTTGCTGGGCCGCCCTTGGATTCATGGGGCAGGTGCCGTAGCTTCGTCTCTCCATCAAAAGCTGAGATATCCAATAGAGGGTAAGATCGTCACTGTGTGTGGGGAAGAAGAATACATTGTCAGTAGTGTGCATACCTTCAGATACGTTGAGATGGATGGTGAATTCTTCGAGACTCCGTCTCAATCATTTGAAGTGGTTCCTCCGCCCAGTCCTGTCCTTAAGCCAACTCCCTTTGTGCCCGAGGTTGTTCGAGCTCATCCCGCCATGATCTCTCTGAAAGATGCTCAAGCTGTAGTTGAAAACGGTGGTCGTAATGGTTGGGGTCACCTGATCAATGTACCCTACAAGTCTGATAAATCGGGTCTGGGATTCAACTCTGAACAGATGGTCAAAGATCAAATCAATGCTGTAGAGGGTGCCGACAGTGATTGCGACCTGGATAGCTGGATCTACCCAACAATTGGCGACGGACTCAATAATTGGAAGGCCGAAGACACTCTCCCGATCTCCTTTAGTCAGGAGTAATTGTTATTGTCCATTTAGTATTGCAAATTTTTAATTTTTCAATTGAACTTCTTAAAGCATTGTGTCTATGCCCGGGACACAATAGCTGATTTGTTAAGGGTTTGTCATTTCATCAGCATATTCATATTCAATAAATCAATGGACTTTGTTGCATTCAAATATTGCGCTCTTTATCTTTCCTGTCGTCTTTCAAACAAGTTATGCTTTCTTACACACACTCACGTAACAAATTGCAGATCTGTATCCACTCTGGATCCTATTGATGATAATTCCGCTACTGTTCATTATGACTTTGAAAATCCGATCTACCAAGCCGAAGATGGAAGTGAGGAAGATTGTGAAGTACCTGGAGAGCTTGCCAGACTGTTACTGCAAGAAGAAAGGACTATACAGCCGCATGAAGAGTCACTCGAAATCGTAAATCTAGGTACTGAAGTAGACAGAAAAGAAGTCAAAATAGGAGCAGGTTTGGAAAACAGCGTCAAAGAAAGGTTGGTTCGGATGTTACATGACTATGTAGAGGTTTTTGCTTGGTCTTATGAAGACATGCCCGGACTGGATACTGATATAGTCGTGCATCGACTGCCAACGAGGGAAGAATATCGTCCTGTTAAGCAAAAGGTTCGTCGCATGCGTCCTGAAATGTCTGAGAAAATCAAAGCTGAGGTTATGAAACAATTTGATGCAGGTTTTCTGGCTGTTACTTCTTATCCTCAATGGGTTGCTAATGTGGTACCCGTGCCGAAGAAGGATGGCAAGGTGCGAATGTGTGTAGACTACAGAGATTTGAATAAAGCGAGTCCCAAGGATAACTTTCCACTTCCGCACATTGATGTTCTGGTAGATAACACTGCTCAACACAAGGTATTCTCATTCATGGATGGATTCTCAGGTTATAACCAGATTAAGATGGCGCCTGAGGACATGGAGAAAACTACGTTTGTAACGCAATGGGGCACTTTCTGTTACAAAGTAATGCCCTTCGGTTTAAAGAATGCAGGAGCGACGTACTAGCGTGCTATGGTAGTTCTATTCCATGATATGATCCATCATGAGATAGAGGTATATGTGGATGACATGATAGCCAGATCTCATACTGAAGAAGAACATCTCGGTCATTTATACAAACTGTTCGAGAGGTTGAAGAAGTACAAGTTGAGGTTGAACCCGAACAAATGCACCTTCGGAGTAAGATCCGGTAAACTCCTGGGCTTTATTGTCAGTGGCAGAGGAATTGAGGTCGACCCGGCTAAAGTGAGAGCTATTCAAGAAATGCCAGTCCCCCGTACGGGGAAAGAGGTCAGAGGTTTCTTGGGACGCTTGAACTACATTGCCCGATTTATCTCCCATTTGACCGTTACCTGCAAACCCATCTTCAAATTACTAAGGAAAAATCAAGAGATGATATGGAATGACGAATGCCAAGAAGCTTTTGACAAAATCAAGAAATATCTCCAGGAACCCCCAATTCTGATACCACCAGTTGACGGAAGACCTCTAATCATGTATTTGACCGTGTTAGAAAATTCAATGGGGTGCGTATTGGGGCAACATGACGAGTCTGGTCGAAAAGAGCATGCCATATACTACCTGAGCAAAAAGTTTACCGACTGTGAAACAAGATACTCACTGCTCGAGAGAACTTGCTGTGCTTTGGCCTGGGCTGCTCGCCGACTAAGGCAGTATATGTTGAATCATACCACTTTGTTGATTTCTAGGATGGATCCCATCAAATACATGTTCGAGAAGCCTGCCCTCTCCGGAAGAATAGCGAGATGGCAGATGATCTTAACGGAGTACGATATCCAGTATACTACCCAGAAAGCAATCAAAGGAAGCGTGCTCGCTGATCATTTGGCTCATCAAGCGGTGGACGATTATCAATCCATGAATTTTGAGTTCCCAGACGAGGATGTCATGCTTGTTACTGATGATGAAAAACCTAAACCGGATGAAGGACCCGAACTAGGATCCCGATGGACTATGGTCTTTGATGGATCTTCTAATGCGTTGGGCCATGGTGTTGGTGTGGTAATCATTTCTCCCGGAGGTTACCATACACCTTTCACTGCTAGACTATGTTTTCATTGTACCAATAATATGGCTGAGTATGAAGCATGTATTTTGGGACTCAGGGCTGCTATAGACCGGCGAATCAAGTTTTTGAGTGTGTACGGAGACTCAGCATTAGTAATCAGTCAGATCAAAGGAGAATGGGACACTAAGCATCTGAATCTCATCCCTTACCGAGAGCGGGTGATGACATTAATCCCATACTTTGAAGAGATTACATTTGAACATATTCCACGGGAGGAGAATCAGTTGGCAGACGCATTGGCTACCATGTCATCTATGTTCAGAGTCAGATGGGACAGTGAAGCCCCCAGGATCACTATTGAACGATTGGATGAACCAGCACATTGTTATGAACTTAACACTGAGAAGGTACAGGAGAAACCTTGGTTCCACGACGTAAAAAGATATTTAGAAGCTCAGGAATACCCTGAAGGGGCATCCATCAATGACAAAAAATTCCTGAGGAAGTTCTCCGCTAAGTTCTTTCTGAGTAATGGAGTATTATACAAACGTAATCATGATTCGACTCTGCTTCGCTGTGTGGATAGAAAGGAAGCAGAAAGGGTTATGGAAGACATGCATGACGGTATTTTTGGGACTCATTCTAGTGGACATACAATGGCCAAGAAAATTCTGAGATCAGGGTATTATTGGTCTACCATGGAAGCTGATTGCCACCATCACTCCAGAACCTGTCACAAGTGCCAGATATATGCGGATAAAGTACATGTGCCTCCTGCTCCATTGAACGTGTTGACAGCACCTTGGCCCTTTGCAATGTGGGGCATCGATATGATTGGAGAGATTAAACCTACGGCTTCTAACGGGCATCGTTTCATCCTTGTTGCTATTGATTACTTTACAAAATGGGTAGAGGCAGCCTCATTTACTTCTGTCACCAAGAATGTGGTGGCACGGTTCATCAAGAATAGCCTTATTTGTCGATACGGCATCCCTGAAAGAATTATCACTGACAATGGTACTAACTTGAACAATAAGATGGTTACTGAACTCTGCACGCAGTTCAGAATTAAACACCATAACTCTTCCCCGTACCGACCAAAGATGAACGGCGTCGTGGAAGCTGCTAATAAGAACGTCAAGAAGATCATACAAAAGATGACGGTGACGTACAAAGACTGGCATGAGATGCTACCGTTTGCTCTTCACGGTTATCGCACTTCAGTACGCACTTCGACAGGAGCCACTCCTTTCTCTTTAGTCTACGGAATGGAAGCCGTTTTACCAGTGGAAGTTCAGATTCCCTCTCTAAGAATCATGAAAGAGGCGGGCTTAGATGAAGAGGAATGGATTCAGACTCGACTCGATCAGAGAAAATTTGATTGATGAGAAAAGGCTTGCGGCTGTTTGTCATGGGCAGATATATCAGAAGCGCATGACTCAGGCATTTAACAAAAGAATCAAGAGACAGGTGTATCAAATCGGCGAATTGGTGATAAAGCGTATCATTCTACCACAAGGTGACCCCAGAGGCAAATGGACTCCCACATACGAAGGGCCATTTGTAGTTAAGAAAGTATTCTCTGGTGGAGCCATGATACTTGCTACAATGGATGGCGAAGACTTCCCGCATCCTGTGAACGCGGACATAGTTAAAAAATACTACACATAAAAGAGACCCGCTAGGTCGACGTACCTAGGCAAAAGTAAGGGCATCCCGGCGAACCAAAAGGGTTCGGGCAAAAATTAGGGATAAACATATAAAGACGTACACCCGGCAAGTCGAAAACCTGAAAAGGCGGCTTGGGCAAAAAAGGGTATCCCGGTGGACTGAAAACCTGAAAAGGCGGTCCAGGCAAAAATTAGGGATTAAAGCGTATGACTATATCCCGTTCTCTGTCTGCTTCAACCAAGTTCAAGGGACTGAACAAGCCAATCACTTCTATCCGACAGCAGGAGATGAGATGCTTGAAGACATAATGGCAGTAGTGGAATTAGGATCAATAGGGCTTTTTCTGCATAGCCTTCTCTTTGTTTTCCTGACAATTTCCTCTTACTAGGATTTCTGTCTCCCTGTACACGAATTGCCTATTTACAGACCCTCTTTCAAAATCAATACAATTTCATTCCCAAAAAGATGATTTCGTTTTACTTTTCTGTTTTGTTTGCGTAAACGTCCATTGGTTTAATTTGAATTGATTTATGCCTTTGAATATGATCAATGTTTGCCAAAAAATGCATACCTAGAATAGTGATAGCAATTACTACGCGGCTTCAGGATCGAGGAGAAGGTCTAATCACGCTTCCCAATGAATCCGTTTCTAATTTGGTTCCCCGACGACGTCAGTCATTCCCCAGAAGAAATTGGCATCACTAATTGGTCATCTCCTCTATCCCCAGCCAGGCGCTGTTGGATCTTTCCACCATCAGACGGAAATGGAGTATTCCCCAGCTAAGACAGAGTCATCAGTACAAATATCTCCGACCAGAAGACTGAGATTTATTTCCCCAGTAGAGTCACTACAAGAATAACTTTGTGCAGCCACGTGATTTAGTGACGTGAAATGCACGTGGCAAAAAATGCCAATTACGACGTGAATTTCACGTGGCTAAAGGTAAAATATAATTAAAAAATGGAATGACAACTTTTCAGGTTGGGGGGAAATGAAAATAATTAAAATTTGGTAGTGACATGCAGATCACGTCGCTATTTTAAATTTAAAATTCAAATAATGTTTTGTGAAATGTAATTCACGTCGCAACTAGTGACGTGCTGATCACGTGGGTACATGTGGTGTAATTTAATTTCCGAAATGACAATCACGTCGCAAATAGCGACGTGACAAGCATGTGGGTACTGGGTTCAGAGAGACGTTATAGATGACCGTTGAATGTTTTGTGGCGTGTAAATCACGTCGCAAATAGCGACATGTTTACCACGTGGGAACCTTTCCTTTAACTTCCCTCTTCTCTCCCTCTTCCCTTCACCGTTTTATTCTTCTTCGTTTCCTCTTCAAGCTTCCACCAGACCCATTTTCCCTTCAAGTTCCTTCAACCCATTTCTCTCCTTCAAGCTTCAGATCCATTTTGAAATTGGAAATTTAAAGGTAAATACTTTTATTATTTCAACTTAAACCCATTTCTGTTTAATATATATGAATTTTATTTTAATTATTGTATTTTTTTTTTAAGAAATAGCTAAGAGTGAATTATTCATTCAAGAATTTGGAGCAAACAGATTCAAAGTCTTCATCCAGGTATATTCAAAATTGTGAAATTTAATTTTTTTTTTAATTATTTTCAGATTAGTTAAATGTATTGAGTTTGGACTGGATTATGTGTTGTGCTTATTATGTATTAAAACCGAATTTGTTTGGACTGGATTTTGTTTTTGTGCACATTATGTATTAAAATAGAATTTGTTTAGAAATTTAATGTATTATATATTTAGAATTTGTTTAGAATTTGTTTATAAAACATATACCCTAATGTATTATTAAAACAGAATTTGTTTAGAATTTGTTTAGAAATATAATATATAATAGTTTTAAAAAAACAGAATATTTAATGTATTATATATTTAATGTATTATACAAAAAAAACAGAATATTTTATGTATTAAATTTTTATAGTTTAGAAATAGATTTTATATAATATACTATTAATACCAATACTATCCTCTCTATTAATACCCTATTTATAAAATCATTTTTAATTATTTCTAGAGAAATTATAAATTTCAAAAGAAAATCATGTCAAGCTTGGAAATATTAAAACTTTGATATTACTTTGTTTAGAAACTATTTAATGCCTTTATATATGTGCACATTATATTTTTTAGAAATATAATATATAATTTTTTTTAAACAAAATATTAAAACAGAATAATATTTATAAAAAAAAACGAAATATTTTGTTTATTAGAAAAAGTAATATGAATCATGTCTAAAAATAGAAGTTGTATTATTATTTAGATAATATGGTTAGTTTAAAAAATATAATAGATTAGTGTTTTGAGTAGAAATCAAAATCAAAGAACAAGTGAAGACGATGAAGATGACGACGAATTTGATGTGTAATATTTATTTAGTTTTAAATATTAATTTTTGTATAAATAATTACTTTGCTATTTTTATAATACATTTTCATATGTGTAATTTTAATTTAAAAATATTTCACTTAATTATTAATTATTCTATATTTTATTATTTATTAATTATTTTATCTTTTATTAATAATATAATTTAATAATAACAATATATTTTATCTTTTATTTTAATTTTGTTTTTAAGTTGTGAAGTGTAAATCACGTGGGTAATTTGCCACGTGATTTTCATGTGGCAACATACCATCCATTTTCAAATGTTGTGACGTGATATTCATGTGGCAAAGTTGTGTCATGAATATCACGTGGCAAAGTTTAAGCGCAGAAGCAAGTTAATTCACAATGTTGCGACGTGATTTGCCTTTGGCAAATTAGCGACGTGTTTATCACGTCACAAAAAGTTGCCACACGCGTTCCAGCGACGTGAATCAACACGTCGCTATTTTTGACTAGTGAAGTGATTTTCACCTTTGCCACGTGATAATCATGTGGCAGGGGGGAGTTTTTCTTGTAGTGAGTCCCCTGGAAAAACGTTTCAGACGCATAGGGCACTCATTACATCATTTCACATCACCTACATACAATGCATTACATACATTACATCATCTCATAACATATACATGCGTACAATGCTCGCGTTTGTTCCAGACGCATAACTCACTCATCACCTCATTTCACAGCATACGCATGCATATAACATCTACGTCTCATGCATCATGACATTGCATGAAACTAACTTTATTTTTCAGGTTAATTATCCTCCTGATATAGTCAAAATAAAGATCCATTCAGACGGACATCCTTATCAATACAGCTTTCAGATATACTCCATATGAACATTCATTCGGACAAACGTTCTGACATCCTCCTAATGGTGGCATCCCTAAGCCCACCCCAAATATGCATTGCAAACGCAACAACAAATATTATCAAATACAGCCTAACGTACGGTTCATTCTGATTCAGCCTAACATATGACTCCTTCAGCTCAGATACGGTCTAACGTACGATCCATCTGACTTTCAGCAATTCCAATACGGTCTAACGTACGACCCATTTGGATACCCAAACCCTCAGATACTGCCTAGCGTACGGTACATTCCGGGGTGTAGTCTAGCGTACGACTACTTTCTTCTTCAGATACAGCCTAACGTACGGCTCATTCTGCAACTCCAATACGGTCTAACGTACGACCCATTTGGACTTTCAACTCAGATGCGATCTAACGTACGATCCATTCTGACCCCTTTTCAGATACAACCTAACATACGGTTCATTCTGCAACTCCAATACGGTCTAACGTACGACCCATTTGGACCTTCAAATCCTCAGATACTGCCTAGCGTATGGTACATTCCGGGGTGTAGTCTAGCGTACGACTACTTTCTTCTTCAGATACAGCCTAACGTACGGCTCATTCTGCAACTCCAATACGGTCTAACGTACGACCCATTTGGACCTTCAACTCAGATACGATCTAACGTACGATCCATTCTGACTTTCAGCAACTCCAATACGGTCTAACGTACGACCCATTTGGATACTCAAATCCTCAGATGCTGCCTAGTGTACGGTACATTCCGGGGTGTAGTCTAGCGTACAACTACTTTCTTCTTCAGATACAGCCTAACGTACGGTTCATTCTGCAACTCAGATACGATCTAGCGTACGATCCATTCTGATCTTTCATCCCCAGCAAAGTCATCCGCCTAATGAACAACTCACCCGGGTATTCAGACACGGTCTAACGTACAATCCATTCTGATCCCTTATCCTCAGCAGTATATAACGCACCCTGACTCCCCAGCGAAGTCGACAGCATAATGGATGACTCACTATACGGTCTAGGACCCGGTATGACACCCATATCTCCCGATATCGTCTAACATACGACACAATCTGGAGCCCTCATCATCAAGCTACCTGGATGGCATCTTTAAGCCCATCTCCGTCAAGACTAATGGACAAGCGCAAATTTTTGGGGCATTCTAGTGTTCAATAATCTTTCACCTCCAGACCACGAACGGCATACTCGCCATTCTAACTCTCTCGGTTCAAGAATATTGAACAGGGGCAGCTGTCAGACCCCAAAATTTGCCCGTTGATATTACAAAGCATTTTTTTTCAAGGCACTCCGACTTATTCTGCAAGGCATTGGCATTAAAGGAACAAAAGCCCAGCTCGCAACAGGCCCAATTCAAAAATGGCCCAAACTAGCTTGCTCGCTAGGCGAGCAATTCCTTCGCCTAGCGAACACTTCATTATGACACTCGCCCTAGCGAAGCATCAGATCCAGTAAAAGCCCAAACTGGCCTGCTCGCTAGGCGAGCAAATCCTTCGCCTAGCGAACGTTCGCTACACGCTCGCCTAGCGAAGCTAACAGATAACAGAAAATTTTCGGGCTTCAGTCTGAGCCCATTAGGTCACCACTACCACTATAAATACCAGCTCTTCAGCCACGAAAATGGACAGACACAAACGGGGAAACACAGACGAAGACGGACGGGAACCCTGGCATAGAAACCCTGAAGGCCGCTCATTCGCTCCGAAGCTACCGCCGCCCAACTCCGCCCGATACCAAAAACCATCCGCCCGTCCAGTGTTACAATTCAGCTGCCACAGGTTTGCGCATCACTATTGCTTTATGCTTCTAAATGGTAATCTCCATATATATAAAGCATCATGATTGAAGTTTCGAATATGCAATCCGGTTTCACATGCAAATTTAAATGTACTTGAATAATACTGGTCCATGCTGTTCATATAATTAAATGCTATGAAGTCCAGGGTTACAGAAGCCATGCTATTGTCAAACTCAAAATCTGTCGCCGCTCGCTAGCACCTCGCTAAGCGAGCCTGTAGCGAGTCCTCGCTAAGCCTTCGCTAGGCGAGGCCGGGGCGAACGTACCAGTAGCTGTTTTTGTGTTTGTCTTATGTTTGTCTTATCATAATCATGCATTACTTGGCTTTGTGACTGCTGTGTCCATTTTGTAGTGCAATTTTCTATTGCACTGTATCTCGGTATTCTCACCTGTGTGTTTGAATTGTGTAAAGCTCGCATACTTCCGAAGAAACGGCCGGCTAGGTACTCCACTTTACGTGTGGGAGACCTTCATGGAGATGGATTCTAAATTACTTCACTTTAATGTGAAGATTCATATTGATTGCCTAATTAATTTTAATGTATTAATTTTTAATGTATTGATTTTAATGTATTGATTTTAATGCGGAGATTCATCATAATCACCTAATTAGCTCTAAAATATGGACTTTAAATAAATGATATCGGACCTCTCTTTTGTTATCCCACGATCTCGGTATTACGGTCATGTCCCGCGAATGTAGGGATACACTTAGCAAAGACCCTTCGGTTAAATCATCATAAAATAAATCATGGTCCCTCGGACGTTGCCTTCGAAATTACGATTTTGTCCCTCGATGACCCTTCGGTGTAGCCTGCGGTTAAATGATGATAGTCCCTTCGAATGCTAAGGTATCCTCACAACTGTTGCCTTCAATGACCAATCGATGACCAATCGATGACCCTTCGATGACCCTTTAACATCCAAAGGATAAAACTACTTACTTCTCAATAGTAAGGACAGTTTTACCCTCATAAGGATAGGAAATGCCCGGAAAGACCTCGGATAGGTATAACTCTCAATTGCTCATTCATAACTTAAAATACTTTTCACACCTCACCCTTTTCAAAACACCTTTTAGAAAATCACCACTTGGCATACATTCGTACTAGAATCATTGCCGAGTTATATTTTTCTAAACTACTTTCAAAACTAAGCGAGATAACCACTTTGTATACATTCATACAAGAATCATTACAAAGTTAAATTCTCCTTTTCAAAACATTTCCTACACATTTCTCAAGCTCTTTTCCAAACTAGAAAAACATAAATGATTGAGCAATTAAGAGCCCATGGATAACCATGGATACAAAGGGTGCTAACACCTTCCCTTTGTATAATGTACCTCCCGAACCTAAGAATCTAAATTAAGGTCTTTCCTGTTCTTTTCCACCTTTCCTTATTGGATAAAAGAAAAGTCGGTGGCGACTCTTGCTAACCGCGACATTGTGATTAAAAACACCAATAAAGTCAGTTCACCGTATGACACATGCATCACAGACCTTTAACTAACTCCTCATATTATATCAACATAGATCAGAAGTATATATTGTTCTACATATCTTCTGGGATTAAGATGAACCTGCCTTCCATTATCTTCAAGTACTAAAGGGATTTGGTCAAGAAGATCATAAATGGTGGTCCTAAAGCCAGAAAGTGGATTCCTTTAGGAAGACTCATTTCTGATGTGCTTTTTGAGAGCAAGTTGGTAGAGACTCTGATAGAGTTGAATCTGACTAATGAGGTAGACATAGATATATGGAAAGTCTTCAATAAAAGAAATATCAAGAATATGTCTCTGATATCTACAATTAATGATCCCTCAGAACTCGTGGATATGAATGTAGTATCCTCTAGAAGGATACCCATTGATGATTATCCAATCTTTACCAAAGTGGATCCTCCGTAAATCCTTGAATAATAAATTGCCGACTGCTTAGCCTTAGGTATCACACCTATAGCTTATTCCTATGATGAAGTTCCAGAATGTCCTTCTAATGTTCTTCCTCTTAGAAGGGAGAGGAAAGCTAAGAAGATGGGTGATGGACCCTCTGGAACTGTTAAGTGTCCAGCCAAGGTGGCCAAGACTTCTGAAGTTATGAAAAAGCCTCTAGGAACGATAGTGGAAGCAGAAGGTGAAGGCTCTAAGAATGCTAAGATAACTGAAGTATCTAATTCTCATAAGCAACCATATGGTAAGTCTCTTATAGCTAAAACATCTTTGTCTTTTAATCATGTTGTTAACTCTACTTCATCTTCATTCACCCCTCGTAAACCTAACCCAAAAAGAGCTTATGTATATGTACCCTTTAGAACCATCTTTAACCTTAAACAAAACCAACCATATGAACATGAACTAACTAAAACATATGAATCTAAACCAGTTAAACAACTTGGACCATCTAAACCATCTTAAACCATTATTTCTGAGCAACCACAAATTCCCAAAATACTCCTATCACTACTTCAAGGATTCTCCCTCTGAACATCCCACTCATGCAACCACTGAACTTCAATCTTCCATTGTTAAACCATATGAACCTACACAACCACAAATTTATGAACCAATCCCCTCATAATCACAGCTATAACAACCTGAAAATCCCCATCTGATACTATCCATTCCATTCACACATATTTCCGCATTGAGATTCCTGAAATTCACATGTTTCTAGAATTAACACCAACACCACCACCTCAACCAAACTTCATAGATAACCCCATTATTGACACCTTTGTGGAACATATCCGAAACAATCCCCCTTCTACAACTGATTCCTCAGATATGACTATTATAATCCCATCTAACTCTGAACCTGAACCTGAACTTGATGTTGATGAACTAGTGTTATAGTTTAAGTCTAAAACAAATGATCTTTTACGCTCTTTGACGTAAGTTTGCACAAATTGTGTCAACCCTACTTAGAGTGGTGCTATCTGGTCTGAATTCAGAAGATGGATCAACTCTGTTCCAGGTAGCTGAGAGAACTTTGTTATAAATCTGCTCAGAAGAAATTCCATGAAAATATTTATGTTATCATGGAGCCACTTTTGGAGATGTTCATTCAAAAAAAAAGTTCCACCTGCACTAGAAGTTGAACAAGAAATTGAAGTTAATCCTCCTCCTCAATATGAGATTGGAACTATTTATGGGATGAAGCATTCTGAATCTGAATTCATTCCTCTAGTGCTGAAAACTTTGGAAGAACTGAAACAAGAGAATGAAGTTGTTTGGTCTTGTTTGGACAAGCAAGAAGACATGTTTAAGGAACAAGCTCAGATCAACACCAAGATTGAAGGATTGCTTCAGCGATTTTGTCAAGGTTGCCACCCCAACCTAAAACCAAAACCTTTTTTATGTTGTTTTCTGTTTCTGATTAATGTTTTTTTTTGTTCTTCTATGTATCTTTATCCTTTATTTCATTAAAATTTCATTTTCTCTTATATGTTTTTTTTCCTTTATCTTTTTTATTGATGACAAAGAGCGAGAAGAGTAGATGCGATTTTGATATAGTTATTTCCCTTCTAATCCCAAACATCTAACTCTGACTCTGAAATTTATTTTTGACATCTGACTCTGATAACTAAATGATCTGGGAACTTTGAAAAAGTTCACCAATGTTACTAAAAAACCTTGTAGTTAACCAAACTATCTGTATTTTAGCTTCATAATTAACCAGACTATCCAGAAAGAAGACTCATATATATGGCTTTAAACCAAACTCTGATACATGGATTCAAGAAATTTTAAATCAAAAGAAATTTCAACTAGGCTCTCTCGTATAGGGAAGTTCTTACTTTCATGCTGATTGAAATGTTTTATGTACAAAAGTTATTTTGAATCTTAAACTCAGGGAGAGCTTACAAACCTAACTCTGAAGTTTTCAGTTGAGAAATATTTTTTAATGGTATAAAACTCAGGGGATCTTAAAAACCTCACTCTAATATGTTTTTATATTATTAAACCAATTAAAAATTGTACATCAAAATATATGATTTTGTCATCATCAAAAAAAGGGAGATTGTAAGAACACGATTTAGTTCAGCATCTGGCCTTATGTTTTGATGATAACAATAATTAGATTCATAAAGAATAACTTTGTACCCTAATGGTCTTGTTAAGTGTGCAAATACTAGATACAAGTTTTGACCCTGAAGAAATGATGTGTGACGTTATGAGACTCTGAACCTAGTGCACTCTGACTCCGAGATGTGTGTTCTACAATGATAATCAAGCTCTGGACTACTCTACTCAATGCTTATGAACATTCCAAATCTTAAGCTTTATGACTCTAACAAGAGAAGCCTCTGATGTTGTCAAGCTCTGAAGTCTTGCACTCAACAATTCTGATGAATTGTGTCACCACACTCTGAAGACCAGGTTCTGATGAACTGGATCAAGACTCTGAAGACCAGGTTCCGATTAACTGGATCAAGACTCTGAAGACCAAGGTTATGAAGCCTCTCTCATACAAACTCTGATTCTTCTTCTATGCATGCTTCATCAACTCTATATCTGAAGTCCCTAAATAATTGAAGATAAAATCAAAAAAATTATGTAAGATAATAGTACACATTACAAGATCAATATTCTTTACACTACACTGAGTCTATGAAAAATGGCATGTACTATTGTACCATTGTGTCTCCCATTTTCACAAACTGTTATGCAAGGATACAACTACGTTTGTGTATTCTGTTTCTGCCCTCCAACGGATCTTTTCATTGCCTATGTAAAGGAGTCTTGGAAGAATGAAATAATGCCAACCCTAAGAGAATATCTACTACGTGAACATTGCATATTGTGAAATATTTGAGAGAAAGAAAGACACACACCCAAGGAACTTTTGTTCATACATTTTCATAGAAAACTTTTTTGTGTGAAATTCTTTGTAATTCATTTGTGTAATTTGCTTTGTTAGAAGCATCTTGTAACACACTTTGTATCTTAATTTTTGAGTTGTATTTACTTGAGTGACTAGGGTATAGTCATAATTACTCAAAAAGACATTGGCGGTTAGTCATTGTGGTTGTAATCAATTTTGATTATAGTGGATTAAGTCCTTGTGATAATGCAAAATCACCTTGGCGGGTGGACTGGAGGTAGCTTAGTTAACAACAAACCAGGATAAAAATATTTGTGTTCATCATTTTTATTCTAAGTTCTCTCCTTGTTGTTTTGGGTAGCAAAAGATTTTCATTTTAGAAACTCAATTCAAACCCCAATTTCTTGTGTTTATGTTACCTTCATTATTTATAACATTAGATACAATTACAAACTTCTTTTTCATATAGCTGGTATCTAGAAGACAGGGACATCATAGGGGATCCAAAGGAGATGGCTAAAGCACTTGACATTATTCGAGAGGCATGTCTAGGATTAGGCCTTGAATTGAATATTCATAAGACATAGATCTTTTAAGCTTCATATGATTGAGGTAAACATTGTTGAAAGTTATTCTCTTAGGACATTGGTAGGCTGGTGTTGGAGATAAAATTACTTAGAATAGTTGTCAGTCGATATGGTAATAAGGTGGTGTCTATAAAGAGAGTTGTCAGCAGTGTTGAGTTAATGAATACTCTCCCATAGTAAAAGGATCTACATAGTGAGCTCTTCTATTTTGATCTTGCATAAACATCGCCCAAAAAATGGCCTAAAGACTTGCCAATAGATTCACATGGAGGAATAATCTATTTGGTTTGGTAAAGGGTTTTGAATGACTATTGAAGACATCATGGTTGGTGAAGGCTTTTCTTTGGTGACCTTCAACTAAGGGTAGTCTACTTACCTATTAAAGTTTGGGGAATGGGTTTGCACTCGATAATATATGCTTCATTATATGCTTTTGTAGCTTCCAAAGCCCAATTTCGGGTGTTACAAGATCATATTATGTGATAAATGGTATATACATTGATTTTGAAAGATCTTTGAATGGTCCTAATAGTATGATTCCATAATTTGATCTTAATTTTTTTACTAGATATGACACAATCCCCCCTAAAGTCCAACATGTTTTGACAAATGCTCTTTTTAGTAAAAGTGTTCAGAATATGGAAGTAAAGTTTGACATGACCACACAATAGAAAACAACTTTTGGTTATTTGCCTATTGATGAGTTAGGCCAACATATGTTACCTATAGAGTATCATATTATCTTTAAATATCACCTCATGATTCTCTTATTTTATGTTCATGATGTTTGTCATGTTATCGTAAGGAATACTTGGATACATTTGGGAACACACATAATTCATATTATAGTAAGCGTCTACGATTCAAATATCCACATGATTTTGTTAGGGATGTTTTGTTTGATATAATTCGATAGGAGAGAGTATAAATATTCATGGAAATTTCTTGATTGTCCCTCTAGACGACAATTTGACACTTAGGCCAACAAATATTTTGATGTACGGTTGAGTAAGAAGAAAACATGCATGTGTTGATTTGATTGAGTTTCTCCACTTATGAAACTGATGACCTAAAATTTAACTACGATAGACAAATCTCAAAATTATTTCAAATAAAATAATAAAAATAAAAAAACATTTTCGGATAATCAGTATATTTTTGCACCAATTATATTTGGCAGTTTAACTTTCATTGAATATTTTAGGAAAAAAAAAATCAAAAATTCATATATAATAATATTGTATCTACTCGGACTATAAATATAATTTTTAAAAGAATTGAATTTGTTAACTCAAAATATAGAAGTGCAACTTATTATATATTTGTTTATAGTTTATATGTAATCCATATTTGTCTTAATTTATTTGTTCTTATCATGAAATATGGTAAGCCGTTTCTTTGAACTCATCGAATATGGCTTTAGCTCAGCATCAAGGGAATTTGATTGAGATGGACATAGGTCCACTATCTATTTCTTGATCAAGAAGTATCGTCTCTTGGGTTTCAAGGCTTCACACTTGAAAGGACGTAATTTTGGGATTTTGCAATCATGCACAATAACCTTTATTGTAATGGAAATAGAATCTCACAATCAATCATCATAGACAACACACGGTAGGGTTACAAGTTTCCAACTAAGTAAGGTGCGGTTTTCAGAAAAATATTACCCCATTTAAATATTAAAATTACTCGAAGTTCGGTTTAATTTAATTACTTCTTTATAATAAATTGGATTGTATTTTATTAAAAATATTTTTTTAAAAATTTTGGTATCCAGAATACAAAATTTGTCAGTATTTAACTGAATTCAAATCCAAAATTTTAAAGAAAACTCAAATCTCCATCATAGGCCAATTCTTAAGATTTATTAAATACAATTTAAGTTAGATTATTTTTCCGTCGACTAAACTTAGAATTTAATTTTTTAATTAACAATGTTAATATTATAAACTCATAGTATAATAATTAATTTAATATAAAATATATAATATATTTAAATTAATAAGGAATAAATATAATTAATTATGTTTTTACATATAAAAAATAAAACATTAAACATTATGTTAAACTAGTTGGACTATTATGAAAAATTAATATTAATAAATAATATTAGGGAAATGTCCTCTCAATGCTCTAATGTCCAAATCAGATCAGGACCAAACTGTCTTACGGCATTCTAAACCTAGCTCAGGTACCACTTTAACGGACAAACATCCTAACCCTTGGAACCTACTACAACTACAGATGACGAAGAGCTGACATTAAAGTTTCAAACCTTCCCGTCGATGTGAATGTTGGGGAAGATCGACCTGTTAATTAACTTTTATGCGTTGAGCGACAACCCTTCCACTCAGCATTGTCAGATCACTAAGGTCGACTTTGGTCCCTGCTCGACGGGTGAGTCTTGCAATCAAGCTCCATTCCACCTTTGCACTCGAGGCCAATCTCCGTCTGGCCCGAGGAAACCTTTGCACACACCTATTACCTTTTGGGAGGCATATGCCCCATAGAAACTATCTACATAAGACTGTCAATTGGTCTGTCTTGGCATAAGGTTTTCTACCTCTTCCAGAACGGTATCTCACTAATGGCTCGAACCCCCCCCCCCCTAAGAAAAGGGCCTTATTTGCTTTGCACCTAAGTTGCGCAGAAAAAGCCCAAAGCCAATCCCAGGGAACATTGAAGCTTCATAGGTTCTTTCTCTCCAAGTGCAGGTAGTCCGCATCTTAATAAATATGTATATTTCAATGCGTCTCTTTCTCTGAAACAATGCCCAAATCGTTAAGCCTTTCGTGTGGGTCAGAACTTACCTTACACATAATTTATCTACCTTAGGGCTGTTATAGTTACGCTCTCCATTCACTGGGGATTCGATCGACGACTTCCCTGTCATCAGGTCATCAACTTCCTTAACCTTCCATCACTAGGTAGGCGTCATCCCCATACTTAGTCTTACGACTTTGCAGAGACTTGTGTTTTTAGTTAACAGTTGCCCGAACCTAGTCACTACAACCCCCTTTGTGAGGAAGCACCCCTTCTTCCGAAGTTACGGGGATATTTTATTGAGTTCCTTATAGAGAGTTGTCTTGCACCCCTAGGTTTCTCTACCTACCCACCTGTGTCGGTTTCCAGTGCAGGTGCCCTCTTGTTGGAGGTCATTCAAGCTTTTCTTGGGAGTATGGCATTAATTACTTAAGCGTCAGAGCGCCTCATACTCAAATTTTGGCTCGAGAAATTTTCTATACCCCTTCTTACCCTGAAAATATAGGGAGTCATTTTATGTTGAACCGATAACCATCTTTCGGCTAAGCTAGCCTCTTATGTCCCTCGGGTCCAACAAGGGGAAATACAGGAATATTAACATGTTGTTTATCGACTACGCCTTTCGGCCTGACCTTAGGCCTTGACTTACCCTCCGTGGGCAAAGCTTGACGAGGAATCCTTAGGTTTTCAAGGCATTGGATTCTCACCAATTGCCTAAATTTAGTCACTGCGACCCCCTTTGTGAGGAAGCACCCCTCTTCCGAAGTTACGGGGATATTTTATTGAGTTCCTTATAGAGAATTGTCTTGCACCCCTAGGTATTCTCTACCTACCCACCAGTTTCGGTTTCCAGTACAGGTACCCTCTTGTTGGAGGTCATTCAAGCTTTTCTTGGGAGCATGGCATTAATTACTTAAGCGCCAGAGCGCCTCATACTCAAATTTTGGCTAGAGGAATTTTCTATACCCCTTCTTACCCTGAAAAAATTGGGAGTCACTTTATGTTGAACCGATAACCATCTTTCGGCTAAGCTAGCCTTTTCTGTCCCTCGGGTCCAACAAAGGGAAATACAGGAATATTAACATGTTGTTTATCGACTACGCCTTTCGGCCTGACCTTAGGCCTTGACTTACCCTCCGTAGGCGAAGCTTGACGAGGAAGCCTTAGGTTTTCAAGGCATTGGATTCTCACCAATTGCCCGAACCTAGTCATTGCGACCCCCTTTGTGAGGAAGCACCCCTTCTTCCGAAGTTACGGGGATATTTTATTGAGTTCCTTATAGAGAGTTGTCTTGCAACCCTAGGTATTCTCTACCTACCCACCTGTGTCGGTTTCCAGTACAGGTACCCTCTTGTTGGAGGTCATTCAAGCTTTTCTTGGGAGTATGGCATTAATTACTTAAGCGCCTCATACTCAAATTTTGGCTCGAGGAATTTTCTATACCCCTTCTTACCCTGAAAAAATAGGTAGTCACTTTATGTTGAACCGATAACCAGCTTTCGGCTAAGCTAGCCTCTTCTGTCCCTCGGGTCCAACAAGGGGAAATACAGGAATATTAACATGTTGTTTATCGACTACGCCTTTCGGTCTGACCTTAGGCCTTGACTTACCCTCCGTGGGCGAAGCTTGACGAGGAATCCTTAGGTTTTCAAGGCATTGGATTCTCACCAATTTCCCACACCTAGTCACTGCGACCCCCTTTGTGAGGAAGCACCCCTTCTTCCGAAGTTACGGGAATATTTTATTGAGTTCCTTATAGAGAGTTGTCTTGCACCCCTATGTATTCTCTACCTACCCACCCATGTCAGTTTCCAGTACAGGTACCCTCTTGTTGGAGGTCATTCAAGCTTTTCTTGGGAGTATGGCATTAATTACTTAAGCGCCAGAGCGCGTCATACTCAAATTTTGGCTCGAGGCCCCTTCTTACCCTGAAAAAATAGGGAGTCACTTTATGTTGAATCGATAACCATCTTTCGGCTAAGCTAGCCTCTTCTATCCCTTGGGTCCAACAAGGGGAAATACAAGAATATTAACACGTTATTTATCGACTATGCCTTTCGGCCTGACCTTAGGCCTTGACTTACCCTCCGGGGGCGAAGCTTAATGAGGAATCCTTAGGTTTTCAAGGCAATGGATTCTCACCAATGTTTTCGTTACTCAAGCTGACATTCTCGCTTCCTCTTTGTCCAACCCTGCTCGCGCGAGTAATTTTTTCTAAGGAGGAACACTCCCCCACCGATTCATTTTTACATCCCATAACTTTGGCAGATCGCTTAGCCCCGTTAATCTTCGGGGAAAGAGCACTCGATCAGTGAGAAATTACGCAGTCATTGAAGAGTGGTTTCTTCTAGGCAAACCTTTTGGATGTCTTTACACTCCTACCTCCTTTATCACTTAGTGGTCATTTAGGGGCCTTAGTTGATGATCTGGGTTGTTTCCCTCTCCGCAATGAAGCTTATCATTTATTATCTCACTGGCCAACCTTGACCCTTTTAGGGTCATATCTAGTATTCAAAGTTTACCTCGATTTGATACCTTTCTTGTGGCCCATGCCAACATAATGCTTTACCCCTAGATGTCCAGTAAACTATCGTACCTTATCACATTTTGGGGAGAACCAGGTAGATATGGGTTTGATTGGCATTTTATCGCAAACCACAACTCATCCACTGATTTTTCAACATCAATCGGTTCATACCTCCACTTAGTTTCACTTAACCTTCGTCCTGGTCATGGATAGATCACCCAAGTTAGGATCAATGTGCATGGACAATATCCCTATGAAGACTCTCTTTCATTACAACTCTGATGGTTTCTCTTAACCAAGACATTTCCTATGAGTTGTTGACTCATTCTTCAACATGCACGCGGTCAAAACCCTATCTCTTCCCACTGCTTGGGAGCTTATAGTTTCATGTTCTATTTCACTCCCTGGCGAGGGTTATTTTTACCTTTCCCCCACGAAACAACTTCGTTATCAATCACCCAAAAGTATTTATCCTTACAAGGTGGTCCTTGATGATTCACATGAGATTTCATATGCCTCATCTATGGTGCAACATTCATCTGCCCCGACACGATACTTATATTGCTCTCCCATGACCTCGCTTTCACGGTTTATGATGTTCCCCTTTCGCTCACCGCTACTATGAAAATCACTATTGCTTTCTTTTCCCTTGGCTACTAAGATGTTTCAGTTCTCTAGGTTGTCTCTTGCCTGCTCGTGAATTTAGCAACAATTCTAAAGGTTGACCTATTCGAGAATCCTCGGATCTCTGCTTATTTTTAATTCACCAAAGCATTTTGTCACTTACTATGTTTTCCTCATCTTTGGGTGCCTAGGTATCCACCATAAGCCATTCCTCATTTGATCCTTGCCCTTAACTTCAACTTTATGCCTAGTAAAGGGAAGGATCTTATCAACGTCCATAAATCATAAATCATAATATAGATTAAACCAATCTACCGAATTGGAAAAATGGAGTGTTGTGAATGATATCATACAACTTTATATCATAAAAATTAATGAGTTAGAGATAAGATGACTCGAACCACTAACATCCTCCACAGGATAAATCGCAGCCTCTCAAGCCCCCAAATGGTTATACCATAGAGGCCAACGATAGACAATAACCCTCCAAACACATGTTACAAATTTCATCGTATTGTGCTCTCCAAAGAGAACCTCTTCTCAAAATATCAATAGGGTGTTGAGATAGAATCCTATTCAAACAAGGATTCTTGTGGTTCTGAAGGATCCAACTAAAGGAGAATTAAGAAGGAAAAGTTATCACCCCCCTTTTCCGCCCAACTCTTTGCTTTTAAGAATGTAGGTTTTAAGTTAAGAATGTGTAATTGCACTTCTCTGACCCTTAACTGTTCAACCCGAGAATGAAGGACTAATGTTTTCTCAGGTTGAACAGGGTTCTATGGTCGATTCACAACCATTGGATTCCAAATGCGTTCTCAGGGTGATCTCGTAGTTCCTACGGGGTGGAGACGGTGAGGTCGGTCCATGGATTTTCTTTCCTTTTGTTTTGTTTTCTCGCATTTCTCTCTAAGGGTTGAAGGGGGGTAGTGAATCAAGTTGTTCGCAAGGGCTAACTTGATTCTCTTCCCCGGTATTTGAGATGAGGAAACCATAGGAGAGCCATCGACTCCAACTACCATCCATGTAAAATCCATAATAGATATGACCAACTTCCCATCCTACCTCCTCTACATTTTTTACTATCCATCTTTGTCTCAATGGATTCTTTCAGTGGCATGTTTCAGTCCTTTTTCCCATTACTTAGAAAAAGTGAGTCACTAGTTCAGGTACAAGATACTATCATTACCGTATGGACAATTAGACATCCAGCCCATAATTACAATGACCTAATTATAAGAGCGAAGCTCTACCAACTAAGATGTATCCCCCGAGACAACTTGGAGCATGCATGAAAGAGTCAAATACACATTTTATTCTTTTCCTTGGCACCGCTGGGCCATCATGGACTTGAACCAGAGAGCTTACTCTTGAAGTAAATCATCACACCTACGGTTCATCCAATTGGGGTAGAATCAATAGATTTCTTTTCGGGAGCGATTCTTCCTTCCTAAAGGCAACATACAACTATCCATTGTATTGTGCTCTCCAAGTGTGCTTGTTTCCCCTTCTTCCTTATCATGACAAGTTTTTATGGAATAACTTTGATGAGGTGAAAAAAGAAGACATTAAGGGAAACTCTAAGATCCTTTTTTAAACATGCTCCTATTTTGAGTCAAGAGAATGGTACGATCCTACCGCCGCCCTAGAATAAAAGGGGTAATCTCGTAGTTCTTGGTCTGTGAAGATACATTGTTAGGTGATCCATTTTAATTTTCCATTGAAGCCATACCTTAACCCGTGCTCGAGAAATAGATGTCCATATATTGATAAGGGATGTATAAAATCTCAAGAGAAGAAGAGCCATGATGTCCCTCCGGGACTTCCCAGATTCCACGAGTGAATATAAAGTTACATCTAAATTGGATCTCACATGAATCGCCCCATCTATCCTCCTGAGGAGAAGTTTGGTTTCAAATCCTTGTTCAAACAAGAGAAGTATGCAATGCTAATGTGCCTTAGATGGTTCACATATCAGGATCAGGCGCTGATGAACATATTGAACTATTTATGTGGCTGATAGCCCTCATAGTCAAGGCAAAATGATGCAATTATTAGTGGCACGCTCTACCACTGAGCTAATAGCTCGTTTTGTGGGCCTCCCGAAGGGGCCCATTGTGTCAAAAGCAAGAGAAACTCCATCTCTCTTTCCCCCCTTTTATGCCTTATGTTTCTCTATGGGGAGACATGGAGCAAAACATAGGAGCTCCTATGAAGTTGTTCCGACCTAGGTTAATAAGCTCATGAAATTAGTATCATTGTCCCTCACTTCGCCCTCGAGAAACGAAAGAAGACTTCCATATACTAACTTTTCCTCTATAAAATTCGCTTCACTTGTGTGAAACGGTGTAAAACCCAATCACCCAAAAAAACATTAGCTCTCCCTGATTAAGATAAAATGTTCTGACAGAATTACGAAAGCAGTCAGGTTGTCTATAAAATCCTTTATTTCTCTATTCTTGGTGTTCGATGCATTACATGAATGATATTGATACTAAAATCCCAAGGAGAATTAACAAAACCATTATAATATATCCCTTACGATATAGCTCACTAGTCACTACTCATAGTTTTCTATCCCTAGTCCACCAGCGTAAGCAGAATTAGGTAATGCAATAGAGCGTTAATTCACTAGCCATTACTCAAGGTCTCATATCCCTATTCAACCAGCATAAGCATAATAATTGCCCTAGATCCAACACATAGATTAATGGTCAATATTCCCTATGTGCCCAAAATTATATTAAAAGAGTATCTCACATAAAAACTTTTACGAACAAGAAGCAATTAAATAGAATTATAAGTCAACATACTCATGCAATATGAAATTAAACATATGTTCCAACAATATCGAAACAGGTCCATCAAACACAACCTAACCTAGAGAGAATTAGATACTCATAATTCAAAATACAATACTAAAAACAATTAAAAATAATTGCATATGAGATCCCTTGAAGGATAGGCCTTCAATGGCTTCAAATGCCCTAAAAATCACTTTTGGTGCTGTAAAACTGATACTTGTTATACCAAATTTCGTAACCCTTAAAAAAGTGTCAAAAACCCCTTTAAAAAGCCTTCAGAATGAATCAGAACAAATCATAAAAGCCCATAAAAATGGGCCATCGCGCGTGTGATGACCTGCATCGTGCACGATGCATCTGACACATATATATCATATGTGTGATGATGTGCAACGATGCGTGTGATTATTCAAGTAGTGGCGTTTTTTTGCTCCGTTTTCATCTGATTTTCACTAAGTCCCCATTTCTTCACACTTAGCTATTTTTTCTTCATTCTTTGGTATTTCTTCTTCATTTTTCTTCTCTTTAACTTATTTTGATCCGTTTCTTCAACTGAATTCATGCAATGACCGATTGTCATCACAACCCCAAACTTGAATCATTACTTATCCTCAAGTAACTTATCTGCAACTGCATATTTCAAATATAAAAATGAATTGCAATAATAATGAATGAACATCACCAATTGTGTTACCTGGTTATCATTCCAAGACTTCAATCGAATAAATTTGGAAAAGTTCTTCCAACACAACAAGTACTCAACCTGTTTCTCATGTCACTAATTTTTTCAATCGAATTAAAAGGGTAACACTAACAAATAACACTTTTCACGATGAAGTTTTTACCTCGAACAATAGAAAACCGAGGTATAAAGCCAATGTGCACTATTTTTTATTATTTTAAAAAATAAAAAACCATACATTCCCTCGGTTTTTCATAACACTGAGGTGAAAAACCAACTCAGTACAAGCTTCGATTCCCAGCTATCGCAGTTTATGATTTTATTTATTTATAAGTGTAAACAAAATGTTCTAACCCTTCGGTTTTCTATTTAACCGAGACATAAAATAATAAGATTTTACTATAAAATCACTTGTTAAACGGATTTTACCGTAACCCTTACAAATATGAAGTCGTCACCAAATTCGCAAGCATCATTCTTTGAGATGGATTGCAAAACAAAAAAAAACTCCAATGTTCTTCTATCTTGAACAAAACATTTTTTCTACCCTGCAATTTATCTCATATAATGGTGTTAATGTTTTTATTTTTGTATTTTCGGAATAACTCTCAGTTAAAGAAGGGATCTCAACCTTTGAAGAGTCCTCAGTTGATAGATTGCAAGTGCAAAAAATCATTCTTGCTTCAAGTTATACGAAGAAGGGAGCTTAACCAACAAAGAAGAGAGCTTAACCAACAAGGAAGAAAACTTAACCTTTGAACAAAGAAGGGAATGCAACTAAATCTGGATATTAGCAAAGATATTCAGTAATAAGAGCAAAGATTTGTTGTAAACAATTTATTTTAATATTCTATGTAAATAATGTAATTTCAAAAAAAAAATATTCACCTCAGTTTTCGTCATCACCGAGGTGATAGTTAAAAGGAGAAGATAAAAAACATTGGTTTTATAATAAAACCGAGGCGTTTAATAATCACATTTTACTATAAAAAAACTCGTTAAATAGATTTTATCCTAAGACTATCTTATATGTAGCAGCCCCAAAGAAAAGAAATATTCACCACCGTCCATTTGATCATGAGTTACTACTACAGATCTCTACGATGGATTGCAAGTGCAAAAAATAAAAATTCTCATGGAAAAACATATCTTTAGCATCTTGCATGGGATCTGGACAGGGAAAATAAAAATTCTCATTGAGAAACAAATTTTACAATGTATATTTAATATTTTGTGTAAACAATACAATTTAAAAGAAACTGCTTATTCACCTTGGTTTTCTTCGTGATCGAGGGGATAGTTAAGCATTTTATTTTACTATATTCAACACCCTTAAACAAATATTTGCAATCCATTTAATATTTATCAACGCTCAAGAATCTTCCATTAGTAATCTGCGAGAAACCTAAGGGATATCTATTATAAAAGCATGTTGAATATTGAAAATCTAACCTATATGGAACATGAAGCGTTTGAAACATAAAGACATTTGGAAAAGTTCTCTAAGATGGATTACAAGTGCAGAAAATTACTTGGGTTTAAGGTTTGTATTTTTAAATATTTATTTGAGCATAAAATCATATATTTGAATATTGATTTTATTTATCTAACATTTATTTTGTTTTGCTTCAGAATCAAATGCATGCAAAGCCTTGGAGAATATATTTGCATTAATATTTGATCTTCACCCACCTAGGGAATTTGATTTTTATCTAGATCTATAGAGAATTTAATTTTTATTTTAATATTTTATGTAAACAATGTAATATTCTAGGTAAACAATGTAATATTCTGGATAAACTATGTAATATTCTGGGTAAACCATATAACAGTTTTCTTTTATAAAGAAAAATAAATAATCTTACCCCTTGATTTTATTTGTAAACCGAAAGGTAAGATAAGTTAATTTTGAAAATAATAAAAGTGCAGTTGTTGGGGCTCGAATCCATGTCCATATAACTTTACCTCTCAGTTTTATTTCCATTGAGGTGATAAGTGGTGAGTTTTTAGGTCATCCTTGGTTACCTCGCTTCTTTAGCTGAAGTATTATGCATTTCGCTTTCGAGGTAAAAAAATGCTTTTTGTAGTAGTGTAATCACACAATCAACGTACTAAAGTATTTTGCCATATGTTTGTAAAATTTCTAATAAAATCAATCAAAGTCACTTAAACACACACTTTTGGAGGTCTTTCAAGATTGTAAGAGGGATTATGTCAGGGTAGGATAATTTAGGATATTAGGCTTAAACCTTTGTAGCTAAGTACCTAATTTTTCTTATTTTATCATATTCCTTTTCATATCAATTATTTCTTAATTACTTTGGTACTAGAGATTAACATTTTATGGTCTTAAACATTGCTTCTTTTTTTGAAGAATTTGCTTTGACTTCTTGATTTTTCTCATTTTTATTTTTTGAAACTTTAACCAAAATCTCTAGTACACCAACCCCAAACTTAAACTTTGCTCACTTCCAAGAGCAACCACAAACTTATTCTTTTGAATATGACCAAGGAACTAAATTTTCTACCTAACTCCAAAGAGAGAGTGAAAATATTTAACCTTTCAAGTCAATTAGCTAATTATTGGGGCTATGTCAACTAAAGAAAGGGTTTAGACTTAAAGTGGTTAGCAAATTATATAAACATGATATACGAGTTAGTTTGAAAAGGCTCAGATTTATCAAAAAGAAGTGTCTTAGTGTGTATTTATCAAACGAATAGATTAAATCGGAAATAATGCAAATTCTAGAAAATAGAAATTATAAAAATACTTTCATAAGAAGAAAAAGTAAACAATGGAATATTTTGCTCAAACCTTAGTAGTTGAGGTATCTGGAGATTGAGTACAAGGTAGTTGATTGTTCCTTTCTTCCTCAATCTCAATTTGTAAGAAACTTTCCTGGTGATCACCTTTGTTTTTTATGATACTTATGGCTCATTTATTCACTGCTAAAATTACAACTTTGTAAATCTAAAAGAAACAGCAACAACAAACTTTTTTATTAAAGATAAACATAAATTTATTGGTACAAAGGAGAATCAAGTATTGTAGCTAATACTCTAAATTGACTTGGAAGGTTGACTTGTTGAACATAAAAGGGAATCTAAAAAATTAATATGAATTCATAAAACTCCAAATTAACATGTCATTGGAGCGGAAAAAGTCTTCCACGTCTTGCATGATATTGTTGAAGTCTTGGTTCTGTTTGGTCCACTATGCTCTCGTCTAATTGATGATGATGCTCGAGAGGAGCGACTTCGCATTGGACTCATTGCCTGAAATAACAACAACATTAGAAAGTGCAAAGAGATCAGAAAAAAAATAGGATTAGAGAGATTTTTAGTCTCTCTTTCTTCTTTCAATCCCTTTCTTAAGTCTTTGTCCTACTGCTCATAAATGTGACATGCTACAAAATTAAAAAAAATTAATTGAAATAAATTGAAATTTAAAATTTTCAAATGAAATAAAAACTTATCTGATGGGTTACCTCCCATTAAGCGTTTCTTTAAGGTCCTAAGCTTGACCTTTTGATTTTTGTGTTAGGGCGGCATATATGACACGAAAAATACATCATCCATCTTCTTTCTTTTGTTTGGTAGGAATTCCATTACTTTCAGGAATTAAAGGTTTTTCTTCCATGTTCTCTTTAGCTTGATAGTATCGAATAAGGCATAAATCTCATCCAATACTTCATCTATTTCTCCTCTTTTATCATCCTTGTTGCTAGGTGTAGGACTATTCTTTTGTTGAAGATCTTGTAGTTGGACATCTATATCTAAATAAAACATTGCATTTGAAGTTTAATCCAAAACTATACAATCTTCATATTGTATTCTTGTTCTTTTTCCACGTATAATTTTCACCTCCGCCTCTTTTATTCTTGCTTCTATTTCTTTATTAGATGATGTGCATTTTTCTTCTTCTTTCTCTTTTTCAATTCCTCCTTCATCGACGACCTCACATTCCTGTTTGAATTTTCTTTCAATTTTATTATCTCTGGGACTATCTAAAATTTTCCCATCAAACTCCCCTGCTAGAGCTCAGTTTTAATGTTAATTGGCTAGATGCTAGACGAAGTTACATAGCTAAGTTCTCGATGGATGCTTCCATGTCCCTTTATAAGGTTTCTTTCTGCCTGTTGATTTTCCAGAAATTGATTTTCCAGAAATTGATTTGAGTAATCTTTATACACTGAGCCAAGGTTTCTTTAACTCCTCCTTCATCGAATACCTCACATTCTTGTTTGACTTCTCTTTTAAATTCTGCATCTCTAGGACTATCTAATATATTTTCATAGAAATACCCACTAGATCTCAGTTTTAATACTAATTGGTTGGATATTTGACCAAGTTTCATATCTAACTTCTCGAAGGATGTTTCCATGTTACTTAGCACGATATCTTGAGGCATGTTTAGTTTCTCGAAATTAAGTTGAGTCATATTTATAAACCCAATCAGGGTTTTTTCAAGTTGAGATGATGAATCCTCTGACTATGAATAATTTCGAGCATTTTCTAGAATAAGCGTTTTTGCAGCAAGCTCCTTTGAATAAACTTCAAACTTTGTCAAGGTAGCATAGAGGTCCTATAACATGACTGTCTTGACCTCGCATTCAAAATAAAAAGAAGAATACTTTAGTAGCACTGCATTAAATAAAAAAAGTTAAACAAAAATAAAACTAAAAAGAGAAAGAATAGGAAAGAAAATTTAAGAAGAAACAAAAATAACTAATTACAAAAAAATATAATAAACGTTGCACAAGCGTCGTCTTCTTGAAATTATCAACAGTCCCCGGCAACGGCGTCAAAAACTTGATGACTTCTCGACAAGTGTATCGATAATGTCGCAGTAATAAATAAGATTAAATCCACAACGTCTGCTATTTAACAAGAAAAATTATGCAATGCATAGGAAATGATAAATTTGGGAGGGAGTGGTGGTTCGAGTTTGAAATGCAAAAATAAAATAAACAGTTCAAACATAATTACGAAAGCGGTCAGGTTGTGTATACAATCCCCTATTTCTCTATTGTTGATGTTCGATGCATTACATGAATGATATTGACACTAAAATCCCGCAACAAATTAACATAACCGCTATAATCAATCCCTTGTGATATAGCTCACTAATCACTACTTAGAGTTTTATATCTCTAGCCCACCAGCGTAAGTAGGATTAGGCAATACAACAGAGCGTTGGTTTACTAGCCACTACTCGAGGTCTTCTATCCCTATTCAACCAGCGTAAGCACAACAATTTCCATAGCAACAACACATAACCTAATGATCAGCATTCCCTATGGGTACAAAATCATATTAAAAGAGTATTTCACATAAAAAATATTACGAACAAGAAGCAATTGAATATAATTATAAGTCAAAAATACTCATGTCATATGAAATCAAACATATGCCCCAACAATATCGAAACAGGTTCATCAAACACAACCTAACCTAGAGAGATTTAGCTACTCATAATTCAAAATACAATACCAAAAACAATTAAGAATAATTACATATGAGATTCCTTGAAGGATTGGCCTCCAATGGCTTCAAATGCCCTAAAAAATCACTTATGGTGCTGTAAAACTCGTACTTGTTGTGCCAAATTTTGTAACCCTTGAAAAGTGTCAAAATCCCCTTTGAAAAGCCTTCAGAATTGATCAGAACGCGTCAGAAAAGTCCAGAAAAGGGTTCATCATGTGTGTGATGACATCGCGCACGCGATTTAGTTAACACATTCATATCGCGCACACGATGCGACACATGATTATTCGAGTAGTTGCACATTTTTGCTCCCTTTTTTACCTGATTTTCACTAAGTTCATATTTCTTCACACTTAGCTATTTTTCCTCATTCTTTGGTATTTCTTCTTCATTTTTGCTCCTCTTTAACTTGTTTTGATTTGTTTCTTTGATCGAATTTATGCAATGACATACTGTCATCAAAGCTCAATTTCATACAAATTTTTGAATTTATTTTTTCTAATCAATCTAAAAAATTTATTTATATCTAAATACTAACGCCCTTAACATTATTGTAAGTTGAAGTAAACATAATTATTTAAAAATATACATCTTTATGTTTACTTGTTGATGAAATATTCATTTTTAAATTATTACTTAATTATTTTATTTGTTGATGCCATACCCAATCTCTAAACTATTTAATATTGTTAATATGTAATTATTTAAAAATAAGTTTAATACTTAAACAATAATATTTAAATACTCTATATTTTCACTATTCATCAATTTAGTAAAATTGTATGTCTATCCCTTTCCCATTATTCTCTATTCCCAATATTATGGACTACCATAATCATATTTTGAGGAAAATATGGATTTTGGAAACTATGCATTGTCTTCAAGAAAGGAGGATAAGTCTTGTAGGGTATCAGATTTTTACGCAGCTATTACTGTTGTTAAGGCTAATTTAGAGGGAAGGACGGTTGTTGGAGAGGCCCACATGGAGAAGCAGGTGTTTTCAGCAGGTATGGAGAACACCTATTCTTTGGACTCTCTTTTTAGAGAGGAGAATTTAAATAACAAAGAAGGTGACAATAAATACTACAAAAAAGAAGATTAAGACTAAAACTGTGAAAGAGGTTGGTGGGCATTCAGGTTTGAACGTTAAAAGGCATAACAAGTAAGTTTTGAGTTGTTATGCTTTAGAGAGTGAGCACTAAATTGAAGATCTGATTGAATCCTTCTCTCATCCCTCTTTCTTCAATCCTCTCAGTAAGAAGAATCCAGGTTGGCGTTCTTCCTTTTCTCCAAAGTCTTCTAAAGATCGTGGTGTTACTAAAGGAGCAAATAACTTTTCAACAGGGGCAATATTATGTCGTGATCCAACATCAAATTCTGATGTAAGGCAATGCAATTACAAATTTTGGGATAACTTAGAGTCGAATATAGGTGATAAGGTTTGGAAGGCGATTTAAAACTTAGGAGTGGTTGCAACGGAAAAGAAGTAGGATTACTAAAAAAACTGAAATGGAGGCTAAGGATAAGGTTAGAATCCAGAAAAAGAAGGCGCTTTCAAACTTGGTTCCATGATTATTGGATCGTTGAATATTAGAGGGGGCGGGGGGGGGGGGGGGGGGGGGGGGGGGGGGGGGGGGATTTTCAAAGAGGAAGAGGATCAACCATATTATTTCTTTAGGTAAAGATGAGATCTTTTTATACAGGAATCCAAATTTAAAGTCGTGGACCCAGTAGCAGTTAACAGCATGTGGACGAATGTGGATGTTGGGTGGTCTAGTAGTAATGTTATTGGTATGTCAGAAGGGACTATCACCATGTGGAATTTGAACTCAGTAGAGGATATTTTTTCTTTTAAAGGGGAGGGTTTTCTGGGAGTGGAGATTATGTGGAAAAACAACTTGTATTACATTGTCAATGTATACTTAGTTTGTAACTTATCTCTGAAAAGGATTATGTGGGGAGAGATTTTAGAATTGAGGAAGAATTTGGTTGACAGTTCTCGGGTGATTGGGGGAGAATTTAATTCAATATCTAAATCTTGTGAAAGGAAGGATAGTTTGTTGATTAATAGAAGAACTGAACAAAGGGAGTTTAAGGAATTCCTCGAAAAAGCTAATATGGTGGACGTGCCTTGTATTGGAAATTTGTTTACTTGATATAGTGGAGATGGGAAATCAGTGAGTAGGATTGATAGATTTTTAATTTCAGATTCTCTCATGGAAAGATAGGGGTGTCGTGGGCCAATGTATTGGGATTAGGGATATCTCCGACCATTGTTCGATTTGGTTGAAGATTAACAAGGAGGATTGGGGTTCGAAGTCTTTCAAATTTAATAACTCTTGGTTCGATAACAAGGCCTTTTTGAAGTTTGTGGAGTTTGAGTGGAAGAACATTAATTTCGAAGGAATGAGTGATTTCATAATTAAAGAAAAGTTTAAGTTATTGAAAGCTAGTCTGAAAAAATGGAACAAGGAGGTGTTTGGGTGGCACGATTTGAAAGTTAAGGAAGGAGTTGAAGATATTAATGTTGTGGATAAACTTTTGTCGAGGTGTGAATGAGGAGGTTAAGGAGTTGGTGTCTAGAAGGAACAAGGCCATTAGTTTAGTACCAAGGCACGTATCTATCAGGGACAATATGATGATTCAAAAGTATAGGGTGAAATGGACTCGAGAAGGGGACTTTAATTCTAGATATTTCCATGGCGTGATCAAGGGTATGGTAAGAAGGAATTTTATAGGATCCATTATTCGGAGAATGGAGTGGTTAACTCTACGACTGATGTTAAGGAAGTTGTCTGGAAATTTTTTCACCAGAAATATAGAGAACCTGATGCAACCAGACCTGTTTTGGATGGTATTTTGACCAAAACCCGTAACCTTTCTGATGTTTGCTTCTTGGAAGCTCCTTTCACGGACGAATAGGTTAAAACAGCAGTTTGGGGTTGTGAAGGTTCAAAAAGTTTGGGCCCAGATGATTTTAACTTTGTCTTCATCAAAAATTGTTGGGAGATTTTAAAGGATGATGTTTTCTCTTTTGTCAATGGATTTCACAACAAGGCAGTCCTCTCTAGGGCCATTACCTCATATTTTATCACTTTGATTCCTAATATCTCTCATCCTATCAATCTTGAAGACTTTAGGCCGATCTATTTAGTTGGTAGTTTATACAAAATTGTGGCAAAGTTATTGGCATCGAGGATAAAGTACATTTTTGACGGATTGATATCGTGTTGTCAATCGGCTTTTATGTTGGGAAGGAAAATCTTAGATAGTGTTCTAGTGGCTAATGAAGTGGTGGATCAAGAAAATAGGGAGAATAAAGATTGTATCTTGTTCATAGTCGACTTTGAAAAGACGTATGACAACGTGAGTATGGACTTTATGAGATTCATGATGAAGAGAATGGGTTTTGGCAGTGTTTGAATGGGATGGATGGAAGCGTGCATATTCAACGACCATACGTCTGTCTTGGTTAACGGAAGCCCGGCAAAAGATTTTAAGGTGGAGAGAGGTCTTAGTTAGGGAGATCTCCTTTCTCTTTTCCTTTTTATGATTGCAGCTGAAGGTCTTTCTCATTTGTTCTGCAATGTTGGTGTAAGAGGAGACTTCGAAGGCTATAGTATGAAGGAAGGTGTATATATCGATTTAGTCCAGTTTGCGGATGACACATTGATTTTGGATACAAGTTGTTGGAAGAATCTATGGTGTATCAAATCCATTTTAAGGGGTTTCGAATTGGTTTCGGGGTTGAGTGTCAACTATCATAAGAGTAGGCTGACTGGGATTAACGTTAGTGGTCATTTTTTGCTTGCCGCTTCGAATTTCTTGGCCTGTCAGGTGGAGGAGTCTACTTTTAATTTTCTCGAATTACCTATTACATTAAATCCTATGAGGCTAAAAATGTGGTCTTCCGTCGTAGAGAAATTTAAATCAAAACTAGTTATGTGAAGGGGGAGATTCCTCTCTTTTGGAAGGAGGATTACTCTAATTAACTCAGTTCTTAGTAGTCTTCCTATCTTCTTGTTTTCCTTCCATAAAGTTCCGGTGCAAATTAGGAAAAATATTGATAAGTTTCATCAGAGGTTTCTGTGGGGAGGGTTGGAGGAGAAATTTAAGATCCATTGAATAAGATTGGAGTTGGTTTGCAAAGCTAAAAAACATGGTGGTCTTGGTATTAAAATTTTAGAGGATTTTAATTTGCCTCTTTCATCAAAATGGAAGTGGAGGATCCTTGTTGAAAAAGAGGCGCTTTGGAAGAAAATCATTGAGTCGAGATATGTCAATTATGAGGAGCTTATTCTTTCGAATGATAGCTGCAAAGCCTCGGTGCCTTTGTCAACTTGGTGGAAGGACTTGACAAAGATAGGAGTTGTTTCTTCTAATATGGGTTTTAATTTTGCAGGTTATGCGAGTTTACAAAATCAGTGATGGTAATCAAACTTGGTTCGGACAAACAAGTGATGTGGAGACTCTACCTTGGCGATTTTATTCCTGGATTTGTTTTCGTTCAGTTTAATGAAAGGAGAACTTGTTAAGGAAATGGGAAGTTGGTCTCACTCAGGGTGAAGTTGGGGGGATTGTGGGATTCAAGGACTTGCAGTAGAATCAACCATAAGCGAACTGAGAGAGATGGTGACTTTGATTGCCCAAGTTTTTCCAATTCCAGGTTTTATGGATTCGGTGGTTTGGGGAAGGAGTGTTTCATGGCCCTCTAATGTAGAAGTTGCGGCTGAAGTGGGGAAAGTTAAATTTGTCTCCAACATGTTCACATCAAGTGTTGGGTACAAATATATCATGAATGCTAAGGAAACTATTTCAATGGAGGAGTGGAAGAGTAACGCTTTTCAAACTCTTTGGAAAATGAAGGTTCTGGCAAACATAAGAGCATTCGGGTGGAGGTTTTTCTTGTATTGTGTGGCAACAAAAGACTAGTTGACCAAGTGTGATTTTCTTTTGTCTCCTAACGAAGAGGTTTGCGCTTTGTGTCTTAGTGAGGAGGAAGACACTGATCACTTGTTCTTCGATTGCCTGGTTTCGAAATCTGTTTGGAGTCAGATTTCAAGGTTAATGCCTATGACCCCTCTTGGAAGTTTTTTTTTAGGATGGAGCTCCTTCTTTAATAACTTTTCTAGTAAGGAAACCATTAACATTATTTGGTTGACGGTAGTTTGGGATATTTGAAAATCGAGAAACAACGTTATTTTTAATAATGTCAAGTATGAATTTGAATAACATTGATTGATTTATCAAATTTTTGATTTAAAAATTATCGATTATAAGAGATATTTCATATTCGAACGTTAATCATTTAGATTTGTTCGAATATATATATCTATGTAGTTGTTGTTGGAGAATTTCTCACAGTTTCCTTTGTCTTGTAATGGGTTAGAACACCCTAGTACTCTTTCTAATAAAATTGTTGTTTAAAAAAAAATTATTTCACCCACTTTCTTAATCACTCTCTTAATATTTTTATCTATAATGAGAATATGAGATATTCCGAAACATTTTATTTACTATTTATATAAAAGAAACACATAGATTCTATTTGTATACGTGTAAGACCCAAATTTCACCACCTCAATGCTCCTCCAACAAAAGAACATAACCTTATCAAAATCAGCATATAAACTCTTGTACTTCCCATCTTTTCTCCACCTTCAATAACATAACATCTTCATCAGCAACAAACAAACCATGGGAAACAAGATAGGAAAGGAACCTGAGGTTGTCAAAGGTGTAGATTTGGAGAGATACACGGGTCGTTGGTACGAGATTGCTTCTTTTCCTTCGTTTTTCCAACCCAAAAACAGTGAGAACACTAGAGCCACCTATACTCTAAACAGTGATGGAACTGTTCATGTCCTCAACGAGACATGGAATAATGGAAAAAGAAACTCCATAGAGGGAAGTGCTTATAAAGCTAACCCTAATAGCGATGAAGCCAAACTCAAGGTCAAGTTCTTTGTTCCTCCATTCTTGCCAATCATTCCTGTTCTTGGAAACTACTGGATTTTGTACCTTGATGAAGATTATCAACATGCTCTTATTGGAGAGCCTACAAGAAAATATCTTTGGGTAAAAAAGCTATAGTTTATAAGAAAATTATTTTATTTTATTTTTAGTTATAAAAGTTGTTTATGCATAATTATTATTACTATATGAGTTGATGATTTTGGTGTCTACAGATATTATGCAGACAAACGCATTTGGATGATGAAATTTACAACCAACTTGTTGAGAAAGCTAAGGAAGAAGGGTATGATGATGTGACAACCAAATTGCACAAGACTCCACAAAGTGATCCTCCACCAGAGTGAGAAAATTAAATCCCTTTTTGGGAAATAAATAAATAAATAAATTTGTATGGAGATTTCAACAAGTGTTAATTTTATCATGTACTATATTAAATAAAGAGTTCAGGAATTTAAATATTGAGTAATTTAAATTTTAATGCTTGTATTGGTTTGTTTTGTGAATAGACTAAAGATAAGTTGGTGTTAATTTGATGCTTGAATTGTGTAATTAGTTGTTAAGTTTATAGGATGATTATTAGGTGTTTACTTTTCCTTTTTATTTGTTGACTTTTTTTTGTAAATGGAGATTCCATAATTTATCCTTCATCTAGATCACTTAGACATGTGGATACGGTTAACTGATGCGAAAAAGATATATAAGGAAAGTAAACAAGATAATTTATTAGGTATATTCTGTATTTAGTATAATCATAGTATTAGAATATTTCTATATTTTGTATAATTGTATTGGTATCAGCTCTACTGATTCAAACAGCTGTCCTGCTCTACCATGGCAGCGAACATTTCTCTTAATTATATTTTAGATGATATTTCATTACTCTCTTAAAACAATGTTTGTTTTCGATTATTTTCAGGATAAAATATTGTACGACTACTACTTGTAAGATAGATAATCGGTCTAAAAATATACTCTTTAATGATACAAAGATTATTCGAATATGGTAGTAAGATAGATAATCGGTCTAAAAATATACTCTTTAATGATACAAAGATTATTCGAATATGGTATAAATATCACTCGTAGTATCTAGTATAACAACTAGTCATAATAATTTCTCAAATCAAGAAAAATTCAAATAATTTTTCATAATTTTTCAAACTAAGAGAAATTCAAATAATTTCCAAAGAGAATTTAAAAATTAATATTTGCAATTTCTCAACTCAAACGATGAGAAACTAACATAATTCTCTAAAGAGAATAAAAGAAAATACTCGGAAAATTAAACGAGTAGAAAGAAAGGGGGAAAAGTTAGCGCTTCGGCAATTTGAAAGACACACAATTATGAGAGTGAGGAAGGAAAAATTCAAAATAAGTTTTTGGTGTGTTTTGAAATGAAACAAGGAATTTCCTTATATAATGAAGTGAGGAATGAAATATATCTCACTTAAGCAATATGGGACTAAGGAAAATTTTCAACTAACACATAATGTGGGACTTGACATAAGGAACTTTTTCAAATTCATCTTCTTATATTTGAATATTGACATAATCTTTCAACGAAGTCTTTTAGAAGTGTCGTCAAACATTTTCAAGATTGTGCATAAACAAAGGTATCTACGACTTGAACCTTTACGTAGCAAGTAGGATTCCGATTCAACAAGAGTGACACAATTGTCTTGAACCCTATCTCAGACATCAAACCGGTACACAACCTTTTCTTAAGGTGTATTCTAATAGCCCATGCTTTAATGACTTTGCATGTGTATCCCAATTTAGTGAAGGCTTTAGGAATTCTGCCTCGAAATTTCATAAGAACCGACATAAGTTCCACAATCACATAGGTGAGTCTATCAAGAGTACTCATGTAGCCTAGATACTCCCCCATACAAAGTATAGATCTCATTAAGAGTTTATATTATCTTATCTCTTATCTCTTTAAGATTTATGCTTCTCATATTTACTCTAGCACGATCACCTCATATTACTCACAACTTACTATTACCCATTGAACCTATTTCTTGGAATCTCCAGTTATTTAGGCTGAGTTACCATCATGAACAACTCATTTCTCTATAGGCATATTAGTCTCATCTTCTTTGATGTATTTTGGACTTTCTCTCTAGCTAATCCTTTCGTCAAAGGATCTTCTATATTTACATCAATGCGTGCATGATCCACTCTTACAGCTCCTTTAGAGATACAATATTTGACGGTGTTGTGATTCCTTTTTATTTGACGTCTTTTACCATTATAATAACGATTCTCAATTTTTGCAATAGTTGTGATACTATCGCAATGGATCAACACAGCTAGCATAAGTTTTTCCAACAAGGGGATTTTAGCTAGCAAGCATCTTAACCAACTTGTTTCTCCATTAGTAGTTGCTAATGCTATCATCTCAGACTTCATCATGGTCTGAGCCAAGATAGTTTGTTTCTTTGATTTCCGAGATACAACTCCTCCAACTATATTGAATATATAACCACTAGTTATTTTAGAATCATCCGATAAGATATTCCAATATGTGTCACTGTATCCTTCAAGTACAACAAGAAATCTATGATAATGCAAACCAAGATTCACGACCTTTTTAAGATACAATGTGACTCTCTAAATAGACTCGGTCTACTAGTAAACTTGCACAACAATCTTATGACATACGCAATGTCGGGTCTAGTACAATCATAGGCATACCTAAGACTGCCAATGATGCTTGCATATTCTGTTTGTCTGACACTTTCACTAGTGTTCTTAAACAGTTTCACCTTGGATTGTATGGCGTACATGAAGATTTACAGTCAAAGTAATTATATTTCTTTAAGATCTTCTCCATATAGAGTGATTGATCTAAAGAAATTCTTTATTTGGATCTCATGATCTTGATACCAAGATTCACGCTGGCTTCTCCGAGGTCTTTCATATCAAAGTTGTTGCACAACAATGATTTCACATCAGTAACATCCAGAATGTTTGATCCAAATATGAGTATATCGTCTTCATAGAGACATATGATAATGCAAATGTGATTCTCATATTTGTAATAAACGCATTTGTCACTTTCACTCACTTTGTATCCATTCGATATCATTAAGTTATCAAACTTCTCATGTCATTGTGTTAGACCTTGTTTTAGACCATACAAAGACTTATCTAACTTACGGACCTTGTTTTCTTGCCCACGAATTACAAACCCTTCCAGTTGGTCCATATAGATTTCTTCTAAGTCACTGTTTAAAAAAGGTTGTTCTAACATCCATTTGGTATACTATTAAGTTATAAATAGCATTCATTGAAATAAGTACCCTAATGGATGTAATTCAAGTGTTTGGAGAAAAAGTATCGAAGAAATCTATATTTTCTCTTTGCCGAAAATCTTTGGCTACAAGGAGAACCTTGTACTTATCAATTGTTCCATCAGGTTTTAGTTTCTTTTTCAAAACACGTTTACAAGAAATTGGTTTATAAACATGAGGCAAGTCTACTAAGTGCAAGGTCATGTTAGGTTCAGAAGAATCTATCTTATCATAAATAACTTCTTGCCACAAATCTTCATCCAAAGATGACAAGGCTTCATGAAGATTTATTGGATCTTCTTCTACATTATAAGCCGCATAATTGGGCCCATATTCTTTAGCAACTCTTAATTTTTTACTTCATCGAAGTTCTATTTCTACTTCGTTGTTGCTTTCAGTGCTTCTTATCACATGAATGTGATTCGATTTGGTGCCCCCGTTATTTCTCAATTTAAAAGGAAATTTATCTTCATAGAATTCAACATCATTCGAATCTATGATCACTTTAGCATTTAGGTCATAACACCTATATGCTTTATTGTTTGCTACATACCCAATGAATAAATTCATAGGCTCTATTAACGAGTTTGACTCGCTTCAGATCCAAAATTCTGACATAAGTCAGGCAGTCCCAAGTTCGTAAATAAGACAAGGTTGGTTGTCTTTTCTTTAATATCTCATAAAGAAATATCTTACTTTTTGACTTGGGAACTCTATTCAGGACATATCAAACAATAAATAAAATTTCCCCCACTAGTGAGATGCAACACCAGAATTCAACGTAATAGCAACAACTAGTTCAGTAAGAGTTATATTCTTTCTATCTGCTTTACCATTGTCATACCCCAAAATTTGCCCGTTAATCTTGCAAGACATTTTTCAAGGCACTCCAACTCATTTTTCAAGACATTAATCTTAAAGGAACAAAGACCCAGCACACAGGTGGCAAAATCCAGAAAATGACTTAAACTGGCTTGCTCGCTAGGCGAGCAAAATCCTTCGCCTAGCGAACCCTTCGCTGCACCACTCGCCTAGCGAAGCTTGCGAATACCAGAAATTTTGGGCTTCATTCTGAGCCCATCAGGTCACAAAAATTATTATAAATAGCAGAGCTTCATTCACAAACGGCACAGAAACGGACGGACAGAAACCCTAGCTAGGAAACCCTAAGAGAAGCAACCGAGCAAACCCTGGAGGCTAACCAAGAGAATTCAGAGCAACCCTGAAGGAAACCCTGAAGGAAACTCATCTGCACAAAGGTTACCTCCGCCCAACTCAATCCGACACCAACTCTAAGAGTGATCTGCCAATTCAACGTTGCCATTCAATTGCAAACAGGTTTGTATTACCACTACCGTTTTATATTCCCAATTTACATGTGACATTATGATTAAATTTCTAAACGTATCTTAGGCTTTGCATGTGGGTTTAAGTATATGAATGTGCAAAATAATATCTTGAATGTTTAACCATGTAATTGTTGTAATGGATGCCATAGGGTTTGGAGCTTGCTGAAACCGTACTGCTGTTAAACTCAAAACCCGCAGCCGTTCGCTAGCACATCGCTAAGCGAACATGTAGCGAGTGTTCGCCCAGCCTTCGCTAGGCGAGGCAGCAGCGAACATGACAGTCGCTGATTTTTTGTTGTTTTGATCTTTGCTCATCTGACATGTTTTATTATAACCATGCATTGCTTACCTGACACTATTACTGTTGTGATTCCTTTGTTTGGTGCAACTCTTGATTGCACCCCATTTGGTATTCTGACCTGTTTGCTGAATTTTGTAAGGGCTCACATACTCCCGGAAAAGGTAGCTTGCTAGGTATTCCACTTTATTTGTGGGATACCCTTGTGGAGATTCATCCTAATTACCTAACTGATTATAAATTGTTGCCTTTGAATATATGATCTTGGCCCTCTCTTTGTTGCCTTACGGTATTACGGTATTACGGTCATGTCCCGCGAATGTGGGGGTACACTTAGCAAAGACCCTTCGATTAAATCATCATGTCCTTATAAGATAAATCATAGTCCCTCGGATGTTGCCTGCGAATATATGATTTTGTCCCTCGATGACCCGTCGTTGTTGCCTACGGTTAAACGATGATCGTCCCTTCGAATGCTAAGGTATCCTTACAAATGTTGCCTTCAATGACCAATCGATGACCCTACGATGTCCCTTTTACATCCAAAGGATAAAACTACTTGCTTCTCAATAGTAAGGACAATTTTACCCTCATAAGGATAGGAAATGCCCATAAAGACCTTGGGTAGGTATAACTCTTAAATGCTGACTCACAATTTTAAAATACTTTTCACACCTCACACTTTTCAAAACATCTATTAGAAAATCACCACTTGGTATACATTCGTACTAGAATCATTGCCAAGTTATATTTTTCTAAACCGCTTTCAAAATTAAACGAGATAAACACTTTGTATACATTCGTACAAGAATCATTACAAAGTTAAACTCTTTGTTTTAAAATATTTTCTAAGCAGTTCACAAACACTTTTTCGGACAAGAAAAATAACATAAGTGATCAAGCAATTAAGAGCCCATGGATAACCATGGATACAAAGGGTGCTAACACCTTCCCTTTGTATAATGTACCTCCCGAACCCAAAATCTAATCAAGGTTTTTCCTGTTCTTTTCCGCCTTTCCTTATTGGATAAAAGAAAAGTCGGTGGCGACTCTTGCTATCCGCGACATTTGCTTTCCAAAGCAAAAACACACAAAGTCAGTTCACCGTATAATAACCATTCACTTCAGGAGAATATGGTGCAGTCATTTCATGTACAATTCAACGTTGTTTATAAAATTCATTAAATAAACTAAAATAACATTCAATTCCCTTATCACTACGAATTCTCTTAATCTTGTTACTAAATAGAATTTCAATTTCATTCGCAAAAGTTTTAAACATAACAGTTTCACAAAAATATTATTTTTAGTGATTGTGTACAAATCTATCCCAATAGACTAACTAAACCATGCCTTATTCAGAAGAAAACCAGAAATAAGATTCTTTATAATCTCTAAAGTATACATGACATCCTTCAAGATTACAGTTTTTCAGAGGTGGACTATGTTCCACTTCTCCAATACCGACAACATTAGTGGTGAGGGCAACTCCCAACAACACTTTCTTATTCGTGTATGTTTTAAGCATTGCACAATCATAACAGACATGACGAGAGGAGCAAATGTCTAACCACCAACCATCAAAATCACCAATCACGTTGATTTCAGTGATCAAAGCAATAAATTGTTCATCAGTCAGGTTAACATGTGCATTAGGGGCAACACGAGGTTCAAGCATGATCTTACATTTTTTAATCATATGACCTAGTTTTCCACAATTAAATTAAGAGAAAACATCATTGTCATATTGTTATGATGGTGGTTATTGCCATTCAATTGGAGTAATTAGGGCCCTTGAAGTGTTCTTATTCTTAATTCGGTTTACAACATTGCAGTTTTGATTCTTTAACTATTTGCCAAATGGCTTAAGAACTACACTGAATTTCTTTTTGTTGTTTGAAACAACCAAGACTTTTTCTCTTTGATCATGTTTCTAAGATTCTTCTTCAGACGAATAATCAGACTCTCAATTAAAAAATCTTTTATTTTGCAGCAAAGTATAATTTTAAAAACTTTCAAACTATGGGGCAGTTTGTCAATATTAAAGGAAATTTAAAATGGTTTATCTAAACACATACCTTTTGGGATGACCTCATAAGAAATCTTTTGAAGTTTGTGTCATTGAGTCCCCATGGATCTTTTATATATACCATATGATACTTGTGATGGCGACTACATGCATACTCCTTTGCTCCAGCTTCTTCGTGTCACGCCTTTTTTTCCAGAGCATCCCAAACCTATTTTGCAGTATTGAAATTACTATAATAATCACAGATCATCTACGAGTCCATTCAGAATATGATTTTGTAATCATTCTCTTTTCATAAGGTGATATCTTTTCTGAGCTGTAAATGTTCGTTTTAATATGTGCAGCATATTCAGCTTAAATATTATTAAGTGTTCCATCTAAATCCATATTTTTACCGTTAATTTCTTCCGTAGCCATGGAAGTTCGAAACGTCTTAAAATTGTTGTTTTCTATTTTGAAAATTAGCCACAGAAGAAATTATCGGGTCGGATAGTGTACTAGGTCGCTCTCTTTAAGACGTTTCGCGGCACTGGCCAAAGTTATGCAAAGCAGTTGAACTACCGTGCCGCCTCCAGGATAAAACAATCTAGTTCTATATTGTACAATTACTGCTTGCACGGTAGATAATCGGTCTAAAAATACACCCTCTAATGGTACAAAAATCATTCGAATATGGCATAAATACCACTCGCAGTATCTAGTATAACAACCAATCATAATAATTTCTCAAACCAAGAGAAATTCAAATAATTCTCTAAAGAGAATTAAAAAATTATTACTTGTAATTTCTCAACTCAAACGAGGAGAAATTAACATAATTCTCTAAAGAGAACAAAAAAAATACTCGGAAAATTGAACGAGTAGAAAGAAAGGGGGAGAAGTTGGCGCTTCGACAATTCGAAAGACACAGAATTATGAGAGTGAGGAAGGAAAAACTCAAAATAAGTTTTTGGTGTATTTTGAAATGAAATAAGGAATTTTCTTATATAATGAAGTGAGGAAGGAAATATATCTCACTTAAGCAATGTGGGACTAAGGAAAATTTTCAACTAACACACAATGTGGGACTTGACATAAGGAACTTTTTCAAATTCATCTCCCTATGTTTGAATATTGACATAATGTTCCAACAAACACTTCATTAATCTCCCAAACAAACCCTTTTCCGGTGGTGAATACCAAATTTCACTCCTCTAAACACTTCATCAACCTCTCAATTAAATAGACGAACACCAACTTTCACTCCTCTAAACACTTCATCAACCTCTCAATTAAATCGACGAACACCAAATTTCATTTCTCAAAACACTTCATCAACCTCTCAATCAAACCCTCTTTCGGTGGCGAACATCAAATTTCACTCGTCTAAACACTTTATCAACCTCTCAATTAAATCCTCTTTCGATGGCGAACACCAAATTTCACTCCTCTAAACACTTCTTCAATCTATCAATCAAACCCTCTTTCCGTGGAGAACACCAAATTTCACTCCTCTAAACACTTCATCAACCTCTCAATCAAACTCTTTTCTGCGGTGGCGGACGCCAAATTTCACTCCTCTTTCGCCAAAAACAACATCAAAACTAGGAATCAAATTGATGTTGTGGTGTTGCAATAGATGTACACAACAGTATCACAAGACATTCTTCCATCATGCAATTGGAAAATCAGTTCAATAACACAAACCTGGAAGGTTTTCCATCAATCAAGGCTTACTGCAACCGTCTCAAAACTCTCTCTGATCTACTCATCAAAGTGGACTCTCCGGTTACCAACGCGCTTCTGGTACTCAAAATGATATTCGAGTTCACAGATGCATATTGTCGCGGCGCGAAAAATACCCAAGCGTAAGGAACGCTCGAAATATAAACAAAACAGAGTCGCCACCAATCTTTATTTATTCCCAAAGAGGGAAAGGGGAAATATCGATAAAACCCACGAAAAACAAAAAGAAATGGTCGTCACAACCAAATCGGGTTCGGGAGTCGGTTATGCAAGGGGAAGGTATTAGCACCCCTCACATCCATCGTACTCGATGGGACCCATTTAGTTAGTTTCGTGTTAGAGTGTTAATGTGATATCGTTTGTGAACTTCTATTTATAGAGTGAGAAAAGAGAAAGAAAGAAAGGAAAGACTTTGGGTTTTTAATATTAATGTGCCTGACAAGATTTCGCAATCCTGCTCCTACGTATCTCCAGGTGCTATGAAGAACTCAAGGCATACGTAGTTCTACCCAAAGAAAACTACTGGGTGGATTGCTTTTAAAGAGAGTGATGCTTGGATCACATTTGAGCGATTAAACCTTTACTTGCTGCTCACTTTTGGAGGCCGAAGTCTTTGTTTGTTTCGCATCAAAATGGATATTGCATACTCTTTTCTGAAAATGTTTTCGGAGTCGCACAAGGACGGAAAACAAGTTTGATGAGTTTGAGTTGATTTTAAGCGGAGACAAGCATCTAAGCAGGGAGCTCTACTGCAGTACTCAGATGCTCGAAAAGGAAGAGGCCTAAGCCCAATCACTCTCTTTTCATCCAAAAGTTTGTTTATGAAAATGTGTGGCAAATTAGGTCAAAGTTCATTAACGGAAGACGATTAATCAGACAGAGAGCTCTACAGCAGTGTCCAAATAATCGGGAAAGAGAAGGTCGATACCCAATCAATCTTTTTCTTCTATAAGAGAAATGACCTAATTCTAGTAATTATTGTATTTTAATATGGAAGACGAATGTTTGAACATTGAGCTCTACAGCAGTATCCTAATATTCGAAACAGAGAAAGTCTAAACTTAATCAATTTCTTCCATTTTTATTGTGAAAAGATTTTAAAAACAGGGGACGACTTGACGTTGGATCAAGTGTCAGAAGCTGACTTATAAAAATAATTTGGATGTGGCGGGGGTATATGCTCAACTTTGCATTTTAATTTGGATTTTATTTGGAAAATAGACTCGATGTTGGATCAAATGTTTATTTATTCTTTTTTTTAAGGTGGTTGATTTTAATCTTTTGTTAATAATCAACTAATACAGTAAAGTAAATAAAAATGGTAAATTTATTACACATTTACGGGAATGGGGATACAATTTGTCAAATGGGGATACGAACATGAACTTATTTAACCGATCGACTTCATACATCTAGATCAAATAAAATAATCGATAAAGTAAATCCACTTAACAATAAATATCAATTAATTAAATCATAATCAATTAATCAATTTAGAAAATTAATTAATTAACTATTAATTTAATTAAAACAAAAAAAGAAAATAATACTAAAACACATAAAGACAAGATAAGGGTGTAAGACATGAATGAGATGGTCTAAATAACATAGGCCTAAAGCCTAACCCAAGCATAATTAACCCATTTTACTTAAATAATAATAATAATAATAATAATAATAATAATAATAATAATAATAATAATAATAAGAGGGGAAGGGGCGATACATTCAGTGAAACAAGAGAGGTAGCAAGTTCACCTTTCCAAATTTCAAAATGTAGCCAATATGGATTAGACATGTGGCCGTGGAATTAATAAAACAAAACCACCAAAAGGAAATAAATACTCCCTCTCAGTTCTCACAAAATGCAAAGAATGAAACCATTTTTCCTCTGCTAAGAACTTCACACACACAAAAACCATTCCAACAATGCTCTCATTTTGAGAAAAGATTTTCAAAAAAATAAAAAAAATCAATTTACTTAAATAATAATAATAATAATAATAATATTAATAATCATCCACAAAATAATCATAATAATAATAATAGTAATAATTAAAATAATAATGGTCATTAATAAATAATAATAGTGAATAAAAAAAATAAAAATAAAAAACCCAACCAAACGTGTGGGGGAGTTGCTTCAACCAAAATTGATTTTAATCTGTAACTAAATTAGCCTGATAATATTGACTCTTTCAAAAAACAATGGCCAAACAAAACCAATAAAAAATGGATACATGACCAGCTCTTTTTTTTTTTTTATAAAATATATTAAATAAAACTAAGATAAACTAAATACAACAACCAAAATAAAATGGAAAAAAAAAAAAAAGTCTCATTGTTTCTCATCTCTCACGATCTCTTTCTGTAAACTTAACTTTCAAAATTTTTACTTCCATCTTTCTTATTCATGTTTTAATTAAAACTAAATAAATTAGAAAGAATAAATAAATAAATAAAATACAGCAACTATATTATCTAATTTAAACTTTTTTTATGAGATAACAAAGCTCAGATAAAGCTAGTATTCACCAACAAAAACTCATATAATGAAAAAGTAAACTCAAGAAATAAAACAAAGGGAGGAAACCCATGAGTACCGAATGGAAAGTGAGGGAGACGACGGTTCCAGTTGGTAGCGCACGGTCGAAAGAGAGATGTGCAGTTGCTTTATTGTATGGGAGATCGGAAGTGAGAGAGTGTGGAAACTTGAGTGTTATGGACCATTGAGAGAATGAAGGTGTTTTTTTTCTTTCTGTGTTTTTCTACATCAAGTATTATGTGGTTTAAAGGAAGAAATGACACTTAAAGAAACATGTGGATGAATCACATGCCACGAACCTTCCCCAACCATGCGCCAAGTGTCTCTTTCTTAATGGAGAAATTTGAAGATATTTTGCATTTCTTTCTAATTCTTAAATTAAATGATAATAAAATTAAACTTCACTAAAAATAAAAATAATAAAAATTGAATTGAATTTAACACACAAATAATTTTAATTAATTTTACTAACTAAATTGGCTAAAACATAAAAAATAAATCGGAAAAAATAAATAAATAATAATAACAAAAATCAGGCGTAAAATATCCAAAAAATAAATTGAATTCACTTAATTGATCGGCACCAAATAAACTTCTCGAAAATATACAGGTTTTGATAAAATTTTGAAATAAAAAATTGTCTAGTTAAAAGGCTCAGATTGATTTGAAATGCAACCGAAAAAGTAGTCAAAAAAAAATAAAAGGAGTGCGCCAGATTAAACTACGCGGATCGTAGATTAATAAAGTTGACGTTTGCAAGCTCAGTTTTGAAATTTTTCGCCCGCTAATTCGACATACATTTGAGAAACGGTGCGACCGGTTTGTCTGTAGATCCGAAAAATTAACCTAGCTAAAATTCCAAGCACTATGCAAAATAAAATGCATGTGGTGACAAGTATAAAATGCAAACGTCTAGTGATTGCACTGATTCATTGACTGAATAAATATGAACAGACAATTAGACGCAGATGAATCGCTTTTGTACAATTTGCTGTTGATTCTCAAACACAAACAAAACCTACAAAGATTCAGACGATGACAATTACTCTTGATTATCACATTCCGAACCTCTAAAATACGATGCAATAAAAATAAGCGATGCAACGAGATTGAGAAATCAAGTCCTTTGACTTCTTAATCAACAGACGACTGAATGAGTATTATCAAAGTCAAATAAAATGTCAGAATTCCTGACTTTTTACCTGAACCCTGATGAATGCTTTAAACTGATGAAATACACGACAAAAAATGGATTGATTTATGCTGTTGATGCGAGTGAAAACTCAGGGTAAAATTTAGGGTATGACAGCTGCCCCTATTTAAATATCTTTAACTAGAGGATATGAAGAACTCTTGTCTTCAAATCATCATGGTGAAAGATAGTTTAAATACCAAAACAGACCCAAATTTTTTCCTTCTATGGGAAAGAAAGATAAGCTTATGGTTATGACCGAATGCACTTGGATTTAAGAAATACTCTTGATTTCTTAAATGTTATGCAGGTTAAGAAGTACTCTTGACTTCTTAAATATGAAATGGTATGAGTTAAAAAATACTCTTGATTTCTTAATCATGAATGCAAATGAAATATGTATGAGTTAAGAAACACTTTTGATTTCCTAATCATGCTAATGCATATGAATTAAGAAATACTCTTGATTCCTTAACCATGAATGTAAATGAGAAATGCTCTTGATTTTCTCAGATGAAATGCAAATGAATTAAGAAATACTCTTGATTTCTTAATCATGAATGTGAATGAATTGAGAAATGCTCTTGATTTCTCAGATGACATGCAGATGAGTTAAGAAATACTCTTGATTTCTTAATCATGAATGTAAATGGAATATATATGAGTTAAGAAATACTCCTGATTTCTTAATCATGAATGTAAATGAATTGAGAAATGCTCTTGATTTCTTAGATGAAATGCAAATGAATTAAGAAATACTCTTGATTCCTTAATCATGAATGTAAATGGATTGAGAAATGCTCTTGATTTCTCAAATGACATGCAAATGACTGGGGATGAGAGAATCACGTTCAGTTGCTCTTGACTGACATTAGGCACTCCTGGGAAAACAAATGATCATATTCAGCTGCTCTTGGCTAAAGACGTCATATTCAACAACTCTTGGCTGAAACCGATGCATTCAACGACTCTTGGTTGAAGTAAACCGGTGGAAAATAAAATAGTATTCAACTGCTCTTGGCTGAAACTAATGCATTCAACTACTCTTGGTTGAAGTAAACCGGTGGAAAAATAAAATAGTATTCAGCTGCTCTTGGCTGAAACTAATGCATTCAACTTCTCTTGGTTGATGCAAATTGCTGAAAAATAAAAAAATGCTTCCTTTGGGGAATAACCGCATATTCAGCTGCTCTTGGCTGACAGAAGACCCTTTTGGGGAATGAGAAGATCCCAGAGACTTGCTGGGGAGTTCATGAAATTTTGCTGGAGAAAATACAATGTTGGAGAAACTCTGTGTGGAGATGTCTACTGGGGAAACCAAGCAGAAATTCTGTTTACACCAAAGTTCCAACGGAAGAAAATCAATCACCTTGTTGGGGAAGAAACTCGTCTTAAGAATCATTACCAACAATGACTGTATTCTGAAAATACTATAGTAATGGAGAAGATAATTGCTCTACTCTTGAGAATACCTCTTGCATCTTGGTCTGTTGAGGATTAGACTGAACTTTCTTGAGAGGTTTTTGAATTCGGCTGAGGTTTATGCATGATCTGTTTTTGTACATGATATGCAAAATGAATGTGAATGCATGAATATATTAGTTTATGCATTTTGTGGGTATCAAGCTCGGATTCCCCAACACCTTGTCTTGAATAGCACTAACACCATGAAATAATAATTTTTTTGTTGCGAAAAAAACTCTGATTTCTGCTTTTCCGCCAAGCGGGCTTCAATGAGGACTTCTTGCTTCTGGAAGAAAATCCATTTCAAACTTGCCTTAGATTACAATGATCCAGGAAATGTCCCACGTCTTTGTGAACCAGATGCATTATTGTAAACCAACAAAAATTCCTTTTATACTTTCAAAATCAAAACAAATTAAGGTTTTAAAAAGCTTTGTCGTTTCCATTATTTTAATGTTTTTATCTTATCAAAAATAAAAGCGACATTAAGCAGAAAAACAGAAATAATTGGTAAAGCAATGTTCAATTGAACAATTTTATTTGATGAGAAGAGTAACTCATACATGGGGTTCATGAAGATGTAAACCCCTCTAAGAGGAGATTACAGAGAAAGAAAGCAAGTAAATGGCAACAAAGATTTAACTGATTTTCCAATGAAATACAACTTTGCTACTTTCCCCTATGTCCTCTAGTCCTCATTACTTTGCTTCTGGAGATGGTAATTGGACTTTTCTCTTCCATCTGAGCTTTGTTGCAGTGTTGACTTATGTCGCTCCAGTATTATGCTTTTGGATATTCCCTAACTTTTGCGCGAACTGCTCCTTAAGAGTTTCAGTTCACCGGGAGATTTTACCCTTTTTTGCTTAAGTCGCCATTTCAGGTTTTCGACTTACCGGGCTTAATTTTTTTGTTTATCCCTAATTTTTGCCTGAGCCGCCCTTTCGGGTTTTCAACTCACCGGGATGCTTATTTTTTTGCCTAAGTCGCCCTTTCGGGTTTTCAACTTAGCGAGCTTTTATTATCCATCTCTTTTTCTTAGGCATAATACTTTCTGACTGCATCAGAATTGACGGGGTGTGTCAACTCTTCTCCGTCCATGTTCGTGAGAACTAAAGCTCCACCAGAGAAAGCTTTCTTCACCACAAATGGCCCTTCATAGTTTGGAATCCACTTGCCACGTGAATCCTTCTGGAGGGAGATTATCTTTTTCAAAACTAGTTCACCTACATTAAACTCTCGAGGTCGGACCTTCTTGTCAAACGCCCGCTTGAGTCTCCTCTGATATAACTGACCATGACACAACGCTGTCATCCTCTTTTCTTCGATTAGATTGAGCTGGTCAAATCTAGTTTGAATCCATTCTGCTTCTTCTAATTCTGTCTCCATCAAGACTCTCAATGAGGGGATCTCAACTTCTATCGGTAGCACAGCCTCCATGCCATAGACTAGTGAGAAAGGGGTCGCCCCTGTTGAAGTGCGAACAGCTGTTCGATATCCGTGCAAAGCAAAGGGTAGCATCTCGTGCCAATCTTTATAAGTTTTCACCATCTTCTGAATGATCTTCTTGATATTCTTGTTAGCTGCCTCTACAGCTCCGTTCATCTTTGGCCTATAAGGTGACGAGTTATGATGTTCAATCTTGAAATTCTCGCACAACTCCTTCATCATCTTATTATTCAGATTTGATCCATTATCAGTGATAATCTTGCTAGGAGTTCCGTAGCGACAAATTATCTCTTTCTTGATAAATCGAGTGACGACTTGCTTTGTCACATTGGCATAAGAAGTTGCTTCTACCCACTTAGTGAAGTAGTCAATGGCAACTAGAATGAACCGATGTCCATTTGCAGCTTTAGGCTCAATCATACCAATCATGTCTATGCCCCACATTGAGAATGGCCATGGAGCTGATAAAACATTTAGAGGGGTAGGTGGCACGTGCACCTTGTCAGCATAAATTTGGCACTTGTGGCATTTCCTGGCATAGTGGTAACAATCTGTTTCCATTGTCAACCAATAATAACCAGCTCTAAGGATTTTCTTCGCCATTGCATGTCCGTTTGCATGAATGCCGAAAGAACCTTCATGGATTTCTTTGATGAGTAGGTCGGCTTCGTGTCTATCCACGCATCTGAGCAGAACTAAATCAAAGTTTCTTTTGTATAAAACACCACCACTTAGGAAGAAATTGGCTGATAACTTTCTTAAGGTCTTTTTGTCTGTGATGGATACATCATTTGGATACTCGTGCTTCTCAAGATATCGTTTGATGTCATAAAACCACGGCTTGCCATCTGTTTCTGCTTCAACTGCCAAGCAATGTGCTGGCTCGTCTAGACGTTGAATTGTAATAACAGGTGATTCGTTAGCCCACTTGACCTTGAACATAGATGACAGAGTAGCCAAGGCATCGGCTAGCTGATTCTCCTCCCTAGGAATATGATGGAAATTAATCTCATCAAAGTAGGGGATTAGCTTCATGACATGCTCTCGGTATGGGATCAAACTGGGATGGCGGGTCTCCCAATCTCCTTTGGTTTGATAGATGACAAGTGTTGAGTCCCCATACACTTCAAGAATCTTGATTCGTAGGTCAATAGCTGCTTCAATTCCCAAGATACATGCTTCATACTCCGCCATGTTATTGGTGCATTGGAAACATAACCTTGCCGTGAAGGGAAGATGAAAATCCTTTGGAGAAGTTATAACAACCCCAATTCCGTTACCCAATGCATTTGAGGCACCATCAAACACGAGCGTCCACCGCGATCCTGGTTTGGGGCCTTCTTCCGGGCCTGGAATCTCATAGTCTCTTATGTACATGACGTCTTCATCTGGGAAGTCGAGTCTCATCGATTGATAGTCCTCCACTGGCTGGTGTGCAAGGTACTCTGATAACACACTACCCTTAATGGCCTTCTGAGTTACATACTGAATGTCATATTCTGATAACAACATTTGCCAACGAGCGATTCTGCCAGTTAATCCAGGTTTCTCGAAGATGTACTTGATGGGATCCATCTTGGATATTAACATTGTTGTATGGCAGATCATGTACTGTCTTAGACGACGAGCAGCCCATGCTAATGCACAACAAGTCTTTTCTAGCATGGAGTACCTGATTTCACATTCTGTAAACTTCTTGCTCAGGTAGTAGATAGCATGCTCTTTTCTACCCGTCTCATCGTGTTGCCCCAGTACACATCCCATGGATTCATCGAGTACTGTCAAATACATAATGAGAGGCCTTCCTGGAACTGGTGGCACTAAGATTGGTGGTTCTTGCAGATACTGTTTGATTTTATCGAATGCACTCTGGCAATCATCGTTCCACCTAACGGCTTGATCTTTTCTTAACAACTTGAATATTGGCTCGCAAGTGGCTGTCAGATGCGAGATGAATCTGGAAATATAGTTCAATCTGCCCAAGAAACCACGAACTTGCTTCTCTGTCCGAGGTGCTGGCATCTCTTGAATAGCTTTGACTTTGTCAGGATCAACTTCTATGCCTCTCTGGCTCACAATGAATCCTAGAAGCTTTCCAGATCTGACTCCAAAAGTGCATTTAGCAGGGTTTAAGCGCAATCTATATTTCCTCAATCTTACAAACAACTTCTTCAGATGAATAACATGCTCCTCTTCTGTCTGGGACTTGGCAATCATGTCATCCACATAGACTTCAATCTCCTTATGTATCATATCATGAAAAAGAGTCACCATGGCCCTTTGATAGGTTGCCCCGGCATTTTTCAGGCCGAAAGGCATTACCTTATAACAGAAAGTGCCCCATGGTGTAATGAAAGTTGTTTTCTCCATATCTTCGGGAGACATTTTGATCTGATTATATCCTGAGAATCCGTCCATGAAGGAGAATACAGAGAACTGAGCTGTGTTATCTACCAATACATCAATGTGAGGTAAAGGAAAATCATCTTTGGGACTAGCTCTATTCAGGTCTCTGTAGTCTACACACATTCGAACTTTTCCATCTTTCTTCGGAACTGGCACAATATTAGCAATCCACTGCGGATAAGTTGCAACAGCTAGAAAACCTGCATCAAACTGCTTCTTGACCTCTTCTCTGATCTTGACAGCCATGTCTGGTCGAGTTCTTCTCAACTTCTGCTTGATGGGCGGGCATTCCGGCTTCAACGGCAGCTTGTGCACAACTATGTCGGTGTCGAGTCCTGGCATATCCTGATATGACCAAGCAAACACATCCACATATTCATGTAGTAGCTTGACTAGTTCCTCCTTCACATTTTTTTTCAAAGCAGTTCCGACCTTGACTTCCTTTCTATCCTCCTCAGTCCCCAGATTGATCACATCCACTAGTTCCTGATGAGGCTGAATCATCTTTTCCTCTTGTTTCAAAAGTCTGGTCAACTCTTCTGGAAGTTCGCAGTCTTCCTTACCATCCTCTTCAGCTTGGTTAATCGGGAGGCCGAAGTCATAGGGAATTATAGCATTGTCGTATTCAATGGATCCAGTTATTAATGATCTGCATGGAAATGATTTTTCTTTTTAGAGGAAGATTTTGAAAAATGAAAGTGATGTGAAATAAAAAATGCCATTTTTTTTTGTTGTTTATTTGTTTGTAAAAAAATAAATAAATTAAAAAGATGAATGACAGGGATCTCAAAAAATGTGCTTTGTATTGATGATAAGGCTTAAATATTAACACAAAATGGGCCCTACAAAGCTATCCATATGCCTTGGGCATGACATTGGATGTTTTAGAAAACAGTAAATTACTTTGAACAAGAAACTATATCTGGAACATCTGTTGCCTTCCAGTTAGTGAGAGCGGCATCCGGAGGTCCACAAAACAACATCTTGGGCAAATCTAGATCTTCATCTTCAAGAGCATTCACTTGATCATCACTTCGGAAACCAGCTTTGGAGAATATTTCCTGGATGCTAGGAACCTTCCCCTGATGTATATTCTGATCTTTGAAAAGTTCAATAGACGGCTGATATCCTAATCCACACTTGTCTTTCTTCTCTGGTAGTTCAATCACTGTGCCCCAACTTCCAGGGCAACCAACTTCAATTGCAGCTTTCACACTCTTCCACGAGGTCATGACCCCCTTGGGTTCTTCAACAAGTTTCGGCTTAGTCTGGACCACATTGACCACTTCAAGGGCTTGGAGAGGAGTTTCAACAATGTCTTCACCTACTTCAATGTATCTGAAAGAAGTCAAATGGCTGACGAAAATATCTTCCTCTCCGGATACTGATATCAGCTTACCAGAAGTAACAAACTTCAGCTTCTGGTGAAGTGTCGAGGTGACAGCTCCAGCAGCATGAATCCAAGGTCTACCTAATAGACAACTATAGGCAGGCCTAATATCCATTACCTGAAAGGTAATACGGAAAGTTTGAGGGCCAATCAGGATTGGGAGGTCAATCTCCCCAATAACTGTTCGCTTAGACCCATCAAAAGCTTTAACTATCAAAGCACTAGGTCTCATCTGCACCCCTTCAATATTCAATTGTGCCAGGGTAGTCTTAGGTAACACGTTCAAGGATGAACCTGTATCCACCAGTACTCGAGCCAAAGTAACATCTGTACACTGAATGGAGATATGAAGCGCCATATTATGTTCTCGCCCATTAGGGGGTAAATCATCATCAGTGAACATCAAACAACTACTAGCATTGAGATTAGCAACCACATTATCAAACTGAATAACACTGATATCTTCTGCCACATAAGCTTCGTTCAAGAACTTCAATAGAGCAGTCCTATGAGCCTCAGAACTCATAAGTAGAGAAAGAATGGATATTTTTGAAGGAGTTTGGTTGAGCTGATCTACGACCTTGTAATCACTCTTCTTGATGATCTTCAAGAATTCTCTATCCTCTTCAGTAGTCACTACTTTCTTAGATGAGCCTTCTCCTACTTCTGGAGGATTCACCTCTTTCCCTTTCGTTGGTTCAACTGTTGGTACACTTTCTTTGTTTGGGATCACTTCAGGAGCGAAAACCCTTCCACTTCGAGTCACACCACTAGCTCCAGCGATGTTAGTCACATCTGGCTCTTTCAAGATTACTGGTTTGTTACCCACATAAACTACAGGCTCATAGTTCCAAGGTACGGCTTTGGTACTGTCAAATGAGAATGGAGCAGGAACATGGATAACCATGGGCTCAATCTTCTTCACTGGCTCTAGGTCAACATTTCTCTGATAAGGGACCACAAAAGGCTTGGGAAGCCTCTCTTGATCAAACACAGGCACAATCACAGCAACGTCCTCATCAATCTTTGCTCTAGTGAACTGAATAACCCGCTGATCCATCAAACGTTGAAGATAAATTTTGAATTCACCACACTGATCGGGTTGGACGAACATACCACACAATTATCATGTACTCCATTCATCAATTCTGCTTCCATCAATCTAGCATGGACCACTGTTAAAAGAGTCTTCAACTTGAACACATCCTTTATCAATCCATCATCAGTTGAACTTTCTATAGCATTGACACCTGAACTATCATGTTTAGGCAAAGGATTGTTCCCCACATTTGGAACATCAGCAAAAGACAATATTTTCTGATCTATCAACTCTTGGACCCGGAGCTTGAACACTTTGCAATTCTCTGTTGTATGACCCTCTGAATTAGCATGAAAGGCACATCTAGCATTCTCATCATACCAAGGCTTATGCGGCTTCGGCATTGGAGGTAATGCCCTTGGCACGACAGTCCCATTCTGAATCAGATACGGTAGCAATTGAGTGTAAGTCATTGGGATAGGAGTGGTATTCACATTATTGTACTGTTGATATGGCCTCTGTTGATTTGGTCGTTGCTGCTGAACTGGACGTGGTTGATTATTCTGTTGATTTCTCTGTTGATGTTGAGGTGGAGGAGTCTGGAACTGAGGTTGTGGAGCTTGATATTGAGGAACTGGAACTTGATAATGAGGTACCGGAGCTGGAATAGGAACATGAGCAATTGGACGATAAGGCACGGTTGGATATTGAGCAGCTGCTACGTAAGGGTACTGATAATAAGGCAGAGGAGCAGGAGCCCTGGGTGGTACCCTCCTCTGAGAAGAAATGGCACTAGTCTCACCCTCCTTCCTCTTGAATCCGTTGAAAGGCTTCTTCAAGATTGGTTGACTGTTGGAACCTCCCTGGATTTTACCACTCTTCAGTCCTTCTTCTACTCTTTCTCCCACGATCACCATGTCAGAAAATCCTGTGGACACACTACTGATCAATCTTTCATAATATTGGCCCTGCAAGGTTCCCATGAAAATGTCAATTAATTCACGATTAACCAGCGGCGGGTGCACCCTTGCAGCCAACTCTCTCCAGCGTTGTGCGTATTCTTTAAAAGATTCATTGTCTTTCTGGGCCATACTCTGAAGCTGAGTACGGTTTGGTGCCATGTCAGTATTATATTTGTATTGCTTTGCGAATGCTTCAGCCAACTCATCCCAAGTGTGGATGTTGCTACATTCCAACTGCATGTACCAGTCCAAAGATGCCCCAGTTAGACTGTCCTGAAAGCAATGGATCATGAGCTTATCATCTCTGGCATAGGCAGCCATTTTTCTGCAATACATTTTCAAATGTATGTTGGGACAAGTGAGTCCTTTGTATTTTTCAAATTCAGGCGCTTTGAATTTTGGAGGAATCACCACGTCTGGGACTAGACACATCTCCAAGGCACTTAAACGGGTTGAGTTATGTCCTTCCAAGATTCTTAGCTTTTCGGCCAGAGCACGACACATCAAGATAGCCTCAGAATCTTGGGTAGCAGTAGGGATGACCACTGGAGTAGCTCCATTGTAATTCTGCATTTCAAACTCGTCCTGGAGCTCCTCATCAGTGCGGGGAATGGCCACCTGATTGACTATCGGAGGTCCTTGCACAGGGACTCCATCAGCTACTCCAGAAGTATGCGCAGGTGGAGGCACATGATTTCTTTCAGGCGGTGGAACAAAGCCTGGAGGAAGACCGTAGATAACGGGATTTGGAATAGGAACTGAAGGTCCGGACTGAAGAGCAACCCCTTGAACTAGAGCATCGTTCCTTGCAGCAGCGGCAACACGAGCCTCTTCTTCCCTTCTAGCCAGAGCTTGTATAGCCTCAAAGATCTGCTCGATCTTACTTTTGACAGAGTCCATCTCCTCTCTGAAGGCAGCTTGTTCTTCTCTAACTACATCCATGATTCTTCTTGTGTTGGAGCGAGTAGCGTATGCACGTTGAGGAATCAGCTTGAACTACCGGACACGAGGAAAAATGGAATGAGTTTTTGTTCTGAGAAATGAAATGCATGATGCATATGTTAATGCACGTGGATTTAAAAAATGTCTTTTATGCTTATGTTCAATTTTATTTTCAGGGAACCGTGTTAGATTCCTTGTAACTTAGCAAGCATTCAAAGAGATCACGGGGAATAAAACAAGAATGGAACCAAACTTTTTTTGTACAAAAGGAACTCAAAATCCTTCATTCATTCAATTCAAAATAGAGTACAAGGATTGAGTACAAAATATTCTTTCAAACATAAAGGAAAGTACAACATAAAAAAAGGTCAAACTGCAGGCTTCTGTTTGTTGAGATCTTCCAACTCTCCTTTGAACCTTTTTATCATGTCTTCACAAAGATAAATAAATTCAGTCACTGAACGAGGGATGTTGTCATTGTCTATGTCTTCCAAAGCACATCTTAACATCAAAGGCACATTTGTAGCCATGCCATTACAGAAGTCTATCAAACTGGCAAACTTGTCTCGATACTCATTTCTTTGTTCATGTAAAAACTGGATGGTTTCCTCGCAGGCTGCCAAACTAGCATTCACATTTTCTCTTGCGTTCATCCAATCTTCACCTTCTTGTAGCAAAGAGTCATGTCGGCCTCTCCAGTATCGTTCCCACTCATTAGCATTTTCAACCTCCTGGCACTTTCCATTCCACATTTCAGGTGTAACCTGAGTAGCAGCCATAGCACTCTCTTTACTGCGGCGTTCTCGTTCTTCCCTTTCTTTTGATTCAAAGAGTGAAACATTGAGGTTGGCTATCTCAACCTCAAGCGTCTCTCTTATCTCCTTTTTTTGTTTTGTGGCGAGCTTCCACCATTTCTCTTTCTCACGACAATCCCTCTCAGCCTCTTTCAGTTGGCTTTTGACGGTATTCAAGCAGCTCTCAGCCTGATCTAACCCCTGTTTGACTCTTTTTCTCTTATATTCCTCCTTATCAGTCCTTTCCACATTTGCTTGAAGTTGTGTTTTCTTCCGCCCAAGCTCCCACTTATGATTATCCCTTTCTTCAGTAATTCGGAGAAGGTTCAACCGTAGCTCTTCATTCTCTTTTTCCAAACTTTGGATGACAACTTTGAGCTCTTTAGCTTCCTCCATAGTGACGTGAGTAGGTTCTGGAGGATTTGTATGCATTGGAGGCTCATAAGGGTATGGTAGTTTGTCTTGAGAAGCTCTGGCTTGGACCCAACTTGTATATGGCCCTCTAGCTATACAATTCTTCTTTCCACGCTCCCTTTTTCCTTCTCTACGAACTTTAGTCCAGGCACGACCTATCCTCTTCACCAGATCAAAGTCCTTCACTCCTTCTCCTAGCAAGAAACCTTCTAACAACTTGTCTTCTGGTTTGTCATTCATAGGAAACCCAAGTTGCCGCATAGCAAGCTCAGGATTGTAATTGATGCAACCTCGAGTTCCTATGAGTGGCACATTATGGAAGTTGCCACATTTGACGATTATGTCCACATCATCATAAACACGAGAGTACCAGGTGATGTCATTGGCAGTGAGAGACATGATTTTTTGAGACCACTTGAGATTATCCTTGTTCTGAATAAAAGGCCCTTCGCTTGGTAAGTGAGATAAGAACCATTTATACAGTAAAGGAGCGCAACACTGGATCATCCCCCCCTTCTTCTCATTTCTCCAATGGATAGAGTGATAAACATCTGCAAGCAAGGTGGGAATGGGATTCTTGAGCAAGAAAATGCGTATAGCAGTCATGTCCACGAAGTCATCAATGTTCAGGAACAAGACAATCCCATAGAGTATCAAGGCTAACACAGCATTGAAAGCGACCCAATCTTCTTTACTTTTGAAATCTGAAGCTTTTCCCACTAAGAACTTCAAAGTGAAACCTGAAGTGCCTCCTTTTGGTCCAAGATTAGCTTTCACTTCCGCTTTATCTAGACGTATAGCTGAACCTATTTGTTGATGTGTAGGAAATTCCCCTAGACCGGTGTAAGGGACTTCATCCTTGATACCAATGTTTGCTATATGTGAGAACTCTTCCAATGTTGGCGCCAACTGGAAGTCCTGGAATGTGAAACACCGCAAGGGAGGATCATAGAATTGTGCCAAAGTGAAAATGGCCCAAGCATCCACCTCGGTGTTCATGATAGTTAACAGGTCACCATACTCAACACAAAAGTTGTTCCTTCTGATTTTTTTCACATCTGAGATCAACCCCTTAATCAAACCTAGCTTTGGATTCCTGAACTTGAATGAATAAGTACTTTTTTGATTGCTACCCATGTCTTCTAAATGCCTGCAATCAAACGAGTCTTTAGGTCCCTTGAAAATATGCACATGTCATATGTGTTATGATTATGAAATGTTTTATGTTTATGTATGTATAGTTGGGTAGATGATCATTGGAACATTCTGATTAATTACTTCATGGAGGAAAGGTTCCAGGAATAGGAAAACCAAACAGGTAGGCTCTAGGGTTTAAAAGGTTCCTAGAGTCATGGACCTAATTCAAGAATATTATCGTCAGAACGACTAATCGTAAGACAATAATATCTTAAAAAGGATCTATTCTAGGTGAGGTCTTTGTATTAACCCAACGAGTCCTAAGTCTCGTAGGTCAATACTACACAACCATCAACTCCACGGTTCTAGACACGGTTCCCAGAGTCATGGATCACACCTGACAATATTATCGTCAGAACGACTACTCGTAAGACAACAATATCCTCAAAAATGATCTATTCTGAGTGAGGTCTTCGTATTAACCCAACGAGTCCTAAGTCTCATAGGTTAACACTACACAACCATCGGTCCTAAAAGCCATAGGTTCAGGGTTCTACAAAAGGTCCTCAAAATCATAGATCGAGGTTGAAAGTATCACCGCCAAAACGACTAATCGTAAGACAGTAATACTTTCAAGGGATCTCATCTGAGTGGGGTTCTCGCATCAACCTAACGAGTCCGATGTCTCGCAGGTCAATACTACACAACCACCATCCTAACTTAAGTTTTTCTCACAGCTCGGGTATAAAGCTTTTCCTCACACAAATGCCAATAGTCCAGAAAGTTCCAATGATACCATATATCAATAATACAGTAATTGGAAATACAGATAATAAAGGCATATATAAATAAAATAAATAAGAAGCAAACAAACAGATAAAAGCAAAAACTCAAACACAAAACAAACTAAATTAGGGTTGACTCGCTTAGGAGAACTATTTCCCCAGCAGAGTCGCCAGCTGGTCGCGGCGCGAAAAATACCCAAGCGTAAGGAACGCTCGAAATATAAACAAAACAGAGTCGCCACCAATCTTTATTTATTCCCAAAGAGGGAAAGGGGAAATATCGATAAAACCCACGAAAAACAAAAAGAAATGGTCGTCACAACCAAATCGGGTTCGGGAGTCGGTTATGCAAGGGGAAGGTATTAGCACCCCTCACATCCATCGTACTCGATGGGACCCATTTAGTTAGTTTCGTGTTAGAGTGTTAATGTGATATCGTTTGTGAACTTCTATTTATAGAGTGAGAAAAGAGAAAGAAAGAAAGGAAAGACTTTGGGTTTTTAATATTAATGTGCCTGACAAGATTTCGCAATCCTGCTCCTACGTATCTCCAGGTGCTATGAAGAACTCAAGGCATAGGTAGTTCTACCCAAAGAAAACTACTGGGTGGATTGCTTTTAAAGAGAGTGATGCTTGGATCACATTTGAGCGATTAAACCTTTACTTGCTGCTCACTTTTGGAGGCCGAAGTCTTTGTTTGTTTCGCATCAAAATGGATATTGCATACTCTTTTCTGAAAATGTTTTCGGAGTCGCACAAGGACGGAAAACAAGTTTGATGAGTTTGAGTTGATTTTAAGCGGAGACAAGCATCTAAGCAGGGAGCTCTACTGCAGTACTCAGATGCTCGAAAAGGAAGAGGCCTAAGCCCAATCACTCTCTTTTCATCCAAAAGTTTGTTTATGAAAATGTGTGGCAAATTAGGTCAAAGTTCATTAACGGAAGACGATTAATCAGACAGAGAGCTCTACAGCAGTGTCCAAATAATCGGGAAAGAGAAGGTCGATACCCAATCAATCTTTTTCTTCTATAAGAGAAATGACCTAATTCTAGTAATTATTGTATTTTAATATGGAAGACGAATGTTTGAACATTGAGCTCTACAGCAGTATCCTAATATTCGAAACAGAGAAAGTCTAAACTTAATCAATTTCTTCCATTTTTATTGTGAAAAGATTTTAAAAACAGGGGGACGACTTGACGTTGGATCAAGTGTCAGAAGCTGACTTATGAAAATAATTTGGATGTGGCGGGGGTATATGCTCAACTTTGCATTTTAATTTGGATTTTATTTGGAAAATAGACTCGATGTTGGATCAAATGTTTATTTATTCTTTTTTTTAAGGTGGTTGATTTTAATCTTTTGTTAATAATCAACTAATACAGTAAAGTAAATAAAAATGGTAAATTTATTACACATTTACGGGAATGGGGATACAATTTGTCAAATGGGGATACGAACATGAACTTATTTAACCGATCGACTTCATACATCTAGATCAAATAAAATAATCGATAAAGTAAATCCACTTAACAATAAATATCAATTAATTAAATCATAATCAATTAATCAATTTAGAAAATTAATTAATTAACTATTAATTTAATTAAAACAAAAAAAGAAAATAATACTAAAACACATAAAGACAAGATAAGGGTGTAAGACATGAATGAGATGGTCTAAATAACATAGGCCTAAAGCCTAACCCAAGCATAATTAACCCATTTTACTTAAATAATAATAATAATAATAATAATAATAATAATAATAATAATAAGAGGGGAAGGGGCGATACATTCAGTGAAACAAGAGAGGTAGCAAGTTCACCTTTCCAAATTTCAAAATGTAGCCAATATGGATTAGACATGTGGCCGTGGAATTAATAAAACAAAACCACCAAAAGGAAATAAATACTCCCTCTCAGTTCTCACAAAATGCAAAGAATGAAACCATTTTTCCTCTGCTAAGAACTTCACACACACAAAAACCATTCCAACAATGCTCTCATTTTGAGAAAAGATTTTCAAAAAAATAAAAAAAATCAATTTACTTAAATAATAATAATAATAATAATAATAATATTAATAATCATCCACAAAATAATCATAATAATAATAATAGTAATAATTAAAATAATAATGGTCATTAATAAATAATAATAGTGAATAAAAAAAATAAAAATAAAAAACCCAACCAAACGTGTGGGGGAGTTGCTTCAACCAAAATTGATTTTAATCTGTAACTAAATTAGCCTGATAATATTGACTCTTTCAAAAAACAATGGCCAAACAAAACCAATAAAAAATGGATACATGACCAGCTCTTTTTTTTTTTTATAAAATATATTAAATAAAACTAAGATAAACTAAATACAACAACCAAAATAAAATGGAAAAAAAAAAAAGTCTCATTGTTTCTCATCTCTCACGATCTCTTTCTGTAAACTTAACTTTCAAAATTTTTACTTCCATCTTTCTTATTCATGTTTTAATTAAAACTAAATAAATTAGAAAGAATAAATAAATAAATAAAATACAGCAACTATATTATCTAATTTAAACTTTTTTTATGAGATAACAAAGCTCAGATAAAGCTAGTATTCACCAACAAAAACTCATATAATGAAAAAGTAAACTCAAGAAATAAAACAAAGGGAGGAAACCCATGAGTACCGAATGGAAAGTGAGGGAGACGACGGTTCCAGTTGGTAGCGCACGGTCGAAAGAGAGATGTGCAGTTGCTTTATTGTATGGGAGATCGGAAGTGAGAGAGTGTGGAAACTTGAGTGTTATGGACCATTGAGAGAATGAAGGTGTTTTTTTTCTTTCTGTGTTTTTCTACATCAAGTATTATGTGGTTTAAAGGAAGAAATGACACTTAAAGAAACATGTGGATGAATCACATGCCACGAACCTTCCTCAACCATGCGCCAAGTGTCTCTTTCTTAATGGAGAAATTTGAAGATATTTTGCATTTCTTTCTAATTCTTAAATTAAATGATAATAAAAATTAAACTTCACTAAAAATAAAAATAATAAAAATTGAATTGAATTTAACACACAAATAATTTTAATTAATTTTACTAACTAAATTGGCTAAAACATAAAAAATAAATCGGAAAAAATAAATAAATAATAATAACAAAAATCAGGCGTAAAATATCCAAAAAATAAATTGAATTCACTTAATTGATCGGCACCAAATAAACTTCTCGAAAATATACAGGTTTTGATAAAATTTTGAAATAAAAAATTGTCTAGTTAAAAGGCTCAGATTGATTTGAAATGCAACCGAAAAAGTAGTCAAAAAAAAATAAAAGGAGTGCGCCAGATTAAACTACGCGGATCGTAGATTAATAAAGTTGACGTTTGCAAGCTCAGTTTTGAAATTTTTCGCCCGCTAATTCGACATACATTTGAGAAACGGTGCGACCGGTTTGTCTGTAGATCCGAAAAATTAACCTAGCTAAAATTCCAAGCACTATGCAAAATAAAATGCATGTGGTGACAAGTATAAAATGCAAACGTCTAGTGATTGCACTGATTCATTGACTGAATAAATATGAACAGACAATTAGACGCAGATGAATCGCTTTTGTACAATTTGCTGTTGATTCTCAAACACAAACAAAACCTACAAAGATTCAGACGATGACAATTACTCTTGATTATCACATTCCGAACCTCTAAAATACGATGCAATAAAAATAAGCGATGCAACGAGATTGAGAAATCAAGTCCTTTGACTTCTTAATCAACAGACGACTGAATGAGTATTATCAAAGTCAAATAAAATGTCAGAATTCCTGACTTTTTACCTGAACCCTGATGAATGCTTTAAACTGATGAAATACACGACAAAAAATGGATTGATTTATGCTGTTGATGCGAGTGAAAACTCAGGGTAAAATTTAGGGTATGACACATATGTCAGTTTTGTCACGTACATACAACAACATGACCCTCTTCCCCACTTTTTTCCATGGTACTATCACGTATGGAACTCGAAGAATCCACCATAATTCATCGTGAAACTCGCGACTCAAAATCCTCTTCCATTCTGGCAACTCGGGTATCAAAAACCCCTTCGGTTGAATCAAACTTATATTCATGCCACCACCATATGTCCTAAATCCAACACCATCACACTCCAACTATCATGGTAATAGGGGCAAGAAACACCACCTTGGAGGCCGCAAAAGAGGAAACTGTGGACAACAATAACAACAGTAGTGACAGTCATGGAGTCTTCCACCTTGGCAACAATGGGGTCCTTGGAATTTTCCACTTTGTCCTTACCCAACCTTAAATTGGAGTAAAGCCAACAATGGTCCTAAGTCTCAACAAGTTGGAATTCTTGGGCCTAAACCTTAACTTCACAATGCTTTCATCACCCTCAATATTTCTCAACTAGACCCTTCATGGTACATGGACATCTGAGCTATCTCTCACATGACATCCTCGCAAGATAATCTTTCGGCTTATTTTAAATTAAGAAAAAAATAATTAAATCATTGTAGGAAATGGTCATTCTGTTCCAATTTATGGTCTTGGTAGTACATATTTTAAACCACCCACCCACCTCTTGTCCTAAACAATGTACTTATGCTCCAAATTTAATTAAAAATTTAGTGTCTTAAATTTACTACAAATAAAAAAGGTCCAATTGAATTTGACTCGTTTGGTTTTTCTGTAAAGGACTTTCATACAGAAATACCTATCTTGAGATGTGAAATCCAAGGTAACCTATACTCACCACCAACCATAATACCACCAATAATGCCTAGTAACCATCCACCTTTGCAGTTTTGTCATCATCTATCTGGCATAATCGTCTGGGACATCCGAGCGAATATGTTATCTTTTCTTAGCAAAAATAAATTGATTGATTATAATAAATCTAGTAACTTACATTCTCATTTTTGTCATTCATGTCCTCTTTATAAACATATTAAGTTGCCTTTCGCAAATTCTATTAATAATAGTTTGTTACCATTTGATAGTCTACATAGTGATGTATGGACATATCTTGTTTTAAGCTCGTTAGAGCACAAATATTTTGTTTTATTCTTGGACAACTATTCGAATTTTTTGTGGATATTCCCTATTTCACAATCTCAAGTTTATCCTATCTTTAAAAATCTAAGAGCTTATATCAAAACACAATTTCAATGGGAAATCAAAATAATTCAGTGGGATAACGGTGGAGAATATGTCTCTAATAATTTTTGAAAAATGTGTGAACTCAATGGAAGATCTTTTCGCTTCTCTTGTCCTTATACCACAAATCAAAATGGTAAAGTCGAACAAAAACTATGATTCGTTAATAATATTATTCCAATTTTATTAATTCATGCATCATTACCTCCCTCATTTTGGCATTACGCTCTAGAAATGGCCACATATATTTCAAACATTTTACCAGGCAAATCGATCAATTTTCGATCACCCCTTTACATGTTATACAACAAAAAATCATCATACTCCCACCTACACATTTTTTGTTTTTTATGTTTTCCTCTTTTCCCCCCAAGTACCATCCAAAAACTCCAACCTCGCTCTACCCCATGTGTATTTCTTGGGTATCCGTCTAACCATCGTGGCTATAAGTGTCTCAATTTGACAACAAACAAAATTATAATTTGTCGCCATGTCATGTTTGATGAGTCTATATTTCCTTATGCAAAGTTTCAAACCCCTTAATATACTACTTACACCTTTCTAGACAATGAATTGTCTCCTTACCTCATCAATCATATCATGACCCAAGACCCAAGACCCAACAAATTCCCAGCCATCCCTCCCCTCAACTCCAACCTCAGCCCCTAATTCGGCCCACACCATCCCCTTTCTAATGACAAGATCATGTTTGACTAGTTTATTTAAATGTTACATATGAATATGTGCTACTCTTTTAGGCCAAGGCCATGAGTCATTATTGTTTACCATAAGACACTTTATTTTCAAAGATAAATCATCTAAAGAAATCATGAAAATATTATTAATTCTTTTACCCATAAGTTTTACCTCATGAGTGACTGCATCTTCAATTAAGCATTCATCCTTGGTGAACTTGATTTTGAAGCCTTTGTCACAAAGTTGACTTATACTAAGAATATTGTGATTTAGTCCTTCTACATAAAGTACATCTTCAATAGTTATGAAAGGTGGTGCTCTGACTTTGCCTATGTCGAGAATTTTTCCTTTGTTGTTGTCCCCATTATGACATATCCCTTGGCCTTTAGCATTAGATATGAAAATTTGTTTATATCTCCTGTCATATGCTTAGAGAAACCACTATCAAGATGTCATAGATTTGTAGTGATCTTCAAGTAAACCTCATCTTCATCGTCATTAGAATGGTGCGATGACATCAATGCAAGATTAGCGCTTTCATCGCTTTCCAAATTAGATGATGAACTTACTTCATTATCATCCCATGTAACATAGGCCTTTTTAGACTTTGATTCCTTTCTTCCTTTATGACCACTTTTCTTGTCTAGTTTTGGACAATCCGTTTTCATTTGTCCTTGCTTTCCATATTCAAAGCAATTGTAATTTTGTGTTGACGTATAGGCTTCTTTCTTCTTGAAAATTTTCTTTCTTTTTTCAAAGTTTAAAGATTTATCATTATTGAAAACTTACCTAGCCTTTTTACAAGAAGCATTAATTTCTCATTTTCATCTGGATCATCTTCTTCTAATTCTTCCCTTGAGTTAACTTTTAAAGCAATGCCTTTAGATTTCTTCTCCTGAATCTCATGATTTTCTACTCTCCCAAGTTCAACTCATGCTCTTGAAGTTTTATGAATAAAGATATGGATGACATAGTGGATAAACTCTTCTTTTCATATATTGTTGTTACCTTTGGTTGTCATTCCCTGGTTAAAGATCTAAGTACTTTAAGATTAAGTTCATCGTTAGTAAAAGTCTTATCAAGAGCAATCAGGTGATTGGTCAAGTGTACAAATCTTTTCTATAAGTTAATGATTGATTCTTCGGGCTGCATTCTGAATAACTCATACTCTTGACATAAAGTGTTCAATCTTGATCGTTTTACTTCAACGGTTCCTTCATGAGTGACTACTAATGCATCCCATATTTCACTCGTCGTTGTGCATCAAAAGACACAGAAGAATCCATCCATGCTTAGATCCGATTGGAGTAAGTTGATTTATTTCTTATTGTAGAGGACATTTTTCTTATCATCTTCATCCCATGAGCTTTTTATCTTTGATGTCCCAACACCATTGACAACACATGTAGGAACAAACATACCATTTTCTACGGCATCCCAACTTCTTATCTTTGTGCTTCGAGATGTGCCTTCATATATTTTCTAGAAATCAAAGTATTCACCATAAAACAATGGAGGCTTGTTGTTGCTACCACCGTCTCTAAAAATCGGATTTGAGGAAGCCATATCTAGATCCTTAGGAACATGTTACATATAACCTGCTCTGATGCCAATTGTAAGTATTGAAAGTAATCTAAGAGTGGGTGAATTAGATTAATTGGACTTTTTGAAATTTTCTCATTTTATGGGCGATGGTAAGTGTTCTTATTTTTCCGGAAACGATATGAACAATAAAATGTAGAAAGTAAGTGTAGAAAAATAAAAGGCAGCAAGATGTATAATAGTCCCACTTTCCAAACAAGGGTATGTCTAGTGTAATACTCGAGGCCGGAGAGGGCGGAGAATGAATGTAACACTCGAGGCTGAAGAGGGTGGAAAGTGGTCGCTCGAATTTACATCGGAATGAGAGGGATCCTGAGGTTGTGCAGGGATGAGACTACATGGTTTAAGGAATGCTTATAAGGATTGATTGTTACTATCTATACCAACAAGATGCATCTCCTTTTCGGTAGCCTAATAAATAAGAACTCTATATTTAAGCGTGCTTGACTTGGAGTAGTATTTTGATAGGTGGCCTTCTGTGAAGTTTCCTAGAAAGCGTGTGAGTGAGGAAAAAACATGCTGAAAAGACCTGTGTTGGTTTGTGGAGTCAGTCGGTAATCCTGAAAGTATTCTAGGGCGTTACATCTAGTCCCCTCACACCCGTGAGAGATTTCAATATGTTAGAACTTGTACAATCCTCACACCAAGGTTAATTATACACTTATCTAACATACACATGAAAGCATACCACTTTCTTTTACACTTGAATAAAAAGTACACCACCTTTTATCTCAAACAATGATCACTTAACACTTTGTGATCCACAAAATAAAATATTGTAAAGAAGAAGATTTGAGTTTGTATCAATTTTTGAGAATTGATCTTTCCTTCAAAATATACAATACACAAGAGTAATCCTTAAGTGCTAAGAATTTTATTAGTGGAACTTTAATGTTGCTGTAAAAATTTGTATGCAAAAAGTTTCATAGAAAGTTATGACTCAAGTCACTTAGTTGAAAATTTTGAGAGTTTTTGAATTTGAAATTATTGAAGGAGTGATTTTCGAAGCTTAGAAACATTGGCTATTTATAATGTAAAAACACCCATTTGAATTAGTCTAAAATCATCAAGCACTGCCATGATTCAAGAACCAAGTTTGGAAAACGTTTGAATGTGATTTTTCATGAAAAAAATGCCATTATTTAAGTGGTAATCGGTTAACATGTCATCGTAATCAGTTACAGCTTAAACTAAAAAATATTTTCAAAACTTTCTGTGGATGTAACCGGTTATAGGGTTTGGTTAATCGGTTACAGCTGAACTGATTTCCAAATAAATGAAGTTTTCGTGTATGTAACTGGTTAACACATTTGCGTAACCGACTACAGCTGATAGAAAAGTTGAAAATCAGTTTGTAACCAATGTTAACAATTTGAATAAGTTTTAAAACACCTTAAAATGTTTAGAGATGAAATATGTAGGTTTACTCTGAGCAACAAATGTATTAATCAATGTATAATTGTAACTTATACCTTATGTGCTTGATCAATTCATCAATGTCCATTAGTCTCTTGTTGATTACTTGAAATCAAAGTCTTGTAGCAAGAGATACTTTTGAAATCTATGATCTTTTTCCTTCTTTGACAATGCAATTGAGCTTGAGGTTTTGTCTTCATAAAAACACAAAATAATGTTGGAGAAGTTTGTTTTCACATAACATCAAGCTCAATTTCATATTGAATAAACACACAATTGAATAACTGATTGTGTGTCTAAATAATAAAAACAAATGCAGGATAACATACAACATATTGAACAATAGTGGATAACAATCCAATCCCAAAACTCAGGGAGCCATTCAAATTACATACTTCCTTACAATTAAAAGAATATCTTTCATAGATTGAACCTGAAATCATCATAGTTTAGATATTAATCAAAATATTCCAAAACTCAGGATCTGAGTTCTGGTGTGAGGATCGAGATAACAAAGTTTTTGGATCACCTGTGGCGTGTTTCGGACCAGTTGAAAAAACCATTTCTCTAGCAAACTGACTTATTTATAAAATTTCTACAATAATTTCACCAACAAGCATTGCAGGCAATGACATTTTCCTCCCCTCGTCTACATCAATGTAATTGGTTTGAATTTTCGTTGTTATGTGGCCGAGTAAATTGGTCAGGCCAGATTGCGATCGCGGCCAGTTAAGAATTGAAATTGATTTTTGAGTAAGAGTTCTCCAAATGGATCAATAGATATAACCTGTATGAAACCAACCATCAACAATAACCTCTTAAGTAAGATCTTGTCACTTGTGGTAACTAGAGAATAAGGAATTTCGCTCGCATCATATCCCGCCACAGATACAAATTTAACTCTGGTCTCGATGGTTGTCATGGGAATTCCAATTGTTCCTATCATAGAAAACACATCACCAATCGATGTGAAATAGCCAACACAACTTTCAGTAAGACCTAACATGCGAGATTTAAAAGACTTACTAGGAGTTGAAACAAAAGTTTGGAAAGAATGAACTAGAAACAGAATAAAAGTCTTACGCCTTTCCAAAATCCTATTGAGGAAGATAGACCAACCTTTGTTCATTTAACATTTGTTTCTCAGCTTCAACTTTTGCAGACTTCTTCGTATGTTTCTCTGAAACAACATCTTCCTTGTTTTTCTTCTATTTCTCTATAGCATCCTCTTCATCTTGTTTATTCGACTTCCCCTTAGTCGTCACAACCATACTCGACTGCTAATGAAAAGACGACTCTGAAAGTTTTCTAGGGTTTGAAAAAAGAGAAGAGAGAAAACGAAATGACAAAGTTTGACGAACAACCGAACTAAACTATTTTTTAAATAACCAAAATTTTTTTTAAAAAAAAAACATAAATATATCCATATAGATAGACACATTAGCATAACTTAATGATTTTTGACAAACTTTAAAAAAAATAACCAAATCAACTTAAATATTTTAATGGATTAATTTATAATATTTTTTAATTAAAAATATAAATCAACACATTAAAATAAGTTTAAAAACTAAAATATTTATTAACAGCCAACGGTTTTCTTTTAAATGTAAAAAAGTTTGGGGTCCGCCTCTAGATTACGATAAGAATCTAGAAACAGCCATCGTTATCCGATTCTCCTATGATTCTATTGAACACGTGTAAGGTGTAGAAACCTCCACGTCAAAGCTCCAAACCCACGTTACTCGTACAAAAGCACAAAGAAAACCGGAACCAAAACCTTATCAAAACCCTTTATGCTTTCTATCGTTGTTACAACAAAAACACAAAACAAACCCTTTCTTCTCCGTGTCTCATTTCCCTGCAATAATCAATCACCAAAATGTCGAACAAAGAAATGGACGTTGCAAAAGGCGTTGATTTGAAGCGATACATGGGCCGGTGGTACGAAATAGCTTGTTTTCCATCTAGGTTTCAGCCAAGTGATGGTACGAACACAAGAGCAACATACACTCTCAGAGACGATGGAATTGTTGGTGTTTTGAATGAGACTTGGAGCGGTGGAAAACGAAGCTACATTGAAGGAACTGCTTATAAAGCTGATCCTAACAGCGATGAGGCTAAACTCAAGGTCAAATTCTATGTTCCTCCTTTCTTGCCAATATTTCCTGTTGTTGGTGATTACTGGATTTTGCATCTTGATCGTGATTATCAGTATGCTCTCATTGGTCAACCTAGCAGGAATTATCTTTGGGTAAGTAAAGTAAAGTTACTTTATTTTCATGTTATGTTGTTTTTCAATTCTCTATGTGATTGATTGTGTTTATAGGGTTGGAACAAGAAAGGAACCCTTTATTTATGCGTCAAAATTCAGAATCTCTGATTGTGTTAATATAATATGTTAAGGACAAATAAGATGCAATGAAACTGTGGGCATTTAGAATCATGAAAATGTGTTTGTTTGTTCCCTAGGTACTATGCAGGCAACCTCATTTGGATGATGAAATCTACAACCAGCTTGTTGAGAAAGCTAAGGAAGAAGGGTATGATGTGAGCAAACTGCACAAGACTCCACAGAGTGATACTCCACCTGAGCAAGAAGGGCCTCAAGACACCAAAGGAATTTGGTGGATCAAATCCCTCTTTGGGAAATAAACAAATATGTGTTTCTGCCATGTTAAGAATAAAGGTTTTAAGTACTCACTAGTTTGGATTTATATGTATCATGTATTGGCTTCTTCTGTATATAGAGACTAAAGATGTGACCTTTAGCAAATTTGGTGTTTCATGCTCAAATTGTCTTTAGAATTCAATTCACTATGTGTTACTTGAAAGCTTGCTATGTTTAGTTGTTTACATTTTCTCTTTGGAGTTTGTTGCTTAAGTAATGGCCAATAAATGTTTAACATTACTCGGATCAGTTCTTGTGGTGTTTAGGGAAGATAGTTCGGCTGGCAAAAATCTTTTACATTAATAGAATACTAAAGATGTCAGCATCAATTGGGACATCGGTGGTGCGATAACTCATTCTTTCACTTTGAGAAGAGATTTGAAAGGAAGAATATGAGCATTCCATATCATCTTTCTCAAATGAACTTCTTGGGAGGGTGGATACTTGAATTTGTTGAGATATTATGTATAATTCAACGTGATTTGTGTGACTCAAGTCCAAAGTTAATTAGGGTTTATGATTTGTTACTTAGTTTGTTATTTTCTTAGTATTCAAGTCACTTAAGTGGATATAAATGGACACTTGATAATTCAGTATTATCATTCAATTTAATAATATAATTTTTATTTTCTTATTCTCTCTCATCACTAAAAGTGCATCAAGCATCAACAAATTGGTATCAGAGTCTTGGTTAGATTCTTGATCGTGTTTTTAAGAATCACACGTCAGAGGTCGTGTTTCAGAGATTGTGAATTATTGTTGATCAATTGCTATAAGGATGAATGGTAACATAAATTTACCAAACTTCCTTCCAACTCTTGACGGTAATAATTGATTTTGATGGAGAAAGCAGATGCAATCTTTATTTGACTTTCAGAAATCTTGAAAGTGGTTATTAATGGTGTTCTTGCAGTTGGTGAAGATGCAACCGACACACAGAGAACCTCTCACAAGGATGTCAAGAAGAAGGATTACAAGATGCGTTTTACATCAAATCGATGGTTGATGCGGCTAATTTTGACAAAATTTCTCATGTTGAATCGGCGAAGGAGGCATGAGATATTCTTGTCAAGTACTATGAAAAGGCGAGAAAGTCAAGGTTGTCAAGTTGCAACTTTGCAATGACAATATGAATTGTCTTCGACAGGAGAAGATGAAAAGATTACAGGCTGTGTGTCGAAGGTGCAGAAACGCGTCCATCTCATGAAGGATTGTGGTGAAATCCTAACTAATAAGATGATAGTTGAGAAGTTAATGTATATGTTGACTTCTCACTTTGATCACATTATCGTAACATTCAAGAATCCAACAATCTTGAAACCCTACAACTGGAAGATTTGGTTGATTCGTTGGAGGTGCATGAGATTATGATTGTCGAAAGGAAAGGAGTTCAAGACTCAATACAAGCACTACAATCTCAGTCATGGAAGAAGCATGGTGGTTTTGACAAGTTCAAAGGCAAAATCTACAAGACTCGTGGCAAGAAGTCTTGGTTGAATTCTCACAAAAATAAGATCGATGATAGAGCTTCTAAATCCTTGAAAAGAGGAGAATGAAATTTCTATCATAAAGACAAAGAAAAGAAAAAAGGTGTGTAGTGCTATAACTGCAAAAAGTTGGGTCACTTGGCAAAGCATTATTGGTACAGGAAAGACAATGGATCAACAAAAGGCAAGGAAGGAGGAGCGAACCTTGTGCGTCAAGATTCAGATAATTCTGATGATATAATGGTTATGGCTGCAGTTGCATATGAGCATTTTGAATCCAAGATCTGGTTCATCGACTCAGGCTGCTCGAATCACATGATTGATCGAAAAATATGGTTAGTAGATTTCGACGAGTCGAAGAAGAGCAAGGTCAAACTTGATAATAATAGCTCGTTGCAAGCTGAAGGTACTGGTAACATAGTTATTCAAAAGAGTAATAGAGGTCTTGATCAAAGATGTACTCTATGTCCCTGGAATGAAGTCCAATCTGCTAAGTGTTTGACAACTGATCGAAAAGGAGTTCTCAGTGGTTATAAAGGATGGAGCCTTAAAAATTTTCGACATCCAGAATAACTTGGTCTTGAAAACTCCTTTGTCGAAGAATAGAACATTTAAGACCATGATTAGTTCGACTGAGGTACAATGTCTCAAAACAGTTGTCGGCCATAAAAATAGTTGATTGTGGCATCTGAGATTTGATCATCTGAATTTTAGGTAGTTCAATCAACTGATCATTCAATATATGGTAATTGGTATACCAAATCTTGAGATGCCCGACAAATTCTGTGAAGGTTGTCTAGTCGGAAAGTAGTCTGGGAAGTCTTTCGTTTCGATTATGTCAATGAGATTTTCCTGCATACTCGAAATTGCACATTCCGACGTATGTGATCCTTTTGAATATAGATTTTATATTTCGTTATACTTATCGATAACAAATATTTATTTTTATTTCTTATGTAAATATCAATAAAAAAATATCAATTATAAATATGGATTTATATTTTTTTATACTTATCAATAATAAATATGTATTCCTTATTTCTTATTTTATATGTAATTATTAATAAAAAATATTTTTCCTATTTATTTTATATAATGAGGCCAAACATCATTAATATATTATAAATGTTCAAAATTTAATTTTACATATTAAAATAATAATACATTTTAGTTACAAATATTTATTGTGTAAATTTTTTACACAAACTCAAATTAAAATAACTTTTTTTATTTAAAAAATGAAAAAAAAAATATTATAATTTTATAATTGATTAGTGAAAAATAAACATTTATTTTGAATGAAAATTTTATAATAAAATAAAACTAATGTATATTAAAATTATTATTATTATTTAAAAACTAAAAAATATAAATCAATTAATAACATACACTTAGATCTTTGAATATATATAAGTTTTGTATTTGTAATTGTAAAAGAAAGTGCCAGAAATGTACAAGTCAATTGCATGTAATGAACAGTTGAAATAAATGGAAGAGTTCTAAAAAAAGAAGAAAGAAAAAATAAGAGTAACCAAAATCAGTTGACAATGGAAAAAATTAGATTCTAAAAATGATGATGTTAATGGCTGTCCTTTGAAATGAAATCCTGACCAGCTATTTCTACGCCTTAACATAGGTTGGAAAGAAATGGAATCATTCATATTTCTGACTCAATTTTACTCTCCAATTTGCTTCCCTTTTTCCCTCACATTCCCTTGAGGTTCTTCCTCACAAAAATCTGTCATAGGGAATGCCATTTCAACAACGACATATCATGATCATTCTTTTTTGGGTATACATTTGCATACAATAATGTTTTTCTTTTCTTTCTAATTAATGTTTCATGTTTTGTTTCATATTCTTGTTTTTTTGTCTTGTCACAGGAAAATCAAAAAATGATTACAACCTTGTTTCTCTTTTCTTTGTTCTTTCATTCAACATTGGCTCAAATTCCTGCAACTCCACAAAATCCTCTAATTCCACACAATCCTGCAATTCCACAAAATCCTGTAATTCCTCATAATCCTGCAATTCCACAAAATCCTGTAATTCCTCACAATCCTGCCATTCCACAAAATCCTGTAATTCCTCATAATCCTGCAATTCCACAAAATCCCGCAATTCCACAAAAACCTACCATTCCACATAAACACAAACATAAAGCTCACATTCCTGTCAAGAAATGGTCCACATTAAGTGGTTGGTAATCCTAAACCTTTGTTTATCTACGACGTAGCACGCTATGTTGTCGTGTATAATGACGCTATTTAGTAATGTTTGACATGTATTGATTTTTGTTATCACAACGCTTGCAGGGAATGAACCGGCTGTAATAGCCCGCGGTGGTTTTTCGGGACTTTATCCGGAAGGTATTCCGGACGCAATTTCAACATCAAAAGACATAAGCATTTTCTTGTGCAATCTTCAGCTGACAAATGATGGAGGTGCCTTTTGTGTAACTGGTGATACCCTTGACAATGCAACCGCTGTTGCATTGTTTGATCCTAAGCAGAAAGTTTACAATATCAATGGAAAGGAGGTGAAAGGACACTTTTCTATAGATTATGATAGTGCTCAGATGGACTCAAATGTAACAAGTGAGTCTTGTATTTATTTCTTAGGATAATCTATATGATCCGCTTATTTGAGCATTGGAAGTAAGAACTCAAAAGTTTCTCTTTGCTATGAACTCCAGTGATTCAGTCCATATTTTCTCGACCGAGTTATTACGATGGTATCGAATCAGTTCTTAATGTTGATGTTCTCTTTAACGACGAAAAACCACCCGTGTTTTGGCTGAATGTCCAGGTTCTCTCTATCTCTGCTGAAATTTAAAATCATGACGCACACAGTGCATTATTTCATTTCTTTCATCGATGTGTTGCATGCTAATCGAGCTTTTTCTTTGTTGCAGAATGCAGGATTCTACACCCAATACGGAGTAAAAGCAGTACAAGATGTTCTAGACATTTTGGCAGCTTGTCCAATTGCATTTGTTTCATCTTCAGATATCGGTTTCTTAAAGAGTATCGCTGGGAAAACACCCAAGATAACTAAAGTCATCTTTCAACTTCATAACGCGATAGACGTCGAACCGTCAACAAAACGACCATACGGCGCTATAGTAAAGGATCTCTTGACAATCAAATCATTTGCATCAGGCATCATGGTCCCAAAAGATTTCATATGGCCTGTTAAACCAGACAAATATTTGGGACTTCAAACAACATTAGTAGCTGATGCACATAAGTTAGGACTAGAAGTATATGCTTCTGGTTTTGCTAATGATTTGTTTTCCAGTTACAGTTATAACTATGATCCAACTGCTGAGTACCTTCAATTTTTCGACAGTAAAGATTCTGTTGACGGCGTTGTCACTGATTTCCCAGCTACAGCCTCAAATGCCATTAGTGAGATTACAAATCTGAAATCTCCAACTTCTAGTTCATGATTTATTTTTTTAAAAAGCAAAACCACCCTTGAAACCTTTTTCACAATTTCCTTGTTTTACAGAGTGCTTCGCACAAAACAACACCGCGCATAAAAAAGGACCAACTTTAATCATAAGCAGCAACGGAGCAAGCGGGATGTACCCAGGCAGCACTGATCTAGCCTATCAGCAAGCTATAACCGACGGCACTGACATCATAGATTGCTCAGTTCAAATGACAAAAGATGGAACTGCCTTCTGTTCAGAGTCTGTAGATCTAACATTACAAAGCACTGCAATAACAAAATTCATAAGTCGATCTTCCGTTGTCCCAGAAATTCAACCAAAAAGTGGAATTTTCAGTTTTGATCTTACATGGACCGAGCTTCAAACACTAAAACGTAAATACTTCCTTAGAAATATTCAGAATTAGTTTAGTAGTAACTTCTACGAGTTCAACAATAAACTTACAAGGTATAAATTTCTTGTTCCAGCTCAAATTGTCAGCTCTCAAGGCAACGACTTTCAAAGAAACCCGGCAAATAAGAACAGTGGTAAATTTATTACCCTTCCTGAATTTTTGGAATTGGCAAAGACAAAGGCAGTTGTTGGCATTTTGATCCACATACCGAATGCTGCTTACCTTGCATCAAAGAAGGGTCTTGACATTGTAGGTGCTGTCACCACAGCTTTGAACAATGCTACCTTTGACAAGCAAACCACACAGCAAGTCTTCATTCAATCAGACGACACTTCGGTCCTATCCAAGTTTAAAGATATCCCATCTTACAAAAGGGTTTTGCTCATTGAAGATATAATAGACGATATACCAGTGGAAACAGCAGCAGAAATTAAGAAGCACGCGGACGCAGTAAATCTCCACAAACTTTCTGTTATCAAATCATCTGAGTCCTTGTTGATAAGAATAACAAATGCTGTTAAAGTGTTGAAAGATTTAAACGTAACAGTATTCGTCCATACTCTCAAAAACGAATACTTGTCGCTGGCATTTGATTATTGGTCAGACCCTAATATTGAGATTTCTACTTACATTAAGGCCGTCAATGTTGACGGCATCGTGACCGATTTTCCAGCTACTGCATCCAGATATATGAGTAAGTAAAGTCCAATATTTTTAGCCTTCTTAATCAATCCAAGCAAATAATCTACTTACTATGAAGCTATTTTTAAAAACCGTTTTAAAATTTTGCAGGAAGTCCGTGTAGCGATCTTCTGTCGCGTATCCCTGTAGAATCAAAACCTGGTGATCTGTTGGATTCTGTTCCAAATGAACTGAAACCAGCAGCAGAACCTCCTGTACCACTACTGGTTGCAAAAGTTGTTGATCCGCCTCTTCCTGAAGTGATTAACCTGACAAAACCCGAGTCTGCAGCTGCAACTACTCCTCCACCTGCTTCAGGTGCAAGGGCATTTGGTGTCAACTCTTGTAGCACCTTAGTTGCAGTTTTGGTGGTTGCAATGCTTTATGCTGGTCATTGATTTCATTCAATTGGGGCATTGTTACCATCTTGGATAGACCATTTTTCTCTGAATATGTTTTAGCATTTGGTTATATCTCTCTCAATTTGTACTATAGAATGCACATATGGCACAAGTTCACCTACACAATTATTAAGAAGAAACAAAAAACAATGTCTGTGTTTGGATTATTATAACTGAGATTTGAGAAATATTGAAATATTCATCAACACCAATTGATATCACCAAATTCAGAATCTGATTTAACTGAACCAAAAAGGAAAATATATTACTCCATATATTTTTGGTACAATAGAGACAGTTATGTCTAGTAGTACAATGTACATGATAAAAACAAAACCATTGTTGATAAACAATTCAACACTCAACAGCATAATCTTATCTTGACAACAATGGATACATTAAAAATAGAACTTAGACTACAATCCACGCAACCGAGCAAATTCATAATAGCCATATCCTTGTTAAAATTGCTGGCAGCATGACAACTTGAATCTTCAACCTCCCAGTAGTTTCCCAAAATCGCAATTCCCATGTCAAGCACTCATGCAACTTCTACTTCATAGTCAAAGGAAACTGAAAATACATATAACAACAATACAAGGTAATCAATGTCACAAGCCTTTCTTACTTACAAAGTTCAAGCATTAAATTGACTAATCGTATCATGTTTCAACCCATCAAATGAAAACTGGGGTAGAAACATTATCAGAAACTATTTGGGAAAAAGGTACTAAATTCTGAATCAGAAACTACATAAAAACAATTTAATCTGCATACATGCATCCGCATAAATAAAACCATGGTGATTTAAAACCCTAATTACTGTTAATGAAGAAAATAAAAACAGAAATAATAGTTAACACTAAGTTGGTTAGATGATATATGGAATGAGGGAGTGAAAATTCAATGAAAATAATCCAAACATGAATTCACATCTCTCACTCCATACACCTCTACCTAACTTCATGTTAAGATAAATCCAATAAATGAAATAAACGATTCAGTTCACGTTAGGGTTTCATCTACTTTGAGGCTCAGTTTTGGTACAAAGATGAGATCGGCCACCGGAGATAGGCGCCGCCATGGATGGCTGCAATTAATCGGTAAAAAGGACAAAATAGTCAATTTCACCGAATGCCTCGCCACCGGCAAGCATAGTCGCGCCGGTAAACCATCCATCTAGATCCACACTCCAAAACGATCGTCACTGCCTCTTGAGAGTGAGAGAAAGAGAGAAGAGGGTATATGAAAGAAGCGAAGGTTGCGTGGAATTGTGATTATTATTATTATTATTATTATTATTTTGGGGAAATCTGCAGTGAGAAATGTTATCTCATTCTGTAAAAGGAGTGTGGCTGCAAAAACCCTAATCTACTCCACAATCTCTCTATCTTCAGATTTATACAAACTTTGTTTTCTTTTTCTATTTTCCAATTTTATCCCTCGCACATTTTCTTTCATCACAAAGTTAGACGGTTTTTTTTTTTTGGTTACGTTTGTTCTTTTGACTACTTTTCAGAATTTTATTTGTTTTCCATACCTCCTTTTTTGTTTTTAATATTCGTGAGAAATGAATTAAGTTGGGTGTCAAAAGGAAAACTTTAAAGAGACCACAAACCAAATGAAATAAGTACAAAAAAAATCAGACTTATAAATAAGATTAAACAATTGAGACCTTAAACAACATGCTTAAAGAGGTAAAGATAAAATAATATTACAAATTAAACAAAATAAATATAAAAAAACTCTAATTTGTGTTAATAAAGAATCAAATTAAAAAGAGACTTCATTGCTCAATCAATCTAGAAAGAGATTTCCGCTTAAGCATTCCTGTAAGATATTTTTGCTTAATCACAAATGTAAGAGACTTCACTGTTCAAGCACACAGGCAAGAGACTTTACTGCTCAAGCATACAGGCAAGAGACTTCACCTACTTTAAACAGACAGTTTAGTAGAAATAATAACAATTATACTTTGATACACAATCAAAAGTATAGAAGTATTGCAACAATCACAATGTTTCGTAACATTGAAGATTTCTAAGATATGCAAAGATAAGAAATCTTAAGAGCTTGTGTTAATAAACAAATGAAACTTTAGCTCAAAGTTTGTACTCAATATGTTTTGTTAAGATGTTTGTGAAGGAGAATAGTGATCCAAAATGCAGCGAAAATTAAAAATTTCTCATTTAGTGATCCTTACGAATGACCATGATCAGTGATAGAATCGTTATCTCTTATGGCGATTGAAACCCTTGATGCAAATCGTATGAGTGATCATGAATGTTGAATGGTGACAATGTCTCTACTCAGTCCACATGAACGGATTTCTTCAGTCTCAGTGTTAGCTGCTACGAATGAAGGCTTTGAGTGAGAGAGATAGAGAAACGAAATTTTCATCTAGTCAAATGCTTCCGCACAAGGGTTCTATTTATAGAACCACTTATGTGGGCTGCAAGCTAAAAAACTCACTTAAGTGTATGCGGCCCATATCTTATGATATACCAAAATCAGTTAAGCGCGCAGTACTTTACCATATTTTGTATTCTACTTAAATGCACCGTACCTTACGATGTTCTACAATTCACTTAGTGCACCGTACCTTACGATGTTCCTTATTTACTCTATCTCTCATCAATCTATCCTTTGTGTGACCCTATAGGTTTTCGCGATATTGGTAATTATATTAAATCACATATTTAACATAATAAATAGTGAGCGGTATCTAACAACACATCACTGCTACCCAAGACACAAAAATGTCATGTGATAATACTTATGTGTACAATTACCCTTTTGCCCATATGTCTATATTGAACACAAGGCATAGACCGTGTCATCCTTGTCTAGTTCAATATTAGGCCCGTAGATATTTATCCTATTACGTAGGATGAGTAAATTTCATCTAGGCCACTCATGTCCCTCAGCATGCTTCGCGGAATATCCATCAATTGTCTTTATGGTCATCCAATTACGGACAACGTTTGATCAGCAATAAAGCACTTGACTCTACATCTAAGGTCCATAGTGGTTTCAGGTCGAATGGTGGTATACACCACTATCACCATGAGAATAAATTGTGACATTTTGCATAACATTATATATGATATTCTCATAGTGGGTCAATCCAGTATAAATATTACTCCTAATATTCATACATATGTTTAAGATTTGATAACTCCTTATCCATGATCCATGAGATGTGATCATCAGTCTATATACATAATAGTATTAATGCTATAATGTTATCCCACTTCACAACAAAGCTCGACCACGGATACTTTAAGAATAATGTCCTTATGTTTAATGGGATCTCATGATTAAGTCGCACTTGATACATTATACGGACTATCTATTCTAGGGACTTTATTAAACAAACATAATAAAGAAAAAGCCTTTTATGATTAATAAATAATTCGATATAAGTACCAAAAGTATTGGCATCTAGGACTTACACCAACAGTTTGATTATTGTTAACCTTCTTTAAATCTTCAACTTTCTTTTATAGAGGCAGATAAAAAGAGTCATTGGAAAATTATTTGCATAAGACAGCCTTTTGAAATGCAGCAACTTCAAGATAGAGCTGTTGGAAGACAAATCATGTTAAGATCTTCAATCAAGGTGTAATAACATAGTCCACTGCATACTAGGTATAAACCAGACGAGGGGGTGAATTAGACAAGTCACATGAACTTTTCTTGAGCCTTGCACTAAGGGACTCTAGTTTACTTTTACCCAAAATATGATGTTGACAAGATAAGTCTGCTATAGGGATAGAGTAGGAATCAAAGGCTAAGCTTTTCAAACTGAGGTCTCTAGAAACTAAGTTGTCATCGGAGGCAGAAGTATCATGACCAGAGTTTGATCCTTCAGAATAATCACATTTTGATCCATCAAAATCCGAGACATTCAGTTTGTCAACAAATACTTTTAGTAGGGTCAATTCTCAGTAGTCTTTAAGATTTATGGTCTTGCACGCTTGAACATATGTTTGTATACCCAATTGTTATTTAAGTGCATTGTTATCATCAAAACCTAAGGGATATGAACAAATCTTGTTCCAACGATCTTTCCCTTTTTTATGATGATAAATAAATGTATTTTATAACAATGGTTGGTCAATTTAGCTAACTTAACAACATCAGAGTCAAAGGTTTGTAAGCTCCCCTGAGTTTAATAGTTCATAGGTTGAGTTTTGTAAGCTCCCCTAAGTTTTATCCAAGTTATTTAAACTTATTTTGATATCATAAAATATATATGTTCAGATTTAAGCATTAAATATGTTATGATGAGGGGTTCATGTATATAAAAGCATTTCAAAAATACTGGTAATCCTCTTAAATACTCCCATAATTTTCTCTCATTTTTGTTACCAACAAAAAGTTAAGAGAAATATATATATATATATATATATATATATATATATATATATATATATATATATATATATATATATATATATATATATTTTAGAAAAGAAATGTGTGGGAAAAATTAAATTTCACAAAAATAAATAAAATAGTTTTTGCACATTCCAGAAAATGAATCATGGTTTTCAAAGGAAAGAGAAATGACTTAGATTGTTTGAAAGATTTTATCCATTTCTCAAGACGGTAAGACTTACATCTTTCAGTTTCCAGGAATTTGAACTATTAGAAGTAATCATTGCAAATGATGCGCTAGAAGACACATATCATCATTAAAGAGCATATGTGAATTAACCTCCATAATCAACTTAAGAGACACTTAAGATCCTCTATAAAATCACATTTCCACGGTTTGAATTCTCACATCTTCATCCAATTTTTTTCTTTCTTAATCAACATGAGAACTCCTTTTGAAGCACCCAATGTCACCGTCTCAACAGAGACTACAATGGTGAGGAAGACCAACACGACTACATAGCACCATCAGCTGACAATTGAAGAAGCCCACTCTTTTAGGTCAACCATTGTTGGGGTGCACTCCGAGTAAGAAAGGCTTCTAAGAAGAAGATGACTCCCAAGAAGAAGAAGAAGAAGAAGATAATGAAGAAGAAGAAGAAGAAGGTGTCAAAGAAAATTGTTTACTTCAACTATGATGAAGGTTCTGAGGAGCGTGATATAGAATGAGAGACATATTTATGTGCTCGAGGATATTATTCAGATTTAAATAAAATTATGTAGATCAATCCTCTTGTACTCTTCTTCTAAAATTAATGAAATATGAATCTTTTTACAATGATACATATTGAATAGTCATTTTATTCCTTATCAATGATCCTATTGTTAGAGAAGTAATAAAAAATTTCAACCAATTGAGCACAAATTAAAAAAAATTATTATTAGAAGACAAAAATTCTCAAATAATATAACTTATAGCATAACATATACAAGAAAATGAGATAGAAAGTAAAAACAAATATGATTTTAAATATTAACGTTAAATAAAATCCATTTTTTAGAAGATGAATAAAGAAAAACACAAAACAGGTTCGATGTCCTAAGCATATTGTTTCTTTAGAAGATCCATAACAACTTTAAGATCAGTACCCATAATGTCTTGTCTGGCATTTATAGATTTTATTCTTTCATCCATTTCAGATTGCTTGATAACCATGACTTGTTGAGTAGCAGCAACAGAGGTCAGCTTTGCTTCCAAAAGCTCTTGTCTTTTGCTGGAAGAGGTGATAGATTTTGAAGTAGCATCCCTCAGATTCTGAATAACTGAAACAACAGAGGTTTGGAGAGAATCCCACTTAGTAGTATAAAAAATTAGGTCATAAGTAAAAATTCTCTCATCAACCTGATCATTCACTTTATAAAGAAAGATAGAATTAAATTCTTTCAGGTTGGTTTGGATAGTGTAACACCCTTCTACCCAAACGACATATTTAAATAAATTATCAGAGTACAGCATGTAGAAGAGTTTACATTTCTTACAACATAACAATTATCGCATCACACATCACAACATAAAACATATTATTTAATTTGTTAAAACATCGCAGCGGACAACAACAAAAGATTAACGTTCGCCATATAACCGTTCATAATACTGTTCAACATCATCTCAACAAAACATCTCAACATAATAGTCATCATAACAATGTAAATAATAATATAATTTATCTATCGAATCCCATAATCCCCGGTGTCACATGACCAGAGCATTTGACTCGACTCTGTAGAATAACTCTACGCTTATTCTTCAAACCTCAACAATAGCTACTCCGCTTTATCTGCACATTGCTCATCATAGATGAACATAAACACATGCAGAAGGGGTGAGAATTACATTATTAAATAATAATATAACGACAGAAATATAGACATAATATATTTCACACATGCCAACGCAGCTCATCATAATCATCATAATCAACATACTTATGAACATCAACAAAACAACATATCATATGCAATGCACACACCCATGCATGACTCAACACGACTCGGTATACCCATTTTGTGACCACTACAGGATCACCACTCCCAGATTCATCACCATAGAATCCGGGTTCCCCATAAGGAACCAAGCCTCTCAACAAGCCCGGAGTCAACAACATCATTGGAACTCAGTCCGTTCATCACTAGGCATCGGCCTTTCATGAATGCATGCACACCAAACATGCATCATAATCAACATCGCAACAACAACATCATATGATCATGTTATCTTTATCATTAATAGCATGACATACAACTCAACAAAACAACAACAACATTACATCTTAACACATGGATTCATCACAATCAACCACAATAGGCCAAATCACAATTTCCACATAAAAATTAGTCATTTGTCAATACTGGAACAGTGTTAACCGGTTAACACCATGCGTTAACCGGTTAACGCAGGACAACAATACCTCCCCAGGCAAAACGCAACAGTGTTAACCGGTTAACGCTATAGGTTAACCGGTTAACGCAGGCAAAACTCAACATATTCACAAATTGTAACAGTGTTAACCGGTTAACACCATGGGTTAACCGGTTAACGCAGACGAAACAGCAGTTCCTGCGCTAACACAAGGCAGAATGCAGAGTTTCCGCATTTTTCCGCCGTGGAGGACTTCCGGACCTCCGATTCTAACTCCGTAAGAGCTATACGCTCAGAATTTCACAATACTCTCAACTACGGATTCAATTTCAGCTTAATTCAACTTATTCATCATAACCTTAAACGACGATAAACCCCAACTTTCCCAATCTCCCTAAATCCCCAAAGTCAATCAACAATCTAACATACATCATGAAATTGCTCGCATATTATCATTTAATAAGGTTCAGACCCCTTACCTCAGATAATCCGGCAAATCTTTGAGCTTCAATCCTTTTCCGTTCTTCAACCTCTGCTCTTGCTCTTCCCTTTTTGCCTCTTTTCCACTTTCACGATGCTTCTGCTCTTTCACGTACACTTTTCTGTTCCCAACAATGAGACTCTTTCTCTTACTTCCAACTTATATATTTTCCAAAATAATAATAATAATAATCCAATAATATTTCCAATTAATTAATTAAATTAATAAATATTATATTAATTCAAATAAAATAATTAGCCTTATTTTATCGGGGTGTTACAACTCTCCCCCACTTTAGAAGTTTTCGTCCTCGAAAACATACCTCAAGCAATTAGAGTCGGATACGACTCCTTCATCTGATCTTCACGCTCCCAAGTCAAGCTCTCACCAGCTGGACCTCCCCAAACAACTTTCACTAGAGCAATCTTCTTACCTCTCAGGGTCTTCTCTTCTCGGTCATCTATCCGAATTGGCGACACCTCAACGGTCAAATTATCCCTCACCTGGATATCATCCACCTGAACAACATGCGAAGGATCCGCAATATATTTTCTCAACTGAGATACATGAAACACATCATGCAGATTAGAAAGCGACGGCGGTAAAGCTATCCGATACGCCACTTCCCCAACTCTCTTCAAAATCTGATACGGACCCACAAACCTCGGAGTAAGCTTTTTAGACTTTAAAGCTCTACCCACACCTGTCGTCGGAGTAACTCTCAAGAACACATGATCTCCCTCTTGGAACTCAAGTGCCTTTCTCCTATTATCATGATAACTCTTCTGACGACTCTGAGAAATCTTCATTTTCTCCTGAATCATCTTAACCTTTTCAGTCGTCTGCTGCACAATCTCAGGTCCGAGTACCACACTCTCACCTGACTCATACCAACACAATGGAGTTCTACACCTCCTACCATACAATGCTTCATATGGAGCCATACCGATACTAGCATGAAAACTATTATTATAAGTAAACTCCACCAACGGCAAATAACTATCCCAAGAACCACTCTGCTCCAACACACAAGCTCTCAACAAATCCTCTAAGGATTGGATAGTTCTTTCAGTCTGACCATCAGTCTGAGGATGATAAGCTGAACTCAACCTCAACTTAGTCCCCAACGCTTTCTGCAAACTCTCCCAAAATCTAGAAGTAAATCTGGGATCTCTATCAGACACAATACTGGATGGAATACCATGCAGCCTCACTACTTCCTCAATATACAACTCTGCCAACTTCTCTAAAGAGTGATTAATCTTCATCGGCAAGAAATGCGCCGACTTAGTCAATCGATCCACAATCACCCAAATAGAATCATTACCTTTCACCGTCCTCGGCAATCCCGTCACAAAATCCATGGAAATGCTATCCCACTTCCATTCAGGAATCTTCAAAGGTTGCATCATACCTGCCGGTTTCTGATGTTCAATCTTTGACTTCTGACAAGTCAAACAGGCATACACAAACTTAGCAACATCTCTTTTCATACCAGCCCACCAAAACAACTTCTTCAAATCTTGATACATTTTAGTTGCACCTGGATGGATACTCAATCCACTCCTATGGCCCTCTTCAAGAATACTCTTTCTCAATTCAGACACCTCAGGAACACAAACTCTACCTTTAAATCGCAGGATGCCATTCTCATCAATTTCAAAATTACCACCATTACCCTGGTTAACCATAGTAATATGATCAACTAGAGCGACATCATCATGCTGACCATTCCGAATATCTTCCAGAATTCCACTAGTCAACTTCAGCATACCCAACTTTACACTATCAGCGGAAACTTCGCAACCCAAACTCATATCACGGAACTGTTCAATTAACTCTAGCTCCCGAACCATCATCATAGACATATGTAGAGACTTTCTACTCAGCGCATCTGCAACTACATTAGCCTTACCGGGATGATAACTCAATTCAAAGTCAAAATCCTTCAGTAATTCTAACCACCTTCTCTGCCTCATATTTAACTCTTTCTGATCAAACAGATACTTCAGACTCTTGTGATCACTGAACACTTCGAATCTAAAACCATACAGATAATGCCTCCACATTTTCAACACAAATACAACAGCTGCAACTTCTAGATCATGCGTAGGATAATTTCTCTCATGAACTCTCAACTGTCTAGAAGCATAAGCTACAACTTTACCATTCTGCATCAAAACACCACCAAGACCCATCAAAGAAGCATCACAATAAACAACGAAGGACTCACCAGGATTAGGCAAGATCAACACTGGAGCACTGGTCAACCGCCTCTTCAACTCAACAAAACTCGCTTCACAAGCTGCATCCCACACATACACTTGACCCTTCTTAGTCAACTGCGTCAACGGCAATGCCAACTTAGAGAAGCCCTCAATAAATCTGCGATAATAACCAGCTAACCCCAGAAAACTGCGTATCTCAGTAGCAGACTTCGGAGTCTCCCACTGTAATACAGCATCAACTTTAGCAGGATCAACAGAAATTCCACCACTCGAAATCACATGGCCAAGGAAACTCACTTCCTTCAACCAGAACTCACATTTAGATAACTTTGCATATAATTTCTTTTCTCTTAACACCTGCAAAACAATTCTCAGATGTCCTGCATGCTCTTCTTCCGTCTTAGAATATATCAATATATCATCTATGAACACCACAACAAAATTATCAAGGTACGGATGAAATATACGATTCATATATTCCATAAACACACCTGGAGCATTAGACACACCGAACGACATCACAGTGTATTCATAATGACCATACCTCGTACGGAAAGCAGTCTTCGCAATATCATCTGACTTCACTCGGATCTGATGATAACCCGATCGCAAATCAATCTTACTGAAAACATGAGCTCCAATCAACTGGTCCATCAAATCATCAATCCTCGGCAATGGGTACCGATTCTTGATAGTCACCTTATTCAACTGCCGATAATCGACACACAACCTCATCGTACCTTCTTTCTTCTTCACTAACAATACTGGTGCACCCCAAGGAGAAACACTTGGACGCACAAACTTCTTCTCAAGCAATTCTTCAAGCTGCTTCTTCAATTCAACTAATTCAGTTGCCGACATCCTATAAGGAGACATCGACACTGGACTCGTACCTGGTACTAAGTCAATGGCAAATTCGACTTCACGTTCTGGAGGTAAGTCACTTACATCCTCCGGAAACACATCCTGAAATTCACAAACGACAGGCAAATCTACACTCACCACTTTCTTATCCGCTTGCAGAGACGCAAATAAAGCGAATATCTGAGCTTCATCTTTCACAAAATCCCCCACCTGCCTAGCAGATAGAAATCTTGCCTCATCATTCTCACCAACTTCAGAAAACCGTACCGTCTTCCTATAGCAGTTGATAAACACGCCATAGAATTCTAGCCAATTCATTCCCAAAATAATATCAATTTGGTGCAAGGGTAAGCACACCAAATCCACCACGAACTCTTTCTCGAAGATCGTCAATTGACAACCTCGACAGACAACAGAAGTTTTCACAGAACCATTAGCAGGAGTATCTATCACCATACTTCCGCCTAGGGACGACATAATCATACCAATCCTGGTCGCACACTCATACGAAATAAACGAATGAGTAGCACCAGTGTCAACAATAGCAAGCAATTCAACATTATTAATCAAGCAAGTACCTTTAATCAGGTTATCTTCCTTAGGAGCTTCAGCCCCACTCAGAGCAAACACCCTACCAGTAGTATGAGCTGCAGTAGCCGCCTTCTTCGGTTTCGAGCACTGCGAACTGATATGGCCTTTCTCGCCACAATTAAAACATGTCGGACCAGCATCCTTACATTCAGTAACTCTATGACCAGCCTGACCGCATCGGAAACATCTCAGCACTTTCTTGGTACAGCTATCAGCACGGTGGCCTGGCTCGCCACACTTGAAACATTTACCAGCTATGGAAGATCCTCCCCCACTTGGCTTCTTCTCATCTACCATTTTCTGCTTACCTTTACCATTCGGAGATACATAAGGACTACCACGATCCTTATTCTTCTTCTCACTAAGACTCTTGTAATGAGCAGTCCTAGCCTTGCTATCTTCATCAAATATCCTGCACTTGTTAACCAATGTAGGAAACCTACGAATCTCCTGGTAACCAATGCCTTGTTTGATCTCGGGACGCAACCCGTTCTCAAACTTGACACACTTGGATCCCTCAGCATCAGCATTATTATAGTGAGGGCAATACTGCACCAGCTCTTCAAACTTCGAAGCGTAGTCAGCAACAGACATGTTACCCTGCTTCAGTTCTAGAAATTCCATCTCCTTCTTACATCGCACATCAGCAGGAAAATATTTCTCCAGAAAGGCCGTCTTGAACCTTTCCCAAGTCATCTCAGCACCTGGTACTTCAATTCTCTGGCGAGTGTTATCCCACCAGTTTTCGGCCTCTTCAGATAACACATGCGTACCAAACTGCACCTTCTGTGCTTCAGTACACGTCATCACCCGGAAAATCTTCTCAATTTCCTTCAGCCAAATCTGAGCACCATCTGGGTCATAGCGCCCTTTGAATGTAGGAGGGTTATTCTTCAGGAACCTTCCCAAATTCTTAAACTCGTCGACCGGCGGATTCTGCTGCGCCTGCATAGCCTGCGCCATAGCAGCCAAAGCCTCAGCAATCGCACGGTCATTTTCTCCAGCCATACTCTGCACAACACAACTACAACCGTTAAATATCGACAGTGTCATTTACACTAATCGACCAACAGGGAAAACATCACATTATGACTCGACTGGACTGACCATGCTCTGATACCACTAATGTAACACCCTTCTACCCAAACGACATATTTAAATAAATTATCAGAGTACAGCATGTAGAAGAGTTTACATTTCTTACAACATAACAATTATCGCATCACACATCACAACATAAAACATATTATTTAATTTGTTAAAACATCGCAGCGGACAACAACAAAAGATTAACGTTCGCCATATAACCGTTCATAATACTGTTCAACATCATCTCAACAAAACATCTCAACATAATAGTCATCATAACAATGTAAATAATAATATAATTTATCTATCGAATCCCATAATCCCCGGTGTCACATGACCAGAGCATTTGACTCGACTCTGTAGAATAACTCTACGCTTATTCTTCAAACCTCAACAATAGCTACTCCGCTTTATCTGCACATTGCTCATCATAGATGAACATAAACACATGCAGAAGGGGTGAGAATTACATTATTAAATAATAATATAACGACAGAAATATAGACATAATATATTTCACACATGCCAACGCAGCTCATCATAATCATCATAATCAACATACTTATGAACATCAACAAAACAACATATCATATGCAATGCACACACCCATGCATGACTCAACACGACTCGGTATACCCATTTTGTGACCACTACAGGATCACCACTCCCAGATTCATCACCATAGAATCCGGGTTCCCCATAAGGAACCAAGCCTCTCAACAAGCCCGGAGTCAACAACATCATTGGAACTCAGTCCGTTCATCACTAGGCATCGGCCTTTCATGAATGCATGCACACCAAACATGCATCATAATCAACATCGCAACAACAACATCATATGATCATGTTATCTTTATCATTAATAGCATGACATACAACTCAACAAAACAACAACAACATTACATCTTAACACATGGATTCATCACAATCAACCACAATAGGCCAAATCACAATTTCCACATAAAAATTAGTCATTTTTCAATACTGGAACAGTGTTAACCGGTTAACACCATGCGTTAACCGGTTAACGCAGGACAACAATACCTCCCCAGGCAAAACGCAACAGTGTTAACCGGTTAACGCTATAGGTTAACCGGTTAACGCAGGCAAAACTCAACATATTCACAAATTGTAACAGTGTTAACCGGTTAACGCAGACGAAACAGCAGTTCCTGCGCTAACACAAGGCAGAATGCAGAGTTTCCGCATTTTTCCGCCGTGGAGGACTTCCGGACCTCCGATTCTAACTCCGTAAGAGCTATACGCTCAGAATTTCACAATACTCTCAACTACGGATTCAATTTCAGCTTAATTCAACTTATTCATCATAACCTTAAACGACGATAAACGTTCGCCATATAACCGTTCATAATACTGTTCAACATCATCTCAACAAAACATCTCAACATAATAGTCATCATAACAATGTAAATAATAATATAATTTATCTATCGAATCCCATAATCCCCGGTGTCACATGACCAGAGCATTTGACTCGACTCTGTAGAATAACTCTACGCTTATTCTTCAAACCTCAACAATAGCTACTCCGCTTTATCTGCACATTGCTCATCATAGATGAACATAAACACATGCAGAAGGGGTGAGAATTACATTATTAAATAATAATATAACGACAGAAATATAGACATAATATATTTCACACATGCCAACGCAGCTCATCATAATCATCATAATCAACATACTTATGAACATCAACAAAACAACATATCATATGCAATGCACACACCCATGCATGACTCAACACGACTCGGTATACCCATTTTGTGACCACTACAGGATCACCACTCCCAGATTCATCACCATAGAATCCGGGTTCCCCATAAGGAACCAAGCCTCTCAACAAGCCCGGAGTCAACAACATCATTGGAACTCAGTCCGTTCATCACTAGGCATCGGCCTTTCATGAATGCATGCACACCAAACATGCATCATAATCAACATCGCAACAACAACATCATATGATCATGTTATCTTTATCATTAATAGCATGACATACAACTCAACAAAACAACAACAACATTACATCTTAACACATGGATTCATCACAATCAACCACAATAGGCCAAATCACAATTTCCACATAAAAATTAGTCATTTTTCAATACTGGAACAGTGTTAACCGGTTAACACCATGCGTTAACCGGTTAACGCAGGACAACAATACCTCCCCAGGCAAAACGCAACAGTGTTAACCGGTTAACGCTATAGGTTAACCGGTTAACGCAGGCAAAACTCAACATATTCACAAATTGTAACAGTGTTAACCGGTTAACACCATGGGTTAACCGGTTAACGCAGACGAAACAGCAGTTCCTGCGCTAACACAAGGCAGAATGCAGAGTTTCCGCATTTTTCCGCCGTGGAGGACTTCCGGACCTCCGATTCTAACTCCGTAAGAGCTATACGCTCAGAATTTCACAATACTCTCAACTACGGATTCAATTTCAGCTTAATTCAACTTATTCATCATAACCTTAAACGACGATAAACCCCAACTTTCCCAATCTCCCTAAATCCCCAAAGTCAATCAACAATCTAACATACATCATGAAATTGCTCGCATATTATCATTTAATAAGGTTCAGACCCCTTACCTCAGATAATCCGGCAAATCTTTGAGCTTCAATCCTTTTCCGTTCTTCAACCTCTGCTCTTGCTCTTCCCTTTTTGCCTCTTTTCCACTTTCACGATGCTTCTGCTCTTTCACGTACACTTTTCTGTTCCCAACAATGAGACTCTTTCTCTTACTTCCAACTTATATATTTTCCAAAATAATAATAATAATAATCCAATAATATTTCCAATTAATTAATTAAATTAATAAATATTATATTAATTCAAATAAAATAATTAGCCTTATTTTATCGGGGTGTTACAGATAGCATGTGTAAGAGATGAAATGTTAGATTCTGAAGGGCCATGTGATTGGTTTTCTTAGACATTTAGGTTTAAGAATGTTTCTAGATGAAGAAGATCAAACGAGATATGTTCGATTCAATTCTAGGTTTATATACAAATTTAACTAGAGATAGATCCTGAACAACTTGTTTAATTTCAATTTTGAGTTTAGATGCATCTTGCTTTTGCAGTTGAGTCTGAACATGACTAGGTTCCTTATGAGGTGTAGATTTGGGTGATAGTTAATGTGATTGAGTTTTTGGTCATGAAAAAGATTCGTGTTGGATTAAGGTTACATGTTCAACTTCAAAAGCATGATATGTTTGGTTAGAAGGTAGGTCTTAAGGAGAGAAAACTTGAATAGGAATTATGGGATAAGTCTAATGAAGACATATACAGGGATTAAAGATTTGAGGTTAAGGTGAGTTTCGAAACCAACTTCATCACACTCTAATTCAAAGCTAGAAGAATAAGCTTTCCCATTAAACATGTCTATGGATGGTTCAAGCATGATGTTTAGAGGTGATGGTTATTCAACAAAGAATGAACTGATTCTGAACAATAATGGACTTACCAGCAGATGATGAATTGTGTTTTGGAAAAGGATTGGATGAGGGAGTTGGTGATTTATGGTATTTGGTGGAATAATCAAAATCATCTCCTAGGATAAAGTTCAAATTTATGTATGTCATACCAGTATTCAAAGCTTCTGGAATATGCAAAGTCTCTTCAATAATAGCAGCTTCTAAAAACGACTTCAACCTCAACAGAATTTAACCCAATAATAACTTCAATAGCATGAAACCTTAACAATCTCTATATTAACTCCAGCATTTTTTCAACAACCTGAACCTCAACAAATCATATAAATTATAATTTATAGACTCATTTGATGGAAGACATATTTTTCATTAGTTAATAAAATAAAAATAATTTACATAACTAATGCACCATCCCTTTTCTCTTATAAAAATATGTGAGAATAAGTCCTTGAGTTATGTACAAATACTTAATGTCGAAAATATGTCATTTTTTTAGAAGAAATGTTTCTCTTTTTCCCTCTTTTCATTTTTAAGACATTTGGTCCACATAAAAGAAATTGAGAGAATCTATACTATTTAGTTCAATAAGGAAATACAAACTCTATATACTTAATTGAGATCCACAATCCAGTTATTTTGAATTACTGTTAATATTAGAAACAGTTCTGCCTAATAGTACAATGTACATGATAAAAACTAAAATCCATTGTGCATAAATAATTCAACACTAGTCCACACAATCATATCTTAACAAAATGTATACATAAAATAGAAATTTATTCATTAATAGCCATATCCTTGTTAAAGTTTCTAGCAGCAACCTCACAGTAGTTTCCCATAATCCCAATTTACATGTTGGGCACTCATAGTCAAATAAAACTGAAAGCTCATATAACAACAATACAAGGTAATCAATGTCATACTAAAAATATGCTAATTAAATTTTCAGAAACCAAATTAAGTTTGTAAGCAACATAAATAAAATAAATGGTAACTATTTCAGGGGAAAATGCTAATTAACACCCAGAACTAAGTATATTAAATTCTAAATTGTGAGTAAGAAACTAAACTAAAAAAAATATGTATACATACATCAGCATATCAAGAACCCTAATTTCTGTTAGTAAGGAAAATGAAAGCAGAAATAACAGTTAACACTAAGTTGGTTAGATGATGTATGGAATGAGGGAGTGAAAATAGAGTGAATAGAATCCAAACAGGAATTCACATCTTTCATTCCATACAACTCTATCTAACTTCATGTTAAAAGAAATAATCACTTCAGTTTACGTTAGGGTTTCATCTACTTTGAGAGGCTCAGTTTTGGTTAAAAGATAAAGATCGGCCATCGGAGAGAAGCGCCGCCATGCATGGCTGCAATTAATCAGAAAAAGGACAAAATAGTCCATTTCACCGAATGCCACGCCACCGGCAAGCATACTCTCGCCGGTAATCGATCCATCGAAATCCACACTCCAAAACGATCGTCACTGCCTCTTGAGAGTTAGAGAGAGAAAGAGAGAGAGTACTAGTACATGTGAAACAAGGAAAGGGTGGAAAAGAAAAAATGCATAGCGATTGAAAGAGAGTAACGTAGTAGTAGCAATAACCCAGGTGCGAATAGCATTACTATGATTATTATTATTATTATTATTATTTTGGGGAAATCTGCGAAATCATCAATGAGAAATGTTATCTCATTCTGTAAAAGGAGTGTGGCTGCAGAAACCCTAATCTACTCCACAATCTCTCTATCTTCAGATTTATACAAATTTACTTTCTTTTCTATTTTCCAATTCTACCCTTTGCACGTTATCTTTCATCACACTCTTCCGCGGTTTTTTCTTTTCTTTTACTTTTCAGAATTTTATTTATGCTTTTCATATTTTGTTTTAAGTATTGGTGAAAAATGAGTTGAGTAGGGTGAATTCGACAAAAACAGTTTTGAAACACTTTTATTTATTAAAGTTACAATAATTATAATTAATTTTTTTATTAATATATAATTATATTTTAATATATTATTTTTAATTATTATAAAAAAAATTAATTTTGATTTATTTTTAAATTAGAACTGAAGCCTCCAATTTTATTAAGGTTTCCGTCCGGATTTTTAGTAGTTATTAATTTTAGCGATATTATAAATTTAATTTTTTTTATTATGAATATGAACTTATTTTATTTTTTGTAATAATTAATTTTAGCCACATTATAAAATTGATTCTTTTAATTATGAATATGAATTCATTTTATTTATTTATCTATTTAATATAGATAAACAAATATTATATTAATAGAATCTATTAAGCTTCACTCTCATGAATAGAGATTACTGTTTAACAAGATTACTGGGACTTTGATTTTATGCCGTTAAATCATTTGTATTACTGTTCATAAATATGGTTGAATATAACCCAATCATTTATATCATATTAATAAATGTGGTCAGATCTAATAGTAGAATGCGAATTACTCTCACTTATAAACACGTGTTCTGAATCTTATTTTATCCAATATATGACTCTTAACCTTTTACATTTTAATGTTTTAATTTAAAATAAATAATTTTAAGATGAATTAAACGACTAAAATTAGATGATTAATCATAGTTTAACAACACAGAAATCTTCCTGCAAAGGATTCAAAAAATACAAAAAAGTTAAAAGAAAACACATAAAAATTAAAAATAAATAATGTTTTTGATGATTAAACTTAAAAGATACTATATTGATTTTGTAAATAAAAAACATATTTAAATTATGGGAGATATGAAGATATATATCCCATAACATAAATAAGTGATTTATTTTTTTAAGAATCATAATCAATTAGTGGATACAATATAAGTTGAAAATGGAAAGTTAATATTTGATACACATTTGAATAACCCTAATATAGATATCTCATTCTCCATAAGCAAGAAGTTTATCATACTCTACTCTAATGGAAAACAGTAATGAACTTCCTGTAAGCAAGTTTCTTTTTTTAACTTTTTTTTCATACAAAACTTCATATTTATCATTCACTATTTTCTCATACATTTTATCCAATCAGATTTGTACTTTGAAAGTTGATTTTGGATGCACAGATGGCTGCTCAAAAGATGTCACCAACATGTTGAAACAACTTAAGGGTATGTTTAGTGTTTTTCTATACATTTTTTTAGCATTTGAATTTGATTAAAGTGTAAATTTTGTAATCAGGAGTGAAATCTATTTCCATTGATCCAAGTGAAGGGAAGGTAATTGTTATTGGTGATGTAAATCCCATGAAACTAATTAAGTTTCTTCAGAAGATGGGAAAAAAGGTACAACTTTGGTCTTTTGACAAAGAACCAAAGAACAAGAAAGCATGTTCTCATGCCAAACATCATTCTCGTGCTTTTCATGAAAGTAGTGACATTGAGGATGATGCTCAAACTAATCATGGTCATAAACATCACCATCAGAAAAACAAGAAAATGTATGACAGACATAGTAACATATTTGGTTTTGATAATCAACATGGACCACCGCGGCCACCGCCACCATACAATTACCAACCATTCCCTGGATATCACAACATCTATCACCCAACAATGCACGGGTACCAACCTCAACATGGAGGATATGCAATGCCGCCTTCGATGTATCCGGGTCAGCCAAGGGCAACTTATGGACCTTATGGCTCAATGTTTCCAAGTTACAATCCCATGGTGCACTACACCAATTATGAAGACAACTATATCTATACTATATAGATAATACCTGAAATATGTCAAATTTGCTTTTAAGACATTTTATTATTTCAATATTATCCAATTTCCTTTACTAATGCTAATAGCCTGCTTCTAATGTATATACTGTAACAAACACTTTGTTTAATTTTATTCAATTTGGCAGATACAAGTTTATCTTATTCTTAGCAGAATACAATACAAAAATATTTTATGATACAAGAACATAGGCATCAGGCTGCAATTCTACAAGCATGACCAGTAAGACAGTACTTCAAAAAGACTATATTTCAAAGAAAACTAAATAGACGATTCTGTAAATGAAATGTCACCAATGACCTAGCTATCGAATTAATTCTGTCTTGATGTAAAATATAAAAAAAGATAAGAATTAACTAATATCCATGCGGCCAAGCATATCCTCTAATGTCATCCTCCTTGGAAACCTTGGTGGCAGCCTCAAGACCATGGAATCTTCTATCTCAATGGGTAGATGAGTCGCCACAATCACGATTCCTCCCTGTTTCCTGTGTTCTGCAATAATGTACTCGAGTAACTTTACACCTTCATCATCTAATGCAACTGAAGGCTCGTCTAGCAACCATATGGGGCGATCAATTGCGAGCAGTCTGGCAAGTTGCAATCTTCTCTGCTGGCCACTTGAAAGCATCTTTGGTTTTTCCTTAGCCAATCTTCCTAGTCCCATCAACTCAAGTGCAGGCATGGCTTTCCCTTGTTTGCCTTCAAGAAGTTCAAACCACTGAATGTTTTCTAGAACAGTGAACTTTTCTTTAATTGCGTTCTTGAGGGAGACCCAGTTAAGCTGAAGCTTATACTGTTGGAAGATCAAAGATTTTTGAATATCATGGCCATTCCAAAGGATTTCGCCGGCAGAAGGACGAGAAAACCCAGCTAGCATGCGCATAAAAGTTGTCTTTCCTGACCCATTTGCACCTGTTAGGACAAGTGCCCCTCCATCATGAAGAGAGACATTCACATGAGACAGAATTTGTTGGGCATTTCTCATGCAAGAGACATTGTTAAGGAGGAGTCGAGGGAATGGGGGTCTTCTAATAGACATCAAGTTTATCAAGTGAAAAAACACCGCCAAAATCCGTAAGTTCAGATTAATGCTTTCTGATCCTTAAATTATTGTTTATGATGCAATTCACGCAAGTCCAGGAGCATCTCAAGCACAAGTTCACTGTAAAAAAATTAAAAATTGTAAGCAAAAAATTTATGATTTCCTGAAAAGCGACTCAACATCACACAACGAATATGCCATTGTCACAAAATTATAAACACTACATTTATGTAGAACGTATAAACTACTCCTCATGTTCAAGCATTTTCATCAGTTCCAAATAAAGGCGGGCTTTGAGTGAAGTGGCATGATAAATTTGGGATTTATGGTCACCCCAGAACAAAAGAGCACTTACGGTAACCAACTTGAGTAACTAACGCAGTTGCTCTTTTGATTATACGAGCAACCATGAGTCCTCGCCCCCAGAAAATCTCTGACTACCAATAAACAAGTATTATTATAAATATTACTACATAATCCTTGTTCCCAAAAAAAAGCCCTTTTTGAGCTGAGCCCAAAAATTCAATGTTTACAACAAAGACTTAAAAGAAGAAAAATGGATTGAAACTGACAAAATGAACATTGAACCCATGGAATGGTTTTCCGCTTAAAAGCTTAAACAACATAATATTGATTCTAGGCTTCTTTTTGAACATTGCTAACCACTACAAAAACTGCAAGCATGAATAATATCAAAATCTGAAGCCTTAAAAACGTTATAACCAAAAGATAACAAAATAAAAAATAAAAACTACAGTTAAAGATCCAAACAAAGAATGAAATATATAATGAAACAAACTCGGAGAAAAACTAGATAGTTCATTCAAAGAAAGACACATATTGCTATTGCTTCAGGGGAACGAGTCGAGTGGGAATTGAATTAATGCATCGGCCAAATAGAGAAGCCTACTACCTTAAGAATTAAAAAACCACATAATGCTAAGAATAAGATTGTAAGAACGAGTCAGGCGGGAATTGAATTAATGTACAATTGAAGCCAATTCATTATTGTAAAATTAAAGAAGAATTCATTCCCTAACCAAAAATAATACTAAATTATTCTCAAACATTTTCATATGGGGGACAAATTAGTCCCTTTGTTATTATGAGTCAAAATTAATAGAGGGACTAATCTCTACCTGCATAAAAATGTTAGAGGACTAATTTGGGTATTACTTTTTGTAAGTGATTGAATTGAACTGCGAGCAAATTGGGTCTTTAGACATTACAGAATTGATGTTTGAGAATTTAGATCTCAACTTAAAAAATAAAATAATTTTAGGTATATGCACCAAACACATATTTTAAAAAATGATAGAAGTAAGCCTTAAATAGAAGCTCTTTTTGAGTTGAGCCCAAAAATTCAATGTTACTACAAAGACATCAAACGAGAAAAAATGGATTAAAACTGAAAACTGAACTTCAAACCCTTTATGTACTTCTACCCTTGAAAGATATAACAGCGTAATATCAAAATGTCATTGTGCACAAATCAATTTGTGCCCCCCCTTTTTTTCGTTTAGAATTATTCTAGACATCAGTAGCAACTTCTATATAAGAACATGAAAGGAAGTGTCTAGCCTTTTCAATAGCAGCTAAAATTCGGAGAACATTAGAGAGACAACAAGGAAAGCATAGAACTTACTCAGCGGACGGCTTGGTCGATGATTTGGTGGCGGTACGATTTTAATTCCGGCGGCACCGTTCTCTGCAAAGGGAAAGGAAGGAGGTGAGTGAGAATTCAGGTTGAGAAAGGAGACATGGGACGTGCGATCAGCGCAATCCAATTCTAGGCTTCAATTTCAAATTACAAAATACAATTGTAGGGGATTGTATATTATATGATGTTTTTGTAAGGGATCAACTAGAAAATGGGAGGCCGAGTATAAGGGTGTTTTGTGGACACAATTCTAGGCTTCAATTCAACAATGCATGAAAAAAAAGCATGGATAATATCAAAATTTGAAGCCTTTAAAACATTATAACCAAAAGATAACAAAAAAAAACTAGGATTAAAAAATCAAAGCAAAACCCCATGTACTCAAACCAGCAAAACCCCATGTACTCAATTGATTCAATTTCAAAAGGGGGTATAAGGATTGGTGGCAAGGGTGGAGAGTTAGCAATGGGAGTGATAAGGAGGTCAAGGATTCGATCCCCACTCTAAGCAAAAACTAACACTACAAGATTTTTGCAGCTTCAAAAAATAAATCAATTGAGAAAAATGCAAACCCATCAATAAAAAAAGAAACTTTGAGAGGAATCTATAATGTAGTTGTTCTCGCATTCTCCAAAAACCAGAAAACGGGTTGATGGAATGAATTGAAAGAACAACACATATTGCTATTGCTTCAAGGGAACGAATCGACTGGGAATGGACTTAATCCGCATCGACCAGATAGAGAAGCCTACTACATTAGCAATTGAAAATTCAGCAAGTGATAGGAATACAATTGGAAGAATGAGTTGAGTGGGAATTGAATTAATGTTCAATTGAAGGCTTGAAGCCAATTCTTTATTGTAAATTAAATAATTGATGTTTAAGAATTTAAATCTCAACTTATAAATTATTTTCAATCAATTTAGGGATATCCACGCCAAATACATATTAAAAAAACGATAAATGAAAGCCTTAAAATACCCCTCCCTCAAAAAGAATCCCTATGAGTTTAACCCAAAAATCCAATGTTGCAACAAAGACTTAAAAGGATAAAAATGGAATGGATTAGAACTGACAAAACAAACTTTTGTACCCTTATAACATTTTTCCCCACAAAAGCTAGAACAACCTTATATCAAAATATGTTATGCATAATCAATCTGCACCTCCCTATTTTCCTTAAGAATACTTCTAGACATCAGTAGCCATTTCTATATAAAAACATGAAGGGAAATTTCTAGCCTCCTAAGAAGTATATTTAGACTTAAAACATGCTAGCGTAGAAATAGATTTTGAAGAAATTGGTATCTCATATTCCCCCACATTGAAAGAACCAAATCCAGCACATAAACTAAATAAATGACACTATGAGTCTCTTTCAAAAACAGAATGTTTAGCAACTCTAATGATTTTAAGTCAAGCATTTCATCAAACACATGGAGCACAACAACTAGATACATTTACACAAAGCTCTTCTTTCATCTCACATCAAATCCCATAAGAAACTTGTTTTCAAAATCCAATAGCAGACTGAAATTCGCAGAACAGAAACAACAACGAAAGTATAAAACTTACCGAATAAGATTGAAGAATAATAAGACGGTGGAGAACGCGGAGTTCACAAATTGGGCGAGAATGATTATTCTTTAATGGTTGAGTGACAAATTTGTATTTTTAATTTTAAGTGGGGGGTATTTTAGTATATTTCACGCAGAACACACGCATATGAATGATGCATCGTTGATTATGTGTTTGTTGAATGTTGATGCATGCATGTCTCTTCCAAAGATATTTCCTTCCCAACATAGACAACTCTTGACAGACCTCATCAACTGTACTCACAACAAAGACATCCTCAAAGGTCGAACCCTCCACGCTCGCATCCTCAAAAACGGTTCCCTCTCTTCCATTTACATCGCCAACACTCTCTTCAATCTCTACGCCAAGTCCAATCACCTATCACACGCTCTTACTCTCTTCAATTCCATCGACGACACCCGCAAAGACGTCGTTTCATGGAACTCCCTCATCAACGCTTTCTCTCAACACCATTCACCTTCATCTTATTCCTTCGCTATAAACCTCTTTCGTCGTATGATGCGGACTCAAAACGTCACCCCCAATGCACATACTCTCGCCGGTGTTTTCTCCGCCGCTTCTAATCTCTCCGATGTTACTTCTGGCCGACAAGCTCATTCCGTTGCTGTGAAAACCGCTTGCTTGGATGATGTTTATGTTGGGAGTTCTCTCCTTAATATGTATTGTAAAACGGGTTTTGTTTTTGATGCTCGTAAACTGTTTGATAGAATGCCTAACAGAAATACTGTTTCGTGGGCTACTATGATTTCTGGGTATGCTTCTATTGGCCTTGCTGATAAGGCGGTTGAGGTGTTTGGACTTATGCGACTTGAGGAAGAGATTGAGAATGAGTTTGCTCTTACTAGTGTTCTTAGCGCGTTGACGAGTTGTGAGTTTGTGGGTACTGGTAGGCAGGTTCATTCGCTTGCGGTTAAAAATGGGTTGCTTTCTATTGTCTCGGTTACAAACGCTCTTGTGACGATGTATGCTAAGTGTGATAGTCTTGATGATGCGGTTCGGACTTTTGAATTTTCCGGGGATAAGAATTCTATTACTTGGTCGGCTATGGTTACTGGTTATGCACAGAGTGGGGACTCTGATAAAGCTTTGATGCTTTTTAATAGAATGCATTCTTCTGGAATGTTGCCTTCTGAGTTTACTTTAGTTGGGGTGGTCAATGCTTGCAGTGACCTTTGTGCTGTTGTAGAAGGGAAACAGATGCATGGTTTTGCCTTCAAGTTGGGATTTGGATTGCAGTTATATGTTTTGTCAGCTTTGGTGGATATGTATGCAAAATGCGGCAACTTAGCGGATGCTCGTAAGGGTTTTGAGTGTATACAGCTACCTGATGTTGTTCTTTGGACTTCTATCATAACGGGGTATGTACAAAATGGGGATTACGAAGGGAGTCTCAATCTGTATGGGAGAATGCAGATGGAGAGAGTTATCCCTAATGAACTAACGATGGCAAGTGTCCTAAGAGCTTGTTCCAGCCTAGCTGCTTTAGACCAGGGAAAGCAAATGCATGCCCGGATCATTAAATATGGTTTCAAGTTGGAAGTTCCGATTGGAAGTGCTCTTTCTGCTATGTATGCAAAGTGTGGAAGTCTAGCTGATGGGTACCTTATTTTTTGGAGGATGCCTTCCAGAGATGTAATTTCGTGGAATGCAATGATATCTGGACTTTCTCAAAATGGTCATGGTAACAAAGCCTTGGAGCTGTTTCAGAAGATGTTATTGGAGGGAATAGAGCCTGATTCAGTCACGTTTGTAAATCTTCTATCTGCTTGTAGTCATATGGGACTGGTGGACAAAGGCTGGGATTATTTCAAGATGATGCTTGATGAGTTTAACATTGCTCCAACTGTAGAGCATTACGCTTGCATGGTTGACATCTTGAGCCGTGCTGGTAAGCTCAATGAAGCTAAAGAGTTCATTGAATCTGCAACTGTTGATCATGGTTTGTGTTTGTGGCGCATATTATTAGGAGCTTGTAAGAACCATCGTAACTACGAAATTGGTACTTATGCTGGAGAGAAACTAATGGAGCTAGGGTCACCAGAGTCATCTGCTTATGTATTGTTATCAAGTATATATACAGCCTTAGGGGACTGGGAAAATGTGGAACGTGTCAGGAGAATGATGAAAGCCAGAGGGGTGAATAAAGAACCTGGCTGTAGCTGGATTGAGTTAAAGAGTTTGGTTCATGTATTTGTTGTTGGAGACAATATGCACCCGCAGATTGATGAAATACGGTCAGAGTTAAGGTTGTTAACCAAATTGATGAAAGATGAAGGATATGAACCTCTTTCGGATTCATTGCCTGAAACCGTTTTAGATAATTTGACAGGTATTATTTGATAGGCGCCCCATTACCTATCAACACAATTCATAGCATGGTTTTATTTTGTTGTCTGGGTTGGACAATTGGTATGTGGTTTAATCACTGCCATCAAAAAAAGCATCACATAACTTCTTGTTGAGATGATTTATAATTATAAAGTGAACCTTGACCAGCATCTTCGTCATGTCTTCAAACTATATAAATACAGAGATATATATTGGTTTTTAATTGAAACAGATTCAGGTTATATTCTATTCTTTAACTTCTTTTCCTTTATTTCCATTTTATTTTATTCTTGAAGATCAAGAAGGAAGCGACGAGATACAACTTAGTGTTTGTGGTGGCTTCTAGCAATACTGCAGAGATGATCTACTACATATGCACAGCGTAAGATTATGTTAATTCAATTCAGAAAACTCTACGTTGATTGAGATTTTCGTGAGAAGACTAGTTATACTTTTACATTTTCAAGAAATTTTGTGTCAGTTTAGTTTCCATTTCCATTTTCAGTTTTAATAAAAAAAGTGTCACATTTTCTTTTCTATTCCATCAGACCTTTTTGCATGTCGTGTTTTTTGCATTTGATCACTGCATTTGTAAGTATTGAAATACGTTTTTTTTACATTAAAGCATGAATGTGTCACATATCATTGCTTCCTCCGATGGAAAATCCTGAAAGCTGTTCCAAATTCTTGTTTTCTGTTGTTTGGAAACAATTTATTCTATTCTCCTTTTATTAATAACTCAACTTCTTGTGTATATTCATTTACAGGATGATGATTCACTGCTGAGTATTGCAGTTAGTGCTTTGGCATTGGTTGTCTGGTGTCTTTTGCTTGTTGGTTACCAATGAGAGGATTGTCACCCACCCACAAGGAAGGTTATTAACAAGCCAATGGCCCAAATTAAAACCAGCAACCAAAAATTTCAAACCTGTGACAAACATCCAATATAGTCCGTTAGTAATGCTGCTTGCGGGGTGGCCGCAGGAATACTGGCATGTATCGGGATTTGTTATCAGGAACCTTACAGAGGTCGGTACTCATTAGTCACTTGATCCACTTCGGTCAATCAGAAGGAAAATTTAAGATGAGCGGGAAATTTAAGATGAGCGGGATAGACAAGCTGCTGACGAAGTCTTGAATTCCTATTATGTAATGTCATGGGTTATATGCACTTCAGAAAACTAAGTGTTGTTGATATCTTACGGTGTTCTTGTGGATTGGTTAAGCTAAGCTCATCAATAGAATCATTGCAAGTACAAAATTGCAACTTTTGGAGGACATAGAGTGGATGAGCTTCAAAGAGAAGTTTGTTTTGCTATAAGTCTGCTTAGTTGTTGGAATCCTTGGATTATTATTTTCTTCAAATCATCCCTTGTTGTCTCATTTGTAATCTTGATCTTCTCTTGTAATAATTATGTGTATAAAACTACCTGAGCAAGGCAAACATAAACGGTAATTATGGTTCATATATTTAGTCACGAGACGAGATATAAACTCGTTTGTTACACTATTTCTAAAAGGGTAATGCTAACTTGTGCCCCAAGGACACATGTTAAGTCATTCATAAATAGAAAGTTTATATTGGAAAAAATAATGAAAACATTAATTATAAAATTTTGATAAAGACCATACACAAATTTCAAGAAAATATTTCTACAATTAATTCATAATATGTGCCCCTAGGACACAAGATATCATTACCCTTTCTAAAAAGATATTTATAGAATTATATATTTTTGTTAATTATTTTTAAAAGAGAAATTAGTTTAAATAACTTTTCATATAAAATATTTTTAATATTTTACTCTTTTGTTATGACTTGTTTTAGAAAATAAAATTTCAAAAAATTATTAAAAAGGAATGCATTGTGCGGGTGGACAATCAATGTAAAGTTTTATCGAATCTTTATGACATGAATTGAATACGTAATAATGGGAATGCTAGGTTGTTTCTAGAAAGTAATGTATTGTGTGTCTCGAGTACAATGTCAAATGAGTCTGGATTGTTGCATTTCGAGATCTCACATTTTTGTGAATGGGTGTGGATAAAAAGTTAGTTCATGAGAATAAGATTCATTTTGAAACATGGAATATAGGCACTGTTGGAAATCCCCAAAAACCTATGGAGAATTTCAATCAATCTTGATGAACAAAATTGTTATTACCCACACAATAACAACGAAAGGAGAAGAACAATGGAGAGAGAAAGTAAAGAACGATGAAGGAGAAAAGTAATAAAATTCTGTCGAGTTTCTCTCTGCCCACAAACTGTGGAAAACTTGTTATTCACTTTGCAACTGCAAAATTCTGTGAATACAATGTTATGAATGCTCTATTGTCATTTGCAAATTTCACCATGTTCTTCATTGAGGACTTTATGTTGACAAACCAATCTTTTCTTCCAGACATGTGTGATGAGCATCCTGAGTCCAAGTACCACTGGTCCTTGAATCTCTCTTCTTCTCTTGTTGTAACCATCAGCAACGTCTCTTCTTCTTCATGTTTTGCCAGCTTTGCATAAGTTTCTTGATTCTTTTTCTGCTTTTCTGGACAATCACTAAAATGGCGACCATACCTTTGACAATTGTAACACTGAATGTGACTCTTGTCTGGCTTTTGGCCACCACATTTTCCTCTACCTGCAACACCACCTCTTTGGTTGCCTTGGTTCTAGGGTTTTCTCTGATTCGACCAATTTCCTTCTTACTGATTTCGACCAGACGAATTGTTGTAACCTCCTATGCCTTTGTTGCCATTCCAACTTTCTTTGCCTTTTCTTTCTTTTGCTGATTGAGCCTTCAAAGCCATACCACTCTTCGATTTTCCTGCAGCTCTTTCAGCCATTCTTCGTTCATGAGATTCAAGCGTCCCTTGAAGCTCTTCCTTTGTCAATTTTGACAAATCTTTCGACTCTTCTATGGCTACTACCACGTGGTCGAACTTTGGAGCCAACGACCTCAAGATCTTTCCAACAACAGATCTTGATGTCAACACTTCTCCACATACCTTGATTTGATTCACCAATTTCGTAACCTTGAAGAAGAAATCAGTTATGCTTTCATTGTCTTCCATCTGAAGCAATTCATACATTCTTTTGTGAGTTTGTAACCTTACCTCTTTCACCTTCTCCGCGCCTCCAAACGATTTCTCCAAAATTTCCCATGCTTCTTTCGTTGACTCTGTATCACTAACCTTTTCAAAGTTATCTACATCGACACATTGATAGATTATAAAGAGAGCTTTATAATCTTTCTTCTTCAATTCTTTATGTGCAGCCTTTTCTCGATCCGTCGCGGCTTTTGCAAGCGTTGCTACTCCTTTCTTCACAAGATCCCAAAGATCTTGATAACAAAATACAACCTTTATCTGCTTGCACCAATTCTCATAATTGTTGTTCTTGAGAATCAGAAGATTTGCTGGAAAATGCTCGTTTGAATGATTCGTTGCAATGGTGATTTTCTTCCCACGAATCAATTTAACCGGAGCTCTTGATACCAGATGTTGGAAATCCTCCAAAACCTATGGAGAATTTCAATCAATCTTAATGAACAAGATTGTTATTACCTACACAATAACAACGAAAGGAGAAGAACAATGGAGAAAGAAAGTAAAGAACGATGAAGGAGAAAAGTAATAAAATTCTACCGAGTTTCTCTCTGCCCACAAACTGTGGAAAACTTGTTATTCACTTTGCAATTGCAGAATATCGTGAATACAATGTTATGAATGCTCTATTCACTTCTGCTACAAAATAAGGGTTACTCCCTCTATTTATAGATTTAGGTTAACTTGGACCTCAAGCCAATGCCTAAAACTATAAAAGCCCAAAATAGCTAACACTACTCAACACACTAGGTGGTTCGACACTTTCTTGCTCTGTCGAGCAACCTGCTTCGACACAAGGAATTACAATTCAACAAGCACGACATTATGGATAGGAGAAAGATCAATATTACGTGCTTTTAAGAAATTAAGTGGGTGAGGGAAAAGGTAAAATAATTAGATAGTTCAAGATTTAGGCTTTGGTACATCGAAAAGTGAGATTGAAAAATGCGGTGGGAATTATTGCAATGAATGAAAGAAGGATATTTTGGACGTAAGACAAGACACCTTTAATTTTATTAGTGCGTACACACCTCAGATTGGATTAACATAACATCTTAAAACTGAAATTTTAGGAGAAATTAGAAGGCTTATTTCATGATATACCTCAAAGAGAAACTATTTTTCTAGAGGGGATCTTAATAAGGTATCTCATGGAGGTAAATGTTAAGGATAAATTTATCCTAGATTTTTAGTCAACTTTTGATCTTATTATAGATAATATGTTATTTAGAAAAAAAGATGAGCATTTTATCACATTCAAGAGTGTAGTTACATGATCTTAGATATATTTATTTCTTATTAGAAAATCAAATAAAAAGATTTACTTGGACAGTAAAGTTATACCAAGAGAGATGTTGACTATCCAACATAGAGTATTGGTTATGGATGTAAGAGTCAATAAGAGAATAAAGAAAAGAAACCGCAAAAGACTCCAAAAATAGTGTGGTGCCATTTGAAGAGTGAAAAACAAAATCAAGCACAATATTTTTGAGAGAGGTATCGAACATCTACAAGGAAGTGTAAATGATATGTAGGACAAGATAGCCCAAGAGATTGAAAAATTGGCAAAAGAGACGTTGGAAGAATAAAGAGGTTTTGGACCTAAGGGTAAATAAACATGGTGGTTGGACGAAAGTGTTCAGAGTAAAGTTAGACTAAAAAATGAATTTTTAAATATTGGTCAAGGTGAAAGAATGTCAAAACATGAGAAAATTATAAGAAAGTTAAGAAAGATGTGGTTTTTGTTTGGAAACAAGTGTGAGTTGTGTTTAGAAACAAGTGTGAGTTCTAAGTTCCATATTGCTTAGGAAAGTGGAGGTTGAACACTTTATAAGTGAGAGCGCTCATACACCTATCACCTTAAGATTTTGGATGAATATGTGGTGTTTCTCTAACTTGTTTGGATGAGTCTTTGACCCTTAGGTGAGTGTTTGACCCAATGTGAATGCTTCCCTCTCCTGATGGCCCATTAGTGTTATCAGAGCCTGGTTCGAGTAAGGGATCGACTCTTTGTTTCGAAAGTCTTCCTGACATGGTGGTCAGGCGGCATGTTCTGTTAAAGTGCCCATGACAAGATAGGAGTGTTTATCAACGGTGGTACAAGCTTGTGGATGAAAGAGCTTTCGCTTTCGCTTGAGGGAGGAATAGTGGATGGACTCACACTTGATTGAGAGATTGTTGAAAAACAAATGTGAGTTGTGTTTAGAAACAAGTGTGAGTTCTAAGTCCCACATTACTTAGAAAATTGGAGGTTGAACACTTTATAAGTAGAGGATCCATACACCTATCACCTTAAAGTTTTGGATGAATATGTGGTGTCTCTCTAACTTGTTTAGGTGAGTCTTTGACCTTTAGGTGAATGTTTGACAATGTGAATGCTTCCCACTCATAATGGCCCATCAATTTTATGTGTCTAACAGGCTTAAAAGGTTTTAATGATACTAAAAGAGATTAAAGTAAGATATCAAAAACACCTGATAAATAAGAAAAATTAACTTAAATAAATAAATGAGAAATTTATGATGATTGGATTAAAATAATCAAATTCAAAAGAACAATCATAAAGAAACAAAGGTATATGTTAAAACCTCTCCACCTGGTCCTATGATCAAGATTTAAATCTTTCTAGGATCAAGTATGTAAATTAAGTGTTACTCTCCATGTACCAGGACCATATCATACACTAACAAAATAATTTTCAAAATCTTTTCCTTTTTCTTTTTCTTCTTCTTCTTGTAGAGGGTGCAGGTGTAAAACATTACCTCACCTCGTGAAAAAATGAGGGTGGGACGTACTCAACGGGCCCTGCACTTCTAAAATCTAAAAGTTCCAAAAATTTCGTGTTAATGTCCGTGTCTGAAAAATACGAGGTGGAACGGGGGTCGACATATTAGACGACAGGTCGTACCTAATTTTCCATCCTTAAAACACATTATCTCTAAAAAAAACAATTCTTATATATTATGGATTAATCATAAGAGCGTACACCTTCTATATTTATAATCAAACTTTTTCCCCAATTTCTTTTAGGAACTAGTGGTCAAACTAAACAATGAAAAAATTGAGAATTTGTCGTTGCACCCTTTCAATTAAGTCTGACACCCACTAATTTTTTCTATTGACCAAAATGCTTATGTCATTATTTATCCCATTTCAATTTGACATTTGACTAACAAAATTCACTCTCAAAAAAGCAGTTAAAAATAAAAAATTCTGGTTGTGTAATTAAAAAACCTAGTAGAGTTTTTTTACTGAGACAACAAAAATATTTGAATTTTTATTGAGTTTTTTAAAATTTTGGTATGAGTTTTTATTGGATTTTAAAAAACTGACATGTTTTCTTACCAAAGTTTTTGGATAATCTTGTAAAGTGCAAATTTTCGGGACATTTGTAAATTATTAGTCACTTACCAAATATTTAGAAAATTCGGTATACCATATTTTTAGCCCCCTCAAAAATTCGGTAGTTCAATTCAACATGTTCTCCTTATGCCTGCCTGAGGTGGATGAATCTTCTACATATTTTTTACACAACTCTTCACCACTGATGTTGTATGTTTTACGTGTATTTTTTTTGTTATCTATGACATAAATGATTTATTCATTCATTTTGGTATCTCTTGTATAAACCATTTCTTCATTATATGTTTTAATTTGCGCATATTTCCCTCCCAGACCGATGTGTTATAATGGGCACATTTTATTAGGAGACATCATGGTGTTATTATTGTTACTATTTACTTTGATACAACAATTGGCCTCAAAGGAAAGAAAGAAAATTTGATTACAGGTTATGAGAGAGAAGGAAACTACAAGAACCGGAAATCGTCTGAAGGCACTTTTAGTAGAAAATTTAAATGTTCATTTATGTTGAAACTAGGTAAGGATTTAATAGGTCTTGATATTTTAGGTAACAATTAGGTGTGGTGTTTGCAATCATGGACTAGGTAAGGATTTAGTGAGTCTTGATATTTTAGGTTGTTTGAAACCTAAAGAATGATTGTTTGTAAATGATACGACAAAATACCACGTGCCACCGAGGTACATAGTGTTTGCTTTGAAAGATATCGATCCTGATAACCTGAAGAGTGTTATACATATCTGTAAGGAAAAATTTACATACCAGACGGGTAAGAGAGGTCCATTAACATAAATGAAACATTTGTTGAAACTAATTCATGATGAGAAATACATGTATTGGGAGTTGATTGAGCTTCCAAAGAACAAGAAAGTCATAAGCGTCGGATGGGTTTTTAAGGTGAAACTGAAGCCAGATGGATCAATTAGAAAACACAAAGCAAGGTTAGTAGCAAGAGGATTTCTACATAAATATGGGTTAGATTACTTTGAAGTGTTTGCGCCTGTAGCTAGACATGAAATAATTAAATTGGTGAGTGCTATAGCTACAAATAGAAATTGGCCTCTGATACATCTGAATGTGAAATTTTCCTTTTTGAACGGATCATTGCAAAGAAGAGGTATATGTGTCACAACCTCCTGGATTTATGAAAAGGAACCAGGAAAAGGTGGAGTACAAGTTACATAAAGCGTTGTATGGACTGAAACAAGTTCCTAGAGCTTGGAGTCTGAAAATTGATTCATTTTTCAAGTTCAAAGGATTCAGAAAGTGTGAGATGGAGTATGGCGTTTATGTTCAGCATACTTCTGAAGACAATATGATTCTGATGTGTCTTTATGTTGATGACATATTGCTGACAGGAAGTTGTTCAGATGAGATAATGAAGTTCAAGAAGATGCTGATGAATGAGTTTGAGATGACTGATATGGGAAATATAGTATATTTTTTAGGGATGAAGATATTGTACTCTGAGAAGATCAACTAAAGTATGAACTTGAACTTCTGAAGAGATTTGAGCTAACAAATTGCAAGACTGCAATCACACTTGTTGAAACGAATCACAAGTTGGATGCTTATATAGATGCTGCAACTTTTAAACAGTTGGTTGGCTCGCCGAGATATCTCTATAACACTAGACCTGTCATCTGTTATGCAGTTGGAATATTGAGTAGGTTTATGAACAAACCAAAGTGGACACATTACCAAGTTATTGTCAGGATACTGAGGTATGCTAAGAGAACTCTGAACTATGGAGTTTTGTTTCTTTTTGTGTTGAAACCGAGTTAGAGCTAATTTGTTATTCAGACTCTGATTGGTGTGGAGACAGAGTTGACAGAAGAAGTACTTCTGAATATTTCTGCAAATACCTGGGAAGTCCTATCTCTTAGTGCTCAAAGAAGCAACTCGTTGTTTCTTTATCAGCCTATGAAGCTGAGTATATTGCAGATGCTTTGACAACTTGTCAAGTTGTATGAATTCTGAACTTGCTGCATGATTTGAAGATCAAGGTGAACAAGCCTGTGAAGTTGATGATTGACAACAAATCAGTTATAAATCCTGCCAAGAATCCATTTTTGTATGGAAGAAGCAAACACATTGACATGAAGTTTCATTTTCTAAGGAACCAGGTTCAGAATGAAGTGCTACAAGTTGTGCAATGTAGTACTCAGAAGCAACTTGCAGATGTGCTGACCAAAGCTGTCAAAACTGAACACTTTATTAATTTGAGGGATGAAATTGGTGTTGTAGGTTTTAGTTAGTTAAATATGAATTAAGAGATGATGTTAGATATAGCTCATAGTTCATGAGTGTTGGTATTCAGAAGTTATAGGTTTCATAACGTCACTCAGCGTAGGTGCTAAAAACCTTAGTGTTAGCTTCTGGATTGTAGTATTAGTTTCATTAAGCTTAATCTAGCTAATGTAGGTTAACATTTTTGCCTACGTGACATTATTGTTTGTGTATAAAACCAAACGTGTAACCGAATTTCAAAATGCATTCAATAGAGTTTCTCTCAAAAAGTTAGTTAGATGTATTTTTTCTCTCTTCTCTGTTCATCATCTTCATCTTGTGCACCAACGGTCCGTTGGTAAATAACGTGATATTATTATTGTTACTATTTGTTTCGATACCACGCATGTGATGAGAGAGAGGAAAAATAAATTGATTATAGGTTGTGAGAGAGGCGAAAATTACAAAAAGAAGAATGTGATTGCAGGAAGTTATATTATGAAAGTGAAATGTCCATTTATGTTGAGATCTGTGTCAAGTGGAAACAGTTGAAAGGTTAAGGTTATGTGTGAGAAGAAGAAGTTAGGAAGTCGATATAATTTAATTTGTAACGAAATTATAACACTTTTACATTATATGCATACATTTTATTTCATATAATTCGTTAAAAATGTCAAAAATATGTTTTTTTTATAAATAATTTCTTTATTGTCTAAAAGATTTTTCAAATGGTTTGGAAAATTCAGTAGATTTTATATATTATCAGTTTTTTCTAAATATTCAAAATATTCAGAAATTTTGTTCAGAATTTTTCAAATATCCAATATTTTTTCATCATTGTTTTAGAATTCCTTGAAATTTTACCGGTGATTTACAAAATTTTTAGTATTTCCTCATACTTTTGCTAAAGATCCTACATTTGCAAAAAGATCTAGAAATTCTTCATCAAAACTATAAAATTTACACAAAAATCCAATATTCACCTAAACTTAAGAAGAAAAAAAAGAAATTTACACAAAAATCCAATATTCACCTAAACTTAAAAAAAAATAGAAATAAATCACAACCTCCTTGTGGAGGTGGCAGCTAAAAATTGGAGGTGGCAGGATAAAACCTCCCGCAACCCGTATCCATTGAATTCGGGGGCCCAAAACAAAACACTCACTTCGTTTCATGGATGGGGTTTCAGTTGTGATTGCGAAACGAGGGTTTTAAGGTTTTTTTTTTTTTTGCTTCTTTCAGTTTGTCACAACAGTCGTTTTACGTTGGCGCATTCTCTCGCTTCTTCTCTGCCTCTGGTAATACTTCTTCTTCTTCAAACTACCTTTGCTTAACTCTTTTATTTATTTTTTTGTTGAAAATATAAACTTAGTTGTAAAAGTTTCATATATTCTCTGTATCCATGGTTTGATTCAACATTTTAAATCGGTTTCTTTAGTTCCCCCTTATTTTATAACAACTAGAATGAGATTGGTTAAACGAATTCACTAGGATTTGATTGATGAAAGAAAATGAATCTGTAGTTCTACTTAGGATCCGTTTTTATTTGTATTAATATATCAAACTGTCGTTTAGGTTTGTGGCATTGGATTCTTATCGATTATAAATAATGGAAAACTCAGATAAAACTCCGATAAGTTCAAGTTCATCTCCACGGCCGTCTGCGGAAGAGCCAGAGCCCAAGAAGGTGAAGATGTCTACCACTACTTCTGATGATGAACAATGCACAACTGCTGAAGGCACTAAGATAAGATACAAGCGCCGTAAGGTAGCTATTTTCTTTGCTTACTGCGGTGTTGGTTATCAGGGTATGCAGAAAAACCCTGGTGCCAAGACTATTGAAGGTGAACTAGAAGAAGCCTTGTATGTGTCTGGAGCTGTACCTGAACAGGATCGTGGACTTTCTAAACGCTATGACTGGGCTCGGTCCGCTAGAACTGATAAAGGGGTTAGTGCTGTTGGACAGGTTGTCTCGGGTCGATTCTATATTGATCCGCCTGGCTTTGTTGAACGACTTAATTCGAACCTTCCGTCGCAGATACGAATCTTTGGTTTTAAGCGGGTGACTGCTTCTTTTAGTGCCAAGAAGTTCTGTGACCGGAGGAGGTATGTCTACCTCATCCCTGTGTTTGCTCTTGATCCGTGTTGTCATCGTGATAGAGAGACTGTTTTGGCTAGTTTAGGGTCTGAAAATGAGCTTGTTAAGTGTTTGGAGTGTTCTGAGAGAGGTCGAAAGGTGGAAGGTTTGGTTGGTAATAGTAAGCGCAATCTTGAGATAGAAACTGTGAATGTTGAGACCAATGGTTTGTCAGATAGAAATGTTGTGGTTAATTCTGGAGTTACAGAGAATGTGGATGTTTCTTTGAGCAACAAGGGTGAAAATGGTTTAAATCAAGAATCCATTAACGTTGGCGAGGGTAAGGTTTTAGTTGAAGAAGTAAACTCTAAAAATGGTCTTGAGAGTGTGGTTTCTGCTCAGGATGTGGTTGTTCCTTCAAATGGTGGATCTGAGAATAATTCAGGTGCTCTCGAGGAAGAAAAAGTGAACGGAGAGGATACGCCTGCCAAAAAAAGTGTGTTTACTTATGGTGAGAAGGAGAGGGAGAGATTTAACAAGATTTTGAAGTATTATGTTGGGACTCATAACTTCCATAACTTCACGACAAGAATAAAACCTGAGGATCCTTCTGCTCACCGTTTCATTATTTCCTTTGACGCAAGCACCACTGTTGTAGTTGACGGCATGGAATTCGTGAAGTGTGAGATTGTAGGACAGAGCTTCATGCTTCATCAGATACGGAAGATGATGGGGCTTGCCGTGGCAATCATGAGAAATTGTGCACCCGAGTCACTTATCGACAAAGCTTTGCAAAAGTGAGTACCATTCATGTTAAATAGTTTATCTCCAACTTTGTATTTGAAGTGAATAGTGTAACAATCATTTGATATTTTTGTTTTGATTTTTTCCTCCGAAATGCAGGGACGTTAGCATCACCGTGCCTACTGCGCCTGAGGTTGGATTATATTTGGATGAGTGCTTCTTTACTTCATATAACCAGAAGTGGAAAGATACACATGAAGAGGTGTCAATGAAAGCATATGAGAAAGAAGCTGAGGAGTTCAAAATGAAGTACATATATTCTCATATTGCTTCCACAGAACATAAGGAAGGAACTGTTGGCCTATGGTTGCATTCTTTGAACCACAGAAACTATGCAGATCTGCGCATCCTCGACGAGGAAGGTGTCATGAATGACAAGAAATCTGAATTTGAAGTTGTGGCTGAGTGAACCTTTTCCAGATGGTCATTGTAGAACTCATTATGTCATATTAATTTATGTCTTGCCTTTGACTATTTATTTCAGACTTGTTATATTTCAGCATATTGATACTCTGCTACACCTCATATACAATTTATAGGCAAGACATACCCTTTTTTCGCGTCTGTTATTTGGTAGAGACACTAGGAAAGGGAAATGGAAGAGTATTTTAATCACATTGTTGTGTTATTTGATTTTCTTTTCAAACGTAACTGAGTAATGAACCTATGATGAATTGTGAAATTGTATGTTCAAATTTCATATACTATTGAATTGATCTTTTAGGTTGACATACATTCCATTACAAGGTCTAAAGATGAGTTCAGCTTAACATGCTTTCTTTGATTTCATCCATTTTCAAATTTCTTTTATGATGTGGTATGTTTGAGTCGCATTATTTATTAAATTTTAGACACTTGAGTTCAGTGCACAACTCTGTTTAAACATTTGTTAGATTTTTGTGTAGGAGATGAATGAGTTAGGAATTCCTCATGAGATACTATAGCTCCATGCCTAGTTCTCTAACCCTCACATTCAAAGCGAAGAATTGGAGAGACCACACTTTCTTCAAGTTCAGAAGTTTAAAAACTACAACTAAAATTGGAAGTAGTAAATGAAACATGATTTGCATTGTCGAGTGCAAGTTATTGATTGTTCTGATGTAATAATAAGACACTGAGAAGAAAAAGGTAAAGAAAACAAGTGTGTTCTACTCATTCCAATTTTGTATGATGCCATGGCCTGGCACAATTCGCTAACGATTTAAAAGCCATAATTTCTATTTGCCAACCATTTAAAAAGCCATAATTTCTATTTGAATAATTGTCCGAACTGTTTAAGGTGCCAGTGAGTTAAATGTCATGTAGTTGTAGAACAAATAAATAAATCGTTTTAATCAGTTTCATATTCCACCACTCATCATGATTGTTGTTCAAAGAGTTGTCACTAAAATCTTCCCTCCATCCACAATATAGGTCATCTTACAAAGAAAAACAACTCAATTTATATGTATTTTTACAGTGTCAATGATTGAGCTTCATTATCACCTCCTAAAGAGTCACAATACCAAAAACACTAATGCAATAGTATCATAATATCACCTGCGATGAGTATCCAATACATAGAGTTATACTGCATCTTGGGACCGTCAAGAAGTTAGTTTATATTTTGTAGACAACATAAAGCATCATTTCTCAGCTACTTAACATTTTGATCTGATTTCACTATACTCATTTTCCTAGTTTGATCTGATTTCACTATATATTTACTCATTTTCCTAGGAATATTTGAAGATGAAAACCATCCTACTATTTTATGGATACCACAAACCTGTAACTAACCCAAATATACCAAATTCAACCAATCAACCCTTAACTTAGATGAATATGGCACAATGCTATGGAGAAGATGGACCTTCACACACATTACCATTAGCAAACAAATGATATACAATAACATAGTTTGTACTTTGAAGAGTCAATTTAAAAGAGAACAATGATTACATATAACTAATTCATTATTAACAAAAACCCTTTCTAAAGTAAGATAGATTAATGACACAATTTGCTAGGAATGCAACCACCAACTACATCATCACAGGAAAAAGCTTAACAAACTAAAATTTCAATTCAACATGAATAAATCAGTACAAACTTTGTATACCATACACAACAGTTAGTTTCTACCAAGAGGCAGAGACCTGCAAGAATATGTTTCTTTAAAATCAGACTTCCTAGAAGAAGTAAAAATAGACGCATAGACCTCGGTAGCATTTGCCGGGGCAATATCAGTCGCCTTAAACCTCTTAGCCGCAGCAGCACCACCATTAACACTTTTATTACCATTAACAACCTTCCCGTTTCTATCCACCTTAGCCGAAGCCTTCTCCACATCCATACCATGCTTACTACCACTCAACTTCGAACCTTCCAAACTCAAACCATTCAGAGCCTCATTATCACCATTCTTCACCTTCTTGGTTTTCTTCTCTCTAACCTTGGCTTTCTCCTCCTCCATCCTCTCCCTCAAACCCTCCACTTCCTCTTCATTCCCATTGATCACAATCTTATCAGCCTCACCAAATTCCTCGTGACAAACCAAACAAGCAGAAGACTTAACCTCCTTCAAAGCCTTTGAACTCAAAACATGCCCACAATTTCTTAAAGCAAAAAACCTATACTTTCCATTAAACTCCAGCCCTGCAACCGGACACCGAAACTTAGCCCCATCATCTTCGCCCGGAATGGACGAAAGCTTAATTTTTATCATATCCTTCAAACCCTTAATATACCCAAATTCCTTAGGAAGCTTCTTACCTAACAAAGCCTCCACCAACGATTCCTTGTTAAAGATATTCCCAAGCTTATCAATCACACACGGTTCCCTCAATGGCTCATTCGACAACGCACAATTCTGCCACTTCGATAGCCTCTGCTCGTTGGGATCCACTTTATCCGGCTTTTTCTCAGCGTACATTTTAAGGTAGCAGTCGCGGGACTCAGCGCCGGTAGCGCCGCCATCTCCTCCGCCTCCGAGGAGGCGGGATTGGAGGACGAGAGTAGAAAGAGGCGCGATTCGGGAATTGGAGAAAGTTGCATCATCTGGGATGGGTTTTCCATTGAGGGTGAAGTAGAAGGATGATGAATTGGGGAAGAGGGAATGTTTTAGGTCGGAGAGGGTTTGTTCGCCGGTGACGGTTTTAGGGCAAATCTGAAGGTCTGGCGATTGAACCAGGATTTGGAATGATTTCGGATGCATTTTTCTTAACGCTAGGGTTTGTGAGATGAATTGGGAATCGAAAATCGGAGATTGATTTGAAATTGGAACCCTGAGTTATTCGATTTTCTGCTGATAACCGACTTTGAATCACTGGGCCTGATGATTAATCTTGGATCGTCGTCATATGGGCTGAGTTAGCTTTTATACGTCTTGGGTTACTCTGATTTTTTTTGGGTTTGCTCTTTTCACCCTGTTCGCGATGTTGTTTTGACGATAAAAATCATCCGAACCGCAAGAGAAAAAAAATATGCAGTTCGGTTGATTTTTTAAAATAAAATAAAATAAAATCAAACCAAACTAATGCAGTTTGGATTGGTTTGGTTTATTCAGTTTTTTACAATATTTTTATTTAATCATACACACCTATAGAGAATAACATAACTTTGTATTTGTCATTCATACATTACTAAATAACATCAAAACTTAACATATTTAGACAAAAATTTCTCATTCAATATACAAAAAATTAGATTAGAAATAAGTGGAATAAAAAATATATATAAAATAATATCAAAGACATTATAATAAAACATAAAAAAGAAATATGAGAAGAGAGATTAGAGAAGATGAAAAAAAGAACATAAGAGATGCGAGATTGAGAAGAAAGGTGAGATAAAAATGTAATTGGAAGAGAAAACACTAATATAAAAGATGAAAAAGAAAGAACATAAGAGAGAATATATTAGAGTATAAAAGGTGAAATGTGCATGGCAAAGAAGACAAGAAGAATGCACGATACTACTAGGAGAGATTTAAGAAGGTTGAAATTGAAACCCTAAGTGTGAGTAGGAGAAAATCGTTTGTAATTGTAAGGTTAAGACATATTAGGTTTGAGTTTTGGATTGGATGTGGGATAAGTGAAGTTTGGGTTGTAACATAATGCAGTTTGGTTTGGTTTAGTTCAGTTTGCAAAATACAAACCGCAAACCAAACCAAACCGTGCAGTTTTGTTAAAAAATGACCACAACGCATCCGAAACAAATACGATTTTTTGCAGTTTCGGTTTGGTTTGGTTTGCGGTTTTCTATTAGGTTTGTTTGATTTTGAACACCCCTAACCCTAGTTGTGAAAAGTCATCTTTATGAAATTGGAAGTCATCTTTATGAAATTGGAAAATGTCTTTAACATAGTTTGAAATTAACTTTTGAATAAGTGAGCCACTTCCATTTTATCAAAGGATTGATGAAAGAAGGAGTTCAAAAATTAACTTTCGAACTTACTGAAAAAGTTAACTTCCAGACGCCTATAAGAGACACCAAAATATTTTGTAAGTGAATCATTCACATTTTTTTTAAAAGATTGATGGAAGGGTAAGTCTGAAAGTTAACTTTCAGACTTACTCCGAAAGTTAACTTCCAGACGCCTCTAAGACAACCCAAAATATTCCGTAAGTGAGTCACTCCCATTTTGCCAAAGGATTGATGAAAGGGTGAGTCTAGAAGTTAACTTTCGGACTAACCACTAAACACATTTTGAATTCATTATAATGTTTATTTCTCAACTTAGTGGAGAATTTAGATGTTAAGCTTCAGACTAACCCTCAAGACAATAAGTTTCCCTCACTGACAATAAAATTGCTCTAAATTTGGCATATTTTAATAAATCTTATAATTTAAGTCATTGATATAAAATAAGCATAATTGTTAAAGTGGTGAGGTGCCTGATGGACTAATGAAAAAACATCAGGTACGACAACATTAAGTTCAACAGTTTGGACTTCTAGGGCAACAACAGTGAACATATGCTTATGGGAAGAATATGACATAGACACATAAATTTGGGAAGACGGTGCTTCTATATCAAATGAAGTGGCGCCAACGATGCATGTTGGGTCACTCTAGCATGCCTCAATCTTTTTTTGTTATCAAATATTTTACCTTTAATTAAACTAGAAAAATCATGTCATAATAAAATAAGTCAAACCTAGAGGACAAAACAGAAAAAATCAAACAAATTGTACATATCAGAAAAATCCAAAAGCAAACTTTCATACCAAAAGAAACCAGAAGAACACAAAAATGTAGAACCCATACTTTAAATTTGGGTGCGTCCGAAATTTAAGTTTTGAATTCTAGGGGTAGTTTTTGAATTTCACCATGGTGCGTTGTGAAAACAAGTTTCTCCAACATTGTATTTTGATGAAGACAAGGAGAATCTCTCAAAGATCATGTACATTATCAAATGATGAGAAAAACTTTCATGTTCAAAGCTCTATGGTAACAAGAATTATGTCTCAAGCAACAATGTCAAAACATCCTTGGAGCTTAGAAGATTGATCCTTCATTGAGGTACACGTTGCAATTTGTTCATATGTTTACCATAGTGTTCAGTAACATAATTAACAAATCATCATAATGCATAAAATAAGTTTTGATATCTATGGTTTTTCATCTCAATTGTTTTTAAGGTATTTTTCAATTTTGCACCAGGTGTAACTAGTTAAACTATGTTGTTAACCGGTTACACAAACAAAATTTTAACTATTTTTCAAAATGCAATCAGGTGTAACTGATTAACCAATACATGCAACCGGTTACACCTTTGAAAAAACTCAATTATCATAAAACGCTTCAGTTGTAACCAATTATGATTATGTGTTAACCAATTACCACTGAAGTAATGTCACTTTTTGACAGAAAATCTGATTCTAATGGATTCTAAATTTCATCTACTAACTAAGGCATTAATTCATGGTATTATACTCATTCCATCAGGCATGATTCATGTATAAATACCTAAGGTTTCAGATTTTAAAAATTCACCTCTTTTATTACAATTTAAACTTAATATTTCATCTTTAAAAAAACAAGTGTCTTATGTCATAAGCTTTTGAGTGAAACTTTCTGCATTCATTTTCATTGCATAAATCAAAAAGTTTCATCATTGTTGTTCTAAGCACTTGTGTAATATACTTGTGAGTTGTATACTTGAAAGGGAAGGTCAATTCAAAAAATCGATATACATCATTCAACTTTAAATTTCTTGTAAAAACTCATATTTGTGTGTATACCTTGTTGTCCAGGATTGTTGGAAACAAGAGAGTGAAAAAGAGAGGATTGTTTTCTTTTTCTACTTTGTAAAATCATAAGGGAGTGTTCTGATAACACGAAAATGTATCATATATTTGACTTGACTTGCATTGCTTTTTACTTGATTTTCCATAGTATTACGCCGTACTTTGTGTTTATTTCAGGTATTTATCGAATAAGAGGTGTCTATGCAAGCAAAGCGGGAAAAGAGCAAAAAGGAAAGATAAAGGGAAGAAAATGAAGCAAAACAAAGAAACAAGTGGCGCCCACCACATGAGATCAAGTGGCGCCTGCCACATGGATTGAAGGGTGTGATGCGTACCACCTTAGAAGAGTGTGGCACCTACCATATGAGAGAGTGGCGCCCGTCACATGGATTGAAGAGTGTGGCGCCCACCACCTAGGATTGTGGCAGCCACCACCAACCCATTCCTCCTCGTTTCTCTTCACCTTCTTCTCCACGTCCCATTTGACTCGTTCAACAAAACCACTCCCCACTAGGAGATCTTCAAGGCTACTTTAGGAGATCTTCAAGACTACTTTTAAGGAGGAGTGAGAAGTATATATATGGACTTCGGTCTTCAAAGAGTGAGGGTGCACTTTTAGCCAGATTTTTGTTGTTAGCATTTTAGGCAGATATTTACCTGTAAAGTGATAGATTCTCTATATTGGGGACTATTACGACTTTAGTTTTAGCAACTGGATTTGATTGTAACGGTGTACCCGATTTGTCAAGTGTGCCGACATTATTTGAATTCAAGAACCATCATTAATTCCAGATTTTCGGTCTATATTCCAAGTTTAATTTTTATTGCTATTTTAATTGATTATGTCTTGTCTTATGTTTAATCATTATAATATCATGTTTGTTCTTGAATCCATGTCCGGATAAACCAATCGATATCGGTATGTAAAGACCGTCGAAACGACAAGATTCATAAATAATTGGTGTCGACTTTTGTAAAATATTATTTTTCGGTTATAGTTTCTTGTTCTAAATTTAAAACTATTTTCGTACAAGAGTACAAAGCAAACAAAGGTTACGGTCAATAAAAACGAGAGTTTGAAGTTTTAACCGAATAGCGGAAACTAGGCATTAATTCTAAATACATCGAGAGCGCTTTATGATTAATTAGACTTTATTTATTTCCAAAAATTACTTTTAATTCAAATGAGACAGCGAAAGCGAAGCATTATGGTTTAAGAGTGTAGTCAGAGTCAATAAACACAAGAGTGTGAGATAAAGTCTTTTAAATAAATAATTTCTACTGAAGAATATTTTGATGTTTAAGATCACACAAACTATCTATCGAATCCCTAAAGTTTGATGCGTTACATACTGATACCCCGCCATTGAATATTTATATTAAAATTCTATTTTCGTTAGTAGTTATTTCTCTTCATCCCTAAACTCTTAGAGAAATCCTCAACCTTAGATTTACATAGCAACATTAGATAACAGTAAGTTCGATTATTAGTCATTTGGGTTCAATAATCTTTAAAACTACGCGATACGACTGTGCACTTGCAGTCACGAATCCTATAGACATACTAGTCACGCGATCATGTTCCTTATTGATTAAGTTAGTAACTTGTGTATAGAGGCTAGAATTAGTCCTGTACAAGATTCTAACAAATAGTTAAATCTCTTACATGTGGCAAGGGGACTAGACGTACTCTCGGATTGTGAGAGGAACTAGTATAATCCCTCAGTGTTTCTTACTTTTTTTTTGTATTTTACCGCTTTCCTTCACTTTATCAAACCAAAAAATAAAAATAAGAATTAACTAAAACCAAAAATCAATTAAACTAGTCACCCAAGTAATGGTATAAACATGAAGGAATCACTGAAGTAAAGAGATCTAGATTGAATATTTTGAGTCAAGAGTATGAGTTGTTTATAATGGAGCTCGAAGAATCGATCCTCGCATTGTAAAAGAGGTTTGTACACTTGACCAATTACTTAATTGCTCTCGATAATACTTTTATTAACGACGATCTTAATCTTAAAGTGCTTAGGTCTTTAACTAGGGAATGTCAACCAAAGGTGGTGACAATATCGAAAAAGAAAAGTTTTTCTACCATGGCATCCACATCCTTGTTCGGAAAGCTTCAAGAGAAAGAATTTGAACTTGAAAGACTAAAAAAGCATGAGAATCAAGAGAAGAAATCCAAAGGCATTGCTTTGAAAGTTGACACAAAAGAAGAACAAGAAGAAGATGCTCCGAAAGAAGATGAAAACTTCATGCTCCTTATGAAAATACTTGGTAAGTTTTTTTAGCAATAATGAGAAATCCTTGAATTATGCAAAAAGGAAAAAAAAATCTAGAAAAGGGATGCTTCCACTTAAACACAAAATGTCACTTGTTATGAATATGGAAAACAAGGACACATAAAGACGGATTATCCAAAACTCACTAAGAAGAGCGAATTCAAAAATAGAAAAGAGACAAAATCCAAAAGGGCCTACATTGCATGGGATGAAAATAAAGTAAGTTCATCACCTGTATCGAAAAGTGAAGAATGTGCAAATCTTACTTTGATGGCATCACACCATTCCGATGATGAATATGAAAAGTTTAGTAATGATTTTTCCCTTTATGATAATGATGCTCAAGGTGCAATAGATGAACTACTCAATGAATGTAAAATTATGTACAAAATGGTGTCAACACAAAAGAAACAAATTTTTTATCTCTCGAAGAAAAGATTGAGACTATGTTGAAAAACAAAAACATAATTTTACATGCAAAGAGTGCTTTTGCACTCAACATGGCAAAAATCATTGATGAACAGAAACCAAGTTTATTCCGTGAAGTAGTTAATTGTGATGAATAATCATAATGGATTGGTGCAGTGAAAAAATATTTTGAATCCCTCCACAAGAATTATACTTGGGAGTTTGTTAAGAAACCAGGTGCTAAGAAGATTCTGTGTTGTAAGTGTATTTTCAAGAAGAAAGATGGAACTAGGTACACAAAAACGCTTGTAGAAAAATATTTTACACAAAGGAAATGTATTGACTTTAATGATTTTTCCTCTATTGTAAAACATAATTCCATTAGAGTTCTTCTTGCTTTAGTGTCTCTGCATGACATGAAGTATAACAAATGTATATTAAGACAACCTTTCTTCAGTGTGATTTGGAGAAAATGATTTTTATGCAGCAACCAAAAGAATTTATTGTACTAGGAAAATAAGATAATGCATGTCTACTTAAAAAGTCATTGCGTGGGTTAAAATAGTCACTCAGGTAATGGTATAAACATTTTGACTCATTTATGGTTGATGTTGGGTACTTAAGAAGTTAGTATGATAGTTGTGTTTATCGTAAAAGAATTTTTAATGGCTCTTATATTAACTTGCTACTTTATGTTGATGACATGCTAATTGCATGTAAGCATTCATCTAAAATCAACAAAGTAAAGACATAATTATGTGATGAATTTAATATGAAAGATTTGAGTCCAACAAATAAAATTCTTGGCATAAAGATCATCCAATAATGAAAAGTTGGAAGGTTATGCTTATCTCAAAATATTTATATTGAGAAAGTTTTAGAGAGATTCAAAATGCAAGATACAAAGGCATTTAATACTCCTTTGTAACCCATTTCAAATTATTTGCAAAAATGTCATCATGGGTAGAAGAGGAGGAGAAATTTATGTCTCGAATGCCTTACTTTAACACGGTTGGGAGTCTCATGTATACTATGGTTTGCACTAGATCAGATATTGCACATCCAATAAGTGTTGTTAGTTGTTAGACATAATAAGAGAATGTATAGAATTTTTGTTTTGTCATTTTTTATTCTTTTCTCAATAATAGATATACTTATTTCGTCATATGAGATTTATCATAACACTAGTATATTTTACCTAATTAAGTTATTCTAAAGTCTATTTCATAGTAAATTGTGTTTATTCTTCAATAATTCCGATTTCAAACCTAAATGACCTCTATAACAAAATTTATGAGGAGAATATAATATAGTATTCCAATTTGGATAGTAAACTTTTATCTTATTTCTCTTAATTAATATTTAAATCCATCTAATTAACATTTCTAGTTAACATTTAACTAACATTTCTAGCAAAAGACTAATACTAATCCTAAATTAACCATAAGTACTTCCACTATATTTCACTTAGTTACTAACATTCTAGCAAAACCCACTTTGTCATAGCTAACTCTAACATGCTAAAAATTCTAATTCAATGTCAATTCAAAAACAACACTTAACATTAAGGGATTCAAGTGAGTATAATTCTCGAGTCATTCATATGTCATAATTTATAATTCCTACTCACATTTCAGTTTTCCTAATTAAGATTAAAGCTTAAGATGATAAATTTATCTTGCTTAAACAACCAAACTTTGAAGATGATTCAAAATTCTAATTCTCCAACCTTTCTTCAATAGCTATACCTTCCTTGTCTCTTAGCCCTTATTAAACAAATTTCACCTTCTAACCACTAAAACTATATAAGATTATGAGGTTCTACGGATTTGGATCGTCCCCACGAGAGTTTCACAAGAGGAAATAAAGTGGACAATCTCCCCATTAATTTAAAAAAAAAATTATTTTATTGTATTTGATTGAAAAAAAGAAGCGTTGAGATTTCACTGCACATAAAGTGCACGAGAGACAATCTTCTCCCGAGATTCTACACATACATCTCTTGATTCAATGTGAAAGTGAATCCCTTTTCTTGTGAGGTTTTAAGGTATAAGGTGAAATACGGTTGATTAAAGAAGAGGGAAGAGGGGAAAAAATTAATTTTTAATTTTTCCTTTCTTATCATTTTAATTTATCTTATTTAATTTTATTTTCAAATTGCTTCTCAATCCAAGCAATTACAAGTTTGCAATTCAATAAGAAGTTTGACCAAATGGTCTTTCCCTTAATGGTAATTGAATAAGATATCCTTTTTTTTCCTCATAATACTTTAGTAATATTAATCTTCATTCTTTTAGTTTAGCAACAAGAATTTTAAATAAGTTTTATCCCATAACACTGGTATTTAAAACAGGAACAACATTAAAAAAAAATACTCAATAACTTTACAAATATTTTCATTGTGTTTAACAAGAAAATTCATACATTAAATTTTTTTTCCTTATCTTTTGATGACATTAGCTCATCATTACCACAAAAAAAAATGTTAGACCGATAAAGATCGAATGCAATTAATTATATTTCTCAAAAGAATTTGATAGTCTTTTTAAATTTGATTGAATTGTTTAAATAAAACATTTTCAATATGTTGATTTTGTCTCATTAGAGTTTGACAATTTCTCCACAGTGATCATGAAAAGTTATTTGTATCTCCAAGATGAACTCAAAATCTTTTATTATATCTCAAATTTTAAAACTTTTTGTTCTAAATGCATTATCGTAACCTTTATGTTTTTTGTCGGACCGACCCAATTAGTCGGAGGCCCGGATCTAATTTAAAAAATTGATTAAATTAAAAAAAATCAATTTTAAAAATTATGATTTTACATCTATTTTAAAAAATATATATAAAATCATAAATTCTTGAAAACAAATTCCGATTTTACACCAGATTTAGAAACAATTAGTGTAAAATCTAGTACTTTTTTTAATTTTAATTTTATTAAAATATTTATTTTAAAAGAGTCAAAGAGAAAGATGAATACCTTTGGAAGAGTCAAAGAGAGCGAATATAGATTGGAAAAAAAAGTAAATTTTTTATTTTATTAAAGTATTTATTTTATTCATTACATTGAATCAATTATTTTTCAAAAATAACAGATAAATTTTAATAGTTTAATAATAATATATTATAATATAAAAAAATAATATCAAATCACATAAGTAATTTAAAATTTATACGATGGTTTAACAGAATACATAGTTATGATTGATTCATAATTTAAAATTAATTTATTGGATCTCTTTTCTCAAATACTAGTGAATTTATGCCCTAAATTTGGTTGGTAAGATGAGATAAGATCGAAACATATGTGTAGTCCAAGTTAGCCTCCATCAATGTCATGATAGTAGGCCATGCAATTTTATTTTGAAACAAAGTAATGTTGATATTTTATCATTGTGGTCCATCTTCCATATTATTTCCCTAGAAAAATTGTAAGGTTAAAATGTGATAATTAGATGGAACTTGTCCTCAACCACAAATCATGAAATGAATGGAGGTAGACGTGCTAGCAACAACCATGCACACTTTATGTCATATTGTGTTATCAACTACCACATTCCCCCAACGACCTCTTTCATTTCTTGTTATCTTGTGTCGGGTATTCAATTAAATCACACCTACATTAAGATACCAATCTAAGATTGGAGATTATTTTATCAATGTTTCACTTTGCTTCAATTGATTAGATTTAGTAGTATCATTCAATTCTAAAAACTACTAGGCGCAAATCAAACTTTACGGCTTATAAAAGGCTGACATAAATACAATAGGAATTGATCTGGCATGTTGTTGTGTGAGTAGGAATGATAAAGTGAACATATATCCATATCACTATGGGGAGACTCGCGGGATGACCTATAAAAAGATAAACTTGTCTACATGCATTTTGTACTTTCTTATGTATTAAATCCTATTTTTTTATATTTAAAATTTGGTCTGAAAATGTATCTGTAAAGATTTTTGGGATGAATTCGTAGTGTATCTTCGAAAAGATTTTTGAAATATTTATTTAGTAATATTTTCGGAGATGTATCTTTGAAAATTTCAAACGGAAAATTGAATATATGACCACCTTGCATGATCATCTCTCTTACACTTTATACCTCATCCATAACCCAAAACCCATAAAAAAATTATTTTCAATCAACTTTTTAACTCCAAATTATCATTCTTGTGTTTTATCACATCAAAGAGAGTAAAAGAAAACTGTAACTTTAGGTAAAGTTCATTTATTTCATACCTCATTGCTTGCATTAATCTTGTTTTTGAGCTGGAAAATGAATGTAACGTCTGGATATACATCTTTGAATTCACTTGATATCTGTTTCGGAGATGCTTCTTCGAAGTTGTTTGTTACTGTGATTTTTTTAAACCTTTTTATGTTTGGTTTGTATTAGATATAATGCACTCGAATATATTTCTGAAAACTGTTGTAAGTAATGATGTAAAATCGAATGAAGTGAAGGATGCTGTTAAATTGGATGAGATGAAAGATGATGTTAAATCGGGTGCTAGACCGGTTGATGTCAAGTTAGATGTTAGTTAACAAATTAGAAATGAACAACTATTTACTCGTTATGAACGTATGCTTGAATGAGTTTGCATGAAGGTCTGGAAATTGGGGTTTGACATTGTAATCAGAAGGTCTGGCAATGGTTCTAATAGAAGGCAAACATTTGTAACCATGAGATACGATTAAAGTGGCATGTATGTTCAGCTGATTCAAAAGTTGAAACGCGATGACGCCAGATCGAGAAAATGTGAGTGTCCATTTAAATTGCGTGGATACCGTAAGGTGGATGGTACATAAAAATTTAATGTGATTTCTGATTTACACCATATCGAAAAAATTTGAGTGTCCATTTTAATGTATATTTCTGGTTATCCTAAACCCCAACACACATTTTTAAAATAAAAACATTCAATAACAACTTATTTCAACATTAGAGTGTCATACATCTCGCTCATAAACCATGTTTCTCAAAAACTTTATAACAACGCAGCAAAAATTCAAATCATAATATCTCAACTAAAACATCTCATATTTCATAAAAAAAAATTTAATCTCAACATAAGAAAATAAGTCAACAGTCTCAGGAAACATCAAATAATATAAACTTGTCCCAATGTTAGAGTATCAGAGCGACACCACTGAAAACTAAACTCAAAATGATAAACATAAAGAAGTCGACATCTACGTCAATCATTCGCAACAAGCAACATCTAATGCTCATGTACCTGAGTATCTGCATCATCATCACAAGGAGCAACACAACAAACAAAAGGGAGTGAGAATAACTTTACAGATGTTCTTAGTGTAATAAACAACTTGGATTCTTTCTCTTAACATAAACATCAATCACACATTATTAATTCACACCCACAATAATTACAATGCAAATATGAATTCTATGCAATTCTCCTTCAGATGCATGTGGTACCAAGGTTTGGATGTCAGAGTTATATTACTGAATTGTCCATGTCTCTAGTTCCTCTCTAAACCAGGTTCCTCTCTAAACCTGAGATTGTCATTGGTTCCTCTATGAACCGTGACCTCATTGGAACAAAGTCCTACCTAACTCTGATATACATGAATGCATGAATAATGACAAGCAATAATCACAACACACACTTAATAAAAAAATAACATTCACATCTCATACTAAAAAAGGTTCCTCTCTAAACCCATAATTTTATTAATGTAAGGCCAACTTTGTAGTTCTTCTATGAACTAGTCAACTCAAAATATGGTTTACAATTATAGCTCAATCACATAATCATATAATATTCAAATATACTCATCAACGAGGAAAAATTATTACTCATGTAAGTCCACCAAAAGGGTAAGAAAATAATTACTCTCATGCAAACTCTAGCCTTATCAAAACAACTCTAAATAACCTGTCAGATTTCTCAAATTTAACTCTAACAACTCAAAATCTAATCTTTTTGGCTTGACAGCCTTAAAGAAACAAAAATATAACTAAAAAAGCAGCCTTATAATGTAAAAAGGCTTCAAACTCAACTAAAATGTATCATATACGGTAAACTCCAACTCTAAACAACTCAAAAGCAATTCTGACAACTCTATAACAACTATAACAACTCTAATGTAACAAATATGATTCTTAAACTATAAAAAAGGTAGCGAAAGGTCACCAAACTTGAAATTGCTCAAAAACTCAACGAAATGGATAGCGAACCCGAACCACCAACACTCTGCCCGCCGAACTCCGACCACTGACCCTCTCGTGCACCTCCACATGCCATAACTGATTGCGGCATGGCCTCCGAGTCACGACCTTCTCCCTCACACACAATCACGTTGCTTCGCTGAAGCTTCGCATCACGCATGCATTCTGGTGCCGCCAACTGCGATATCACGCAACTCAGTTACGTGCCTGCCGCTGCCGATCAGACGCGACATCCAGCCACCACCGGTCAGGCGTGGCTTCGTCACCGCCGATCATGTGTGACTCTCTCATCCCCCGATTCTCGAATTTTCTGGGAAAAAACACCATTTGGGATTTTATGGCTTTTATAATTTTTTCTCGACAACGCATATCAATAGCCACATATAAATTAAATACCATAATCCAATTATTTTAATTTCATCACAAGGCGTAATCACAGTGCATCATACAACAACAATGCATCAACAAGGAAAAAAGGCTCAAAAGAGAAACCTACACATTTATCATGATCTATCCTTATATAAGGCATAAGGAATTCTACAAGGACTCAAGTAAAATAATGCAATAGTACTCCAGAATCAAACAGAAGGGTTTGAGGAAAACCCTTTGTCCATAAACATACAACACACATACAAAATTGAGAAGAAGATATGAAGGTAAGAATCCCTCACTACCCAACTGCCTAAACACTAACATGTGAGTAGTCTCCCTACCTCACTCTAACTTTCTGCTATCTGCCTATTTTCTCAACTTTTCTCAATTTCACGATCTGACAAAACTCTTCCTCACTTAAATATTTATTTATCCTAATTCTCTTATTCTCCTCACATCCTCATCTTTCCTCACACCCTAAACTCTTCTCACACCCTCGTTAAAATTTATATTTTCTACTATATTTCTATTATTTCATTTTAATTCAAATAATACTCTACCTAAATTAAAATAACATAATTATCTAATTATTCTAATGAACTCAATTGTCCCAATTAAATCAATAATTCTATTATTTCTAATAGTTTCAATATTAATTGAATTAAATAATATATAAATGATTCAAATAAAACATATATATCACTCAAATAAATAAAATAAAATAATTTAGATTTATTTAAAAATAAATAACTAAAGTTGGGGTGTGAAGCTATACGAAAAATACTCGAGCGCATCACACGCTCGAAGATACAATAGAGTCGCCATCAAACTCTATTTATTCTAGAAGGAAAGAGAAAACATCGATAAAATTCGGGGGAAGAGATAAAGGGTAAATGATTCGGTTATGCAAGGGGAGGGTATTAGCATCCCTCACATCCATTGTACTCAACAATGTCATACCCCAAATTTTCCCTCCCCTTTTTATTTTCATCTAACATTTTGGTTTAAGGTTCATTTGCATTCATGAACATTCATGCCATCTAGTGTACTAATCTCATCATATATTCAAAGGTTTGAGGCTTATTTTACTTGACAAGGATCTAGGGTTTGCTTGAGGATCAATCCCTAGGAGTTGTGATGATACAATTATTATGGAGAGCTCATCATGGTGATCAAAGGTGCAAAACCCTAATCAGGGACAATTGGTGCTTGAGACCTAGGAGATTGCATCGTGGTGTTATTTTATGTCTCAAACCCTAATTCTTGATCCTTAAGTATGGGGAATCTTGTGGTTTTATTTGAGGCATTGTAAACCCTAACTTGGCTCTTGGCATTGGTGATTTGCTACTCACTTGGTTTGAGGTTTGATTGTTGTTTGACGAGAGCTAAACCCTATTTCATGATGCTATTTGGTTGGTCACAGATGCACTTGCATTCACGATTCCTATTCATATTTCATTCATTTTATTTCATTTTCCATGTAACATTGAAAAAATATTACAAACTTCATCATTTTTGCATAAGTTGACTTTTGGTCAACTATTGACTTTTTGGTCAACCAGTTGACCAAACTTAACATATCATTCTTGACCATCTGAGATTTTTTCTATAAATTTTATCATGTTCATCATCAAAATCATAGTTTTATTGGTTTTACATGATTTTGGGATCAGGTCAATGGCCAGGTTCAAAACCTGGTCAGACCTGCTTTTGGACCAACATTTGGACCTACTTGGTTTTGGCCACTTTTTAGTTTTTTTCCACTTCTTTTCATTTGTTAAACCGTTTTAGGCTAAATTCACACACATAACCATCATATTTTAATTCACCTCCACATAATCCATTTAAATCAAGCATCATGATATTCCATGCGTTCATCTACAATTCAATTTCCAAACACCATTTCATTTAAACATTCAAACTCATAATTCCATTCAACCATTTCATACAATGTACATTCACATATTCAATTTAAACATTTTATTCAACCCTCCAATTACAATATTTCATGCAACCATTAGTTTCAAACATTTCCACATTAAACCAATAACAATCCGATTCCAATTTGTCATACATAAACCATTAAAACCAACATTCTTCTTCTAATATATTCATATGTTACAACATACATAGTTCAATACCATTTGAATTCTCATTACACATCCAATACCAAAACTTCAACATTTTTGCATTATAATAACAATTCCACATGATAGCATGCCATGATCATCCTAGCCAACCCCATAGTCAATGCCAATTATCCAAACACCTTCCAAATCAACCTCCAAACTATTCCATATGCAAGCTTGAGTTTCCATTTACACCCTGAAAAATTAACAAGAACAATAACTTTGACCTTCAAAATTCATAACTAATTCTCTAATTAACACGTTACATTTCATCCCATTTCAAATTAACACATTGCATTTCATCCCATTAACACATTGAATTTCAAATTAACAACCACATTTCACATTACATTTCATTCCAATTTGAATTTCAAAACATTTCAAGCTAATAACAAGTGCAATGACTTCATCTTGAATTTCATACGGGCCTTGCAAAACAGAGTTGCATTTCAAACAAACCAATTAACATTTCACAAGCAATTTCCTTTACATTTTCAACGTGAATTTCAATTAAATTTCAACATGAATTTCGCTTTAACTAACTATTTCATTTCTAACCGAAAACTAAATTTTAGTTGAATTTGCATCTCATTTTAAAACAGATCGAAACTCTATAAATATCATTCAACTCTCAGCATCACGTTTTCACGCTTCATTTTCCAGATTTTCATAAATTCTCAGATTCTCGATCTCTGATTTTTTTCTCAATCCTTGCACCAATTACTCAGAGCTCCTTGGAAATACTCCTTGAAGCTTCACCTTGAAGCTTCAAATGAGTAGAGCTAAGTCTCACGTTCTCTCATTCTCTCTAACGGATTCATCGATTTAGATTACAAATTTTTCTCTCAAAAGAAGTTACAAGAAGAGGAAAAAGGCACACTAAGAGAGGAACAAAAAAGAGTTCAAGGTCGAGAATTGTTGCCTGACGCCGGCAAACACTCCAGTGAGTCTTCGATCACTTTCTTCTTTTTCGCATTTTAGGGTTACTAGAATATAGAGCTTCATGAGGGGAATCAAAGCCCTAACATATGGTGGCTCGGTTCCCCTTTGTTACCATTTAATTTGGGAATTTCAAGTTAGGGTTCATATAGACTTTTCTTTGATTCGCTTGATTCTTGAGAAGTTAGGAAAATCCAAGGTTATATTTGTAATCAACGCATCATTATGAGTGAGATGAGGGTGCTTGATTTAATTTTTGAGAATCTCTGCCACTGAGGAGCATCTCTGGCACGACGGAGGGAGTAACAAAACATCGAGTTAACTGAGAAAGGGAGATATGCTTTTGAGTCATTGTCCTGAGTTTTTCCCCATTTTAGTGCATTTTTACCACGTGCATTTTTATGACCATTATACATTTAATACTTGATTCACACGCCTATTTTGCATTGATTGTATTAATGTTCATATGTTGTTGACTGATTAATGTTTCCATTGTTTATGACACATCACCATGCCTAGTCACTTTTCTCCTTATCCGTTTCCCTTTTTTTGTGCATGTGCTGCTGATTTTCGTTGGGCCCTTGGTATTGGGCTTAAGGCAAAAAAATTTGAAACATAACTTTGTTTAATTATGCACCCCCTTGGTTCCTTTCATTCTCGATTGGGTCTTGCTATTAGGCTCATGCGTCAGAATTGATTTACACCCCTTGTTAACAAGTTATGCCCCCACTCTGTGTTGCATTTTTCTTGTTTTTTTTGTCGACTTTTCTTGATAAATTTAGCACCATTTTTTAAACCATATTTTTCTATAATTGTGATATATTCTACCATGAAAATAATGAGATATAATTTGGGCATTAGGTGTTAATTTCACTTAGAATTTTTGTTTGAATTTTATTTCTAATTTAATGAACATTTTATCATTTACATGATTATCCATGATTGATTTCCATTTGTTAATGTGATCCATAATCCATGCTTAGTTTGATTTTTTGATCATTAGATAATTAGGCTAATTGGTGCTTAGTTAGATTTTTAGATTTTTGGACCAATTCCCTAATTGTACATTTGTGCAAATTGACTTTAGTACCTAGACTTTAGAATCTTGAAATACATGTTCCCCTAGTTTAGGGCTTGCAAAAATCATCTGATTGATTGATTAACCCTTTGGATATTGTATCCATGATTCAACTTATTCCCATTCCCATTGGTTGTGTCGATTAAAGTTTACTTTGATAAACCAAATCCTTTGCATCGTGCTTAAGCCTATTCAAGTGATAAAAAGACTCTTGATCACTTGATAAGGAAAGTCCCTTGTGTTCAAGGTGTACTAGATATACTAGATCTCAAGAGTTGTACAAGACCTCAAGGTTTAAAGATAAAGAGTTCAAGACCTCAAGTCCGTACAAGACAGAGTGGACTACTATTCAAGCACAACAAAGGTGTATTCAACATTTATCAATCATAAGTCAAGTTGTGTGCCATGAGCCTTAAGAAATATAAAAGGAGTGAGAATGGAAAATTCCTATCCTCATTCTGAATATCTTTGGGTACGAGATGAATGACCTAGTTGCTCATCGTATTCGCCTATATTCATAGACTTTAGCACAATCTGAATCAATTGATTGCCAAGTCCCTTTCTTCAAAGCAACCCTTCATCACAGGAAGCAACAAGGAGATTCAACTTCAACACTCGTCAACTATGATTCAAATTGCACGTCATGAGCCTTAAGTAATAGAGAAAGGGTGAGAGTGGAGAATTCTATCCTCATTCTGAATATCTTTGGATACGGGACAAATGACCCAGTTGCTAATAATATTCTCCTCTATTCATAGACTTTAATGTAATTTAAATTGAATAATTGATAAAGTCTTTCTACACAAATGTGGGATGCAGACTGAAGATCAGACTTCAACCTTCTAGGGTTTCTCTTCCCCTTTCTTTTCTTTCTCCTGTAAAACTAAAACCATTTTGTAAATAAACTCAAATGTAACTAACAATACGATTAAAATTGTATGCCATGAGCCTTAAGAAATGAATAAAGGGTGAGAGTGGAGAGTTCCTACCCTCATTCTGAATATCTTTGGGTACGGGACGAATGACCCAATTGCTCATAGTATTCACCTCCATTCATAGACTTTAGTACGGTTCAAATTATGTCTTTATTTTTATAATAAAAGCAAACTCACCTCATCAAACTCAGTTTTGCCTTTGGACATCATTTTCTGTTTAAAACCTTTTCAAAAAGGACGTGTTACTTTCGTTCTACTGCGAACGAAGCTTAAGCCTCCATGTGTGAGCGTACAAGAAATGTTTAACTGCTAGAGTACGATCTATGTACGTCCATTCTATCATAAACAAACAAATGCTTAAGTATTCCATGCTCGAGTATACAAGCAAGTTGACAGTAGAACATGAACGTTAATATTATTCATTAAAAACAACTAAGGCACCCGTCTTAGTTCCACGAACTACAGAGCTTTGATTTCCTTATTGCACTATGAGGATACGTAGGCATGAGGGCCCCAATCCTCCGTGAGCATATTTATTTATTATTCTTTTTTCTTTTCACCTTTTCATGAGTAATCTTTAGATCATAACACCCATTCTTGCAAAGAAAATCGAAATGGTTCTTGTTGAGTATAATAGATGTAAGGGATGCTAATACATTCCCCTTGCATAATCGACTTCCTTACCCTTTTTCTCTTCCCCTAGTTTTATCGATGTTTTCTCTTTCCTTCAGGAATAAATAAAGTTCGGTGGCAACTGTGTTGTAACTTTGAGCGTGTGATGTGCTCAAGTATATTTTGCATAGCTTTAGCTGACGACTCTGCTGGGGAAACCTAAGAAAGTAGAACCTAATTTTGTTTGCTTCTTTGCATGCTTTGGGTGTTTATCTTTATCGCTTTACTCGCTCTATCTTTATGTTATTTATTACATTCTTTATTGCTTTAAATATTTTTCATACTCTGGATATTATATGTTATACTCTATGTTGGGTTGGGATGATACTATATGAGAGAAGCTCTATACCCGAGCTTGAGTATACACACATGATAAACTCGTGGACAGTCGTGTCGACCCGTGTTTCATGCGTTGAGTTGGCACGAGACCCACACCCAGACTAGATTCACTTGGAAGTACTTTTCCTACGAGAATTCGCTACGGAAAGGTATTTTCATTTCAGATCGATGAATCTGGGAACCTTCTAGGGACCGCATTTGAAGACTAGTCCACACCTATGAGGGGATATTGGGTTTTTCTGCAGGAAACAAAAGACCCTACATACCTTGTTTTTACATAGAGTCAGACCTTTGAACCTATATCAGGAAGTATACGCAGACTATCCAGAAGATGTTGTGCCTTTAACTTACATTATTGCATGTCATTGTTGTAACAATGTGTGCATACTGAACCTTGGAAGCTGAATTATTGCATCACCGAACCTCTGAGTCTATGATGCATTGCATTCAAATTACAATAAAACTAACACAAATGGTGACTGATCATGACCATAATTTCCTATCATTATCATTCCATTTGCTTCCGGTTTTGGTATGAGGACACCTTCACCATTGGTCATTGTAATTTGATTAGGACCATATGTGATGACGTCCCATACACCCTTATCAACCGAGTTGATATGGATACATATATAAACTTTCCAATAGCCATAATTTTCACCGGAAAGACGGGCGTTATATATCACACCCCTTTAGGCCCGGTAGCCATTTTCTAATAAGTGAGTATTCAAGCACGAAATTAATTTGAGCTCTTGATACCACTTGTTAGACGAATGCGACTTATATAAATAGGGGTGATAGATCACATGTTAAAAAAATTACAAAAATTGTTTTGAAAAATTTAATTGTTAGCGGAAGTGACCCGAATCAAATTGTCTAAACTGAACCGCTATCGAGAAGTTCGAATATGCGTATATGAAAATCAATTGATGATAATGATAGATAAACCAATCAATATGTTTAAAAAACAATCTTTTAAATGATATAGCTAAATGTGGAGGCTATTTCCAATGACAAAATACACAAAGAACTTAATTGAGGCAAATTATCGAACACATTGTATGCAATCAATTTCGTTTAGAATTTTCTATGATTTTCTTGATTTGAAAAAACAACTACAATCTAATGGATTGTAATCAACACAACAAAACCGTTTTCAAAATATTATCAACAAAAATTTAACCAAATATATTGATTGCACAATCTACGAATTCAATAATTTATAAATGAAAAGTAATATATATATATATATATATATATATATATATATATATATATATATATATATATATATATATATATATATATGATTTCAAAAAACAACTACAATATAATGGATTGTAATCAACACAACAAAATCATTTTCAAAATGTTACCAACAAAAGTTTAACCAATTATATTGATTGCACAATCTACGAATTCAACAATTTATAAATGAAAAGTAATATATATATATATATATATATATATATATATATATATATATATATATATATATATGATTTCAAAAAACAACTACAATATAATGGATTGTAATCAACACAACAAAATCATTTTCAAAATGTTACCAACAAAAGTTTAACCAATTATATTGATTGCACAATCTACGAATTCAACAATTTACAAATGAAGAGTTATATATATATATATATATATATATATATATATATATATATATATATATATATATATATATATATATAGAGAGAGAGAGAGAGAGAGAGAGAGAGAGAGAGAGAGAGAGAGAGAGTACAAGGATTTGTTTAGGTAGTTTACCAGTCGTCCTTGCTATGGTTACACATGCCTTTTGGAATTGAGATATCAATCTTGCTTTGAAAAATTAATTTTACAAGAGAAATGTAGAAATACAACCCCACAAACCCTATGTTTAATGTTGATTCTAACACTTTCTCTTCCTTGATCTTGAACTCGATTAAGCACCCAATAATCACAATTGATCCTTCGGTTACCACTACTCCTTCGACCAAATCTACCATTCATCGAAGCTTTCACTCGGCTGAATCCAATTATGAATTATTGTAACCCAATATTTCTAAGCGATCCTTTGGTTACGACTAATTCTTTGACCGAACCCACCGATCTTCGAAGCTTTCACTCGACTGAATCTGATTGTGAAATCTTGTGCAAAACCCCCAAATCTAAACAAATGTATGTGTCGACCTATGTAAGTCATGAATGCAAAAGGAATGCAAAATATTTGAAAAAAATCATGATTTTTTGGAAAAATGCATCGTATGTGTCGACCTATGTAAGTCATGTGCCGATACATTTGAAGCATGTGTCGACCTGTATAGGTCATGTGTCGATACATAGAAGAAAATTTTCTTCTATGTGTCGACCTGAAACCCCTCAACTATCGGCACATCAAACAGACGCTCCAGGATTTAAAACTCATCAACATGTGTCGACTCATACAACGTATGCGTCGACACATAAGCTTGTTTCTTGCATAAAAACACATTTTTCCATGTAAAATCATTCCTAACCTTTTCTAAATCGTTTCCAAAATGTTTATATGCTTCTTAATGCTAAGATGCACATTAAGACTCAGAGGATACCTACTAATATACATAAACACTAAAGTATCCTAGTTTTGACATCATATAAAATACATCTAACGGGAAGTTTCACTCACAGGTGGTACTTCATTTTGATTGGTCGGGACTTCAAATTGTTGATCTTCTTAAAACACAATTGTAACTGTATCTGACTCCTATCGAACTAACCCAGACTTTAATCCCACCATTTTCTTTCATCCCATAAAACATCTCGATTGATCATTACTTTATCATCATTTGGTGAATACAATTTGTATACACCAATCAAATGATAACCTATGAGCTCCATAGCCTGACTTCGATCATCTAGTTTCTTCCTCAATTGTTCAGGTACATACCTGAAGCACATTGATCCAAACATTCTAAGATGACTAACATTTGGCTTCACACATGTCCAAGCCTCATAAGGAGTCCTCTCGACTATCTTCTTGGTTGGATATCTGTTTAGAAGGTATACTGTTGTCGAAGTTGCTTCACCCCAAAATATTTTTGGCATATCTTTAGTTTTCAACATGCTCCTAGTCATGCTTAATATAATTTGATTATTCCTCTCAGCTATGCCATTATGATGAGGTGTATAGGGTGCAACGAATTCATGCTTTATACATTCCTCATTGTAAAATATAGAAAATTCTTAAGGAGTGTATTCACCACCACCATCAGTTCTCAATTTCTTTAACTTGCACCCACTTTACTTCTCGACGTGAAGTTTGAAATTCTTGAACTGTGTGAATACCCCACTCTTCTTTTCAATAAGGTAAATCCACACACGCACACACAAAATACACACACACACACACACACACACACACACACACACACACACACACATACACACACACACACACACGCGCACGCACCCCCCCACACACGCACATATATATATATATATATATATATATATATATATATATATATATATATATATATAATTGATATATGAAATTTAGGAAATAATAGTTACCTCCATTCGACCTTACTTCAAAAGAACCACACACATTAGAGTGAACCAGCTCCAGATTTTCCTTCAACCACATTGACAAGTCATGCTTGAATACTTTCCTAGCCTGCTTTGCTTTGTAACATTCCTCACACACCCGACTTGGTTATTTCACATGAGGTAAGCTATACACCATCTTCTTCTAGTTGAGCATACCTAAACTTATAAAGTTTATATATCCATACATTGATGCCATATCCAGTTCTTGTGTTCTTCTGCAGTTGAAGCAAAACACTTGTGATGAACTGTGTTGATATCTACTTTGAAGGTCATGTTGTATACTAATGGTGCCTTCAGAATAGACCTTCCATCACCATGATACACCTTCATATGATTATTTTTCTAGCTTCATATTGTACCCTTTTGCGAGTAATGGACCCACACTTATCAAGTTACGTGTCATTGAAGGTACATAAACCACATCATCGATGTTGACTTTTCGACCATCCTTTATGACAACAAAGATATCTCCTTTTCCACCTAATTTGATGTGCCTTCCATTTTCAAACTTTATCACTTTCTCAACTGATTTATCTAGTTTGGTCAACCGGTTTTTATTACCAGACAAATGGTTATTGCATCATGAATCAAGATACCACATGTTGGTTTGCTTAGTTTTCGACTGAGTGTTTGCCATGAGTGGCACATCATCATAATCATTATCTTCAGCATGTGCATACTGCACTTTATCACTATTTTTTGCTCTTGCTTCTTTCTTTCTTCAACAATCTCGAGCATAGTGGCAAAATCCTTGACAGTTGTAACACTGCACCTCCTTCATGTCAACTTTCTTCATAAAATACTTGTTGACCATGTCTTTCTTGATTGAATCAAAGTGATTCTTCAAGTTCTTGCTTGTCTTCTCATCATTAGTAAGATTTTTTCCTTGCTTCGCCTTCTCTTTCCTATATTTCTTGATGAATCTTTCTTGTAGTGTATGTTCAATCACATTCTCCCTTTCTGAGTTCCTCTGCTTCAGCCTCATCTCATTAGCCTATAATGAAGCTTGAAGTTCTTTTAACTTCATCTCAACTAGGTTCTTGGACTCTTTAATTGACACTACAATATAATCAAAATTCACAATCAAAGATCTCAACACTTTCTCAATCTTCTGCAAATTATTGATCGATTCACCACACGTGAAAATTATTACGATATTGATTCTTCTTTCTTCATCTGAGTCATATTGAATTACTTTCTCAACGTCTTTAACTTCACTCTTTTCTGTTTTTCATCTTCGACGTACAAGTTCTTCAACTTGTCTCACGCTCCTTTGATTATTTCTTCTACAATTATCGAACACGTTAGGATCCACACACTGCTGAATCAAGAACATACCTTTTCCATCTTTCTTCCTTTCTTGTGTGTAGCTTGTTGAACATCATCTGCATTCGCTTCCAATGCTGGTACTTCAACATTCACGATTTCAGACACATCTTGAAATCTAAAGATGACCTTCATCTGCGTAATCCACCGTTCATAGTTCTCCCCTTTGAAATCGGTAGATTCGTTAAAAATTGCATTAATATTGTTGTTCCGTTTGTCATTACAAATTCTCTTTGAATCGCAATTCGGACTCCGTAATACCAATTGTTGGAACAAAAGAGATTTCAAGAAAGATGAGAGAAGAAGAAGAGAAAAAAGAGAGAAACCGAATTATAAAAAAAAATATTATTAAGTGAAGTTGTTATGATTTACAACATAGAATGCTTTCATATAGGGAATTAAAACCCATACCTAAAACCATACTAATTGACCCAAGCCAAAAACATGCAAAGTGTAAAGCACAAAACTAAAAGTTACACTTCAACATAATAACTATATGTAATATTAAGTACTCTAACTCTAAGTGATAATAATTTCTATATTTGAGGTTAAAATTTTGGTGATAATGTTTAACCTAACAAAGTTACTTTTAAATGCACAAGAAATTAAAATTTAGTTATTTTATTTTTGAAAACTTAATATGTAAGAAAATGGAATTAAGAACTAGTTGTTGATTTAGTCAAATTATGGATCTAATTTATTTGGTTTCCCTCTTTTGATGGTATAAACTAAAATACAGTGTCGTATAACTATAAAGTAGTATACAAATTTGACTGGGACAAAATCTACAAAGATTTGTTAGGAAATTTTAGCTACTGAGTTTGGTTAAGTCAACATGAATAATACTATGTGTCGCAACCTCATTCCACTACCTTTATTTATATTTATATATAAATAAACCACATGAATAGTTTAATACTACATCAAAATCTAGTACCAATTTGTTTGGTATTCTAGTTTTATTGAATACTAGTAATATTTTTAGAATAATTCATTGAAGCTAGACATAAAAAAACCAGTTAGTTTTAGTTTTTTAAAGTATACAAATATAAATTTTAAATTATTTTTTATATAAATTTTATATTTTTGTTAAATTCTTTTCTTAACATGTTAAAGAAAAAATTTGTTTAGATAACTTCTAATAAAAAATTACTTAAAATGTTTATTTTTTAGATATCAAAACTTTAAGAATTTACTTTTAAAATTATTTTGAATAATATTTCATAAAAGTAATTTATATTTTTAAAATTTTATATGATCATCTTGATGACCTTATTTTAAATATTTGTTTTTTGGATATCAGAATTTTATATATAATTTATACTTTTTTAAAACGTCAAATAGAAAATTAGTCTAAATAACTTATTCTAAATAATTATTTTAAATAATTACTTTTTGAATATCAAAATTAAAAAAAAAATATTTTAAAACTATTTTGAATAGTTTTTCATAAAAATATATTAATAAAAAACCATGTGATATCCTGATGGTCTTGTTCGTGTTACTCACGAGACAAGGGAGGTAAGGAGTCACACTATGAGTATTGTAAAATCATCTACAACACACTGTGAATCTCGATGTAAAAAATGATACAAAAGAGGGACTTGTTTTGGATGCAATGTTGTTAGAGAGTATCCCCACGTTACCTATCTTCGTCGTGAAGAGTATACCTCTTAAGTGTCGTTTTGATTTATCTTAGGCATTGGCTTATGGTCAGCCGTCAAGGTTATACCTTGGGGAGAGACATATTATATCATCCGCTGTAGTGTAATAAGGTGATCTATTAGGATCGTTCCTTTTTGCTCTTGTGTTACACCCACTTATTCATTATATCATAAACAACAGTAAGATTTTTCTCCATGTCTAGTATCTTGATGAAGAGACCGTCATTGGGGATTCAGAGGAGGTGCCTAAAACCCTTGTCATCATTCAGAAGATAAGTCCATGATTAGGTCTCGAGTTAAATATTCGCAAGACTGAGATTTTTTACCTTTGTATGATTATAGTAAACTTCGTGGGAAGTTGTTCCCTTCGAACTTTGAGAGACCGATCTTATGGATAAAGTTACTCGGAGGGGATATTAGTTGGGATGGAGGCTCTATCGAGGGGTTGTTCATGAAGAGAGCGATCAATGTTGTTGAGTTAATGCATCTTCTTTCATAACTAAGGGATCCTCATAGTGAGCTTCTTCTACTTCGATCTTGCATGGGCATCACCAATTTTTTGCCTAACAATGTGACAACATAATCATATGCAAGAAGTAACTATTTGGTTTGATTTAGAGTTGTGAAGGATGATTGTGGTAATTGTGGTTGATAGAGATATTTTCTTCGAGGAACTTCAATGGAGGGTGGTTTCTTTACCTATTATAGTTGGGGGATTAAGTTTGTGCTCGGTAGTAGAGACTATCTCATACATTTTTGTGACTTCTAGGGTCCAATCTTGGACGTTACACTATCATATTGTGAAAGGCGGAGTAATATATGGTATGTACTTTGATTTTGACAGAGCTTTGGATGGTCCCAGTGATGTGATTCCATATTTTGACATTAACAATTTTACTAGCAAGGAAACCTTCCCTCTTAAAGTACACAAAATTTTAAAGAGTGTAATTTTTAGTAAAAGTGTTCAAGATATGAACGTGAATTTGGACATATGACCACTAGACATAAATTAGTTTTTTGTTGCTTGCAAGCAACACATACTCATAATTTTCTCCTTGCTATTTCTATTGATAAATTAAGCCAACTGTTGTGAAAAATGATGTCGGAATAACAAAGTATAATCGGTTCCTTAATCGATAAGAAACTCACAAGGGTAGAAAAGAGGGAAGCAAGAAGAACATAATGAAATTGGTTATAAACTACTATTTTTTACTTTCTCTTGAGAACAAGATTAAAAGTGTTACAGAGTAGCAAATAACCTCTCTCATTTCAATTAGGATTGGAGTTATGCAATGATGAGAGACTAGTATGTTATTTATAATAAAATTAACACACTAAACTAATCGGCTTTTGCACATAGGCCCATTGCACAACTAACTTAGAGAACACGTTAACTTAAACAATTGGGCATAACAAATAGGCCCAATTTGATAACAATCATAGTATATTTAAACTACAACATGTGAACAGACTTCGAAGACATGCTAAGGTCCTGTCAGATTGTCGAACAAAGAAGTTACCCTTCGATCATACTAGAGTTTGATCCAATATCTCACCTCAACATATGTCACTGGTAGACTATCATACTATCCTTAGACATGACCTTATAATTTCTCTATTTTATATTGATGAGGTTTGCCCTACTTCTCGCAAGACGTGCTTGGATACATATGGGAAACACGAGATTCATTGTAGGGAGCTTCTGGACTTCAAATACCGACATGACATTGTTAGGGATATCTTATTTGATATATTTTGGCGGGTCGGATTTTCTGAATAAAGAAGCGCCTGTGAATTTCTTGACGGATCCACACAAGAGTAAATCAAAACATAATTAGACCAATAAATATTTTGGTGCATGGGTAGGTAGGAGGGAAACATGTATGTGTATACTTAACTGAGGTTTCCCCACTGATGGTGTAACACCTCATTTTTTAAAATTTATTTATTTTAATTGAGTTTACATATATTTAATTGTTTAAAGCTGAATTATATATGCATTTGGATGGTGTTTATAGGATTAATATTTGTTCATGGTGCTTTGGGATTAGTAGAGCATAGTTCTAGTTATTTAGTTAAATAATAGAAATTAATAATATTATAGAATAATGAGGATTATTAATATTAAAATAAAAATAGAGGCAAAAATGGTATTTTGGTATCGAATAAGTTAGGGCAAAGTGAGAATCACTAATTGAAGAGAATTAGGTTTCTAATAAAAAGGAATTAGTAAGAGTTTTAGGGGATTAGTACGTAAAGTCAGAATTTGGAAAGATATGCTAGGAGAAACAAAGGCTTAGGAGAACCTCCATTGTTAGAGCTGGAAGGTGTTGTGGCTGGAAAATGCAAGGTAAGGAGGGGGGATTATTCAAAATATGGTGATGAATGCATGATAGGGTAAGGGGAGTCCTTAATTCCATTAGGTTTTTCTCTAACTTCTCTCTATTGAGGAATGATTGATGAACATGAATAGAATTCTGTGATATCATGATTTATATGTTGTTTTATATGAATTTCGTGTACTGATTTATCATGTAAATTATATGTCTTGTTAATGAAGATGGTATGAGTTGATGTTCATATGTATGTTGTAATTTTGATGAATAAACAAGTAGAAATTAGGATTAATTAATGAAAATACATATTAATTGGTAGATATGATGTATTAATATTAGATGATGTTTTCCCTAATTTTGATAATCAATTTGAGGATTTGGAAGGGAAAATCAGAGTTCTGGATTGAACTCCAATGACAAAAATGCAGTTTATGCCTTCTTGTTCAGGATGACGGGCGTCATATGCCTGACGACCATATCGTCATGGCTTTTGAGGTGCTGACGAGCGTCAACTGTCGGACGAGTAGATCGTCATGGTCCTCGGGCCCAATTTTTTGGGGCGAGTGTCATAAGGATGACGGGTGAGGTGGCATGAGCAGGTGACAGATAACCCGTCATGTTGTCAGAATAAGCATCATTTGCTCAGTTGCATGGAATTGAGTTACCGATTCTGATTTTTGATGTTGTAATGTGATTAGGATATTGTTTGGCCACTGTTTAGAGATATTTTGGTGTTGTTTATTACTTATTGTAGAACTAATCAATTGTTGTGATGTTCTGCATAATTGTGGTGATTTTCATGGTGATATTTTGGTGATAATGCATGTTGTTGAAAGTCATGCATCATGGTGTACATGCTTCGGTACAGTTTTTGGTATGCTTTGGTTCGATGGTGTGGATTCAGAAGCGAGTAGCTGATTTCAGATGGGAATCAGTGAAGCGTTACTAAAGGTGTTAGTAGTTATTTGGTGTGCTCTGATTCTATGGTGGGAATTCATGAGAGAGATGGACATGTGTTGTCCATAATGGTACCACATGCATGTAGAGTCTTGGTGTTGAGTATATTGCATCCATTAATTTCATATGTATTTGAATGATTATAATTATATTGATGGTTGAGAATACTCATGTGATGAATGAGAATGAATTGTGTTGGAATGGTGTGTATGCAAAAATGTGATTGTTGATGTTTGCTTAGACTACATTTCCATACTTTTGCACCATTATATATTTCGAGCGTATTCTCACCCCTTTGTCGTTTGTGTGATTTTGTGCTCTTTCTTGGGGTATAGACGAGCATGTAAATTATTATCTGCTTAGAATTTGAAGGATGCGTTGAAATTATTCTTCTTTTTTCATTTTATGCTATAATTAGATTTTGTTGCTCTTATCTATAACATTGAGTGAGAAAACGTTATGTTTTTATTAATTGTTAGTATTTTTGGAGTTGTTGATGTTGAAGGCGTTTTGTCATAACCAGGTATTATGTTCTAAAAAATGTGTTATAAGACTTAATCATGTGTTATGTTACTTTAAATGATTTATTTTTCGCTGCGATGAGGCTATGTAAAGGCGACTATGTGATGACAAATATTTGAGTTATTGTATTTTTTATCTAACCCGTGTTACGGAACATGTTTATGTTGTGTTTGTGTGACACCCTATGTGCGTAGATGTTTTAAATTCTGTATTATTTTCGCGCTGGGGAGTTAAGGTTTTAAATGTGGGACTAGAGGTTTTACATTCTAAAGAAAAAAACTCTCAAAATCATTTTAAGTAAAGTGGACAAATATGAGAAAATGTATTATGACAATCAACATGCTTTCATATCATTTGTCTTTGACATTTTTAATGTTCTAGCATAAAAGACAATGAATCTTTTATAGAGAATCCAAATATTTGTGCATAGTAATGTTATATCTCATAGAATAATCAACACATTTTAAAAAAAATTGATTTTGCCATTAAAAAATTGATAGTAATGCAGTTTGTTTGTTGTATGGAGTATAATATTTATTATCTATATCATTTAAAAAAATATGTTAAACTTTAATAATAAATATTTAAATGATTGGATATCAAAATTATATAAATAATGAGTTTTTATTATTTTAAAATATTTTTATAAAAGTCATTGTTTTTGAAAGTACAAATAATTCTTTTTTAAAAAAAATATAGGATTAAATCTGTTTTTAGTCCTCCTAAGTATCTCATAGTCCCTCTAAATTTTTTTTTTGAAAAATGATCCTTTTAAAAAATTTAAATTTTAATATTTGATCTCTCGTGTCAAAATCGTCGTTAATTCAGTCGCTAAATAAAAAATCGTCGTTAAAATTGTCGTTAATTCTGTCATTAAATTGTAAAAACCGTCACTAAATTGTAGGAGGATTTAAAAATTAAAATTGAAACTTTTAGAAGCACCATTTTATAATTTTTTTTTAAAAAAAACTAAAAATTAAAATATGAAATATTTAGGAGAAAAAAAAATCTATTTAATCTAAAAATATATAACAAACTCCTCTAAAGTCTACCAACCACGCACACAGATTCCTATTCGGGGTACAAATAGCATATACCATTTGATAAAACAAATAGCATATACCATTTTTTATCCTACTTTGACAAATTGATTAAATTATTGACCTTTGCTTCTCAAAAGTTGAATAAAAAATGTGAACACATAAATTAATTTACACACTTATAAATTTCTAGGCAAGTTACTTACTGAATTTCATTTCAAACCATTTTCTAAATGTATTAAATCAGTTGGTAAATCCCTCTCTTCCTAAAGAAAGATAACTAAATTTCATTTTTTACATTTTGTAACTAAATATCTACATAACATCGATACTTCTCATCAAATTCGTGACCGCGACAAGACACATGTTTGACACCGACCTATACAATCACATTCGTGTTAGTATTAATGTCTTATATGTATCTCTATCTAGCATCTAACACGTTTCATCAAATGCGTGTTTGAGGCATCAGACATAAGAGACCTCCTCTGACACCGACATATATAATTATATTCAAGTATGTGTGTTAATGTCTTACACGTATCTATCTAGCATCAACACTTCTCATCAAATACATGTTTGGGACGCAGCAGCCGTCTGACATGGACGTATATACTTATATTCAACTATGCATGTGTCGTTGTTAATGTCTTATATGAATATCGTGCCTGTGTCTGTGTCCGTGTCTATGTGAGTGTCATCCCATCTTTCCAACTGCTACATATTATGAAAATTTTCAAACGAGATAAGATATTAAAGCTTGATCACATGGCAATCTAAGAACCACCGAAACAATTCTACCTTGTCCATACTCACATGGACAAAACAAATCTGTGGCTCACCTTCTCCCTACACCATAAATATTGTCACTCACCAAACAATCAACAATACCACACCAGACACTTCTCCTACTACGCTCTTCTTATATATCTACATTCCAAAACTTGAGAGTTTTCATCTCACTACATTTCATTTCCTAACATGGCTGCTACCGGAGTTCTGGCAGAGATTATAGATGGAGATGTATACAAATATTATGCAGATGGTGAATGGAAGAAATCCACCTCTGGTAAAAGTGTTGCCATCATCAACCCTACTACAAGAAAACCTCAATACAAAGTTCAAGGTAATTTCACTTTCTCTTGTGTTATTTTCGAGTCCTTCTATATATCGAATGGATCATGTAATCATTATGATATCAATGCAGCTTGTTCACAAGAAGAGGTTAATAAGGTTATGGATTCAGCAAAATCAGCGCAAAAATCATGGGCGAAAACTCCACTTTGGAAGAGAGCTGAACTTCTTCACAAGGCTGCAGCAATTCTGAAAGAACACAAAGCTGCAATTGCAGAATGTTTAGTGAAAGAAATAGCAAAGCCAGCTAAAGATGCAGTCACTGAGGTTGTAAGATCTGGTGATTTGGTTTCTTACTGTGCTGAAGAAGGAGTGAGGATTCTTGGAGAGGGAAAGTTTTTGGTTTCTGATAGTTTTCCTGGAAATGAAAGGACCAAATATTGTCTCACTTCTAAGGTTTATCCATCTTCATTATATAAGCCACTTTTTTTTATTCATAATTAAGTGATTATTGTTTTGATTTGCTTGGTTGAAAGTTGCAATTTGATTTTCAGATTCCATTAGGAGTTATTTTAGCCATTCCGCCTTTTAACTATCCTGTCAATCTCGCTGTCTCGAAAATTGCTCCTGCATTGATTGCTGGAAATTCTATTGTGCTTAAGCCTCCAACTCAGGTAGTTATATGACACAAGCACTTAGCATAATTGCTTCTGCATAAGAGATTTCTTGTAGAATGTTTTCATAAGCTATTTTCGAGAGGTTATTTTAGAATATTTTTGTTGTTTAGGGAGCTGTTGCGGCTCTGCACATGGTTCATTGCTTTCACTTGGCTGGTTTTCCGAAAGGCCTAATCAGCTGTGTTACTGGAAAAGGCTCGGAAATTGGTGACTTTCTTACAATGCATCCAGGAGTCAACTGTATAAGGTGATTGATTATATATGATAAAATGCTCTCGAATTTTGGGATCTGTGCTAATCCGCCTTACACGCCCTCAAAACGGCTCTGTTAGTAGTTTTTTTTACCTCAACTGAGTTGTAACCTTGCTATGTGCCAGCTTCACTGGTGGAGATACTGGCATTGCGATTTCAAAGAAGTCGGGTATGATTCCTCTACAAATGGAATTGGGAGGAAAAGATGCTTGCATTGTACTTGAAGATGCTGATCTTGATTTGGTTGCTGCAAACATCATAAAAGGAGGTTTCTCATACAGGTGAATGAATGTCTTTTTTACGCGTCGACTACATAAAAGTTTGATGCCATGCCACTAATGTTCTTGAACTTTTTCTAATAATTTTTTTCCATGAAAAGTGGTCAGAGGTGTACTGCTGTGAAGGTTGTTCTGGTAATGGAATCAGTAGCGGATGCTTTAGTCGAGAAAGTGAAGGTTAAGGTAGCGAAACTAAGTGTTGGACCGCCCGAGGATGACTCTGATATCACACCAGTTGTATCGGAATCATCGGCCAATTTCATCGAAGGCTTGGTGAATGATGCGAAAGAGAAAGGTGCAACATTCTGTCAGGAATACAAGAGAGAAGGGAATCTCATTTGGCCTTTGTTACTTGATAATGTTAGGCCAGACATGAGAATTGCATGGGAAGAGCCATTTGGACCGGTTTTGCCTGTTATTAGGATCAATTCGGTTGAAGAAGGTATTCATCATTGTAATGCTAGCAACTTCGGACTTCAGGTAAAATCTACTAGTCCGACGATTATGATAGATTGACAGTGACACTGTAAAAAATCTTTATACTGACGGGGTATATTTGCATTGAACTTTTTCAGGGATGTGTATTCACGAAGGATATCAATAAAGCAATAATGATTAGTGATGCGATGGAATCAGGAACAGTTCAGATAAACTCCGCACCAGCTCGTGGACCGGATCATTTTCCCTTTCAGGTGAACAATCTAAAAACCTATCAGAATCCGTCAGGTGTCAAACTTAACACATTTATGATTCTAAAACAATGTTTGAAACTTCGAATGACACTTACAGGGAATAAAGGACAGTGGAATTGGATCCCAGGGAATTACCAACAGCATAAACATGATGACAAAAGTGAAAACTACTGTGATAAATTTGCCTAGTCCTTCTTATACCATGGGCTAATAATAATACTATCTTTATATATATGTCATTGTGAGCAGATAAATAAGTATTGTTGTTGTGACTTTGTGATATTTCTGTCACATAATTACTTCATGTGTCTAGTTATCATTTTAATGTTTAGTATCATGTGATGAATGAACTAAAATATTTGTACCATTGTCATTGTTGTCAACAAGTTAGGAATATGATTTTGTTTCAATTGAGATGCATGTCAAATCAATGCAATTAGCAAAGATATTGAATAACTTCATTAAGTACACCATGCAATATTTGTCGAGAATGTAGCAAGTGTGAGTAGTGTGAATAATAGTCTCATATTGGTTGAGAACGTGGAGACTTCAGTATTTATAAGTGGGAGAATCTACTCACCTATCACCTTAAGATTTATAGTAAATATGTGGCGTGTCTCTCATAATAGTAGTGCTCTAAAAAGAAGTCTCACGATGTTGAATGCTGTTTAATAAAAAAAAAACTTCTATCGACATTTTTTAGTGCTTAATGGTGCTTATTAGTGAAATGAAAACCAAAATGAATATTTAGTTGAGAGTATTGAGAAATAGAAGATATTTTGGCGTTGATTCAATCATGACGTGTCAAAACGTCATCGATTTTTATGATTATATTTAATTTATTTAAATTTTAAAATTATTATCTTATCAATATATCAATATTGTATCGTATATGATATTTGTCTATATTCGTGATAGTCATAGTTTTCTTAGCATATATGTTGAAATCGATGATAAGGAGATGTGGTTTGAGGGAAAAAAACACAATAATTAATATAAGAACAGAAAATTTCTAGAGATGATGATAATAAGCTTTTATCATTTTTTAGGACTATGTTATAGGAGAAAGATAGAGAAAGAAATGTAGAAGGTTTTCTAAGTAAAGAGTATTCTAAATCAAAAATATAAAGCAGACTTAAAAGAAAACACTATATTTTAAAATGAATTTAATTGATAAGGATTAATATTTTAAAGATATTTTACATGTTAACTAATTATCATTGATTTATTTAAAATATTTTAATTTTATTTTAATTTTATTTAATGTAATATATTTGAATGATTTTATATATTGATAGTGTAAAAAATTTATATTTTTATAGTGGGTATAATTTGAATTTTTTTTTGGTTTCATCCTGATTCTCAGGAGAAAATAGCTCTAATAATCTAAAGTTCATTCTTAGAGATAATAAATTTGATCAAACATTATTCTCATTAGGAATCAAATTCAATATTCTTTTAAAATTGTGTAAAACCCTTAATAGTTTTAAGGTGGACATTAACATAAATATAAACATAGGATAATAATGAATTTATCCATCATACATAGAGGCGAGAATTGGTTCGATTAGATTTTACTTAAATAAATAAGATTTATTAAGAAAAATTATTGTTTGAGTCTGATCTATTTTTTTTTTAAATTTGGTATACCTTTTTTAAAAGTATGACATGATCTATTGTTCGAGAATATTAGATCATGTCAATTAAATCTGACATCCCTTAAAACGTATGAAAAAAACAATATTATCATTGCAAAATTACTTCATTTATTTCTGAAATTGACATTATTCAAGTGGATTTTTGAAAATTCTGAGGCGATATCGGAAATTTCGAAACATTATCATAAATTTCAAATAACAGTATTTTTTTTATCATAAACGTCAAAAATTTCGGGATTTTGTATCGGAAATTCCAAAATCTCATGTATTAATTCTTTAAATTTTACTGGAAATTTCAAAATTCCAATACAAACTGCCATTTGGTTTTCCAGAAATTTCAGAATTTTCGGTAGTTGTAAACACTTGATTTTTTACCGAAAATTTTAAAATTTTCGATATGGATACAACAATTGTCGGTGCAATCACAACCGTCTAAAATTATTGGCAAAATTCCGAGCGTTAAATTTTTTACACAAATAATCCACTGAAAATTTCATTTTGGTTGAAATATTCTGTGTAACCTCAGAAATTTTAAATTTCCGGAATCATTTGTAACAATACCGGAAATTGTAAAATTTTCGGTAGGTATACGGGAAATTTAAAATACATTATCGAAAATTTCATTTTGGTCTATCGAAAATTTCATTTTGATCTACCGAAATTTTCAAACGTAAATTTTACTCAAAATATAATCTGGGACAGTTTCGGCAATATGAAATAATGAGGTTTAATTGGGGGTGTGAAGTTAAACGATCCTATTGTTGGATTTAAAAGCCCATTTTATTTTAAGATTTTTGAAATGAATATTTTCCTATTTCTAAAATGGATTATAGTCCAATAAATAGTTCAATATATTGTTTATAGATTTGATCATATAATAAATAATATTGTGTTGTGAAAATTTGATAGTATAATTTAAAGCTCTTTAAAAAAATCATTTATAGTTCAAATACACTAGTATATTTGATGTTCGGACAAAACACAATGTCAACCATAATAAATGACCTAAAGCAATACAATAACTTGTCAAAAGTGAAAACAAACCCACAACAAAAGTTTCATCCCCATATCTTCATTTTTTGTCTCTAACGGGACTAACTAAAAGTAATACACATGCGATTAATGAACTTCAATCCTCCATGTTCCACTCCCAATCATTCATAAACCTTCATACGAGTTGGATAACCATTGAATACATAATCCACAACTTTATCGTCAAACTGAATTGGCTTGATTTGATCAACAATCAATGTTTTAACGAGCTTCAAAATAGAGTAGGTTATAGTTTTCCTACTTCGAACCCCCCTATAAGTGTTTTAAAGTATATTCTTATTAATGAATATCTGACGATCACGTAAATTTCTATGACACCAACCTTATCCTAGAAATTCCATGACAACTAAGTGGTCAAATTCATCTTTATTCCTTGTCTTCTACAAAATTGTTAGTCAAGAATTTCCAAAAGCGAATTTGACAAGGAAGCCAGTTAGAATTTCTCCAAACATAAGGAAAGATCAAGTCGCTTTTCTACCAAAAGACTTACCACATGAGCAATAGCATTCAGCGTCGAAGAGTCTGACTGGGGACTTAGAAAAATTCAAAGAAGTTCAATGTTACATCAAGTTCGATAGGTCGAAAGGGTTCAAATGGAGGTGGATTCGAAATTCAAAATGGAGTAATTGCTTTTTGGTTTTATCTGAATTTTGAAGGACACGTGGAAATCAATTGAGGGTCAATCACGCATGAAAAGATGAAGTCTTGGACGGAGGATCATTTAAATGTTGGAAGACCGTTAGTTAGTAGCATTATTAATAGAGATTCTAGTGTTAGAATCAGAGGTGGGAAAAACATTGTAAACTTCGACATACATTCAAAGTACACGCACACAAGAGAGAAACGAGTTTCCTGAAAAGAAAATGTATTTTCCTACCATTTTTACATTTATGCAAATATACCTTTTTTCTATTTAAAGTCTTTTTGTACTTATTTCTTTCAGCATTCAAAGACTAATTTCGACACAGCCAAAATCAGTTTGTCAGTTTATTTTCATAACATAGTTGTTTTACTGAGAATACATAACATTTATAACAAGCAATCCAACAAGATCATATGCGCACTCTCTCTTCTTAGAAACTTAACACAAACTTGTCATACGATTTACTAGTTTGGTCCTTCAAGTAATTAACTCAAAACTAAGTAATTGTTTACCAAAAACACCGATGAATAAATTGGCACGCCCAGTGGGACATTGTTTATGCACTTTTGAGTTTATTTTTGAAGAGTTTCGCATTTCAGTTTTGTTGTGATTTTCTTTTGATTTAATTATGTTTTTTTGCATCTGGATTTATATGCGCTTGAGAAGTGATAAAACTTTAGTCAAAATGATTCATCCTAAAAACACATCACCTCCCCAAAACAATACTCCAGAGAATGAACAAGTATGTCTCATCGACAGTTGGAATGACAGGAAATACTAATCTCATAGGGACTAATGAACTTGTCCTCAACCCAGTAGCGAGCACGACACAAATTCCAGGGGTGTGTTTACCTTGAAATTTAGTAAATAAAAACAAGTTTCTATTTACTTTAGGAATTAAACTCGAAAATATCCCAAGATATATTTTGTGTGAATCATGAACTTTAACTGATTTTGACATAAATGTAGAAATGTGTAATTTTAAAATGATAACTGATAATAAAAAATGCAAAGTTTAAAAGTAATGACTGGAATTTAAGATGAAATTGAAATGCAAAGAGAAGAAATAAAGTGACCTAAAATATAGAAAATGATTTGAATATAAAAGACTTTAATTTGTAAAATAATGGAACACATACATACTTTCTGAAACTCTTTTCTCAAATCACATAGATACTTTAAGTTATGTAGAATTGTGTACAATTTTGAATTCCTAAAACTCAAAGTTAATGCTACTTATATACTAATCATAAGGTAACCGTTTACAACAGTTGACTAAACATAACATGCCATGTCTTTAGTTCCATGCAGCATTCGTCTTCGACAAGCTTCCACGTGTCTTTCAGTAACCGTTTGATCTTATCCATTTATACTTCATTCGACTACGTAGAAAATGTCTTGGAAACTGAATTTCTCTAAGTTCCCAACTCCTTAGTCTTTTTCTGACTGCAATTTTGACCATGATGACATTCCTTGTTGACAAGTGAAATTTTTTGAAATCCTTATGGACATTATTCACTATTTTGACTTCACATAAAAATCATTATTACATGATTCTTATTATATTCTTATAATTCAATGCTTCTGTCAAAAATCTGAGATAACAAATTTCCCCTCAAAATGCCATGTTTCGATTTCAAATCAAAATAGAGAAATGAGGCCTTTTGAATATATTTTTGACACTCATTTAACTCCTTCACTGACGTCATCGTCATCATTACTACTTTACTTCACGTTGTCACTTCCAGAAAAATATTTTCAGAATTTCATCATTGCTCCTGGTTTTTAGGAGATCATGCTTTTGCACGTCTCATTAATTGTTCCACTCACATTAATTTTCCACCTCTTTAACAACTCTTCCACTTCTCATGACACGAAGTGATCCATATTACCATGTTTCTACCAAGTGTCCACCATAGGGAAATAAATAAACTCTATAAATAACTTCATAACCCTCTCATTCCTCTAATGCCTCGCTGGTCGACACAGGTGGTAACTTGGTGAACCTCTGGGTCCAACAACTAAAGGCAAACATCTTCGAAGTTGATCTTCTTAGTGCTATCGAGGGGGATACTCGACTTGGCAATGGTATTTGAACGTTATTGGCTAAGCTCAACCAATACCGTGTCTCTGATTCTATGGTCCAGCTCTTGTTTGACTTTGAAGCTTATTTCGACCAAGTTTGTAGGAATATCGACCTTAAAAAACCATAGGGCTCGACTTTAACAAATAAAAGAGGCTATGGTTGTAGCATGGGATTTGAGTGATGTGTCTAAGAAAGAAGTTGGCAAGTTGGAAACCAAACTTCAAGAGTACACAAACAAGAAAACTTCACTCGATGAACATATCTCATAACATCGTGCCAAGATCTTGAATTAACCAAAGAAATAGACAATTTGGAAAAGTAGAAAGCTGAACTTGTCCGGGAGAAGTCATTGCCTACCCAATAAATAATTGATCAGGATGCCACCAAAGGTTTTGAACATGTTGAAGCTGCTCTCAAACTGGGACTTGAAGTCGGATATTTGGAAGAGACCCATGATCGGTTAATGGCAAGACTAAACTTTTCAAAGATCAAGTTCGAAGAGTTCAAATCCAAATTCCCTATTTAACTTTTACTTTGAATGTTCTTGCTTTTAGTATTTTGATATCTTGTAATGACTTCCATTTTGGCACTTTTATGAATACCATTTTGGCGCTTTCGCATCTATATATGTCACTCTATTGCTATTCAAATTTTCTATAGTATAGGTTTATACATTTTTAAGTATTTCCCATTTACTCTCAAGATTTAATGATCAGATGCTAATTCTTTGATTTCATAAGCATTGTTCAAAAACACTTGAATGATTCAAAATGGGCCTTCCCAATTATGAGACCATTTACCTAAAGTCATATCTCTCTTATACATAGGTAAAATAAGCTTCCAAACATGGTCTCCGACTGAAAAGGTCTTTATCTCAACCGTTCTTATTGTAGGCCTTAGATACTCTATCCTTTTGCCTTTTTAAGACATCCAACACTGCTAACCTTTCTTCATCCAAATCGACCATTTTTTCTAGCATCATATTCCAATAATGATCAAATGTAATTTCACTTTGTCTTTGAATTCACATCGACTATACATATATTTCGACAAGTAAAACAACCTTGTGTCCATAAGTCAATGGAAAGGGGGTTGTATTCGCCACCTCTTTAGGAGACGTTCGACATGCCCATAATACATTATATATGGTTTTATGCCAATTCTTTGGCTTTTCCCCACATGTTCGTTAATCAACCCAATAATAACTTTATTGGTTGCCTTGAACTCACCATTGGCTTGGGCGTAATAAGGTGTAGACGTCAACAACCTGATCCCCATCTCAGAGGTGAATTCCTGCATCTTTCAACCAGTGAACACCGAACCTTGATCAATCATAATAGTCTCATGAATTCCTAATTTATAAACAATATGCTTCTAAATGAACTCTATTATTGCTTCTTGGTCATCACTAACTAAAGGAACTACTTCTATCCACTTAGTAAAATAATCAATACCCACAAAGATATATCTCTAACTCTTAGACGATGCTGGTTGAATTTCACCAATTAAATTCAATGACCAATTTATGAATTCCCAAGGCTTCACAATTGAGTGTAATTCACTTGCAGGTACATGTTAAATGTCTGCATGCACTTGACACTCTTGATAACCCTTAGCGAATTCGATATAATCCCTTAGCATAGTAGGCCAGTAAACATCTTGTCGACACAACAACCATCTCATCTTATGCCCACTTGATGGGCACCACACACTCCTTTATGAACATTCACACAGTTAAATACGCCACACTTTCACCGAAGCATTTGAGCAAAGCACCCTCAGGCGTCTTCTAGAACAATTTATTTCCTATGATAACATAACTTAGAGATATGTACTTAACCTTTCGATCAGTTGATCTCGTTGGACTCTCTAAGTATTCGACTGTTGGTCTTTGCCAGTCAATATCAGTCAAATTTTCGACGACAAAGACTTCAATATTTTCAGGATCTGCTGACCCCAACTTCGTCATTATTAGATCTGAAGGAGACAACCTTGTCAATTTTACTCTTCCTCATACTTTGACTAAATCCTCTAACATATCTTTTGACGCTTTGTATTTGCTCGCGAGATTATGAATCAATCGGATTACCTAATTGCAAGTGTACAGTCTATCGCGTAATTTTAAAAGATATCGATTCCACAAAGACTAATAGTCAAATCTATCATTTCTAATTGTCACGACGTTTATCTAAGGAAATTGAATTAAGAATGGAAAAAGATGAAATAGTAAACTTTAATGAATTCAGATAAATAATACTAGAGTGTGGTTCACATCAATTAACAGTACTCTTGATTGTTTCTAAACAGGATTACTGTACAGGGCAATATTTTCTACCTTGAAAAGATTTCAATTAAACAGGAACTGTCGCTTTCGTGTATTCATAATCGGATTTTACTCCTTAATTTATACTGTCCACTGTCACATATGACCGACGCTTATTGTGTTAAAGTAGTAAAACCTATTTTAAGGAATTAGACTTTTTACTCAGTTGAAAAGTGATTTTGATTAGTAAGTTTAAATGAAAAGGGTCCCTAGCTTCTGCTCAGGTGACCGGGTCTTAATCCTATAGGCGCGCACGTTCGCAAATATTTTTAAAACCATCTTCTAGAAATATTAAACTTCCTAAGTAATTAATAAAGTGATTTCCCAATATTTACTAACCAAAAATAAAACAATTTTAATCTTTAGTGTCAGACGACTTTCGATCTTACCTGACATTATCACTATCCTACTTTCGTAGTAACAAATTAGATTAAGTTTGGAAAAATTATGTTAAAACCAAAACAACCCACAATTGTAATCCTAAAGAAATAACAGACAGAGCACCATCAAATGGCGGTCTTCACATTCTAGTATAAACAAATTAGCTAGACATAATTACGGTAAACAAATAGGCATTTGGTTTGGATTTAGAAATAAACATAGCGACGAATTTAAATAAAACGGTTTTAAAAACAAAAGCGAGGAAATTAATTTGGGAAAATAAATTGCAGGGAATAAAATGCAAGGAAAGTAAAGCGAGGAAACTAAATAGACAACGCAATTAAAACATAAATAAAGCTGAATAAGATAAGAACTTGCTCCAATTGAACACTTGAATCTGGTACAATGCAAGTAAACTGAAATAAACTTTGACGGAATGTAAATGCGGGAAGATAAATAACTTCAAAATAAAGGTGCTCTAAACTTGATACACTAACAAATTGCGATAATCCTTTGGTGTAAAGAATTAAAGCTCTAATGATACTAAACTTTATGGCTTATGTTTGTGCTAAGCTTGGATCATTCAAAAAGTGAAATAAAATAAAAATTTATAGTGTTTAAAAACCCTAAACTCCCATGTGAAATTTTCTTAATTCGTGGGAGGGAATATAGGAAAACATGGGTTGAGTGGGAGACCAAGCAAAGCCCATTTTCAACTGCCGCGCAAAACAAAGGATGACGAACACCACCCCCTGCATGGCAAACGCCATTTTCACAAAGTCGGTGTGACCGAGTCTTTCGACCGTGGAGGCGTGGGACACGTCATTCTTCTGGTGGCTACCTCCATGGCGAACGCCATGCAGGTCACCTTGAGTGCAATTTCCATTTTTTCTTTGTTTTGCATCCAAATTGCTTAATTTATTCGCACATGACCCCTATATGGTCAAATACCTGAAATACAGACAAAGTACCCACATAACATTGGAAATAGAGGTAAAAAGATAATAAAACATGTACAGAATGAGTCAAAATAATGGTATAATTTGGTGTTATCAAACTCTCCCACACTTGAACCTTTGTTTGTCCTCAAGCAAACAAATATGAGCATATGAAGAAAAATAGTGGTGCTCTTGTAACTATTCTAGGCTAAAGACTCTAATTCTCTCAAGGCCATATTGATAGATACTAACTCGTAAACTAAGGGTATCATAATAGCACATTTTGCGTTTGCGGTCATAAATCTTCTTCCTATACAAACCAATTCACATCATGTCATTATGCCCATGCCTAACTTACTCATCCCATTTTTCGTCCTTTTTCATTCAGGCGCAATCACAATAAGACAGTTATCTATTCACGCACAACAAACGACCATGTTAGTGACCATGATCCAGATTATGTCAATAATTCTGGTGAATATGCAATATTCTTAGAGGTTTCACAGTCATTAGGCTAAACGACCGGGTGAAGGTCACCTAACTTAGAAGGCGAATTCCTTTTTCTATTTCTTAATTTTCGAGATTTTATTTTATTTTTCTTTAATATGGGATCATTCACCTATTTACATCGGTCCGCTTACTCTATGGTAATTCAGATGGTGCTGACTGCTAGGATAAACTACTCAAAGACTTATTTAGGGGCGAGATTTCAAGGCCATGTCATAACAAGTATCCAAATCGATCTCTATAATTAGGAGACTTACGATGTTAAGATAATACTGATCTTTTGGGGGCTTTCCCAAGTCTCTATAACCTATCCGTAACTTGTCTAATAGCCTAAAATTTGAAATTAAGCACCTGCTTTCTTTTTCAAAAAAAATTTATGGCTCATGAAATGGAAGAATTAATAAACATAAAAAAACCACGCATAAAGACTCAAAAACACATGAATTTACACAACAGACAAACTAAACTAGTGAATAAAATCCTTAATAAAACTAAGATAGTAAATCTAACTAAAAAATGAAAGTAAATAAGAAAAATGAAAATAATAAGGTTCCTCTCCCACACTTAAACCGAACATTGTCCTCAATATTTCGATAAAAATGTAAAAGAAAGGAATGGAAAAACCTGGAGGAGATGCTACTGATGGCCCCCACTGCCCTCTCCTGGATGGTCCGGATGTTGGGGATGACGGTTGCGGCTCCGGTGGCATGGGAGATCTAGAATTGTTGGGCTCAGGATGAGAGGGAGGCATTGGACGCGTGTAGACTCTGGAGGTTCCCTATTATGGATGCCTGGTTAGCATGCACAAGAGCTAGGCCGCGTGCCTATGAAGCTTGTAGATGCATATGTTGGGCCGCAATGGTGGCTTGGGCTTCCACCATCGATCTTAGGGAGTGATATGTTTGGTGTTTTGATTCTCGCATGAACTCCACCATATCCTGTTGTTGTTCATACATGGCATAAAACAAGCCATCATGCTCTGCTTCACGTGCCATTTGATCCCGATACATATCCTCAATGTAAATAAAACCATAATAGGTACCTGCATATGAGGTGAGTGGTGTGAAGGTGAGCCACGCTTTAAATGGTCATACTCATTATCGATATCAACATTGGTATTGACATTTTGAGGAATGTCCATCGGTATTTGGCCGGTGTAAGGTGGGGCCTACAAATCATAGATCTAACTTTCCCTTTCACGTACATCTGTACGGGCGGACCATGGCAAAACAATACTTTTAATTTCATGACTTCGGACCATGAGGTGGTAACCTCCTTCTCTCCTTACCTTACAAAGCCTCATATGCCTCATAAAACTGAGGTCCAAAGTATGAGGCGGTAAGGGTTCTAGTGTAGCTAGCTCAATATCAAACCCTATAACACGAGCGAGGCATGTAATCAGTCCTCCAAAAGATATGGTCCCTTTATTTTTCAAAACCGCGCTCATGTGTGCTATAAAAAATGGGACTGAATTCAATGGTCTTTGTGTCGGTGCTGCCTGTAACACCCTTCTAAATACCCCAAAATATTAATTTAAAATAATAACATATAACAATCAGAGTAATTATGCCCCGAAGGGTGTCACACGATCATCGAACAATAACCATCAAATATGTCCTGTCATGCTCACTTATTTAATTCAAACCATAAAGTATCTGCATAATACGCAGCGGATAGACATCAATTCAATTATTCCAAACATGTAACATATTACATGCAAAATGGTTCACAACCAATCAATAAGATATTCAAACGTCCCATCCCGATGTTACATCTATCAGAGCATGACCCACTTAGGAGACTACACTAGACTCCAAGCATTTGCTTCTACTCAACTCACTGCTCGTTTCCTGAAAAATAGTTGTAAGGGTGAGTTCCTCAATCAATATAATAAGCATTATACAACATTATGTAATGTTAAGTAAATAACGCATCAAATCACCCTAACCAGACTACACACTCCATAACGGCAGTATCAACGCAAACATTATACTCAACAATAATATATATCATATGTATAGTCTCAAACCATATTCAACACCAACAACACAACACAACGATTTACTCACTAATTCCTCACAATGGGAATTAGCTACAGCCCCACAGGCTATGCCATGCATTCATTATGCAATGAGACTCCATGAAATGCGGTACCAACTCTTCTTGAACATATAGTCCAAGCTCACCGATCCCTCCGGATACGGCTACTGAGCTCACTAGTCCCACTCATTGAGATCTAATGACTCACTCACTAATTCCTCACCATGGGAATTAGCTACAGCCCCAAAGGCTAGACTATGCACACTACTCATCTAGTATGCAAACATCAACAACAATTTCACAAGGATTCACTCACTAATTCCTCACCATGGGAATTAGCTACAGCCCCAAAGGCTAGAATATGCATGCTAATCACCTAGCAATGCAATAACAACAACAATTCAAGAATAGACATATGCTCACACTCTAAGCCATACAACAGTCTATTAATAATGCATACATAACCGATACATTCACAGCATTATGCATACCATCACATATCATCAACACATTTTATCATGAAAGCATATCATATCATGCCATATAATTAATCATAGTATTAGCACACCCTACTAATACCTATGCCACTCAAACAACGGGAAATGATCCCTATTACATCGGTCCTCAGCTAAGTCACATCATTCAGCCTAGACAGCCAAAAACTGCATCACCACCACACAGAATTCACCATCCAACATCAACTTCTGCACAGCACAGTTCGCGCCGCGCAGCAGGGTTCGCGCCGCGAACGGTGCGTTACAGAACCCTTCTGGAATTGCCAGTTCGCGCCGCGAACTGGGCTTCGCGCCGCGAATCGCGCGCGAACAGAACCCTCTGCTACAGAAACCAGATTTCAGATCTACAATGGTTTTCCCTATTACGAAACCTATCCGATCCAACCTTTCACAGTCCAATTTACATCAAATAATCGTCCATATTCTCAACACAATTCATATCTTATTTGATTTCACAAAATCTAACACGGTTACATCAAATTCCTACGAATTTCCTCTCGATTCTACCCCAATTTCGTTCATCCAAAACGGTTCACAATTCATCATACTCATCCAATTCAGAGGTAATTTAAAGGTCTATCACTACCCATGACATATTATCATATAATACCCGTTAATCAACGATAAACTCCCCTTACTTGAGTTAATCCGGCAAATTCTGCAGCTTCAAGCTCTTCCTCTTCTCTTGCTCTGCCTTTTGCTCTTTTTCTCTTTCAGCCGCTTCTCTTTTCCTTTTCACGTGAAAACCCTTTTTCCAAAAATTGGGACTTTTTATTATTCCAACTTATATATTCCAATAAATAATTATTCCAAATTAATAATAATAATAATAATCCAGTTATTTAATTAAATTAATAAATAGATTATTAACTTAATTTAAATAATTATTATATTATTATCGGGGTGTTACAACTCTCCCCCACTAAAAGAGTTTTCGTCCTCGAAAACGTACCTCAAACGAACAACTCCGGATAAGACTCCTTCATCTGACTCTCCAGTTCCCAAGTTACATTGCCACCTGCTGGTCCTCCCCAAGCTACCTTCACCAAGGCAATCTCTTTACCCCGCAACTGCTTCAACTCTCGATCCTCAATCCTCATAGGCGATGTTTCAACAGTCAGGTTATCTCTCACCTGTACATCATCTACTTGGACAACATGCGACGGATCATGAATGTATCTCCTCAAATGAGACACATGAAAAACATCATGCAAATTCGCAAGTGACGGCGGTAAAGCGATACGATAGGCTACCTCTCCTATTCTCTCCAAAATCTGATAAGGACCAATAAATCGAGGTGTCAACTTCTTCGACTTCAAAGCTCGACCAACACCAGTTATCGGAGTAACACGAAGAAACACATGATCTCCCTCTTGGAACTCAAGTGACTTCCTCCTCCTGTCATGATAACTCTTCTGACGACTCTGAGCAATTCTCATCTTCTCCTGAATCATCTTAATCTTTTCTGTAGTCTGTTGAACGATCTCCGGTCCAACCACAGCACTCTCACCGGACTCATACCAACATAAAGGTGTCCGACATCTCCTACCATACAAAGCTTCAAACGGTGCCATACCAATGCTCGAATGAAAGCTATTGTTGTAGGTAAACTCAATCAACGGTAAATAACAATCCCAAGCACCTCCCTTTTCCAAAACACAAGCTCTCAAAAGATCCTCCAATGACTGAATCGTCCTCTCAGTCTGACCATCAGTCTGCGGATGATATGCAGAACTCAATCTCAGCTTAGTTCCCAAAGCCTTCTGCAAACCTTCCCAAAACTTCGATGTAAATCTAGGATCTCTGTCCGAAACAATACTCGACGGAATACCATGTAAACTTACAATCTTCTCAATATACAACTCAGCCAATCTCTCTAACGGATAATCCATTCTGATCGGAATGAAATGAGCCGATTTCGTCAATCTGTCAACAATCACCCAAATAGCCTCAAAATTCTTAACTGTTCTCGGTAAACCAGAAACGAAATCCATACTGATACTATCCCACTTCCACTCTGGAATAGCCAACGGTTGCATTAGCCCAGACGGCTTCTGATGCTCAATCTTTGACTTCTGACAAGTCAAACAGGAATACACAAAACTTGCAATTTCTCTTTTCATTCCCGGCCACCAAAATAACCTTTTCAAATCACGATACATCTTCGTAGCTCCAGGATGAATACTCAAGCCACTACGATGTCCTTCTTCAAGAATACTCTTCTTAAGTTCTGTAACATCCGGAATACACACCCGATTACCAAATTTTAAAATACCATTCTCATCAACTCTGAATTCACCACCTTGGCCTTGATTTACTAAAGTCAACTTATCAACCAAATGCGCATCGGATTTCTGACCCTCTCTGATCTCATCCAAAATACCACTCGTTAACTTCAACATTCCCAATTTAACACTATTGTGAGTACTCTCACACACCAAACTCAAGTCTCTAAACTGCTCAATTAAATCCAATTCCTTAACCATTAACATAGACATATGCAATGATTTCCGACTCAATGCATCAGCCACTATATTTGCTTTACCCGGATGGTAATTCAAACCAAAATCATAATCCTTCAGAAATTCTAACCATCTTCTCTGTCTCATATTCAGCTCTTTCTGATCAAACAAATACTTTAAACTCTTATGGTCACTGAAAACCTCAAATCTCGACCCGTACAAATAATGCCTCCACAACTTCAAAACAAATACCACAGCTGCCAACTCTAAATCATGCGTCGGATAGTTCCTCTCATGAACCCTCAGCTGTCTCGAAGCATAGGCTATAACCTGCTTATTCTGCATCAACACACCACCTAAACCCAACAATGAAGCATCACAGTAAACCTCAAATGGTTCCGACGAACTCGGTAATATCAAAATAGGAGCAGTAGTTAACCTTCTCTTTAACTCTTGGAAACCTTCTTCACATTTTGAGTCCCAAACAAACGCTTGCCCCTTTCTAGTCAACATTGTCAACGGTAACGCCAACTTAGAAAATCCCTCAATAAACTTCCTATAATAACCAGCCAACCCAAGAAAACTCCTTATCTCAGAAACTGACTTCGGAGCTTCCCACTTAGATACCGCTTCTATCTTAGAAGGATCAACAGCAACACCACCTCTTGAAATCACATGACCAAGAAAACTAACCTCTTCTAACCAAAATTCACACTTGGATAGTTTAGCAAATAACTTCTTTTCTCGTAGAACTTCCAAAACCACTCTCAAATGCTCAGCATGCTCTTCTTCAGATTTCGAATACACCAAAATATCATCAATAAACACCACAACAAACTGATCTAGATACGGATGAAAAATCCTATTCATATACTCCATGAATACTCCCGGCGCATTAGTCACACCAAAAGGCATTACAGAATACTCATAATGTCCATACCTTGTTCTGAAAGCAGTCTTCTGAATATCCTCAGTTTTCACACGTATCTGATGATACCCAGATCTCAAATCTATCTTGCTGAACACACTCGCACCAACCAACTGATCCATCAAATCATCAATCCTCGGCAAAGGATACCGATTCTTGATCGTCACTTTATTCAGTTGCCTGTAATCCACACACAACCTCATAGTACCCTCTTTCTTCTTAACCAACAACACTGGTGCACCCCACGGCGACACACTTGGACGGATAAATTTCTTATCCAACAGGTCTTCCAGCTGACTCTTCAATTCAGTTAACTCAACAGCAGACATACGGTACGGAGCCATCGATATCGGCCTAGTACCAGGTACCAATTCAATCGAGAACTCAACTTCACGCTCTGGCGGTAATTCATTCACTTCTTCCGGAAACACATCAGGAAAATCACACACCACAGCTAAATCGCCAATCACCAGTTTACCTTTAGCCTCCAAAGTCGCTAACAGCATAAACAACTCTGCTCCACCAGCTACTTCCTCATTCACTTGCCTTGCTGATAGAAACAAACTCTTTTCTTCTTCAATCTCAGGAAAAATCACAGTCTTATCAAAATAGTTGATATAGACTCGGTTAAACACCAACCAGTTCATACCCAGAATAACATCAATTTGCACTAACGGGAGACACACAAGGTCTATCCCAAAGTCTCTACCAAAAATACTCAAAGGACAATTCAAACAAACTGAAGTAGTAGTCACTGAACCCTTCGCAGGAGTATCAATCACCATACTACCAAACATCTCAGATATCTCTAACTTAAGTTTCACAGCACAATCCAAAGATATAAAAGAATGAGTCGCACCTGTGTCAATAATAGCTACAAGAGGAAAGCCATTAATATAACACGTACCTCGGATCAAACGATCATCTGCAGAAGTCTCAGAACCCGATAAAGCAAAAACCTTGCCTCCTGACTGATTCTCTTTCTTCGGCTTAGGACACTGTGGACTGATATGACCCACCTCTCCACAGTTGAAACAAGTCACATTCTTCGACCGACACTCTACAGCCAAATGACCACCCTTTCCACACTTGAAACACTTCATCTCAGCACTGGTACACTCATGAACACGATGTCCAGCCCGACCACATCGGTAACACTTAACAGGAGCACTAGAGTCTCCCCCACTAGGCCTTTTCATCCCACTCTGCCTCTGAAAACCTTTGCCAGCTGTATACGGTTTTCCACGATCAATCTGATTCTTGCCTTTCCTATCAACCCTCTGCTGATAGCTCTCAGCTCTGGCCTTGGAATCCTGTTCAAAAATCCTGCAACAGTCAACCAGATCAGAAAACACTCTAATCCGCTGATATCCAATAGCCTGTTTGATCTCGGGACGCAACCCGTTCTCAAACTTCACACACTTCGAAAATTCCCCAGCAGCCTCAGCATATGGAGTATAATACTTCGACAGCTCTGTGAACTTAGCAGCATACTCAGTAACAGTCCGGTTACCCTGCTTCAATTCCAAGAACTCTATCTCTTTCTTCCCTCTGACATCCTCTGGAAAATACTTCCTCAGAAATCTCTCCCTGAACACAGCCCAAGTGATCTCAGCATTCCCAGCAGATTCCAACTCAGTGCGGGTAGCAACCCACCAATCATCAGCTTCCTCTGACAGCATATGTGTACCGAACCTGACCTTCTGGTTATCAGCACACTCAGTTACTCTGAAGATCCTCTCAATCTCCTTCAACCACTTCTGAGCACCATCTGGGTCATATGCCCCCTTGAACATTGGAGGATTGTTCTTCTGGAACTCACTCAACTGACGAGCAGCTCCCATTCCCACAACATTCGGATTTCCTCCAAGTACTCCAGCTAGCATACCCAGAGCCTCAGCAATCGCAGCATCATCTCTACCTCTTCCAGCCATCTCTATTCTGAAAACCCAAACAAGCTAAACAATAAGTACTGATAGGGTTACACAACACCTATCCCGTACAGGGGAAATAGAATAGTTACGACTCGACACGACCGACTATGCTCTGATACCACTAATGTAACACCCTTCTAAATACCCCAAAATATTAATTTAAAATAATAACATATAACAATCAGAGTAATTATGCCCCGAAGGGTGTCACACGATCATCGAACAATAACCATCAAATATGTCCTGTCATGCTCACTTATTTAATTCAAACCATAAAGTATCTGCATAATACGCAGCGGATAGACATCAATTCAATTATTCCAAACATGTAACATATTACATGCAAAATGGTTCACAACCAATCAATAAGATATTCAAACGTCCCATCCCGATGTTACATCTATCAGAGCATGACCCACTTAGGAGACTACACTAGACTCCAAGCATTTGCTTCTACTCAACTCACTGCTCGTTTCCTGAAAAATAGTTGTAAGGGTGAGTTCCTCAATCAATATAATAAGCATTATACAACATTATGTAATGTTAAGTAAATAACGCATCAAATCACCCTAACCAGACTACACACTCCATAACGGCAGTATCAACGCAAACATTATACTCAACAATAATATATATCATATGTATAGTCTCAAACCATATTCAACACCAACAACACAACACAACGATTTACTCACTAATTCCTCACAATGGGAATTAGCTACAGCCCCACAGGCTATGCCATGCATTCATTATGCAATGAGACTCCATGAAATGCGGTACCAACTCTTCTTGAACATATAGTCCAAGCTCACCGATCCCTCCGGATACGGCTACTGAGCTCACTAGTCCCACTCATTGAGATCTAATGACTCACTCACTAATTCCTCACCATGGGAATTAGCTACAGCCCCAAAGGCTAGACTATGCACACTACTCATCTAGTATGCAAACATCAACAACAATTTCACAAGGATTCACTCACTAATTCCTCACCATGGGAATTAGCTACAGCCCCAAAGGCTAGAATATGCATGCTAATCACCTAGCAATGCAATAACAACAACAATTCAAGAATAGACATATGCTCACACTCTAAGCCATACAACAGTCTATTAATAATGCATACATAACCGATACATTCACAGCATTATGCATACCATCACATATCATCAACACATTTTATCATGAAAGCATATCATATCATGCCATATAATTAATCATAGTATTAGCACACCCTACTAATACCTATGCCACTCAAACAACGGGAAATGATCCCTATTACATCGGTCCTCAGCTAAGTCACATCATTCAGCCTAGACAGCCAAAAACTGCATCACCACCACACAGAACTCACCATCCAACATCAACTTCTGCACAGCACAGTTCGCGCCGCGCAGCAGGGTTCGCGCCGCGAACGGTGCGTTACAGAACCCTTCTGGAATTGCCAGTTCGCGCCGCGAACTGGGCTTCGCGCTGCGAATCGCGCGCGAACAGAACCCTCTGCTACAGAAACCAGATTTCAGATCTACAATGGTTTTCCCTATTACGAAACCTATCCGATCCAACCTTTCACAGTCCAATTTACATCAAATAATCGTCCATATTCTCAACACAATTCATATCTTATTTGATTTCACAAAATCTAACACGGTTACATCAAATTCCTACGAATTTCCTCTCGATTCTACCCCAATTTCGTTCATCCAAAACGGTTCACAATTCATCATACTCATCCAATTCAGAGGTAATTTAAAGGTCTATCACTACCCATGACATATTATCATATAATACCCGTTAATCAACGATAAACTCCCCTTACTTGAGTTAATCCGGCAAATTCTGCAGCTTCAAGCTCTTCCTCTTCTCTTGCTCTGCCTTTTGCTCTTTTTCTCTTTCAGCCGCTTCTCTTTTCCTTTTCACGTGAAAACCCTTTTTCCAAAAATTGGGACTTTTTATTATTCCAACTTATATATTCCAATAAATAATTATTCCAAATTAATAATAATAATAATAATCCAGTTATTTAATTAAATTAATAAATAGATTATTAACTTAATTTAAATAATTATTATATTATTATCGGGGTGTTACACTGCCTGCAAGTAGAAAAATTCTTTTGCATTTAATTTGTTTGTGTTTTCCCGGCCAAAGATGTTGTCAACCAACATTTGGTGGTAGACATGTATGGCCGTGTTGTGAATTTCAGAGGCCATGTTCCCTTCAAAGGAATTAGTATCAACACCTGTTACCAGTTCCCAAGATGCAAAAGCATCAACTGACCATTTGGTTTCTGTAGGTGCCTCACACAAGACACCCTCCCCGTAAGGAATGTGTAGCAATTTTGCAAGCTGATTAGTAGAGTATTGTGTTTAGACCGATATTATAAATTAGAGAACTCAGAATTTCTCTTGTGAGGTGCTCATATGTGTGATCCCTTTGTTCCATAAAATTTAGCAAACCAACCGATTCAAATAAATAATATACGCTATGATAAATTCCTAATTTATGCAAGTTAGCGCTGTCGACATACCTTGTGGCGAAGATGTCGCGTTCGAGCAAGTCCTCATATTTCTTCCTCTGCCTGCTCATGCTAGTTCCTTGTCAGAAAACGATGTTCCCCTCACCCATGGCAACCATTGTTGGTTGTTTGTAGGTGAAAATTTGAGAAATTTGGAGAAGATGTGAAAGATGGGTTTTGGGGATTTTTGTGAAAAAATAGAGTATTTAAAGATAGGAATTTGAGTGGGTGTATGGAAAATGAGTGGGTATTTGAGTTATGGGGAGTTATGTGAGTGAGTGGGATTGTAAATGGAGTTTAAGGTAGAAGATAGCGGGATTGGGAAGAAGAAGGAATGTGAAAAGTGGGAAGAAAATGAAGGTTTTCGCTTCTGTCCCGGATTTCACATCCCAGGACCCATAGCGAACACCATGCCCTTGATGGCGAACGCCATCTTTGGCTGGGTGATAGATGGGCCCTAAGTTGCGAACTTTTGGGCCTTGGGGTCTCTTTGGTGTATTTTTGGGCCCTTTTTGAGGAGTCTTGTCATTTTGTTCGGGATAGTTGATTGCATAGTATATTTTGACATAGATTGACCTTGAATTAGATATATTAAAATAATATGAAACATAATATAATGATAAGAATAAGTTGTAAAAAAAAGTTAATGATGCATAATGGAAAAAATATTTAGAAGTAACTAGAAAGACAATTGAAAAGAAAATAGGTATAAATAACTCTAATAATAATAATAATAATAATAATAACGATAGAAATAAATTCCTCTTTCATGATGAAAAGGTCTGCAATGAATTCTACTGGAGGGACTACAGTGGGTCTCTAGGAATCTGTGGAGGTTTGGACGCCTTGGATTCAATAATTTGGCATCGAAGGCTATGGAGCTCCCTGCATAGGAAATATGTCTCCACGATGTGAGTGGCATTATCCATTTCCATCTGTAAATTGAGGTCGCGAACTTCTTCGCGAAGGGAAACAATCTCTTGGCGCATGACATTTAGCTCATAGTCAGTGTTGCGCCTCTGTGTTAGCCATGTGGAGGAAAATGCAGTGGGCATATCTGAGAGAGGTGATGGATGGTCTTTTGGAGTGGGAGGGGTGGTAGGTCTAACTGATGTTTCTCCTTGTCCTTCCATATCATATTTCCAATTCTCCCTATTATAAATGATGGTTCTCTTGGGGTTTGGTAAGGTAAAGTGGTGAACCACCTAATTATTAATGAGTAATTTATACTCATTAATCCTGAAGTACACTCGTCGTACTAGGCCATGGTCTAAGCAATATCCTATATCGAGGAGGGTGAATCCGCAATACGGGACTAGGTGGGAGAGTTGGTTTTGGAATTTCAAGGCATAAGCTATTTTCATAACAGTCCCTCCTACATGGATTGGGCCTTTTTTAGACCTAGAAACACCTTCAAGGTTGGCTATTAGGAAAGTTCCAGATTCAACTGGTTCTGACTTGGTGATGCGATAGAGAAATATTAATTCTTCTGCACTAATAGACTCGCTACCCTCACTCCTACCAAAGAAGTTTTAGGCTAAAATCATTTGGAGATACCTAAGTGTTGGTTTATGGATATACGTGGAGAACTAAGTGGATGGGTCGGGATTACCTTCTGTGGTAACAGCTCCCCATAAAGAATCTAGCTTATCTTGTGTATCCCTATCATAAGATACTTCAGCTATATCGGTTGGGCCATACTGGAATCCTAACAGTTTTGAAAACTCCTTATGGTTATAGGTATACTCATGTGCAAATAATTTGAATGTGACGTTGCCTTTGTTAAATCCACGACCACTATAAGGCTCATAGGTAAGTGAACTCAGGAACTCAAGAGTAAGGTTCTAGAAAGTGACATTTTTGCTCTCTGAATACTCATCCTAATCTAATTGGCTACACATGGATATGATGTTAGGCTCAATCCTTAGGGTCTCTAAGCAGTGTGTAGCGGGGTATTCGTTACCATTAGAGATATTGACTAAATCCAAGGTAAATCATACAAGTCGAGTCGCCACCGCACTTCTATTTATCCAAAGGAATGGTTAGAAAGCGAACAAAAACCTAAAAGTTTTATCGAATCAAAAACTAGTAAAAATGTCAGAGATCTGGGTAAGGGGGTTGGTTATGCAATGGGAAGGTGTTAGGCACCCAAAGCATCCTAGGTACTCCTAGGGAGCCCTTTTCACATTTGTTGCAAAGGTTGTTGTTTTTTTTTGAAAATTTATTTGTGCAAACATGATTGAAGGGATGAGAAAAGCGTGTATGTTTATCTAATGTACTACTTACTAAAAGAAGGGTCAAAAGAAAATGACTCGCACGGACGTCGCATCCACTGCATACGTATCTCATCTGAATCTGAGAATCAGAGTCTTCGTAGCTCGGTTACCTATGGGTTAAAGAGGAGTGTGCTCGCTAAGACATCGCGTCTTATGCCTACGTATCTCATATGGGATGAAAATCAGAGCAAAACGTAGTTCGACCACCTATGGGGTAAGGGTTGTGTTTTGGGGTGAACGACGTTACTACGCAATCTACCGGATGCTCGACCTTTGGAGACTTACTCGCCTGTAGTAGAAGGAGATAACGTGTTCTTAGGAGAAGAAAAATCAATGAGTTTGGGGTGTTTAGGGATGCTCATGCAAAAAGGCAGTCCTGGACGAAGGAACCGCGCTACCTTAAATGACATGCCACGAGAGACTATACGAAACCTAAGAAATCGGTAACATGCGGGAAAAGTAAAGGGATCGAGAGATCTACCGTACGGATAAAGATCCGAAATAACAGCAATTAGATAAATAAGAAACCCAAAGACTCTTCCAAGCTAAACACCATCAAAGAAAGCGAGTAAGTACAGGTAATCGGAATAAACCTCCAGGTGGTATCCCACAAATAAAGTGGAACACCAGGCAAGCCATCTCTGCAAGAGTCATATGAGCCCTCACAAAACAAAACTCAACAAACAGGTTAGAGAAACAAGATAGGGTAATCAGGAGTTGCCCCCAAATCAAAATGTAACCACATGAATCATGCCATTAAAATTCACAAAAGCTCACAAAAAGCAACCAAGGGTAGGAGGCCTAAACCTCTTGTCAAACACATGCATCAAAAGGGTATCAAATTCACCCATAATACCTCATACATTCAGAGCATTCAAATTAAAAGCATAAAGTAATGGGAATAAGGCAAACCTGACTGGAGAGATCGAATGAAATTGAATTGCCCGGTTGGGTTTGCAAAGCAATCTGAGGGTTTATATGAGAGGGAATTGGTTCTTTGCCGATGAGTTCCCTTCAGTCTCTGGAGGTTGCTCTGAACTCTGTTAGCTCTTCTCTCACTATCTTTTTCCCTGCCAGGGTAATAGGAATAAAATTCCTTTTGTTTCACTGAAACTCTGAATTTATAACCTGATTTTTGTGGACCTGTGGGCTCAAATGAGAGAGGCCCAAGTCCAAAAATTTTCTGTTATATTTTATTTATTTATTTATTTATTATTATTATTTATTTATTTTCATTTTTCGTTTTATTATTATTATTATTATTTTTTTATTTATTTTATTTTATTTTATTTTTATTTTATTTATTTTTTTTAAACACGTGGGCTTCGCCTAGGGAGCATGACAGTTCAAGAAATTCCTCTGAGCGTAGGTGATTTTGGTGGCTTTTCTTGGGACTCGCTAGGCGACCCATTCTGCTCGCCTAGCGAGCATGACAGCTCATGAACAAACTTTTGCTCCTTCAAGATTAACGTTTTGACTGACGAATAGACCCCATTTGAACCTGTTGGAAGTATCTCAAGCCATTCCCTTGTGTTGACTGATCATCTAAATAGAACCCACAAAGTGTCTTGGATGATACTCAAGCTTCAAACAAAAGATGTTAGTGACACATTTTTGTGCTTTTGGTTAGTAAACAAAAGTAAGAGAAACAATGATGTATAATTCAAGCATGCTTGGTGATCTCAAACCAATCACAAGGAGTCCCACTCAAAGGCAAAGGGAACCAAGATGCTAAAGATCCTTGAGGCAATGCAAATGCAATGTTATGATGCCATGAGGGATCTTAGGGTCAAAATTGGGGTCTTACACAGTGAGAGTCAGGGTATCTGATAGGTAACATGGGTCTCTCAGATAATGCCTCATAGCATTTCTTTTGGATATCGTCTCTGAAATAAACGTGCATATCATCCAAGTTCTGTATCATGAAAGTATGGTTAGTAGGAATAAAGAAAGCTGAGACCTGGAGTGAAATAAACCAACAATTAGTCTTGTTAGTAGGAAGAAAATAAATCACAGTTATATATAAAGAAAGAAAATATGCATAATAAAAAAATGAAATTGTAGGTTGCCTTTACGCAGCGCTTTGTTTAATGTCGGTAGCTCGACAAAATAAAGAGATGTAAATGCTAATGGGGGTTCTTTAGAGGACAATTCCTCGATTCAACTGACAATAGTATTTAGTTTCCATGGCAACTTATCGAGCCATCTCTCATATCCTTCACCTTTCTTTTTCCTTTTCTGCAAGGTGGTTCGGATATTATTCTAGGTATTAGCTTTTTGGGTTCAAATTTTTCTTTCCTTACCTTAAAAGCTAATAAATATCTATTTTCATGTGTTTCATGGTCCTCTAATTTTCTATTCTTGTGAGAGACCATGGATAGAGGTAGATTAGTGCGGATAGCTTTTAGAGTCTCTATTCTTTTCTCATCTAAAATTTTTTCAACCTCATTATCGCTCTCCTTTGGATTTTCGATCAGTTTTTCACTACTGGTTGCTACTATAGTCGTGTGTTTCACTGGGGAAGGGCTTAAAGATGTTTGTGCAAGTAGGGAGATTTTAGTATCTAATGCTTTACTTCCTGTGACTAGGGAGTCGACCAGTGTGTCCAGTTTCTTAAGGTTTTCTTTAGTATTAAAATTTTGGTTCATAAACTCTTTATTCCGTATGGTTTGTGTTGCCTTAAACTTTCGCATGGTGCATTCTAGTTTGGAGAGAGTTAGCGTCTCAATATAATCATCCCATATAATTTTAAGATTAGATTTATGAGACTCATGCGGTACTTCATAATATTGAGAGCGGTAAGTGTAAGATTTTTTTTATGCATAGTGATAGAGACTAGGGTGCCTTAATCTAGATGATGTAACAACAAGTTATACAATTTTGACATAATTGGTCCCTGAAAACGGCGCCAAAAACTTTATCGCGAGATTATGAGTCAATCGGATTACCTAATTGCAAGTGTATAGTCTATCGCGTAGTTTTAAAAGATATCGATTCCATAAAGACCAATAGTCAAATCTATCGTTTCTAATTGTCACAACATTTATCTAAGGCAATTGAATTAAGAATGGAAAAATATGAAATAATAAACTTTAATGAATTATGATACATAATACTAGAACGTGGTTCACATCAATTAACAGTACTCTTGATTGTTTCTAAATAAGATTACTGTACGGGGCAATATTTTCTACCTTGAAAAGAATTCAATTAAACAGGAACTATCACTATCGCGTATTCAAAACCAGATTTTACTCCTTAATTTATACCGCCCACTGTCACATATGATCAGAGCTTATTGCGTTAAAATAGTAAAACCTATTTTAAGTAATTAGACTCTTTACTTAGTTGAAAAGTGATTTTGATTGGTAAGTTTAAATGAAAAGGGTCCCCAACTTCCGCTCAGGTGACTAGGTCCTAATCCTATAGGCGCACACGTTTGGAAATAATTTTAAAATTACCTTCTAGGAATATTAAACTTCCTAAGTAATTAAAGTGCTTTCGCGGTATTTACTAACCAAAAATAAACCAATTTTAATCTTTAGTGTCAAACGGATTTCAATCTTACTTGACATTATCACTATCCTACTTTCGTAGTAACATATTAGATTAAGTTCGGAAAAATTGTGTTAAAACCAAAACAACCTACAATTGTAATCCTAAAGAAATAACAGACAGAGCACCATCAAATGATGGTCTTCACATTCTAGTACTAAAAAATTAGCTAGACATAATTACGGTAAACAAATAGGCATTTGGTTTGGATTTAGAATTAAACATAACGACGAATTTAAATAAAACAGTTTTAAAAGCAAGAGCAAGGAAATTAATTTGGGGAAAATAAATTGCGGGGAATAAAATGCTAGGAAAGTAAACCGAGGAAACTAAATAGACAAGGTAATTAAAACGTAAATAAAGCTGAATAAAATAAGAACATGCTCCAATCAAAGACTTGAATCTGGTACAATGCAAGTAGACTGAAATAAACTTCGACGAAATGTAAATGTGGGAAGATAAATAACTTCAAAATAAAGGTGCTCCAAACTTGATACACGAACAAATTGCGATAACCCTTTGGTGTAAAGAATTAAAGCTCTAATGATACTAAACTTTATGGCTTATGTTTGTGCTAAGCTTGGATCATTCAAAAAGTGAAATAAAACCAACATTTATAGTGTTTCAAAACCCTAAAATCCCATTTGAATTTTTCTTAATTCGTGGGAGGGAATATAGGAAAACATGGGTTGAGTGAGAGACCAAGCAAGGCCCATTTTCAACTGCAGCGCAAAACAAAGGATTGCAAACACTACCCCCTGCATGGTGAACGCCATCTTCACAAAATGGGCGTGACCAAGTCTTTCGACCATTAAGGCATGGGACACGTCACTCTCCTGGTGGCTACCTCCATGGAGAACGCCATACAGGTCGCCTTGAGTGCAATTTCCATTTTTTCTTTGTTTTAAATCCGAATTTCTTCATTTCTTCGCACATGGCTCCTATATGGTCAAATACTTGAAATACAGACAAAGTACCCACATAACACTGGAAATGGAGGTAAAATGATAATAAAACATGTACAGAACGAGTCAAAATAATGGTATAATTTGGTGTTATCAGTATCCTAAAGCAATTTGCGCCAACTCATTCACCTCTTGATTTTCAAGTCGAGGAACATGTTGAATATCCATAAAATTAAAACACTTGATTAATCGATTGACTATAAATAAGTACATGATTAAGTTTGCCTTAATAAATTTGTACTCTTTCGTTATCTTCTTAACAACCAATTCAGAGTCTCCTCTTATCTCGACTCTTTTTCCCCCCAAATCTAACAAGATCTCAAGACTATCTATTAAAGCTTCGTATTCGACCTCATTATTTGAACAAGAGCCGTTAATTTTATATCTGAACTTCTTCGGAATCTTATGAGGTGAAATTATTAAAATTTCAATGCAAGTTCCATTTCTATGGATGGAGCCATCGAAGTATAGCTTCCAAGGTTCTGGCTCCAGATAATTTTGAGGTGCCTCGACTATCACATGATCCACGATAAGTTCGGTGAGCACCTGCCCCTTCACTGCCTTTAAAGGCACATATGTTAGGGAATATTTTTTCATGGAAAGAGCCCATTTTCCAATTCGACTATGCAAAATTGGTTTAGATAACATGTGTTTAATAACGTCGAAATGCAAAGACACATACACATCAATTGGTTTTTATATAAAGTTTTAATTTCATACATGAGAAATACAAACAAATACACATCTTTTCTATAAGACTATACCTAGTTTTTGCATCGTTCAAGACTCGACTGAGGTAATAAATGGCCCTTTCGACACCATTATGATCCTCATGTCCTAACATGCTTCCTATAGTCGAATCTGATGCATAAATATACAACCTCATGCATCTATTTCCAACAGGAGGGGGCAAAATTAGAGGATTCATTAATTACTCCTTTATTTCTTCGTACACCCTTTGATGATGTGGCTTCCATTTAAACACTTCCTTCTTTAGGAAAAGTAGCGGTGAGAATGGTCGAATCTTGCCACTAAGGTTTGAGATAAACCTCCTTAAAAAATTAATCTTCCCCAATAAATACTGGGGCTCTTTCTTAGTCGAAGGAGGTTGAGTTTCCATGACGGCCTTAGTCTTGTTCTGATTAATAATGATGCCCTTTTATGGAGAATAAAGCCAAGGAAATCTTCAGCCTGCACACAGAAAGCATACTTAAGAGGATTCATTTTTAGTATGTACTTCCTCATTCCTTCAAATGATTGTTAAAGAAGGTCAAAATGACTATTTCCCGACACATATTTAACGACTATATCATCAATATGTATATATTTGTATAAACATCTTGATATAATCATGAATAATTGAATTCATCATCCTCTGGTAAGTTTCCCTAGTGTTCTTCAAACCAAAAGGCATCACCATCCATTCATAGGTGTCTAAGGCTCATGGACATCTAAACGCCGTCTTTGGCACATGTTCATCTATAATAAAAATGTGATTATAACCAGAACAACCATCTAGCATACTGAAGTACTCAAAACCCGATGCTGAGTCGACCAACATTTCAGCGACTATCATTGGGTACTCATCTTTTGGGGTTGTTGCATTCAGATCTCTGAAGTCGATGCAAACCCTCAATGTTCCATTTTTATTAATTACCGGAACAATCTTTGCAAGCCATTCGACATACCTCATCATCCTTTTGAACTTGCTTTTTAGGAGTTTTTCGATCTCCTCTTTTATTTTACACATCACCTCTAGCGCAAACCGTCTAGACATATGTTTGACCAACTTCTTCCCATGCTTTATTGGTAGCTTTAACTCCACCAAATCCCTGCTCAACCCTGACATTTTGTTATAATCCCAAGCAAAGAAATCTTTAAATTCATGAAGTAATTTAATTACCTCCAACATTATACTTGGGTTGATGTTGACACCGATACATGTCGGCCTCTCAACGATTCCATCACCCAAATTGACTTCCTATAATGGATCTTGGGGCTACATCTTTGTTGCTAATGCGACAAGATCCTTTTCGAAGCCTAAAGGCTCATCTTCATAGATGCAATCAAGCCTATGGATTTTCAAACCATCATCTTATATGCATTTTGGTTGTGGCATTTCGATTAGTTTTTGCTCAACATTGATTCTCTGACCCATGTCGAACACCTCTAACACGTTGGCTTTGACAACCATGTGTGGTATCTCGGCCTCTAAGGCCAATTTTTGTCTATTTTTTTGCTACATAAGCCAAAATTTCTTCTAGTGCATCGAACTCATACATCTTTGTCGAATTTGTCCTCTCAGCCAGTTGGCTAGATGGTGTCATAATACCTTTCACCCATAAGTTCTTTGTACCGCATAAATCCATGGGTTGGGTGGAGTTTAAGAGAGTAAAATGTCTCTTCCACGGGCATGTATGCAAACCCTGAAGGGGTGCAAGGGGCTATATTTTCTAGGTTCTTGTCAAAATTCCTCTTTTCGACATGGTTTACTTCTGCCATGTAATATCAATGATCCGCCTCTACATTCTCAACTATTATGTCATTCCTCCATATGAATATCCTTTGGTAAAGTGACAAAGGTGTTGCCCCCACTCCATGTATCCACTCCCTGCCAATGTGCAGATTATTACTAACTTTCGACGTAATAATCATGAAAACCATGGGTTGAGTTATATACCTCATCGTCACATCAACTTGGATAACGCCCACTGTCTGGCTTTTTTTCCTTTGTAATTTGAGAGCACCATGTTATTGGTTCAAATTCGTATCATATTTTCTAATCTTCTTCAGCAAAAAGTGGGGAATCAGATTCACCATAACCCCTTCACCCACAAGAACTTTATTCATGGTTGTGTCTTCAACCTTTGCTCTTATAAAAAGGGGCTTCAAATGACTTTTCATTCCTTTGTGAGGTCTCTCAAAAATGTGTTTTGTTACTTAAGACAGTCATTGTTCATGATGAAATAGCACACATGCTTGTGCTTCATCATTTCCTCCTCCTCTCAATCTGTTGGCTCAGAAACTTATGTGGCACAATCATACTCCCTTGGGAGTACCGATATGACATTATACAACACATCGAATTCGCCTTCTGACCCCGACTCAAAATTATCAATAACTAATTTATCCTTCTTATAGGGTACTTCCTCCTTCTCTTTTCCCTTCGACTTAACTTGTTTAGGGGAAAACAACTGACTTCCGACTGGCTTCTTAGTCTGATCACTTACTCGACTCTAGTATATTTTTTTTTGCTTGATTCAACACCTTCCTTCTTCACCTTCTTCTTCCTTTGAAATCTTCTCAATTGAGTCCTTGACATCAGGTTCTTCCCCCTTATAGTTATTAGGACCATATGAGCGCCTTTTCGATACCTAAACATTTTCTCGATAGATCATATAAGAGTCTCGACCCGATTCGACATTCCTCCACCTCTGATTTCTAGACTGCTCCTTTACAACAGGCCTCGACTCCTCCCTTGGGGAGCATTCGACGCTGGCACATAAGTCCAAGGCTTGCCTCTCTAGTGGTTAGGAAACTTCTCCTTTTTTCGAGGGACTCCCCTCTTGTAGAAATAGAACTCATGCTTGCTCTTCTTCTATTTTTCCTTCCTCTTTACTTGTTGGGCACTCTCCACTTTCTTTTCAGCCCTCTAGTCAAAAACAACATTGCACCTAGGGCACAACATTACTTCTGAATCCTTAGCTTTGCATTGGTGGAGGAATTCAAGATAATCTTCATCAGACTTAGGATAAACAACTTCAATCTTGTTGCTCTCAAAAGCTTCATCCTCTTCCTCCATGTCAAAATCAGTGATCTCGACCATGTTGATTCCTACAAGCTCAATAACATTGGCTTCCCCTACTTAGAGTGGGTCGGAAACGATCTTCATAGGAGCTTTCCCCTTAGAGAATTTAAGATTTTCTTCGTTCAAAGAATTTTGAACAAGATCCCTGAAAAGAAAACATTGTGAGGTTTTATGCCCTAGAAAATTATGATATTTACAAAACCCTTATTTCTTTGTTTGTTCTAGCGGTGGTACTTTCACGCCTGGTGGCACCAGTACTTGGCCATCTGCAACCAATAAGTCAAAAATCTCATAACATTTGGTCATTTTCTTAGGGAACTTATTATTTTTCTCAGGTTCAGAAGTGTTCTTCCCATTTTCAGGTGTAAGCAGTTTATACACATATGGAGGGCCTGATTTTTACTCGGCCACATCGAATTCACTTTCTTCGACATGATCATATTCGATATCTGACATCAAGTCACTGTCTTCCATATCGACATAGGTCATACACTCCTTCTTACCTCTGTTCACTTTGGCTTTCTCAGCCTTCAAACGTCTGACCTATCGAACCTTGTCCGCTAGCTGAGCCATATCTCTTAGGTATTGTGTATCTAATTTCTTCCTAATAAAATAATCTAATCCTCCAGCGTCCATTTCGACTAGTTCATGTTCAGGCACTTGAGTAAAGCACCTTGTTTTTAACAATCAGAATCTATTAAGGTAATCATCATTTGTTTCAGTGAACTTTCACTTTACACTCGGTAATTCTTTTAGATTGATCTTAGATTTCCCCATATAGAATTGTTCATGGAACAACCCTTCCAAACGAGTCCAATCATTTATGGAATACACAGGAAGGATAGTAAGCCATGTAAAATCATTCTTTGTAAGGGAACTAGGGAAGCATCTCATCCTTAAGTTCTCATTATTCGCTGTGTCCCTAGCCTCAGTCAAATATTAGGCAATATGTTTGACTGTGGACTCATTATTATCACCAAGAAATTTGGTGAACTTAGGGACTTTCCATCCCCTTGGGAGTTCGGTTTGTAAAACATACTCCGGCAAAGGAGATGTATGATTTGGCCTCTGCATGCATGTGTTGACCCCATTTTGCACCATTATTTTTTTGACTATGGTTGCAAGATTGTTTTATCCTAACAGCCTCTCTTGTCACACTTAATGAACCACTTGGTCTGTGTCTTGGTCTCGATTAATTGCCAAAACTGGTGGTTGTTCAGCCTCTCTAGACCTTCCTTGCTCGACTACCTAGGGCACAAAATTTTCCCCTTAATTCACCGTGTTTTCCTCATGGTCTATACCTTCATTTTGAATTATCGTAACCAATTGAGTTTGTACAATGGGTTGAGCTGGCGCTGGTGAAGCGCCAACGAAATCAGCAATTCGATTCATTTGAGTTTTCAACTATTGCTAACTCTAATTCGTATTTTGAATCAATGGGTTAAATATGTTACCCATTTGCTGAGTAAGCGTATTACCCATATCATGGTTACTTTCCTCCATGTGTTGTCTCACCGCCATCATAGAATTCACATTAAGTGTTAGAATTGCTTGGGAACCAAATCCCATCCCTATTTGGGGTTATATGGTTCGACTAGGGTCACCTATGGTTGAGCCAGATGACAATATTGGCGAATATACATTTGCGTCGCAACATTTTCAGTAAATTCCGAAGGGTTAGTATATAGTCTTGCCATAATTGATGTTGGCATACAATAAGGTTGTTCACGCCCCGACATAGGCCTTGTGAAATTGGTGGCAAAATGTCTAAAATTCGTTGCCATAATTGGTCTAGGAGTCACTGGGAGAATTTGTATTATTGAAGGGGAAAAACCATCCCTTCTTGTTGATTTGATGGCATAACCATCATCGACGGTATGACTGTCGTACTAGTAATAGAGGCGACTGGTTCAGTCGAACTTGTAGAAACTGTGCCTTCCCCATTACTATTGGCTAGTTGTTCTCCATTATTGTTATTTTTTGGATTAACCATCTTCCTGACGTATCTCCTCAATAGATTTCTACTTTCCCTTTTAGTTATCCTACCACTCCTCAATCTTATGCACTCTCATAATATAAGAAGTTTCTTAAATGTAGAACTTTAAACTAAGAATTTTCAAAAACAAAAGGTATGAATTCACACAAAAAATGGTCCCACTAGGTGTTCCAATTTGTTCATTATGAAATTTAGTAAACAAAAACAAGTTTCAATTTACTTAAGGAATTAAACTCGAAAAGATCCCAACATATTTTGTGTGTATCATGAACTTTAAATGATTTTTACATAAATGTCGAAATGTGTAGTTTGAAAATGATAACTGATAATCGAAAATGCAAAGTATAAAAGTAATGACTAGAATGTAAGATGAAATCGAAATGCAAAAAGAAGAAATAAAGTGACTGGAAATATAGAAAATGATTGGAATATAAAAGACTTTACTTTGTAAAAAATGGAATGCATACTTACATTCTGAAACTCTTTTCTCAAATCACATAGATACTTTGAGTTATGTATAATTATGTACAATTTTAGACCCCTAAAACTCAAAGTTAACACTACTTATGTATAAATACTAAGGTAACCCGTCTACAACGGTCGAATAAATATAACATGCCACATCTTCAATTACATGCAGCCTTTCTCTTCGACAAGCTTCCATGTGTATTTCAGTAACCGTTTGATCCTATCCATTTACACTTCATTCGACTGCGTATAAAATCTCTTGGAAACTGAATTTCTCTATGTTCCCAACTCCTTAGTCTTTGTATGACTGCAATTTCGACTACAATGACATTCCTTGTCGACAAGTCAAAATTTTCAAAATCCTTATGGCCATTATTCACTATTTTCACTTCACACAAAAATCATTATACATGACTCTTATTATATTCTTGTAATTCAATGTTGGTGTCGAAAATATGATATAATAGGGTGGTAGTTTCTTTTCCCATGGCAACAAGTATTCCGACTACTCCTAGGCCGAAAAATGTTCCCTTGGTGGACCTCATGCCTTCTTATGTATCAAGTTTCACGGTGCCACAGGTGTCGGGATATTTTCCTTATGGTATGCCAACTACAATGATGGCAGGATTACAGAGCAATATTTCAACCTTTGCAGATAGTAACACAATGATGACATCCCCTTTGAATCCATATGTGGCGTCAGGGTCTGCTATTAGTTATCTTAGTCGAGCAACACAACATGGAGGGACTATATTTTCTCCCCTAAACGTGTATGCTCTTACTAAAAACTCAATGTTATCCATAAGATAACAAATAAATTAAAGTAACCACTTGATAGTTAATATGCTTACTCAACAAATTAGTATGGTGTTCAACCCTCTTATTCAGAACACCAACCAGAGTTACCAATTGTTGGTCAATCAAATGGGTCGAATAGATAACTTTTTCGGCACCTCTCAGGCCTAGGCACACCCCTAATCCCTCAAATTGCGCCAGTCATGCCAATTGGGATGCCTGACAATAGGGGTGTTCATCTTAATCTAGGGCAACAACAAGAGATAACTCGACCTGTCGGGTCTCCTGTAGTTATGGGAGGGGAAGAAGGAATAGTCCAAGAAAACCCAGGAGTAGTCATGGTGGGTAAGTACCAAGATGTTGAAGGAGTAGTAAGGAACGTTCAACAAGATAGCTTGAGAGGCCAGCATAATCTAGACCACATAGTCGAAAATATCCTTGCTTAGAATGACCTTAATGTAAGGTTACATAGGCCAAATTTCGTGTCACCATTGACTTAGTATGTTCTGCAAAGAAAACTTCCCAGGGGATGAAAAGTTCTTAAATTACTAAATTTGTAGGAGACATAAGTGAGTTGACTGTCGAACATATCACTTGACACCAAACTAAAGCCGACGCCATAGAAAATGATGAGAATTCGAAAAATGATATTTTTTCCAAATTCTCTAATAAGAAAGGCTTTCACATGGTTCACAACACTCCCTCTCACTCCGTATATAATGGAATCAGTTTGAGAGGGTATTCCATGAGCATTTCTATACGGGACAGTAAAAAAGGTTGCATACTCACAAAGCAAATGACTTAAAGCAGAAAAGGTCTCATGATTTCTCAACAAGCACGCTTGTCCCATGAGTCAGTCTTAAAGATTAAAAATCCTTTCATACTCACAAAACAAGTGTATCGCATCTCGAAAAATGTGATTCCTCGCGATGGTCGCGGAAATTTTTTAATGTTCGAACATAGTCGCCACCGAACTTTGTTTATCCCAATAAAGAGATAGGAAAATATCGATAAATCCTTTAAGAAATGGAATAATGGTCGTCGCAACCATATTCGGTTTCGGGAGTGGATTACGCGAGAGGGAGGTATTAGCACCCCTCACATCCGTTGTACTCAGCGGGAACCTTTTAGTTCTATTTGCATTTCGAGTGTTAATTTATGTTTGTTTGTTATCTCTGGGTTATAAAATATTGAAAATAGAAATGGATGAAAATCTCAGAAAGGGAAAGCGGAGGTTTTTTATTAGTTAGCTCGCGAAGATACAACAATCTCCTGCCTATGTATCCTTATGGTATAATAAGGAAATCAGAGCATTCGTAGTTCAGGGAACTACGGTTGGTTGGTGTTTTTTAATGAACAACTATTTGGATCATACCCTAAAGGCTAAACGTTGGCTTGTCTACTCTCGGCGAAGGCTTAAGCACTGGTTTGTTATGTGCATTAGAAAGGATTAAATGGTGTTCTTTTTGAAAAGAGTTTAGGTTACACAAAGGTGACAAGTTGGATTAATATGTTGGATGTTTTTATTGGTTGAGATGTTTTTGGTTGGATGACCATCACTCGGATAGTTGAGTAAGACAACTCGTATCCTAACAGTTGAGAAAGGGAATAGAAGACTCTATACCACTTTCTTTTTCATCCTTAATTATAAAAAGGATTTGATAGTAATTAAGGTGTTTTGAAAGAATGACGAATACTCGGATAATCGAGTAAGACAACTCGTATCCTAATAATCGAGAAAGGGAATAGAAGACTCTAGTCCGCTTTCGGTTTCATCTGAATATTTATGAAGATGAGGTTGTATATGGTTGACGTATTTTCTAATGAACGACAAGTACTTGAATGGCTGAGTAAGACAACTCATATCCAAGCATTTGAGAAGAGGAGTTGAAAGCTCAAAACCATCTCCTTTTTTGTATAGTTTGTTAAGAAAATGGTTTGATTAAGTTGTATGTTTTGCGGGAAAAATGACAATTGTTCGACTGACCGAGTAAGAGAACTCGTATTCGTCCAATTGAGGAGTGAAGTTGAAAACTCAAAGTCAACTCCCTTTTCATTTAGCTTACTGTGAAAACATTTTGATTTGATCGGGGTTTGGAGGTTTGTAGAGGAACGACAATTATTTGACTAACCAAGTAAGAGAACTTGTATTCAAATAGTCAAGGAGAAAAATTAAAGACTCAAAGTCATCTCCCTTTTTTATTTCTTATTGTAAAAGAATTTGATGTATTTTTCCTTAAGTGGATTAGAAATGATGATTATTCGATTAATCGAGTAAAAGAGTTCATGTTTAAATAATCGAGGAGAGGAGTTGAAAACTCAAAACCATATCCTCTTTTAATGTTTAATTGTGATCAGGTATTTTAATTCTTAATAAAGAATACTCGATGTTGGATCGAGATTTTAAATTTGTATTTGTGAATGAATTGAATTTATTTAGTGAATAGTTCATCTAATCGATTAATTAAAACCGAATAGGTCTCATTGTCAGAAAGCCCAAGAGTAAGCCATGTGAGGTTGATGGCGATGCTTTTACAAGCGATCGACTTACAAAGGTGTTTTGAAAGTGGGCTCGACTTTGAATCGAGAAATATGTGATTTATTTTTGAAATTGGTTTGAATGATTTTAAATTGGTGAAAACGACATAATCTTGTCACAATTGTAACACACCATACATATGCATTCAAGACTTGATACAAATGAGTAGGTACAAAATAATAATGCACACACATTCCACAAAAATAAGTAATTATCTAGATTATAAGTGATAGTAATAAATATAATTAATTGATTAAATAATTAATGGATTATTTGATTAAATTATATAAGTAATTAAATAATAATAACATAAACAAATAATTAATTAGGTATTAATAATAATATTAACAATATATATATAATTTTTAAAGATAGAAAATGAAAGAAAAACAATTATAAGTGATAGTAATAATAATATAATCAATTAATTAAATAATTAATGGATTATTTGATTAAATGATATAAGTAATTAAATAATAATAATATAAACAAATAATACATTAGGTATTAGTAATAATATTAACAATATATATATAATTTTTAAAGATAGAAAATGAAAGGAAAAAAAATGAGAATAAATGGGCTTGAAATGAAAACCCCAAAATCTGGGCGCTAATGAACAAACAGAGCGTTTATTTGGCAAAAAAGGTCTTTGGGCCCAACCTGTGTTGGCCCAAAACGGAACCAGCAAGGTCTGGTCAAACGTTGACCTCCTATGGAGGTGTCTGGGCCACTGGATCAGAGGACTTTGACCCAGACAACGAATCAAATGGATGGGCTGAGAGGGTGCGACACCATACGGTGGGGGGATCCATACAGGATCCCTTGGTTGACTTAGTAGTCAACCACGCGTGGCGCCTGCTGGAGAGGCCACTTGGCCTCCACGTGTCACCCTCCATCACCATATAAAAACAAACATTGAGAGAGAGAGCCTCATTTGCTCATTGCCATTCTCTCTCTTCAATTCTGAAACCTTCAAACGCTCTGCAACATGAGCCCTATCTCCGTCATCACCCCCGGCCAAACCTGCTGGAGAAGACGGTGGCGGCCGGCCAACCGCGGCGGCGCCTTCTTCTTCTTCGGCGAACCTCAACCCTAAACCTAAAAAACCAAACACATACCCCACCTCTTTTGGGCTTCTGAATCCAAATATGGCCTCCCTTCTTCCAAAATCCGCTTCAAATGGTCGGATCGGTGCTCCAAAAGAAAACACCAACCTAAACCTAAACCTAACATTCTATCTCTCGCGACCAACAAAATCCCTAACTCATCCTAACCACAACAATAGGCAAACATGAAGAAAAAACCTAACCCTAAGTTTTGGAATTCGTCCCTCTAAAGTCACGATTTGAAGAAATTAATATAGGGGTTTCAATCAGTGTGGAAATGCGAAGATGATGGTGCAAACAGTTTAAATGGGAATGAAGATTTTACTTGGTCAAGGTTAATCGCTGGCGACGCTCCCCTGCTCCGTTTGAGATAAGTCTTCTGTAACACCCCGATAATAATAAGATAATTATTTAATTTAAGTTAATATTATATTTATTAATTTAATTAAATAATTTAAATTATTGGATTATTATTATTATTATCATTGGAATAATAATTATTGGAAAATATAAAAGTTGGAAGTTAGTAAAAAGGTTATTTTTCACGTGAAAAGGAAAAAAGAGACAGAAAAGGGAAAAAAGGGCAAAGAGCCAGAGAACGAAGGTTGAAGGAAGGAAAAGCTTGGAGCTCAGAGATTGCCGGATTAACTCAGGTAAGGGGGGTTTATCACCGATTAATGGGTATTATGGGATAATATGTGATGGGTAGTGAGAAACCATTGATTTGCCTCTGATTGAATGATGTATGATGAATTTGTGAACTTTTGGGATGAACGAAATTTGGATTAAAATGGAAGAAATTCGTAGGAATTAGAGATAGAAAGGTTAGCAATTTGTGAAATCGAAAGTGTATGATTCGTGTTAGATGAGATGAATGAATTGTGTGTAAAATTTGGACTGTGGAAGGTTGAATTGGATAGATCTCGTAGCAGAGAAAGCCATTGCAGATCTGGAAATTCTGGTTTCTAGTCATACGCGTATGGCACTAGGCAATAGGCGTATGATGTGGCTGGTACGCGTATGGATGAGGCCTTACGCGTATGGGTGAGGAAAATGATATTTTGAACGTAGATTTGTCTCTGTTGGTACGCGTATGGGAGAGTGGTACGCGTAGCATACGCGTATGAGACAGATGATACGCGTATGGGTTGGGCGAGGAAATGCGCCATACGCGTATGGGCATAGGCAATACGCGTATGGGCAGACTTGTGGTTTTTCTGAACTGTTGTTGTGCAGTTTTTGGTTGTTTAGGCTGAGTGATGTAACTTAGCTGATGTATGACGTAGTAGGGATCATTTCCCGTTGTTTGAGTAGTATAGGTATTAGTAGAGTGTGCTAATACTGTGTTTGATTATGCGGCATGATATGATATGCTTTTGTGATAAAATGTGTTGATGATGTGTGATGGTATGCATGATGCTGTGAATGTATCAGTTATGTGTGCATTTGTGAATAGACTGTTTTATGGCTTAGAGTGTGAGCATATGTCTATTCTTGAATGGTTGTTGTTGTTGCATTGCTAGGTGATTAGCATGCATATTGTGGCCTTTACGGTGGTAGCTAATTCCCATGGTGAGGAATTAGTGAGTGAATCATTTTGATTGTTGTTGATGTTTGCATGCTAGGTGATTAGCGTGCATAGCATAGCCCTTGGGGTGGTAGCTAATTCCCATGGTGAGGAATTAGTGAGTGAGTCACTATGTCTCAAATGAGTGGGACTAGTGAGCTTGGTAGCCGTGCCTGGATTTGGACGGTGAGGTTGAACTATATGTTCACAAATAGTCGGTACCGCATGCATGGAGTCTCATTGCATAATATATGTATGGCGTATAATATGAATGGATGTATTCCAATACTATACGTATGTTTGTGTTGGTGTTGAGTATTATGTTGAATTGATGTGCTGTTACTGAATATATGTTTGGATTAGGGTGATGAAGTGTGTTAAATTACTTAACATGACATGATATTTTTATAATACTTATTATATCGATTGAGGAACTCACCCTTACAATTGTTTTTCAGGTAACGAGCAGTGATTGAGTAGGAGCTAGTACTTGGAGTCTAGAGTAGTTCCTTAGTGGGTCATGCTCTGATAGATGTAACATCGGGAAGGGATGTTTTAAATGTTTTACTGTTGGTTGTGAACCATTTTACATGTAATGTGTTACATGTTTTGATTGATTTGATTTATATCCGCTGCGATTTATGCAAATGTTTATTTGATTAAATAAAGAGCATGACTGTTATTTTGGAACTTGGTGTGAAGTGATTATGTGACACCCTTAACTGCATAATTACTCTGATGTTGTATTTTGATATTTAATTAAATTATTGGGGTATTTTAGATGGGTGTTACATTAGTGGTATCAGAGCATAGTCGGTCGAGTCGAGTCGTAGTTATTCTATTTCCCCTGTACGGGATAGGTGTTGTGTAACCCTATCAGTACTTATTGTTTTAGCTTGTTGGGTTTCAGAATAGAGATGGCTGGAAGAGGTAGAGATGATGCTGCGATTGCTGAGGCTCTGGGTATGCTAGCTGGAGTACTTGGAGGAAATCCGAATGTTGTGGGAATGGGAGCTGCTCGTCAACTGAGTGAGTTCCAGAAGAACAATCCTCCAATGTTCAAGGGAGCATACGATCCAGATGGTGCTCAGAAGTGGTTGAAGGAGATTGAGAGGATCTTCCGAGTGACTGAGTGTGCCGATAACCAGAAGGTCAGGTTCGGTACACATATGTTGTTAGAGGAAGCAGACGATTGGTGGGTTGCTACCCGCACTGAGTTGGAAGCTGCTGGGAATGCCGAGATTACTTGGGCAGTGTTCCGAGAGAGATTTCTGAGGAAGTATTTTCCAGAGGACGTTAGAGGAAAGAAAGAGATAGAGTTCTTGGAATTGAAGCAGGGCAATCGGTCGGTTACTGAGTATGCTGCTAAGTTCACAGAGCTGTCAAAGTATTACACTCCCTATAATGAGGCTGCTGGAGAATTTTCAAAATGTGTGAAGTTTGAGAACGGGTTACGTCCCGAGATCAAGCAGGCTATTGGGTATCAACGGATTAGAGTATTTTCTGACTTGGTTGACTGTTGCAGGATTTTTGAACAGGATTCCAAAGCCAGAGCAGAGAGCTATCAGCAAAGGGTTGATAGGAAAGGCAAGACTCAGAATGATCGTGGAAAACCGTATGCAGCTGGCAAAGGTTTTCAGAAGCAGAGTGGGATGAAGAGGCCTAGTGGGGGAGACTCTAGTGCTCCTGCTAAGTGTTACAGATGTGGTCAGGCTGGGCATCGTATCCATGAATGTACCAGTAATGAGAAGAAGTGTTTCAAGTGTGGAAAAGGTGGTCACTTGGCTGCAGACTGCCGGTTGAAGACTGTGACTTGTTTCAACTGTGGAGAGTTGGGTCATATTAGCCCACAGTGTCCTAAGCCGAAGAAGGAGAATCAGTCGGGAGGCAAGGTTTTTGCTTTATCGGGTTCTGAGACTTCTGCAGATGATCGTTTGATCCGAGGTACGTGTTATATTAATGGCTTTCCTCTTGTAGCTATTATTGACACCGGTGCTACTCATTCCTTTATATCTTTGGATTGTGCTGTGAAACTTAAGTTAGAGATATCTGAGATGCGTGGTAGTATGGTGATTGATACTCCTGCGAAGGGTTCAGTGACTACTACTTCGGTTTGTTTGGATTGCCCTTTGAGTATTTTTGGTAGAGACTTTGGAGTGGACCTAGTGTGTCTTCCACTAGTGCAGATCGATGTTATCTTGGGTATGAACTGGTTGGTGTTTAACCGAGTTTCTATCAACTGTTTTGATAAGACTGTGATCTTTCCTGAGATTGAGGAAGGAAAGAGTTTGTTTCTATCAGCGAGGCAGGTGAATGAGGCAGTAGCAGATGGGGTAGAGTTGTTTATGCTGTTAGCGACTTTGGAGGCTAAAGATAAACTGGTGATTTGCGATCTAGCTGTGGTGTGTGATTTTCCTGATGTGTTTCCGGAAGAAGTGAATGAATTACCGCCAGAGCGTGAGGTTGAGTTCTCGATTGATTTGGTACCTGGTACTAGGCCGATATCGATGGCTCCGTACCGTATGTCTGCTGTTGAGTTAACTGAATTGAAGAGTCAGTTGGAGGATCTATTGGATAAGAAATTTATTCGTCCGAGTGTGTCACCGTGGGGTGCACCAGTGTTATTGGTTAAGAAGAAAGAAGGTACTATGAGGTTGTGTGTGGACTACAGGCAACTGAATAAAGTGACGATCAAGAATCGGTATCCTTTGCCGAGGATTGATGATTTGATGGATCAGTTGGTTGGTGCGAGTGTGTTCAGCAAGATAGATTTGAGATCTGGGTATCATCAGATACGTGTGAAAACGGAGGATATTCAGAAGACTGCTTTCAGAACAAGGTATGGACATTATGAGTATTCTGTAATGCCTTTTGGTGTGACTAATGCGCCTGGAGTATTTATGGAGTATATGAATAGGATTTTCCATCCGTACCTAGATAAGTTTGTTGTGGTGTTTATTGATGACATTTTGGTGTATTCGAAATCTGAAGAAGAGCATGCTGAGCATTTGAGAGTGATTTTAGAAGTTCTACGCGAAAAGAAGTTATTTGCTAAACTGTCTAAGTGTGAATTTTGGTTAGAGGAGGTTAGTTTTCTTGGTCATGTGATTTCAAGAGGTGGTGTTGCTGTTGATCCTTCTAAGATAGAAGCAGTGTCTAAGTGGGAAGCTCCGAAGTCTGTTACTGAGATTCAAAGTTTTCTTGGTTTGGCTGGTTATTATAGGAAGTTCATTGAGGGATTTTCTAAGTTGGCGTTACCGTTGACGATGTTGACTAGAAAGGGGCAAGCGTTTGTTTGGGACTCAAAATGTGAAGAAGGTTTCCAAGAGTTAAAGAGAAGGTTGACTACTGCTCCTATTCTGATATTACCGAGTCCGTCGGAATCATTTGAAGTTTACTGTGATGCTTCGTTGTTGGGTTTGGGTGGTGTGTTGATGCAGAATAAGCAGGTTATAGCTTATGCTTCGAGACAACTGAGGGTTCATGAGAGGAACTATCCGACACACGATTTAGAGTTGGCAGCTGTGGTATTTGTTTTGAAGTTATGGAGGCATTACTTGTACGGGTCAAGATTTGAGGTTTTCAGTGACCATAAAAGTTTAAAGTATTTGTTTGATCAGAAAGAGCTGAATATGAGACAGAGGAGATGGTTAGAGTTTCTGAAGGATTATGACTTTGGGTTGAATTACCATCCGGGTAAAGCAAACGTAGTAGCTGATGCATTGAGTCGGAAATCATTGCATATGTCTATGTTAATGGTTAAGGAGTTGGATTTAATTGAGCAGTTTAGGGACTTGAGTTTGGTGTGTGAGAGTACTCACAATAGTGTTAAATTGGGAATGTTGAAGTTAACGAGTGGTATTCTGGATGAGATCAGAGAGGGTCAGAAATCCGACGTGCTTTTGGTTGATAAGTTGACTCTAGTGAATCAGAGTCAAGGTGGTGAATTCAGAGTTGACGAGAATGGCATTTTGAAATTTGGTAATCGGGTGTGTATTCCGGATGTTACCGAACTTAAGAAGAGTATTCTTGAGGAAGGACATCGTAGTGGCCTGAGTATTCATCCTGGAGCTACGAAGATGTATCATGATTTGAAAAAGTTATTTTGGTGGCCGGGAATGAAAAGAGAAATTGCGAGTTTTGTTTATTCTTGTTTGACTTGTCAGAAGTCAAAGATTGAGCATCAGAAGCCGTCTGGGCTAATGCAACCGTTGACTATTCCAGAGTGGAAGTGGGATAGTATCAGTATGGATTTTGTGTCTGGTTTGCCGAGGACAAATAAGAATTTTGAAGCCATTTGGGTGATTGTTGATAGATTGACGAAATCGGCTCATTTCATTCCGATCAGAATGGATTATCCGTTAGAGAGATTAACTGAGCTGTATATTGAGAAGATTGTAAGTTTGCATGGTATTCCGTCGAGTATTGTTTCGGACCGAGATCCTAGATTTACATCGAAATTTTGGGAAGGTTTGCAGAAGGCTTTGGGAACTAAGCTGAGATTGAGTTCTGCATATCATCCGCAGACTGATGGTCAGACTGAGAGGACGATTCAGTCACTAGAGGATCTTTTGAGGGCTTGTGTTTTGGAAAAGGGAGGTGCTTGGGATAGTTACTTACCTTTGATTGAGTTTACCTACAACAATAGTTTTCATTCGAGCATTGATATGGCACCGTTTGAAGCTTTGTATGGTAGGAGATGTCGGACACCTTTATGTTGGTATGAGTCCGGTGAGAGTGCTGTGGTTGGACCGGAGATTGTTCAACAAACTACGGAAAAGATTAAGATGATTCAGGAGAAGATGAGAATTGCTCAGAGTCGTCAGAAGAGTTATCACGACAAGAGGAGGAAGTCACTTGAGTTCCAAGAGGGAGATCATGTGTTTCTTCGTGTTACTCCGATAACTGGGGTTGGTCGAGCTTTGAAGTCGAAGAAGTTGACACCTCGATTTATTGGTCCTTATCAGATTTTGGAGAGGATAGGAGAGGTAGCCTATCGTATCGCTTTACCGCCGTCACTTGCGAATTTGCATGAGGTTTTTCATGTGTCTCAGTTGAGGAGGCACATTCATGATCCGTCGCATGTAGTCCAAGTAGATGATGTCCAGGTGAGAGATAACCTGACTGTTGAAACATCACCTATGAGAATTGAGGATCGAGAGTTGAAGCAGTTGCGGGGTAAAGAGATTGCCTTGGTGAAGGTAGCTTGGGGAGGACCAGCAGGTGGCAATGTGACTTGGGAACTTGAGAGTCAGATGAAGGAGTCTTATCCGGAGTTATTCACTTGAGGTATGTTTTCGAGGACGAAAACTCTTTTAGTGGGGGAGAGTTGTAACACCCCGATAATAATAAGATAATTATTTAATTTAAGTTAATATTATATTTATTAATTTAATTAAATAATTTAAATTATTGGATTATTATTATTATTATCATTGGAATAATAATTATTGGAAAATATAAAAGTTGGAAGTTAGTAAAAAGGTTATTTTTCACGTGAAAAGGAAAAAAGAGACAGAAAAGGGAAAAAAGGGCAAAGAGCCAGAGAACGAAGGTTGAAGGAAGGAAAAGCTTGGAGCTCAGAGATTGCCGGATTAACTCAGGTAAGGGGGGTTTATCACCGATTAATGGGTATTATGGGATAATATGTGATGGGTAGTGAGAAACCATTGATTTGCCTCTGATTGAATGATGTATGATGAATTTGTGAACTTTTGGGATGAACAAAATTTGGATTAAAATGGAAGAAATTCGTAGGAATTAGAGATAGAAAGGTTAGCAATTTGTGAAATCGAAAGTGTATGATTCGTGTTAGATGAGATGAATGAATTGTGTGTAAAATTTGGACTGTGGAAGGTTGAATTGGATAGATCTCGTAGCAGAGAAAGCCATTGCAGATCTGGAAATTCTGGTTTCTGGTCATACGCATATGGCACTAGGCAATACGCGTATGATGTGGCTGGTACGCGTATGGATGAGGCCTTACGCGTATGGGTGAGGAAAATGATATTTTGAACGTAGATTTGTCTCTGTTGGTACGCGTATGGGAGAGTGGTACGCGTAGCATACGCGTATGAGACAGATGATACGCGTATGGGTTAGGCGAGGAAATGCGCCATACGCGTATGGGCATAGGCAATACGCGTATGGGCAGACTTGTGGTTTTTCTGAACTGTTGTTGTGCAGTTTTTGGTTGTTTAGGCTGAGTGATGTAACTTAGCTGATGTATGACGTAGTAGGGATCATTTCCCGTTGTTTGAGTAGTATAGGTATTAGTAGAGTGTGCTAATACTGTGTTTGATTATGCGGCATGATATGATATGCTTTTGTGATAAAATGTGTTGATGATGTGTGATGGTATGCATGATGCTGTGAATGTATCAGTTATGTGTGCATTTGTGAATAGACTGTTTTATGGCTTAGAGTGTGAGCATATGTCTATTCTTGAATGGTTGTTGTTGTTGCATTGCTAGGTGATTAGCATGCATATTGTGGCCTTTACGGTGGTAGCTAATTCCCATGGTGAGGAATTAGTGAGTGAATCATTTTGATTGTTGTTGATGTTTGCATGCTAGGTGATTAGCGTGCATAGCATAGCCCTTGGGGTGGTAGCTAATTCCCATGGTGAGGAATTAGTGAGTGAGTCACTATGTCTCAAATGAGTGGGACTAGTGAGCTTGGTAGCCGTGCCTGGATTTGGACGGTGAGGTTGAACTATATGTTCACAAATAGTCGGTACCGCATGCATGGAGTCTCATTGCATAATATATGTATGGCGTATAATATGAATGGATGTATTCCAATATTATACGTATGTTTGTGTTGGTGTTGAGTATTATGTTGAATTGATGTGCTGTTACTGAATATATGTTTGGATTAGGGTGATGAAGTGTGTTAAATTACTTAACATGACATGATATTTTTATAATACTTATTATATCGATTGAGGAACTCACCCTTACAATTGTTTTTCAGGTAACGAGCAGTGATTGAGTAGGAGCTAGTACTTGGAGTCTAGAGTAGTTCCTTAGTGGGTCATGCTCTGATAGATGTAACATCGGGAAGGGATGTTTTAAATGTTTTACTGTTGGTTGTGAACCATTTTACATGTAATGTGTTACATGTTTTGATTGATTTGATTTATATCCGCTGCGATTTATGCAAATGTTTATTTGATTAAATAAAGAGCATGACTGTTATTTTGGAACTTGGTGTGAAGTGATTATGTGACACCCTTAACTGCATAATTACTCTGATGTTGTATTTTGATATTTAATTAAATTATTGGGGTATTTTAGATGGGTGTTACATCTTCCTCTATTTCTTTGTTTTGGATGCTGTTTTGTTGAATGTTGTCTTGGTTTCTTTGAATGTTATATGTTAAAATGTTTAAAAATTATTTTTTGATTTCTTCTTGGATTCTCAAAACCGTGTCCCTTACTGTTAATCTATGTTGTTGTTATATATATGGTGAATTTTAGGTCTTAAGATAACTTGTTTAAGTTATCTCTTCGAGATTTTATGGGATGATTGTTCTGTGGATTTAAGGTTGTTTGGATTAATGTTCATTATGATCTTTTGTGTAAAACATTAATCTGAGCCTTTTATCAATTATTTTTCAATTTTCCATAAGCGCTTATTTGATAAGCCTTTTTAATCTCTGAGTTGGTTTTGCATGTTTGTAAAAAGGTGAAGAGATGTTGATTGAAAGGGAAGTTTTACGCCTGCTTTGGAGGTTGGAATTAGGGGCGTTGTAAGTTCAACAGAGTTTGGGAAATGTCTTTGCAAGTTTTCTGCTTGACCTGCTGGATTTGTAACTAAATTCAAATTTTTTAAAAGTTATTTTGATGTTGCATAGAACTTTTTTGGATAATGTATAAGTGTTTTTTTAGACTCTTTGTGACGTTTTGGATTATGCATTGGCTTTTGGATTAATTATGTAACTTTAGGAATTAATATATGAACTTTTGGATTATTATGTGAACCTTTGGATTATGAATCTAATTATGCAATTAATCATTTTTAACATTTTAAACCTTACCTTAACATTTTAATTGTGTTAATAAAAAATGCTTAAACTATATCTCAAACTGAAAATGGATTGGGCCATAATGCAATTTAATTGGACTTTCAATTTGGTCAACTTTTGCACATTAATATTAACCAAAATAAAATGTGACAAAAGGTCTAAAATAAAACATGCCACAAACATTGCAAATTTCAACCTTAATCACAAAAAAACCAACACATACACATACATGTGGTGACTTGATCTAAACCAACACATGCATACTTAAAAAAAATTCAATTTTAGTTGAAGGATTTATGAATGGTTTAGAAATTTGGTACATATATTTGGGATGTGAAAATGCGCTTAATAACAAGTGATCATAAAAATAATCATGTCTCTTAATACTTACTGATAACCAAATGGACTTTGGATCAATGATGAAAAAAGATTTGAACCACACTTTGCAATATTAATTATGGACACGTTTATGTGAATGGGCCTTTTTTAAACACAAAGAGATCTCATGGATAAACCAAAATAGGCCTTTTTAACCAAAATGCACATATCGTCCCATGCTTCAGTAATGGCAATAAGAGACAAATGCAACAGATGTCTTCTTAAGGATCTCAATAGATGAAAATGTCACTGAAGATTTGATGTCACCAAGGGCTGAGAAACCCTAAGATAGAACTTATGTCTTGAGATGAAATTCATGCCTTATAACATTTGGTAATGAATGCTGGTGAAAGATTTTTCCTTACACGGACAAAATTAGGGTATGACAAAGTGACTTAGAGTAGAAATAATTTGCTTGATTCTCTTCAGGTCAACTTCCTTTGCCTTCTGTAGTTTACATTTTGTAACTAATGGAAGAAACTTCAAAGAAAGTTGAACCACTGATTGAATAACTTTTTTTTTCTCACCGAATATTTTTTGTTTCACTATTAAGTGAAATAAGCACGGTCATGCTCTGATACCAATTAAAGGCGAGAAAGATATACATAAGAAGGGGGGGTTGAATTGTGTATGGGGAAATTTAATTCTTTTTCTTAAACTTGTTAAGAACTAGAGATGTCAAGCTCAAATTATGATCCAAGTAAGAGTCTGAATCTTATCAAAGTCTAACTTCAGAGCTTGTTGCACAACATAATATAAGTTCAAAAGTATACAAAGAGACACATAATATATCCTAGTTCCTCTCAAACCGAGAGTAGTCCAGTCCTCTTGCAGCACAAGAGATTTTCACTATAATCACTCAAATCACAATTTTCTATATCAAAATAGAAAGAGATTTTCGCTCAAGCCCTCAAGCAAGGAACTTCCTTGGATGAACTACCTGTTCAAGACTTCCTGCTCAATCCCACAGAAATAGACTTCTTCTCAAGCCCTCAATCAAGAAACTTCCTTGCTTGAACTACCCATTCAGGACTTCTTTCTCAATCCCATGGAAATAGACTTTTGCTTAAGCCCTCAAGCGAGAGACTTCCTTGCCTGAACTATCTTTTCAGGACTTCCTGCTCAATCTATCCAGAAAGAGACTTCTTGCTCTGCTTGCAAGCATGAGACTTAATTGCTCAATCTATCAAGAGACTTCTTTTCTCAAGCACCCAATAAAATACTTCTTTGCTCAATCTTACAGAAAGAGACTTACTCTGAGCACATCAGCTAGAGTCTTTAGATTCTCTTAACAAAAGAGTCTAATATTAACCTTGCATTTATGTGTGTGCTTCTTGGTTAAGAAGATACGCAAAGGCTATACACTTTTGAGCAGAATATAAGTTGGTTGCTTCTAAGTGTGGGAGATTGAAGCTTTCAATCTTCTTCTCTTCAGGCACAATTTTCTTCTTTGTTTTGCCTTTCTGTTCTATTGATCTTATTGATCAATTTCACTATACTATCACACACTTAACCCTGTGGTTATATTTTCCTTTTAGTTTGTGTTTCTTTCATCTGTATTTTTTGTGTAACACAGTCTCTCACTCTCTCTCTCTCAATCCATATTATGAACTGGTATCCCATCTTTGTGAACACAATCACGTATTCTTCAACCCCATACATTCTTATCCAGAACCAACACTTTGAATGTTATCAATCTTCTTCTTATATAGATGCTAAGAATAGATCCGTTGAATATTGAAACTACCAATGATACAAGTAGCCGTTGAAGGTCTTTAGCTAGAGCACGTGAAGTTTACTATAAACTCAACTAGCATAAATACGTTGAGAGGAGCAGAGTTAAGTCCTGAACAGTTGAAGAGATCACCTCTTAAAAACGTTAATTTATCTTGACTTAACATAAAGTAGTTTGTCATTGTCACATGATCTTCTTAAGATAACTTCTGACCGGAGTGTTCTTGTAGACGTTTCTTGAAGCTTGATTTGATTCATTGTTATCTTTATACTTAACTTTCTGAATTAGAGGATTTTTATAGAATCACTTAAAACATGATCAGAAGTTAAAGTATGTCTTCAGAACCTAGCTGGAATGAGACTTTAGAGTCTTGGGTTCACAAGTTCTAAGCTTGCCTTATATTAGAGTCTTGATCAGAACTAATCTGGATGAACATTTTTAAAGTTGTTGACTTGATATAGACAATAATCCTTTGAAGAAAAATCTTTAGAACTGCAGATGACACTTGTTCAGAAGTTGCAGGGTTTGCTTGCTTCAATCTACTTCAGTCTTCAGAACCTTGTTGATCTTTGAATAAGGTTGATCACCTGAAAGACTTGAGTTGACTCTTAGAGTCTGAAGGCTTGGTTCTACTCTTTTAGATTCATAACAACCCTGCTTCTCTTTAATAATTCTTCTTAGTGATTAACTTGATTTATATCAAGGTTAATGTCTTTTAATCCTGCACACTAGAACAACCATTAGTAAACCATATTGTTCTTTAAATACTTTGTTGTCATCAAAATGTTTAAAGGGCATGAACAAATCGTGTTCCAACAATCTCCCATTTTTTTATGATGTAAAAAAAGGTATTTAAGAACAATGGTTGATGATTTAATTAATGTAAGTTATGTAAGTTGAGTATGCGCCTAAGAAGGGGGTGAATTAGGTTCTTTGAATTTTTTTCCGGTTTCATGAAAACTTGTTCTTTCTTTTCTGTTTTGGTTATGCAATGAACGGTAAAATGCAAAAAGTAAAGAACACGAAGATATATCTTGGCTCCCCTCACAGATCGAGAGTACTCCAGTCCTCTTTCAACATGAAAGATATTTTACTTTTGTTGGGACTTTTACAAGACTCCTCTTAGTCTTTCTATATAGACACTAACAATCACACCAAGAACAGTCCTCTTGGATTTTTCACTAAGTTCAAAAAGAGAAAAATCCTTCCTTTTAATGAACCTCTTGTTTCCAACAATCCTGGACAACAAGGAAAATAACACCAGTATGATTTTTTACAAGTTTTTTGACAAATGGAATAATCTATCAATCTATTGATTGGTTTTCTCCTTTAAAGTAATCAATCTTATTTATGACAAACAAGTACTCTAATGATGATATGGATGAAACTATATGATTGTGTATTAAAATTCCGTGTAAAAAGTTTCACCAGAAAATTTAATCAAGAACACTTGAAATAATTTGAAAAAATGAATGAAGAAGATTGTTTTAAAATGTTTGTGAAAAGGAGGTGTCTTCAAATTCTGTAGAAATGTGTTATATATAACCCTTAGACACCTCTCTAAATGTTTATGATACATGAAAGGATGCCATGCTTCAAGAATATATTTCAGAAAGAGTTTCCATGAAAGAATGCAATGTATTCTGCCACTGGTTCAATGGTAATCGATTACAATATGGTATAATCAGTTACACCTGAGCCAACATTTAAAAATTTGAAAAAATGAACTGTGTAATCGATTACCCAAAAGATGTAATCGATTACATGCTATAAAGTTTGTCACACAGGGCAACACACATAACTGGTAATCGATTACCTTAATACTGGTAATCGATTACCACACAAACAGAATGGCATAATGCATTAAAAGTGAATTGTAAGGCCCAAAGGTAAATGTTTAAAAGGCCTAAACAACCATGATATGTATGGATGAAAACCTAGAGCGCTTGACTCATCATGGAGAGGTTGAGAACTTAATACCTTAACATTTTAATCAAAACAATAGCAATCTTCAAGACTTTGAAATTCTTTTAAAAGTGAAGCTTGTGCTTGAGTCTTAAGGCATTCTTTTTGAAATGCATATTTTCTTGTAGAGCATGTCTTCATCAAAACACTTTGATAAGCTTGTCTTCACAATTAATATAGTCTAACATCAGAGTCTGAGGTTTGTAAGCTCCCCCTAAATTAGACAATCCATTAAGATGAGGTTTGTAAGCTCCCCTTAAGTCTGATAGTCCATTAAGATGAGGTTTGTAAGCTCCCCTTAAATCTTTATCTATGTTAGTTGAATCATATAATTTTAATCAATAAATTCTAACATCAGGGTATGAGGTTTGTAAGCTCTCCCTGAGTTTGACAACCCTTAGATTGAGGTTGATAAGCTCTTCCTATAGTCTCACGGTTCATTAAGGTAAGGTCCGTAAGCTTTCCTTAAGTACTTGTATTTGTTTAATTAAAATTAGTCATTTAAGCTCAGAAGTATAAATTACTCAAATATAAAAATAACATAAAACTAATAATTCATAAGTTGTTTTGATAGAAACTGCTTTGTTTAAGTTCTGATGCTTCAATCTCTTCTTAAATACTCTAAACATTTTATCCTCGTTTATCATTATCAAAAAGATTTGAAAAGAGAGAGAAGAACAATGAGAAAAATAAAATGAAAATTTAAAATATTTTAAATGCACAGAATTTTGAAAGAGTTTAAAACACTAAAATATTTGAAACAATTTAATAGTTCTGACACCAATTGAAAATTTTGAAATTATTAAAACTTTTCAAAAGAATAAGACAATTTAAAACAAATTAAAGTTTGTTCAAGAATCTAAAAGAATTTCTTTACTTCTTATGGTAAATAACTATCGTTTCAGTTTTTGAGTAATTGTGATCCAGTGTGGAATGCTTAATTAGTGATTGACCTTTAGAATTTTAAAGATCAAAAACTCAAACACACAAATTGCTTGGTCTTCTGAATTTTTTATATAAAAGCACATGTTCAGGTCAAAAACACAAATCTATATTCACTCAACATACATTTGATTCAAGATGAACATAACTTCTGAATAATCAACTACTCTCATTGTTTCAGAGGCTCCTCTGGTCTCTGAAGCAACTTATGATCAGAAGGTCAGATCCTCTGAAGGAATTCCTTCAACCTCTCTTCTTTAGACACTAAAGCTGTAACACCCTTCTAAAATACCCCCAATGATTAATTAAAACAACAAAATATGAATCAGAGTAGATATGCAATTTCAGGGTGTCACACTTGACACTTCACACCATTCACCAAAATAACTTGTCATGCTCATTTATTAATCAAAATAAAACATTGCACAATTCGCAACGGATAGAAATCTAACAACATGCAAACCATGTAACACGTTTCATGTAAAATTGTTCAACAACCAAAAATGAAAACAAAGTAAAACATCCCGTCCCGATGTTACATATACCAGAGCATGACCCACTAAGGAACTACACTAGACTCCAAGCACTAGCTTCTACTCAATCACTGCTCGTTACCTGAAACATAGTTGTAAGGGTGAGTTCCTCAATCGATATAATACGCATTATAAAATATCATGTAATGCTAAGTAAATTAACACATTCATCACCCTAATCATATCACACATTCAGCAACGGCAACATCAACTCATAATCATACTCAACACAAACACAAAACACACGTATAATATTGGAATACATCCATTCATATTATACGCCATACATACATTATGAAATGAGACTCCATGCATGCGGTACCGACTATTCGTGAACACATAGTTCAACCTCACCGATCAAACCCAGATACGGCTACCAAGCTCACTAGTCCCACTCATTTGAGACCTAGTGACTCCCTCACTAATTCCTCACCATGGGAATTAGCTACCACCATAAAGGCTATGCTATGCACGCTAAATCACCTAGCATGCAAACATCAACAACAATCCACAATGGACATATGCTCACACTCTAAGCCATAAACAGTCCATCCACAATTGCATACATAATAGATATATTCACAGCATTATGCATACCATCATACATCATCAGCATATCTATCACAGAATCATATCATGTCATGCCAAATAATAAATCACAGTATTAGCACACTCTACTAATACCTATACTGCTCAAAACAACGGGAAATGATCCCTACTATATCATACATCAGCTAAATTACATCACTCAGCTGAAACGACCAAAACTGCACAACAACAGCTCAGAAAAATCAAACTTCTGCCCATACACGTATGCCTCATGCACATACGCGTATGGCACATTTCCTAGCCAAGCCCATACAATATGTACACATAATTCCATTCCAAAACGTACACAATATTTAAATATCAATTTTTCACTTTTCAAACAGTGTTAACCGGTTAACGCCCTGGGTTAATCGGTTAACGCAAAACAGAATGCGCTTCTTGGCAATTTTTAACAGTGTTAACCGGTTAACGCCCTGGGTTAACCGGTTAACGCAAGACAGAATGCAATTTTTCAATATCATAACAGTGTTAACCGGTTAACGCCCTGGGTTAACCGATTAACGCAAAACAGAAAGCTGTTCCTGCGCTAACACGAAACAGAATGCAGATTTACCCGCATTTTTCGCCGTTGGAGGACTTCCGGACCTCCGATTTCGATTCCGTAAAAAGCTACACGTCCAGAAATTACGACTCATCCAAATATAGATACATTCACAGTTTTAACGTAATTTATTCATCACAATTCAAGGGTATTTATCAAAACCTAATAATTCCAATTCAAGCCAATTAAGGATTTCAACCTAAAACATGTTCCTACCCATTGACCCAATCATACTAACCCATAATAATAAGGATTTCCCCCCCTTACCTGAGTTAATCCGGCAAATCCTTTAACTTCAAGCTTTTCCCTTCTTCAACCCTTTTTCTCTTGCTCTTCCTTTTTGCCCTTTTTCCACTTTTGAGTCGCTTCTCTGTTTTCACGTGTAAAAACCTTTTTACTAAATGGGACTCTTTACTGATTCCAAAAATCGTTCCAATTCCAACTTTATTATTCCAATAATAATAATCCAATAATATTCCAATTATTTAATTAAATTAATAAATATACTAATAATAATATATATGAATGGTTTATCTTTTATTTTGAAAAATAATACCCTCTCATTCATATTATCATCATAATATACTATTAAACTTAAATTAAATAATTATCATATTTTATCGGGGTGTTACAACTCTCCCCCACTAAAAGAGTTTTCGTCCTCGAAAACATACCTCAAGCGAATAACTCTGGATAAGACTCCTTCATCTGACTCTCAAGCTCCCAAGTCACATTGCCACCTGCTGGTCCTCCCCAAGCTACCTTTACCAAAGCAATCTCTTTACCCCGCAACTGCTTCAACTCTCGATCCTCGATCCTCATAGGTGATGTTTCAACAGTCAGGTTATCTCTCACCTGTACATCATCTACTTGGACCACATGCGACGGATCAGGAATGTACCTCCTCAACTGAGACACATGAAAAACCTCATGCAAATTCGCAAGTGACGGCGGTAAAGCGATACGATAGGCTACCTCCCCTATCCTCTCCAAAATCTGATAAGGACCAATAAATCGAGGTGTCAACTTCTTCGACTTCAAAGCTCGACCAACCCCAGTTATCGGAGTAACACGAAGAAACACATGATCTCCCTCTTGAAACTCAAGTGACTTCCTCCTCTTGTCGTGATAACTCTTCTGACGACTCTGAGCAATCCTCATCTTCTCCTGAATCATCTTAATCTTTTCCGTAGTTTGTTGAACAATCTCCGGTCCAACCACAGCACTCTCACCGGACTCATACCAACATAAAGGTGTCCAACATCTCCTACCATACAAAGCTTCAAAAGGTGCCATACCAATGCTCGAATGAAAACTATTGTTGTAGGTAAACTCAATCAAAGGTAAATAACAATCCCAAACACCTTCCTTTTCCAAACACAAGCCCTCAAAAGATCCTCCAGCGACTGAATCGTCCTCTCAGTCTGACCATCAGTCTGCGGATGATATGCAGAACTCAATCTCAGCTTAGTTCCCAAAGCCCTCTGCAAACCTTCCCAGAACTTCGATGTAAATCTAGGATCTCTGTCCGAAACAATACTCGACGGAATATCATGCAAACTTACAATTTTCTCAATATACAACTCAGTTAATCTCTCTAACGGATAATCCATTCTGATCGGAATGAAATGAGCCGATTTTGTCAATCTGTCAACAATCACCCAAATAGCTTCAAAATTCTTAATTGTCCTCGGTAAAACAGAAACAAAATCCATACTGATACTATCCCACTTCCACTCTGGAATAGCCAACGGTTGCATTAGCCCAGACGGCTTCTGATGCTCAATCTTTAACTTCTGACAAGTCAAACAAGAATAAACAAAACTCGTAATTTCTCTTTTCATTCCCGGCCACCAAAATAACTTTTTCAAATCATGATACATCTTCGTAGCCCCAGGATGAATACTCAGGCCACTACGATGTCCTTCCTCAAGAATACTCTTCTTAAGTTCGGTAACATCCGGAATACACACCCGATTACCAAATTTCAAAACACCATTCTCATCAACTCTGAATTCACCACCTTGACCTTGATTCACTAGAGTCAACTTATCAACCAAAAGCACATCGGATTTCTGACCCTCTCTAATCTCATCCAGAATACCACTCGTTAACTTCAACATTCCCAATTTAACACTATTGTGAGTACTCTCACACACCAAACTCAAGTCTCTAAACTGCTCAATTAAATCCAATTCCTTAACCATTAACATAGACATATGCAATGATTTCCGACTCAATGCATCAGCCACTACGTTTGCTTTACCCGGATGGTAATTCAAACCAAAGTCATAATCCTTCAGAAACTCTAACCATCTCCTCTGTCTCATATTCAGCTCTTTCTGATCAAACAAATACTTTAAACTTTTATGGTCACTAAAAACCTCAAATCTTGACCCGTACAAGTAATGCCTCCATAACTTCAGAACAAATACCACAGCTGCCAACTCTAAATCGTGTGTCGGATAGTTCCTCTTATGAACCTTCAGTTGTCTCGAAGCATAAGCTACAACCTGCTTATTCTGCATCAAAACACCACCCAAACCCAACAATGAAGCATCACAGTAAACCTCAAATGGTTCCGACGGACTTGGTAATATCAAAATAGGAGCAGTAGTTAACCTTCTCTTTAACTCTTGGAAACCTTCTTCACATTTTGAGTCCCAAACAAACGCTTGCCTCTTTCTAGTCAACATCGTCAACGGTAACGCCAACTTAGAAAATCCCTCAATGAATTTCCTATAATAACCTGCAAGTCCAAGAAAACTCCTTATCTCAGAAACTGACTTCGGAGCTTCCCACTTAGATACCGCTTCTATCTTAGAAGGATCAACAGCAACACCACCTCTTGAAACCACATGACCAAGAAAACTAACCTCTTCTAACCAAAATTCACACTTGGACAGTTTAGCAAATAACTTCTTTTCTCGTAGAACTCCTAAAACCACTCTCAAATGTTCAGCATGCTCTTCTTCAGATTTCGAATACACCAAAATATCGTCAATAAACACCACAACAAACTTGTCTAGGTACGGATGGAAAATCCTATTCATATACTCCATAAATACCCCAGGCGCATTAGTCACACCAAAAGGCATTACAGAATACTCATAATGTCCATACCTTGTTCTGAAAGCAGTCTTCTGAATATCCTCAGTTTTCACACGTATCTGATGATACCCCGATCTCAAATCTATTTTGCTGAACACACTCGCACCAACCAACTGGTCCATCAAATCATCAATCCTCAGCAAAGGATACCGATTCTTGATCGTCACTTTATTCAGTTGCCTGTAGTCCACACACAACCTCATAGTACCTTCTTTCTTCTTAACCAATAACACTGGTGCGCCCCACGGTGACACACTCGGACGAATAAATTTCTTATCCAACAGATCTTCCAGCTGACTCTTCAATTCAGTTAACTCAACAGCAGACATACGGTACGGAGCCATCGATATCGGCCTAGTACCAGGTACCAAATCAATCGAGAACTCAACTTCACGCTCTGGCGGTAATTCATTCACTTCTTCAGGAAACACATCAGGAAAATCACACACCACGGCTAGATCGCAAATCGCCAGTTTATCTTTAGCCTCCAAAGTCGCTAACAGCATAAACAACTCTGCCCCATCTGCTACTGCCTCATTCACCTGCCTTGCTGATAGAAACAAACTCTTTCCTTCCTCAATCTCAGGAAAGATCACAGTCTTATCAAAACAGTTGATATAAACTCGGTTTAACACCAACCAGTTCATACCCAGGATAACATCAATCTGCACTAGTGGAAGACACACGAGGTCCATCCCAAAGTCTCTACCAAAAATACTCAAAGGGCAATTTAAACAAACTGAAGTAGTAGTCACTGAACCCTTCGCAGGAGTATCAATCACCATACTCCCATGCATCTCAGATATCTCTAATTTAAGTTTCACAGCACAATCCAAAGATATAAATGAATGAGTCGCACCTGTGTCAATAATAGCTACAAGAGGAAAGCCATTAATATAACACGTACCTCGGATCAAACGATCATCTGCAGAAGTCTCAGAACCCGATAAAGCAAAGACCTTGCCTCCCGACTGGTTCTCTTTCTTCGGCTTAGGACACTGTGGACTGATATGACCCACCTCTCCACAGTTGAAACAAGTCATAGTCTTCAACCGACACTCTGCAGCCAAGTGACCACCTTTGCCACACTTGAAACACTTCTTCTCAGTACTGGTACACTCATGGATACGATGTCCAGCCTGGCCACATCTGTAACACTTAGCAAGGGCACTGGAGTCTCCCCCACTAGGTCTCTTCATCCCACTCTGTCTCTGGAAACCTTTGCCAGCTGCATACGGCTTCCCACGATCATTCTGATTCTTGCCTTTCCTATCAACCCTCTGCTGATAGCTCTCCGCTCTGGCCTTAGTATCCTGTTCAAAAATCCTGCAACAGTCAACCAAGTTAGAAAACGCTCTAATTCGCTGATACCCAATAGCCTGCTTGATCTCGGGACGTAACCCGTTCTCAAACTTCACACATTTTGAAAATTCCCCAGTAGCCTCATCATAGGGAGTGTAATACTTCGACAGCTCTGTGAACTTAGCAGCATACTCAGTAACAGACCGGTTGCCATGCTTCAATTCTAAGAACTCTATCTCTTTCTTTCCTCTGACATCCTCTGGAAAGTACTTCCTCAGGAATCTCTCTCTGAACACCGCCCAAGTGATCTCAGCACTCCCAGCAGCTTCCAACTCAGTGCGGGCAGCAACCCACCAATCATCTGCTTCCTCTAACAGCATATGCGTACCGAACCTGACCTTCTGGTTATCGGCACACTCAGTCACTCGGAAGATCCTCTCGATCTCCTTCAACCACTTCTGAGCACCATCTGGATCGTATGCTCCCTTGAACATTGGAGGATTGTTCTTCTGGAACTCACTCAGTTGACGAGCAGCTCCCAATCCCACAACATTCGGATTCCCTCCAAGTACTCCAGCTAGCATACCCAGAGCCTCAGCAATCGCAGCATCGTCTCTACCTCTTCCAGCCATCTATATTCTGAGTTAATCCAACAAGCTAAAACAATAAGTACTGATAGGGTTACACAACACCTATCACATACAGGGAAACAAAATAATTACGACTCGACTCGACCGACTATGCTCTGATACCACTAATGTAACACCCTTCTAAAATACCCCCAATGATTAATTAAAACAACAAAATATGAATCAGAGTAGATATGCAATTTCAGGGTGTCACACTTGACACTTCACACCATTCACCAAAATAACTTGTCATGCTCATTTATTAATCAAAATAAAACATTGCACAATTCGCAGCGGATAGAAATCTAACAACATGCAAACCATGTAACACGTTTCATGTAAAATTGTTCAACAACCAAAAATGAAAACAAAGTAAAACATCCCGTCCCGATGTTACATATACCAGAGCATGACCCACTAAGGAACTACACTAGACTCCAAGCACTAGCTTCTACTCAATCACTGCTCGTTACCTGAAACATAGTTGTAAGGGTGAGTTCCTCAATCGATATAATAAGCATTATAAAATATCATGTAATGCTAAGTAAATTAACACATTCATCACCCTAATCATATCACACATTCAACAACGACAACATCAACTCATAATCATACTCAACACAAACACAAAACACACGTATAATATTGGAATACATCCATTCATATTATACGCCATACATACATTATGAAATGAGACTCCATGCATGCGGTACCGACTATTCGTGAACACATAGTTCAACCTCACCGATCAAACCCAGATACGGCTACCAAGCTCACTAGTCCCACTCATTTGAGACCTAGTGACTCCCTCACTAATTCCTCACCATGGGAATTAGCTACCACCATAAAGGCTATGCTATGCACGCTAAATCACCTAGCATGCAAACATCAACAACAATCCACAATGGACATATGCTCACACTCTAAGCCATAAACAGTCCATCCACAATTGCATACATAATAGATATATTCACAGCATTATGCATACCATCATACATCATCAGCATATCTATCACAGAATCATATCATGCCATGCCAAATAATAAATCACAGTATTAGCACACTCTACTAATACCTATACTGCTCAAAACAACAGGAAATGATCCCTACTATATCATACATCAGCTAAATTACATCACTCAGCTGAAACGACCAAAACTGCACAACAACAGCTCAGAAAAATCAAACTTCTGCCCATACACGTATGCCTCATGCCCATACGCGTATGGCACATTTCCTAGCCAAGCCCATACAATATGTACACATAATTCCATTCCAAAACGTACACAATATTTAAATATCAATTTTTCACTTTTCAAACAGTGTTAACCGGTTAACGCCCTGGGTTAATCGGTTAACGCAAAACAGAATGCGCTTCTTGGCAATTTTTAACAGTGTTAACCGGTTAACGCCCTGGGTTAACCGGTTAACGCAAGACAGAATGCAATTTTTCAATATCATAACAGTGTTAACCGGTTAACGCCCTGGGTTAACCGGTTAACGCAAAACAGAAAGCTGTTCCTGCGCTAACACGAAACAGAATGCAGATTTACCCGCATTTTTCGCCGTTGGAGGACTTCCGGACCTCCGATTTCGATTTCGTAAAAAGCTACACGTCCAGAAATTGCGACTCATCCAAATATAGATTCATTCACAGTTTTAACGTAATTTATTCATCACAAATCAAGGGTATTTATCAAAACCTAATAATACCAATTCAAGCCAATTAAGGATTTCAACCTAAAATATGTTCCTACCCATTGACCCAATCATACTAACCCATAATAATAAGGATTTCCCCCCCCCCCCCCTTACCTAAGTTAATCCGGCAAATCCTTTAACTTCAAGCTTTTCCCTTCTTCAACCCTTTTTCTCTTGCTTTTCCTTTTTGCCCTTTTTCCACTTTTGAGTCGCTTCTCTGCTTTCACGTGTAAAAACCTTTTTACTAAATGGGACTCTTTACTGATTCCAAAAATCGTTCCAATTCCAACTTTATTATTCCAATAATAATAATCCAATAATATTCCAATTATTTAATTAAATTAATAAATATACTAATAATAATATATATGAATGGTTTATCTTTTATTTTGAAAAATAATACCCTCTCATTCATATTATCATCATAATATACTATTAAACTTAAATTAAATAATTATCATATTTTATCGGGGTGTTACAAAAGCCACATAATAAGATTAGTAGGAAGAAGAAGAATTCCAAGAAGAGAAGAAGATTGAGAAAAGTGTTTCATTTTGATTCAGATGAAGAAGAGGAATTGAATTTAGATTGGGGAAACTTTTTCTATGCTTGGAGACCTAGGGATGGTTAGGATTAATGTTATAAACATCCTTTTATAATCATTCCTTTAGTTCAATGAATCTCTTTTTCTCTTTTTAATTAATTTGCATACCATCTTTTTAATCATTAAATATTTCCTTTATTGCAAACTAATTTAAGAAGTTCCGAATTCAGAAAGAAAAACACAACACTCTTAACTTGATATTTTTTTTTCATTCGATTAATTTGATACATCCAATTAACTACAGAAATTGCTTTGGTTATACAATTAGAGGCTAAGAAAGAATACACCAAATTTACCTAAGAATCTGAACATACAAGTCTTAAGCAAAAAAAAATTATAAGAGAAATTATTTTGACATAATGTTACAATATTCATTCATTGATTGGAGATGCTTTACAATTCATCCAAACCAGAATCAAGAATAATATCATAAACATTAAATCTCAGAATATAAAGAAAAGAAAAGAAATGCACAAAAGATAAACTTAAGGTCAAGCCGCCTGCCGAAGTTAAATAGAAGGCAAATCTTGAAGCTGGTCATTAGAAGAATTAGTATTATTCTTATGTCAGCTATCGATTTCTTTCCCAGATATTGAATGAAATTTCATTCACATTTAGAGCATGAAGAGGATAAATCTTCAATATATGCATTGAGAAGAAGCAAAAGATCTATTTCATCAGATTCCATTAAATCTAAGTTCTCAAATAGTTTGACATCAGAAGTTGATTCCAAACTAACTTATTTTGAGAACAACGATTAGATATATTTGATAGATAAGACATATCCTTAAGAGGACACATATTTTGTTTCAAAACATGAGCATTTGGAGCTACTCCATCAACTTCATAGTCAACTGCATAAGTAGAAGTGGCTAAGGTGATGATGAAATATACATAAGAAGTTCCAGATAGGGTGACAAGCTTATCATCAGAAGCTTTAATCCACAATTCTTTAATCAACCTTGAGCAAGTATGACCAAATATTCTTTTGGAATATCCATCCCAACCTTGTTTAGAAACACAACTTTGAAGATCATTTTCTGAGGCGCTCATATCTTCAAGGTAGACAACCTTCTCATTGACGACGACCAATTGGTTTCTCAGGCAAATGTTAGACCTAGAAGTCATCTCATGTTGAGACAAAGGATTCAGGAGGAAAGTTTTGAAAAACTCAGACCGAAGAATTTTTGTTATATGAGATATAGAATGAAGAGAAGAAAATCATTTTAAATAGTAAAAGGCCCATAAAATCCAAGAGATAAAAACTAAAGGATAAAAGAAAGACATAAGCAAATCTTTAAAAAGAAACAATTAAAGATCTTTTGTAAAGAACCGCAAGCAAATTAAAGCAAGTTCCAAAAAAAGGACATGAATCGACAATAGAGAGGTTGCAAATGACCTAAAGAGATATGCCCTATTGTTCCACAGGTTATGTACTTATAGCTGTAGAGCATGTATGATAAACTTTCAAACCCGTGAAAACTTTTAAGTGAGATAGATGTTAAAAAGATTTTTCACTTAGTGTTATTTGAATATTTCTTATTCCTTTGGTGAGTCTCCGAGTTTGATATTCTTCAGAAGCCATACGTCATCAGAGACTATTTTTTGGTTTCAGATGAGACTTCTTCTGATCAGCATCAGTCTTAGAACCTTCTTTATTCATAACCAAGATCAATAATAAGGATATACTCAAATAGCCATAACATTTATCTAAAGGGTGTACATATTTTTTTCATAGGTTAAGAATCCTTAAGTGAGTTGTCTAAATTGGTCATGCACAAATAGATCATATACATAGACCAATTACATATAACATACCATGCATTATGAGCTGTCTAACGAATGAAGATGATTGACATACCTTTGTGCAGATTATGAACATCTCTCCAGATTCTTGTTTAGCAGGGACTTGATGTTCAGAAAAATGGAGACAATATCCCTTTTTTTAGTTTTCTCCCTTAAGTTAGGATTTTGAACCTAAGCTTTTCTCTTGATATAGGTTGTAGATGTCCATCCCTCAGGCTCTAGAACAAATGTTTCACCTTTTATCTTAGTTTCTAAAGAAACATGGACCAGAGGTCTGATTTCTTCAAAACCTACTAACTTTGGAGTTTTAGGTTCTATTCCAATCAAAAACTTTAACTTCTTTGTCATTGACTCTGATGTATTCATAATCTTGCTACACTTAGTAGCAGATACACCATGGTCTCTAATCCTTTTACCAGTCGAGCTTGATAAAGAGGATTCTTTATATTTCGAGTATCAATACTACATTATTATCTTTGTCAGATCCTGTGCCAAACTCTGACTTAGTTTCAAAATTAGAGAGTGTATGAGCCATTAGTGTAAGAAAGGCTTCTTCAGCTTCTCTATCTGAATCTCATTCATCATCAAGTTCATCCCATGTGTCCATGTGACTTTTCTTGAACTTGCTATTGAAACTTTCCTTCAGAAGGCTTCTCTTAAATGATTTGTCCTTTTGTATATTAGGACAATCATTTTAGAAGTGATCAGGCTTGTTGTAGTTATAACAAATCTTCTGATTATCTTCTCTATTTCTGGAACAAAAACCTTTAAAGTTAGGGCTTCTACCAGAGTCTCTTATTTCTCTTGGCCATCTATTGAAATCTCTTAAAGAAGAAGACCATTTCCTCATCACCAGAGTCCATATTATAATCTTCTCCATCAGAAGCTTATTCTAGTTTTCTGAATTTTGGGGATCTGGAAATTTAACCAGTCTTCCTTTTAAACAAGTAGATCAAGATTAAACCTTGATTCATGTAGCAAGCACATTTACCTCATGAGTCAGTCTTAAGGATTAAGAAATAATTTCATACTCACAAAGCAAATGACTTAAAGTAGAAAAGGTTTCTTGATTTCTCAATAAGCACACCTATCCCACAAGTCAGTCTTAAAGATTAAAAATCCTTTCATACTCATAAAACAAGTGACTTAGAGTAGAAATAAGTTGCCTGACTCTCTTCAAATCAACTTTCTTTACCTTATGTAGTTTCCATTTTGTAACTAATGGAGGAAACTTCAAAGAAAGCTGAACCACTAGTTGAATAGTTTTTTTCTCACCGGATCTTTTTTGTTTCACTATTAATTGAAATAAGCACATCTGGGCTCTGATACCAATTGAAGGTGATACACAAGAGGGGGTGGAATTGTGTATAGGAAAATTTACTTTTTTTTTCTTAAACTTGCTCAAAAACTCAGATGTCAAGCTCAGATTTTGATCCAAGTAAGAGTCTGAATTAGATCAGAGTCTGACATCAGAGCTTGTTGCACATCAAATTATAAATGCAAAAGTAAATAAAGAGACACACAATATATCATGGTTCCTCTCAAACCGAGAGTAGTCCAGTCCCCTTGTATCACAAGATATTTTCACTATAGTCCCTGAGATTATAATTTTCTCAATCAAACTAGCAAGAGACTTCTGCTCAAGCCCTCAAGAAAGAGACTTCCTTGCCTGAACTACCCGTTCAAGACTTAATGTTCAATCCCACATAAAGAGACTTCTTCTCAAGCCCTCAAGCAAGAGACTTCCTTTCCTAAACTACCCGTTCAAGACTTCCTGCTCAATCCCAAGGGAAGAGACTTCTTAATCCCTCAAGCAAGAGACTTTCTTGCCTGAACTACTCGTTCAAGACTTCCTACCCAATCTATCTAGAAAGAGGCTTCTTGCTCTGCCCGCAAGCATGGGACTTAAATGCTCAATCTATCCATAAAGAGACTGATATGCTTAAGCACCCAGCAAGAGACTTATTTGCTCAATCTTACAGAAAGAGACTTACTTTGAGAATAACGACTAAAGTCTTCAGACTCTCTTTACAAAAGATTCTAGTATAAACCTTGTGTTTATGTGTGTGCTTCTTGGTTAAGCAGATACACAAAGGTTTTACACTTTTGAGCAGAATATAAGTTGGTTTCTCCTAAGTGTCAAAGATTGAATCTTTCAATCTTCTTCTCTTCAGGGACATATTTTATTATTTCTTATGCCTTTTTGTTCCATTGATCTTCTTGATCAATTTCACTATACTCTCACACACTTAACCCTTGTGGTTATATTTTCCTTTTAGTGCGTGTTTCTTTCATTTGTGTTTTCAGTGTAACACAATCTCTCTCTCTCTCTCTCTCTCTCTCTCTCTCTCTCTCTCTCTTTCTCTCTCTCAACCCATATTATGAACTAGTATTACATCTTTGTGAATACAATCACCTATTCTTCAACCCCATACATTCTTGGTCAAAACCAACACTTTGAATGTTTTCAATCTTATTCTTATATAGATGCTGAGAATAGATCCGTTGAAGATTGAAACTACCAATGGTACAAGTAGCCATTTGAAGGTCTTTAGCTAAAACACGTGAAGTGTACTATAAACTCAACTAGCATAAAGACATCGAGAGGGGTAAAGTAGAGTTCAAAACAGTTGAAGAGATCACATCCTGACAATATTACTTTATCTTGATTTAACATAAAGTAGTGTACCGTTGTCACATGATCTTCATAAGATAACTTATGATTGGAGACTTCTTGTAGACGTTTGTTGAAGCTTGATTTGAGTTATTGTTATCTTTATACTTAACTACATGAATCGGGGGATTTTTATAGAATTAGTTAAAGCATGATCAGAAATTAAAGCATATCTTCGAAACCTTGTTGGAATGAGACTTTAGAGTCTTGGGTTCACGGGTTTTAAGCTTTCCTTATATCAGATTCTTGATCAAAACTAATATGTATGAACACTTTCAGACTTGTTGACTTGATATAGACAATAATTCTTTGAAGCGGAATCTTCAGAACTACAGATGACGCTTGTTCAGAAGTTATAAAGTCTGCTTGCTTCAAACTACTTCAGTCTTCAGAACCTTGTTGACCTTTGAATAAGGTTGATCATCTGAAAGACTTGAGTTGACTCTTCAGAGTCTGAAGGCTTTGGTTTCGATGCTTTAGATTCATAACAAACTTGATTCTCTTTAATGATTCTTCTTATTGATTAACTTGATTTATATCAAGGTTAATGTCTTTTAATCCTGCACACTAGAACAACCATTAGTAAACCATGTTGTTCTTTAAATACTTTGTTATCATCAAAATATTTTAAGGGGATGAACAAATCTTGTTCCAAAAATAAAACCTCTCATTGTGTCATTTTCATGGATTTGGTAATTCATGAAGAACAAACTCAAAATCCTCAAGAACAAGTGTTACAAGAACCAATACATTTGCAGAGATCCACTAGAGAAAGGATAAATGTTATTCTAGATGATTACATAGTCTTTCTCCAAGAACATGAGGAAAATAATTGTATGATGGAAGATGATCCAATCAACTTCCGACAAGTCATGTAATTCCAAAGGTTATCAAGATACAAAGGTTATCAAGATAATTCCCCCACACTTGAACTTTTGCACTCCGAGAAAAACTAGAAATTCAGAATTTCAAACAGAAAAGCAAGAGCAAAACAAAACATGCAATTCCAAAGGTTATCAAGATACAAGGTGCAAGCAAAATTCTAAGTCTAAGTTTCAAGAAAATGACATTAGTAAGTAACTTTTTTATGATATTCAAAGCAAATACGAAAAACTGATTACCAAAGAGTACATCAAAAGCACCAAGATTATCACAAGATAAAATTCACTCAACTCTCAAGTATTTAGGTTAATTATTTACTCAAATCACAATATGAAAATTAGAATTACCATAAGCTTGAAAAGACTCTAACATCCACAATTGAATTACATACACAGAAAGATCAAAAGGACTTTTATTAGTTTGTAACTTGGCCAGGGTATGGGTGAGATAAATCTTAAGGGGTATTAGGCTAAGATTCAAAGGGAGAAAAGAGAGATGAAAGAACTTGCATAAGTTGAACTACATTCATCCACTTTCAAACAACAACTTTTCTTTTTCTTTTTTTCTTTTTCAGAAGGAATATGTAATGACATTCTTCTTTACTTTTTTCCACTTTTTTTCTTCTTCTTTTTCTACATTTTTTTCTGCCAACTTTGAATAAAATATCACAACTATAGTTATTCAACCACACACAACTCCAAACAAGACTCTTTCAACCCTATGAATGGATGATAACATTGTTTTTCATATTCAGGCTTGTAATGAATTTAAACAAAGAATCTGATAATAGGCTAAAGGGGTTTACAAACAAGGGATGAAATTATTCAGGGTTGATTTTTTGGCTAAGTGGCTAAAAATAAAACTAAAACAAGTTGTCTTTATCATATCACTATGCACAAATAATAAACAGTTTAAAAAAGAGTAAATTCAAGTTCTAGAGACTAACAGACATGAGTGAAATCACACAAGAAAGAAAGAGATGAATTTTTGAATGTTATCCATTAAAAGCCTCAAAACTCACAAGGTTAATTGATCTACCACAAATGATGTGAAATTTAGAGTTTAGTCTTACATATCATACTAAGAATGCACAAAAAGAATCAATCACATCATACAATAAGTCTTTAATCAAGAGAACGGAGAAAATACTCACAGTTGCAACTCGAAAACCACAGAAAAAACATGTCATTTTTAAAATAAAATAAAACAAGTAAGTAAATTAAAAATAAGAAAACACACAAGTAAATGACCCTCCCACCACCACACACACATACACACTTAAGACACACATTATCCTTAATGAAAGAATATAAGTATAAAATAAGAGAGAAGAGAGATAGGAAAGAACACACCCGAGGAGTCAAGGCGGATAGATGGCCGTATAAACAGCCTTTCTCAAAGAGATCTCTTTTACAATATCTTCTTCCAAAGTGGGCTCTCACGGAGTAGCTTAAGGCGGTGTCCATTGACTTTGAAATTTTTATCAGTGCCTTCACTTTTTATTCCTGTGTCAAAAAACATTCTTCTATAGGTGAAAGTATTGAATGGACAAATGAAAGTGGTATTCTTTTTGTCCTCTGGTATAATATAGATCTCATTTTTCACAACATCCAATATCAAGGGATTAAACTGCCTTTGGGGTTGCCTCACTACTTTTGCTCCATCTTCAAGTAAGACCGAATTTATACGCATTAATGAGCTAATACCAAGAATGTCAGTCAAGGTCCATCCAGTTTCCTTCTTATGTTCCCTTAATACTTGTAACAACTTTTGTTCTTGTTCAGATTCAAATTTAAATGAAATTATTATAGGAAAATTTCCATTAAATTCTAAAAATGCAAAGAGTGGTTTTAGCTCTAAAGTAGATGGTTGTTCAATGGATGGTAAAATTTTGGCAGCATGAACTACATTTACATCTGCAATATTAACTTTGTCAGTAGAAATCTCATAAGAAATATCAATCTGTAAAACAGCTTCAATTTAAGCATAAACTGAACATAAGTGAGTATCAGTACAAACATCACAAGTATAAGTGTCATTGTAATACCCCAAAATTTACCCTTCATTTTTCCTGGAAGCATACGCTTTACACCTCATGCATGCATTCATTTTTAGGTCATTTAACATGAGATACATTGCATTTCATCATGTCAATCAGAATTAGATCCAAGAAACTTTAAAAAAAAAAAAAAAAAAAAAACGAAAAAGCAAAATAAATAAATAAAATATATATATATATATATATATATATATATATATATATATATATATATATATATATATATATATATATATATATATATATATATATAACAAAAAAAAATTTTGGACTTGGGTCTCTCTCATTTGAGCCCACAAAGCCATGAAATTCAGTTTATAAATACCAAGGCTTCACTTGAGGAAAGGGGAGGGAAGCAAAATACTCTGAGGTTTCCTTGCAACAAAACCCTGAGGAAAAAGTTAATGAGAGAAGAACTAACAGAGTTCAGAGCAGCCTCCAAACCCTGAAGGGAACTCAACTGCACAGAATCACCTCTGCCTCACATAAACCCTAAAGATTGTTTTGTAAACCTCACGGGTGCAACTCAATTTCAATCAAGCTCTCCAATCAGGTTTGCCCTATATCCATCATCTTTATGCCTTTAATTTGAATGCTCTAAATGTATGAGGTATTATGGGTGAATTTGATACCCTTTTGATGCATGTGTTTGACAAGAGGTTTAGGCCTCCTACCCTTGGTTGCTTTTTGTGAGCTTTTTGTGAATTTTGATGGAATTATTCATGTGGTTACATTTTGATTTAGGGGCAACTCTTGGTTACCCTATCTTGTTTCACTAACCCTTTTGTTGAGTTTTTGTGAAGGCACATGACTTTTGCAGGGATAACTTGCGTGGTTTCCCACTTTATTTGTGGGATAACCCCTGGAGGTTCATTTCGATTACCTGTACTGACCCACTTTCTTTGATGATGTTAGCTTGGAAGGATCTCAGGGTTTCCCATTCCTCTAATTACTGTTACTTCGGATCTTTATCCGCGTGGTACTTTTACATTTTTCCCGCATGTTACTACTTTCCTAGCTGGAAGACCTCGATAGGAGGCAATGTTTTTGTGTTTACTTTATGCAGGTTCCTCTGTCCAGGGTTAAGAGCTATGAGGTCTTATCCTCATTACCCTTTTGCATGCGCGTTCCTACAATGCAAACAAACCCTTCATTGGTTTTTCTTCTCCATAACACACGTTTACTCCTTCTACTACAGGCGAGTAAGTCTCCAAAGGTCGAGCATCCGGTAGATTGCGTAGTGACGTCGTTCGTCCAAAACCCAATCCACAACCCCGTAGTTAGCCGAACTACGGCTTGCTCTGATTCTCATTCCAGATGAGATACGTAGGCATAAGACGCGATGTCTTAGCGAGCACACATCCCCCAACCCATAGGTCAGCCGAGCTACGAAGACTCTGATTCTCATATTCAGATGAGATACGTATGCAGTGGATGCGACATCCGCGCGAGTCATTTCTCTTAACCTTTTTAGTAAATAAACACATTAGGTAAACCCACACCCTTTAGACAAAAACCACAAAAGTGGATCCCGTAGAGTACTATGGATGCGTAGGGGTGCTAATACCTTCCCTTCGCATAACCGACTCCCGAACCCAAGATTTGGTTGCGAGACCCCGTCTTGTCCTTTCCTTTTTCAGGTTTACTTCGAGCGTTTCCTTTCCCTCCTTTGGGATGAATAACGCACTGTGGCGACTCTTCTGTCTTTTTCTTTCGCCGGTGTTTTTTTTTCGCGCACTGTATTTTTCAGGTTGCGACAGCTGGCGACTCTGCTGGGGAATTAAGAAGTTGACCTCTTGCTGGTCCATCTTCCCTAAGCGAGTCCCTCCTAGCTTTTGTGATTTCTTGTTCATTGGGTGTTCATGCTTTTGTACATTTATTTACTTACTTGCTTGCATTCATCTGCTATATCTGTTGGAGTTGTTGTTTGTTTGTTGGGATGGGATGTTCTACGAGAGATAAGCCCATTACCCAGGCTTGAGTGCACACACAGGTTTTAGAGTGGATGATCATGAGGCTTGCGTGGCATGTTGCTACGTTAAGTCGTTCGTGAAGAACCACACCCAGACGAGGTTTCTCTTGGATATATTATGTCCTACGGATGTTCCGTAACGACATGATGTTCCTTTAGAAATCGTCGACTCTGGTGACCATTTCCCGAGAACTCAGTCGAGGCCTCTCCTCCGAGACGTGATTATGTTAGCTCTGGTGGGCGCGTTCTCGCTGATCAATCCGAGGACCCCGAGACTGGGAACTTGCTTTAGGATGTCCTGTTGAGGGGAGTCAGTGGAGGTCTTTTATCCCGTAATAATGCCAAACCTTCAGTGGTAAACGTATTATTCGCGACTGAAGGGCTGAAGTTGACGAACTTCTGTTCTTAGAACCTACCAGTGAGGGGCGGGCTAAATTCAGGAAACCTTAACCTCTAACCAACCCGGTTTTCTGGAGCAAAGCTTTGATCTTGTATTATATTCTTCAGTGGGTTTCTCTTCAGACAGTGCAACCTGACAGATGTTCAAGCGGATACAGCAATCCTGATTGACATGCCATTGCATTGCATTCACATCATCACATCATTTGCATTCATATCATTTAACACATGTTTATCCTTTTCAAGGGGGTTTAAATCTTCTTCTTGATTCTAGTTGGGGTTTTCTTCTTACACTGTTTATCAAATGTGAGACTGGAATCAAGGGGGTAGAATGCCTTTTGGAATTGATAAACATGTCATTGCATTTGCATAGTCATCCGCATGTCTTGCATAACAGGTACCGCCACAGTGTTCTCAGTTTGTTTGGTGTCCCACTAGCAGGATAGCTGACTCAGGCATTCACCGATACGGTACCCGAAGGAATCAACAGAGAGCGATGGAGAGCCTACACGCAGAGCTCGCCGAGATGAAGATTCGCATGAATCAATTCATGGATTTGGTTCAAGGGGTGGCTCAAGGACAACAGGAGCTTAGATTGTTGGTACAGAGGGATCCCCCTATTACTCAACCGGAGACATTGGCTGATCCTCCAGCTGGAGAGGCTAATGGTCCCAATGGATCGGGGCCTATCCCGATCCCGCATGTCAACCTAGATCAACAACCTATTCAGGATGGTCAGGATGATCAGTTCCCCTTGCTTCAGGAAGACTTTGGCATGGACCCCATGTTTAGAAGATTGGAAGAGAGGTTGAAAGCAGTGGAAGGACATAATCTTCTGGGAGTAGATGTTGCTGACTTGGGGCTGGTCCCAGGTGTGAGAGTGCCACCGAAATTCAAGGTCCCGATATTTGACAAATACCATGGCAGCTCTTGCCCCAAAACTCACGTGCAAGCCTATTTCCGTAAAATGGTTGCATACTCTGATGACGAGAAGCTACTTATGTACTTCTTCCAGGATAGCCTAGTTGGGGCATCCTTGGAATGGTATATGAGGCTGGACAGAGCCCACATCCGTTGCTGGAGGGATTTGGCAGAGGCTTTCGTGAAGCAGTATCAGTATAATGCAGACATGGCTCCGGACAGAACTCAACTTCAGAATCGGTCTCTTAAAAGCAATGAGTGCTTCAGGGAATACACTCAACGCTGGAGGCATACATCTTCCCGTGTTCATCCTCCTATGTTGGAAAAGGAAATGGCCAACATGTTCATGAATACGCTGCCTGGACCTTATCTGGAGCGTCTGGTGGGGTGCAATGCTTCCAACTTTGCTGATGTGGTCTCTACTGGAGAAAGGGTGGAGAATTACCTGAAGACCTATAAGAGCCAGAGTGGAGGTGGATCCTCATCAGGGGTGAAGAAGCCGTTCATTCAGGGACAGAAGAGGGGAGAAGGGGATGCAAATGCCATATCTTCTTATCAGAACAGGGATAACCGGAGGAATAATTTTCAGAATTATCTTCAGCAACCGTATGTTGCGGCTGTGACCATTCTAGCTGCAGCGCCACTACAACAACAACAATCACAACGTCAACCAGCTCAGTATCAACAACAGCAGCAACCGGGTAACAGACCCGCTTATCAACAGAGGCAAAGGATGATGGACCGGCGTTTCGACACCCTTCCAATGTCGTACGCTCAGTTGCTTTCTAGTCTTCAACAACTAGAACTTGTGCAATTGCGCACTCTGGCTCCTCCTATTGGTAGACTTCCGGTGGGTTACGACGCCAACGCTAGGTGTAGCTTCCACTCTGGGGCACCTGGCCACAATATTGAGAACTGCAAAGCTTTTAAGCACGTAGTTCAAGACCTCATAGATTCAAAGGTCATCGACCTTGCACCGGCTCCGAATGTCGTTAACAATCCCATGCCCCAGCATGGTGGTGCGAACGTTAACATGATAGAGGGAAAAGCCAAGTCCATTAAGGATGTGTTGAAGTTGAAGACTCCATTGTTGGATATCAAAGGATGCTTGCTGAAGGCCGATGTTTTCCCCGGTTGTGGGAAGGGTTGTTTGGATTGTGCCACTCAGAGTGGAGGTTGTTTGAAGCTACAGTAGGGTATCCAGGCCTTGCTCGACAAAGGTATCCTCCAGGTTGAAGATTTGTCTGTCCAAGAGTCTGTGAAAGAGGTTAAAGCGGGTGCCTCTATCTCATCCTTTAAGCAGGCACAGGCCGTGGTGGATTCAGGTGCTGCTCCCGGTTGGGGGCGTCTGTTGGAATTACCAGTGAAAGAAGATAAGTTCGGGATTGGGTATCAGCCAGTTTTGACTTCTACAACACTTTAGGGGCCGATCACTTTCTCCAGTGCTGGCATCATTCAGTATGGTCAAGTCTCTGCGGTCAACGAAGAAGATGGGGATAGTGATTGTGACTGGGTGCGTCAGAGGATCCCGGGTGAAGTCATCAACAATTGGTCTTCTGAAGAGATTATCCAAGTCACTCTTCTTGAAGAGTAATTTTCTTTGTTTATTCATGCATGTCCAAGTCTTACGTTCCGCCCAGGGCGTAATGACTCATTGTAGGGCCCATCTATGTGACACTTGCATTTTTATCATAAATAAAGGACGTATTTTTGCATTCAAATATTTCGTTCCCTGTCTTTCTATTTTTGCAGTTTTTCAAAATAAAAAAAAAATGGCAATGTTTTGTTTAGTTTTCACTTCTTGTTCACACTCATAAGCACATACCATCACTCATGCAGATGCACATCACCGGATCCTATTGATAACGGTTCTGCTATGACTCGTTTCGACTTTGAAAATCCAATCTTTCAAGCTGAAGAAGAGGGTGATGAAGACTGTGAACTCCCCGAAGAGCTTACCAGGTTATTAAAACAAGAGGAAAGGGTTATTCAACCGTATCAAGAGTCTGTTGAAGTGATTAATCTCGGCACCGAGGACGCCAAGAGAGAAATCAAGATAGGGGCTGCTTTAGAAGACAATGTGAAGAAAGGGCTGATTGAATTGCTGCAAGAATACATTGACATCTTCGCCTGGTCTTATCAGGACATGCCTGGGCTGGACACAAACATCGTGGTACACCGCTTGCCTCTCAAAGAAGGTTGTCCTCCGGTCAAGCAGAAGCTCAGAAGAACAAGACCAGAGATGGCTGTCAAGATAAAGGAAGAAGTGCAAAAGCAGTTGGATGCAGGTTTTCTAGCAGTCACCAATTATCCGCCATGGGTTACAAACATCGTCCCAGTACCTAAGAAGGATGGAAAGGTACGGATGTGTGTCGACTACCGGGATCTGAACAGAGCTAGCCCTAAAGATTATTTCCCATTACCTCACATCGACGTTTTGGTGGATAATATAGCTCAGTTCTCGGTATTCTCCTTCATGGATGGCTTTTCTGGCTATAACCAAATCAAGATGGCACCAGAAGACATGGAAAAGACAACTTTCATAACCCCATGGGGCACCTTCTGCTACAAGGTGATGCCGTTTGGTCTGAAAAATGCCGGAGCAACATATCAACGAGCTATGGTAACTCTGTTCCATGATATGATTCATCATGAAATCGAGGTTTATGTGGATGATATGATTGCCAAATTTCAGACAGAAGAAGAACATTTGGTGAATTTGCAGAAACTGTTTGAGCGTTTGAGGAAATTCAAACTGAGACTTAACCCGAACAAGTGCACTTTCGGGGTGAGATCGGGAAAATTGCTGGGTTTTATCGTTAGCGGAAAAGGGATTGAGGTGGATCCTGACAAAGTGAAAGCAATACAGGAAATGCCAGAGCCAAGAACAGAGAAGCAAGTCCGTAGTTTCTTAGGGAGGTTGAACTACATTGCAAGGTTCATCTCTCACCTAACAGCCACATGTGAGCCAATTTTCAAATTACTGAAGAAAGATCAGGCTATCAGGTGGAATGAAGATTGTCAAAGGGCTTTCGAGAAGATAAAAGAGTATCTACAGAAACCTCCGATCCTTATACCTCCAGTGCCTGGGAGACCTCTGATAATGTACCTATCAGTGACTGAGAACTCGATGGGGTGTGTATTGGGACAGCATGACGAGTCTGGTCGAAAAGAGCATGCCATATACTACCTTAGCAAAAAGTTTACCGACTATGAAGTCAAATATTCGCAGCTTGAGAAAACTTGCTGTGCTTTGGCCTGGGCTGCTCGCTGACTGAGGCAGTATATGCTGAACCATACTACCTTGTTGATTTCTAAGATGGATCCAGTGAAATACATATTCGAGAAGCCAGCTCTCACCGGAAGGGTCGCTCGTTGGCAAATGATTTTAACAGAGTATGATATTCAGTACACGTCACAGAAGGCCATCAAAGGTAGTATTCTGTCCGACTACCTTGCCGAGCAGCCAATTGATGATTATGAGCCGATGAAGTTTGAATTCCCTGATGAAGACATCATGTTCCTCAAGATGAAAGACTGTGAAGAGCCAGTTGTTGAGGAGGGACCTGATCCAAACGAAAAGTGGACTTTGTTGTTTGATGGGGCTGTCAATGCTAGAGGAAGTGGAATTGGTGCTGTCATTACAACTCCGAAAGGTGCCCACATACCTTTCACCGCTCGTTTGACTTTTGAGTGCACAAATAATGAAGCTGAGTACGAGGCCTGTATCTTGGGTATTGAGCAAGCCATTGATTTGAGAATCAAGACTTTGGACATCTTCGGAGATTCAGCTCTGGTGATCAATCAAGTGAATGGTGATTGGAATACTCTTCAGCCCACTCTGGTCCCCTACAGAGACTACACGAGAAGACTGTTGACTTTCTTCACAACAGTAAAATTGTATCATATACCTCGTGATGAGAACCAGATGGCAGACGCACTTGCTACTCTATCCTCCATGATCAAGGTAATTCGTTGGAACCATGCTCCCAGGATCGATGTGATGCGCCTTGACATGGCCACATATGTGTTTGCTGCTGAACTGGTAGTCGATGACAAGCCCTGGTATCACGATATCAAGTGCTTTCTGAAGAATCAAGAGTACCCTGCAGGGGCATCCAACAATGACAGAAAGACTTTGAGAAGATTGGCAGGCAGTTTCTTCTTGAACAAAGACGATGTGCCGTATAAGAGGAACTTCAACATGGTTTTGCTCAGATGCGTGGACAGACACGAGGCGGACAGGTTAATGCAGGAAGTTCATGAAGGTTCCTTCGGTACTCATGCCGGCGGACATGCAATGGCTAAGAAATTGTTGAGATCGGGTTATTATTGGATGACCATGGAATTAGATTGTTTCAAGTATGCTCGGAAGTGTCATAAATGCCAGATTTATGCTGATAAGGTGCATGTACCGCCGAATCCTCTGAATGTGATGACTTCGCCGTGGCCGTTTTCTATGTGGGGCATTGACATGATTGGAAAGATTGAGCCGACTGCTTCCAATGGGCATCGCTTCATCCTTGTTGCCATCGACTATTTCACCAAGTGGGTCGAGGCAGCGTCGTTCGCGAATGTCACCAGACATGTGGCTGCCCGTTTCATCAAGAAAGAAATCATTTGTCGCTATGGGATTCCCGAAAGAATCATTACTGATAATGGTTCTAATCTCAACAACAAAATGATGAAGGAGTTGTGTCAGAACTTCAACATTCAGCATCACAATTCTTCCCCTTACCGCCCTAAGATGAACGGCGATGTTGAGGCGGCAAATAAGAACATAAAGAAGATTGTGCAGAAGATGGTCGTCACGTACAGAGATTGGCATGAGATGCTACCTTTCGCCTTGCATGGGTACCGTACTTCAGTACGTACGTTGATTGGGGCAACCCCTTACTCCCTGGTGTATGGTATGGAAGCAGTCCTACCTGTCGAAGTGGAGATTCCTTCTCTAAGAGTCTTGTTGGATGTCAAGTTAGACGAAGCCGAATGGATTCGGACAAGGTTCAATGAGTTGAGTCTTATCGAAGAGAAGCGAATGGCAGCCATTTGTCATGGGCAGTTGTATCAGAGTCGGATGAAGAGAGCCTTTGATCGGAAAGTGCGTCCTCGTTATTTCCAAGTCGGAGATTTAGTGTTGAAAAGGATCCTTCCTCCTCAGACAAATCACAGGGGCAAGTGGACTCCTAACTATGATGGACCGTATATTGTCACCAAGGTTTTTGATGGTGGGGCCTTAATGCTTGCAACTATGGATGGTGAAAACTTCACTTCCCCTGTGAACTCAGACGCAGTTAAAAAATACTTCGCATAAGATAGACCCGCTGGACAGTAAAAAGAATAGTCCAGGCAAAAATGGGCATCCCGACGAACCAAGAAAATGAAAAGGTTCGGGCAAAAATTAGGGATTAAAAATGAAAAGATCGTACACCCGGTAAGTTGAAAACCTGAAAAGGAAACTTAGGCAAAAATGGGTATCCCGGTGGATTGAAAACCCGGAAAGGGCGATCCAGGCAAAAGTTAGGGATTAAGCAAATGACTGCATTCTGAGTTAGTTCTGAATCTCATCTCATGTCGATGACTGGAAATTTTCGAAAGGTAGGAAACAGTCCAATCACCTTTTCAGAAGGCTGGTCATCTGGAGGATCTTGAAGACGGGCAAGTCATAGCAGAATTGGAACCCAATAGAAATCCATTTCACATTGCCATTAGATTAATTTCTGTTTTTATCTTTTGTGCGATTACCTCTTTCTAGGGATTGCTTCCTGATGTAAATGCCTATTCAGAGGCCATTCAATCAATAAAATCATGTTATTCAGTATATCTCTGTTTTCATTTTCATTTTACTGTTTTGTTTGCAAAAATGACGTCCGAATTTTTGATAAACATTGCATCATGACACATAAGGGCTTTACAGGTACATGCTCAATAAACATTTAAAATTGCTGTAAATTTTAAGTGCTTTGGATCGTCTATTCAGAACAGATACCCTCGGGGCATTTCCTTAAAACCCCCTGCAGATGATCGTGAATATCTTCCCCAGTGAAGTCGCCAACAGACGAATCCGGTGTCTTATCCCTGCAGAGCTGATCAGAGTGTTGGATTCTTCAATCCCCAGCAGGTTCTCACCACTGTACTTCCCCAAGCGTTTGTTTCAGGACATACACTCCCCAGCAGAGTTGACAGTGCCAGACTGTATCTTCCCAGCAGAAGTGGCTGCTCCTTAAATTTCGAGGCCAGATCGATAATCCCAATGCCAGATCCATGGTTTCTTTCCTTGAAGCAGAACCTCGGTACCGTATCAGTGTTTGCTTCCCCTGTTGAGTCATCTCTCGCAAATCGTGGTTGCCAGAACCACTATCGCTTTCCCCAACAGCAGGTGTTCAGTGTCGTTCTCTCCCCAGTAAGAATCTCGGTATTTCGTCATTGCTAGAACACCGTGTGGCGGATCACTTCTCCACAGAATTCTTTGCGCTGTGCATCTCCAACAGCCTTGCCAGGGTCTAGAAGATGGTGATCATTTCCCCAGCAGATCCCCTTGCCTCAGCTTGGCATTCTACCCAGCATTTCGCATCCCTGCATGTAGAATCATATTGCATCCTCCCAAATCGCGTAGCATTTCCATTTTCATGGAGCATTACGCCATTGAAAGATTCAAACATACGCATGTAAGCATAAAACATTCTCGGTATCCCAAGTGATAAGCTAGAAGTTGTTTCCAGTACTCAGACTGAAGATTGTTCATGACCCACCTTGGTTATCCCCAGCAAGTGTCATTGGCCCATGCGCCGCCTCTATTATCATTCCCTATTTCTGCCAATGCTGACAGGCATGAAGTTTTCCGGTATCCAGACCGAAGTGGCATTCAGGCCAGTTTTCCGGTATCCAGACCGAAGTGGCATTCAGGCCAATTTTCCCGATATTCAGATCGAAGTGGCATTCAGGCCAAGTCTTTCCGATGTTCAGATCGAAGAAGTTTCCGACGGTCAGGTCGATGCAACTCGTGGCATTCAGGCCAGTTTTCCGGTATCTAAACCGAAGTGGCATTCAGGCCAGTTTTCCGGTATCCAGACCGAAGTGGCATTCAGGCCAGTTTTCCGGTATCCAGACCGAAGTGGCATTCATGCCAGTTTTCCGATGTTCAGATCGAAGAAGTTTCCGACAGTCAGGTCGATGCGACTTGTGGCATTCAGGCCAGTGTTCCGATATTCAGATCGAAGTGGCATTCAGGCCAGTTTTCCGGTATCCAGACCGAAGTGGAATTCAGGCCAGTGTTCCGATGTTCAGATCGAAGAAGTTTCCGACGTTCAGGTCGATGCGACTTGTGGCATTCAGGCCAGTGTTCCGATATTCAGATCGAAGTCCTTTCTAGTATTCAGACTGATGAGCGGCATTCAGGCCATGGTTGTTTCTGTGTTACCATTTATTTTGGTATCCAGTTTAACATTCTTTTTCAATATTAAGACTGAATCTCACCGTACCAGACGGATTCTTCTTTCAAGGCCACCTCTTTGCCGATTCTGACAGACATTGTTACTTCACTTCACTTCAGTGCAAATTTTTGGGCTTTTATTGTATTCAATCCCTTGATACCTCGAAAGTATGAAAGCAGCTGCCATCTTCTTTCCGGGTCTCCAGTTGATTGAATAGGGGCAGCTGTAATACCCCAAAATTTACCCTTCATTTTTCCTGAAAAAAAAAAAATAAAATAAAATAAAAAATAAAAAAATAAAAATAAATAAAAATAATAATAAATAAATAAATAAAATATAACAAAAAATTTTGGACTTGGGTCTCTCTCATTTGAGCCCACAAATCCATGAAATTCAGTCTATAAATACCAAGGCTTCACTTGAGAAAAGGGAGGGAAGCAAAATACTCTAAGGTTTCCTTGGAACAAAACCCTGAGGAAAAAGATAGTGAGAGAAGAACTAACAGAGTTCAGAGCAGCCTCCAAACCCTGAAGGGAACTCAACTGCACAGAATCACCTCTGCCTCACATAAACCCTAAAGATTGTTTTGTAAACCTCACGGGTGCAACTCAATTTCAATCAAGCTCTCCAATCAGGTTTGCCCTATATCCATCATCTTTATGCCTTTAATTTGAATGCTCTAAATGTATGAGGTATTATGGGTGAATTTGATACCCTTTTGATGCATGTGTTTGACAAGAGGTTTAGGCCTCCTACCCTTGGTTGCTTTTTGTGAGCTTTTTGTGAATTTTGATGGAATTATTCATGTGGTTACATTTTGATTTAGGGGCAACTCTTGGTTACCCTATCTTGTTTCACTAACCCTTTTGTTGAGTTTTTGTGAAGGCACATGACTTTTGCAGGGATAACTTGCGTGGTTTCCCACTTTATTTGTGGGATAACCCCTGGAGGTTCATTTCGATTACCTGTACTGACCCACTTTCTTTGATGATGTTAGCTTGGAAGGATCTCAGGGTTTCCCATTCCTCTAATTACTGTTACTTCGGATCTTTATCCGCGTGGTACTTTTACATTTTTCCCGCATGTTACTACTTTCCTAGCTGGAAGACCTCGATAGGAGGCAATGTTTTTGTGTTTACTTTATGCAGGTTCCTCTGTCCAGGGTTAAGAGCTATGAGGTCTTATCCTCATTACCCTTTTGCATGCGCGTTCCTACAATGCAAACAAACCCTTCATTGGTTTTTCTTCTCCATAACACACGTTTACTCCTTCTACTACAGGCGAGTAAGTCTCCAAAGGTCGAGCATCCGGTAGATTGCGTAGTGACGTCGTTCGTCCAAAACCCAATCCACAACCCCGTAGTTAGCCGAACTACGGCTTGCTCTGATTCTCATTCCAGATGAGATACGTAGGCATAAGACGCGATGTCTTAGCGAGCACACATCCCCCAACCCATAGGTCAGCCGAGCTACGAAGACTCTGATTCTCATATTCATATGAGATACGTATGCAGTGGATGCGACATCCGCGCGAGTCATTTCTCTTAACCTTTTTAGTAAATAAACACATTAGGTAAACCCACACCCTTTAGACAAAAACCACAAAAGTGGATCCCGTAGAGTACTATGGATGCGTAGGGGTGCTAATACCTTCCCTTCGCATAACCGACTCCCGAACCCAAGATTTGGTTGCGAGACCCCGTCTTGTCCTTTCCTTTTTCAGGTTTACTTTGAGCGTTTCCTTTCCCTCCTTTGGGATGAATAACGCACGGTAGCGACTCTTCTATCTTTTTCTTTCACCGGTTGTTTTTTTTCGCGCACTGTATTTTTCAGGTTGCGACACTCTGTACTTTAATTATTTTAATTTATTATTCAAGACATTTTCATAATTAAATATGAAGAAAAAGATTACCCTGGATGGAATATCCAGTCGTAATCCCGAATGCTAGGCTCAAGTCGTAAGAGCTTGTAAGCCATGAGTGTTCGTCTTCCCTCCAAAATATTTGTAAATATTTAAACCATTTTCTTAATAAAATCTGAAGAAAAAGATTACCCTGGATGAGATATCCAATTGTAATCCCGAATATTAGGCACAAGTTGTAAGAGCTTGCAAGCCATAAGTGTTCGTCTTCCCTCCAAAATATTCGTAAATATTCGAACCATTTCCTTAAGCAAATTTGGAAGAAAAAGATTACCTGGGTGAAATATCCATACGTAGTCCCGAGTATTAGACCCAAGCTGTAAGAGTTTGCAAGTCATAAGTACTCGTCTTTCAAACTCCAAAATACTTAATTCCTATCTTAACCATTTTCAATAAAGATGGAAATGGAACATGGTGGATACCGTGCATTCCTGAGATTAAGATTCGAGGTGGATGCCTCGCCTATCTTAGCTCTCGCCATCATTTAAAATTATCAATGCGGTTTCTTCAAACCCCTTTCTCAATCAAATTCAAAACACTTAATCTTTATTAAACACTTTTTCCAATAAAGATGGAAATGGAACAGGGTGTATATTGTGCACTCCTGAGACTAGGATTCGAGATGGATATCTCGCTCATCCAGGTTCTCGCCATTACTCAAAAATACATCCAACCAATCAAACTCTTTTCTTCGCCGTCGTGCGACTAATCAAAAATCTTTTCATAAACGAAAGATATCTTGTCTTAAGATGATGCAAAACAATGTTTCAGCCACGATTGTTGAGTCGAGATAAGTGACGTTTTTTCGAATGTTGATTTGTAAATCCATTCGATGTGTGGTATACGTCCGCTCCTCATCTGTTTTGGGTAAAACAATGTTTCTCGTCGATTAATACAATATAGCTTTCGCTAAAATCGACCAACAAACAAACATTTTCTACCCAAAACTACGTAAGCCTTGATTTCTCTGTTGAGATACGTAGGAGCAGGATTTGTAAATCTTGTCAGGCCCACTAACAAAAAAACTTAGGTTTAGTCCTTCGTCAAAAATCCAAAAACATTCTTCTCTCTTCTATTCTTTATTTCCCACCTAATAACTCGAGAAGCCTGACATTTCAACTAACACTAACGCGCACAACTAACCTAATGGTTCCCGTTGAGTACAACGGACGTGAGGGATGCTAATACCTTCCCCTTACGTAATCGACTCCCGAACCCTGATTTGGTTGCGACGACCAATATCATTGTCGTTTCTTTTTTGGGTTTTATCGATATTTCCCCTTTCCTTTTTAGGAATAAATAAAGTTCGGTGGCGACTTTGTTCAGTCCATCATTGCGAGCGTGCGATTGCGCTTCGCTTAAGTCGTGTTCTCATTTTTTCGAGGTGCGACAGACATTACCTTTTGTTTTAATAGGATATTAATAAGAAACCTTAGACCCAGGGAATTCCAGCTGTTAATCAGCCACAAGGTAGTTCACCAATTCACCCTGCCCAACATTAAGCGAACTAGTGTACACGATCGTAACAACTGGCTTTATGATTTAGAAGGCCAGGGTGAGTCACCTTCACCTCCTAGAACACCGTCTATTTATGAATGGCGTAGTCCTCCCCCTCTCTCTGATACACCTACACTTGTCTCCGTTACTCGTGCCACTTCTCATAACAACCATAATCTGACACTGGATACCCTTCAGACCAAAGTCGCTGCTATAAGAGCTGATGTTACTACCATTCGCCAAGACTTATACGACTTTATGGACATTGCTAACAATCAATCTGATCACCTTCACCAAGTGGTGTATTCTAGGCTCCCTGTTACCGATCCTACTGATCATCGTAATGGCTGATCTAAAAAAAATTTCCGCATTCCTGCTTGACACTAAAGCACTATGGACACCGCTTTGTTTAATTATGGGGGTGGATACCATTTCATGCTTTTTTATTTAGGATTTCCTTTCAAGAATTTTATTTTATGCTTCTTCGTTAATTTTTAATTTTTTTTCTGTGTCGTGCTACCGACGTAAAACATAGCGAATATTTCCTGTTTTATTAATGCTATTTTATTTTTTATGCATGTATTATTTTTGGTTCGTCGCATTTTATTGATTGATTAATTTTTCTTATGGCTATGTGTTCCATTAGGCAGCAATTTATCACTAAGAAGCCGTTAAAATTTTGCCTTTTTCCCGAACCACAAAACATAAAGAAATAATGTTTTTGAAGCTTGTGGCATTCGCCATAACCCTCATGGTGTTCGCCACACAGGTAAAAAATAAATTTCCACATTTAAGGTTTGTGGCATTCATCACAACCCTATGGCGTTCGCCACAAACCTCAGAAACACAAAAACGCGATTTTTAACGCCCAACCCCACGTTTTCCCACTTTTTCAACTTCCAAAACCCATTAACTCCTCCACTAACACCCTTCATCTCCAACCTTTGAAACTCCTTCTCCAATTCACTTATTTAAACTCTCATCATCCAATACAATCACATTGCCAAACCTAAATTGAACCCCATTCTAAAATTATTCTTCACACGCACACATCATGCCTCCAAGAGTCCAAGCTAGAGCAAGAAGGCCAACATCAGACTTGTCAAACCTCGTCTTTAGTGAAGGTGAAGTTGGAAAATTACAAAAGTAGAGGTACTTGAAGTTCTACGAAAGCCCAATCACTTCAACAAGGTATGCCGACGAACCTTGTCTACGTAGGTTAGGATTACTCGGTAGTGTGCAATGGATACTAGATAGACTAGATTTAGCACACTTCTACTCTTTGAATGACACTACCTACGAGAAGCTGACTTTGGAGTTTTAAAGTTCTTTCACTTACTATACACCTATGGTAGATCAATACTCTTCTAGCACAGTGAGGTTTAGAATGTTTAATAGGGATTACGAATTGAGCCAGGATACTCTTGGGGACATGCTGCATTTTCCCCATGGAAACGGTATAGCTTATGCTTGTCCCTTGGAAGAAGAATGGCAGTATGAAGCATTCCGTTTTTGGGAACAATTGACAGGAGAGAGAACTTACGATTGGGAAGGGCTAAAAGCTTCATATATCCATAACCCGACCATACGCTATGTGCATCACATATTAGCCAACATAATTTTTGGCCAAATAAACAACGGTAGGGTGAATTCTAAAGAGCTTTTCTTTTTACATGCCGCATTCGCACCGACGCGAGTCAATGCGACTCCTTTCATGCTAACACACTTGTAGTTGCTTTGCGCAAGAGGGGCCAACCCTTTCTGTATTGGAGGTCTAGTTACCTCCATAACTCGTGCACTGGGCTTAGGTAATGAGCTTGAAACTCTGTAGCCCCTACCGACGCCCTCCCTGGATATCGATTCCTGCCGAGCCCAACGTTTAATTAAAGCCAGACGGGACAGCAGATACTCTCTCATGGTTGGTAACCACAAGATTAGGAGTATCATTTTACCCTATCACACACGCGTAAATGTGCATAACATGAACAATTGGCTTTATGATCTGACCTCCCATGAACCCGGTCATCCTTCCCCTAATGACATGCCTGTGTAGGATAACCAAGGTGGTCAGACCAATAATGAATATGATGAGATGGAGCAAGGTGCTCCCACTTTCTCTTACCCTACTACACATGCACACACCGCACCTGGCCCTTCTAACACGTTTGCAGATACCTCTTCCTGACACCAGTCCCAAGAGGAATATGATTATGCCGGCATCAGGACCGCACTTGACGATGTCCTCTGTGAGCTGCGGCACCGTAACGATGTAGACGCCGAACGCGACCAGCTGTAGCGAGATATACAAAGACATCAGGTCGACATGATGGCACAGATCCAGCAGATACAGGATCAACAACACAACTACACAGGTAGGATCGAGCATAACTTATCGGTCCTGATTGAAGAAATGCAAGGCATGCGTGTGTGTACCGAGGACCTGGTTGAGTACATGCATCACGTAGGTATACCACCTTCTTAACATGGTAGGTATGGACGAGCACGAGGTCGAGACCGTCATTGATCACTCCATCTAGGTTCTATCTTCCTTTTCCACCTTTTATCGAAACATTGGGGATATTGTTCGATTTAAGTGCGGGGGTGAACTTTATCGCTTTTATTTACAACTTTCTTAGGTAGATTTATTTTTTTATCCATTACCATTTTTATTTAATTGTTTAGTGTTAATTGAGTCAATGCATGTGTTGTCGAGTCTTTATGCGTGGTTTCCACTATTTATTGATCTTCCCGTTTCTTGAGCCATAACAATTTTTTTTTCATGAAAATCATTTCACAATTAGAAAGTTCTAAGTTACAAATGACATTGAGGTTTAATTGTAAAATATGGGGAAATTTGTGTGCAAGATCGGTACCGTTTTAATGCCTTGAGTCTCCTAAACATGCAAATTTGTTTGAATATTTATTATTTCAAAAACCTTGTATCCTTACCTAATAAAATAGTTCATGCGGTCAACACCATCTTGGTCATGCTTTACGTAGGAGATTGATGCAAATAAGTGTTTGGTCCAATGAAAACAAAATGATATTGAATGAAATATGTTAAGACTTGAATTAAAAATACCAATCGTAGTTGGTTTAATGGTATTTGGCGCTAAACTTGGTAGGGCGGACTACGGTCCGATCCCCCGAGATTACGATTTGGGAGGGGTCTTAAACCACTTAGATGTCATAACCAACCCCCGGATCGGGAAATCGAGGGTAAAAGATAAGACCAAAGTCACTAACAGATCTTCCTACTATAAGTATGAAAGATAACGAGCTTAATGTGATCGCACTTGAACGGAAAAATAAAAGGTGAGTTGACAAGTATGCGATATAATGACATCATTTATATTTGTTTGCATGTAGGGAAACTCATGACTGTAATTGCGGAATATCGTTATTATGATATCCTTAGTGTACCGATTAGTACCTACTTAAGCAATTATAACCAAAGCGAAGTTTGTAGCTTTAGGATGATTAATTGATTATTTATGTGCTTTTTCATGGATCTATATGCTACGAGTCTCCGATTTTTCATGTCACAAGTGTAGCATTTGCTTGAGGACAAGCAAAGGTTCAAGTATGGGGGAGTTTGATAACGTTAAACTATATAATTTATTTTACTTGATTCACATGCATTTTAGTATAATTTTGTGTATCTTTTATTGTATTATGCCGGTGTTGGTGCCCTGTTTCAGGTACTTGTCGATGCAAGACTCACGTGTGAGAAAGAAGTAAAGAAAAGAGTAGAAATGAAGAGAAAGGGAAGAAAGGAATAAAAATGCTGAAAATACAAGTTTTGGGCTTGTGGCGTTCGCCACGCTCCTTTCCACGTCACTTCATACTTTTAGTACCATGTCGTTCGCCATGGCCCTGTGGTGTTCGCCACAGGCACGCAGTGCTATTTTTCAGCAACTGCATAGAACATGGTCAAAAACCCTTCATATTTTCCCTCCACCACTTCCACATGAATTTAGGGAAGTTCGACCCTATTAATCAGTATAAAAAGGCAGAATTAGAAGAAAAAAAGATCAAAGTTTTCATTGTGTAATTTGATTCTTAGTTTTAAGCAGAAACACTCTAAAAGTGACAGTTCTTCCACAATGGGAGGTTATTGCACCTTTGTTCTTACAGGTTGCTTGGATCAAGCGTGCCGACATCGTTGTAATTTTTCCAGTTGTTATTTGTACTCGAAGAACTCCCTGAAGTTTAATCCAATTATTATTATTCATCAGGTTTCTTTTAATTGCTTAATTCTTTACTTTCCGCTTTCATTTGCAATTCTGAATTTTAATTATGTTTATGTTTAATGATTGTATATGTATGATTAAGTCTAAAACCATGCCCGGATAAACCTTTCGACATCGGTATGTAAGGACCATGATTCCGACGGGATTCAGTAATGATTAATGATAATTTTTATGATTTATTTTTCTGGCTCTGGTTTCCAATTCTAATTTAAAAAGGTTTTTGCATTTGAGTGAAAAGTCAATAAGGTTATAAATCAACAAAGCGAGAGTTTGAGATTTTAATCGGATAATGGTTTCTAGGCATTGATCTTAAACACAACGAGGGCACTTTAGGATTAATTAGGATTTACCAATTTCTAAAAATTACATTTAATTCAGGTGGGTGAGCGAGAGCAAAACATTTTGGCTTAAGAGTATAGCCCGAGCCAATAACACGAGAGTGTGAGGCAAAGTCTTTTAATTTGATATTTTCTACTGAAAATGATTTACCTTATTTTAGTGTTAATTGTTTACCGAATCCTTAAAGAATGATGTAATTTACATACCGATGCCTCTTTATTGAATATTTTCATTATATTATTATTTCCAGTTAAATTTTATTTCCCCGTTTCCCTTAATCTAATTAAAAAAACAATCATTAGCCTTAGCTTTACATAGTAACTTTAGATAACGATTGTTTGGTTTTTGGTCCTTTGGGTTCAATATCTTTTTAAAACTACGCGATACGACTGTGCACTTGCAGTTAGCCATTTCGATAGACATACTAAGTCGCGATCAATAAACTTAAATATAAAAATACACTAAAAGAGCAAAAATAATAGAATAAACTATAGAGTTGCCTAAGTACAATAGTAGAATAAGGTATATATCAAAATGAATTGATCAGAACTCTGCCAAATAGATGTCAAGACGACATTCCTAAATGGCAGAGTTGATGAAACAATATATATGGTGCAACCAGAAAACTTTGTGTCAGGAGACTCAAAGAATATGGTTTGCAAATTGACAGAATCCATTTATGGACTAAAGCAGGCGTCTCGTCAATGGTACCACAAGTTTCGTTAAGTGATTCTCTTATTTGGTTTTGAGGTGAATTTTGTTGAAGATTGTGTGTATCACAAATTCAGTGGGAGCAAGCACATTTTTTGGTCCTGTATGCAGATGACATACTGCTTGCCCTAAATGATATAGTTATGATGCACGGAACTAAGAAATTTCTATCAAGAAATTTTGAAATGAAAGATCTTAGTGATGCCTCATTTATATTAGGAATTCAGATATATCGAGACCGATCTCGTGGTATTCTAGGATCTATATCGAAAAGGTGCTTAAAAGATTTGACATGCAGGAATATAAACCAGAGGATACTCCAATCGCTAAGGGAGACAAATTTAGTCTTAATCAGTGCCCAAAAGGAAACTTAGAAATTCAAGAAATGAAAAAGATTCCTTATGCATCAGCAGTAGGGAGTCTGATGTATGCCCAAGTATGTATTTGTCTGGATATTGCTTTCATAATTGGGATGTTAGATAGATATTTGTGCAATTCAGGAATGGATAATTGGAAAGCATCCAAAAAGGTTACAAGGTATTTAAAGAGAACAAAAGACTATATGCTTACATATATGAGGTTAGACCATTTAGAGATCATTGGATACTCTGATTGAGACTTTGTTGGATGCCAAGATAGTAAAATATCCACTTCAGGTTATATATACATGTTAGTTGGTGGTGCAACTTCTTGGCGTAGTACCAAGCAAACTCTTACGGCTTTATCCACCATGACAATAAAGTTTATAACATGTTATGAGGCATCTAACCATGAGATTTGGCTGAGGAATCTTGTCATTGGACTTTAAATTAAGGAAGGAATTGAATAGCCACATAAGTTATACTGTGACGAAAAATCAGTTTTCCTGTATTACAATAATAATAGGAGCTCGGCCAAGTCAAAACATATTGACATCAAGTTCCTAGTTGTTAAGGAAAGGGTACAAAGTGGACAGATTTCCATAAAACACTTGAGGACAAACTCCATGATAACAGATCCTCTTACAAAAGGTCTTCCACCCAAGGTCTTTTATGAGCACGTTGCTCGCACAGGTGTTTTACCGTTAGAGGAGTCTTTGGTTTAGTGGTAGTTAATCAGTTATGAATTTTATGTTATGTGTTTGGTATTATGTATGCATACTATGATTTTTGATATTTTTCAATTAATAAAGTTTGATATTCAGCATTTTACATTTTATACAATGAAGTTATTGAATGATCTCACTAAAGTAAAGTAGGACCAGTTGAAAATCGACATATACATACCAACTTCATGTGATTTTCATGCTGCGTATTTCATGATGGATCTATGTCATTTAGTTGTGTCACTATTGGTGATCTTGAAGTGTTCGATTATGATTGATATAACGAAAATCACTTTGATTATGTATATTGACATGACTAATGGACGAGACAATTTGGACATGCTTAAGAAATATAATGGCGAATTTTGAGTTCATAAAGTCTAACATATGTGTATAGTTACATATGTGACAAGTCGAAGATTGTTAGAATTTTTGAGTCACAATTGTTATATTTTCTTCTTTCATAAATATCATGAAAGATAAGATTATTGTGTAGATACCACAAGTCAATATCTAATTTGATGAGATACCAAATTAGAATATTAAATACTAAGAAATAACCTTAAAGTTATTTATAGGCGTTATGGTCCCCATTTATAGACAACTTAAAATTTTCACAAAAAATCTTTCTTCATTCCATCTGAGGAAATTCAGTAAGCCGTATAATTGGAAGATCTCATACTGGATAACCTTCAACTATTTCTAATAGCAAATTTAAATATGCTTCCGCTTTCATTCTCATAATTGTATTCGGGTATGTATATTAGGGATATGAGTCGATCACAATTCATGCATATTTATGATAGTATTTTTTTAACCGTCAAATGTTTTAATTTCTAAGTTTTAAAAAATGTTTATAACTCAATATATTATTATTTAAATAGTTAATCAGATAAACAAATAAAATACCATACTTTAAATATACAAATTTTCACTATACTGAAGCTGAAGATTTTATATTTATAACAATTAAAATACATAAATACTATATATGAAACTCATTGCTATATTGCAAGAGAGATTATGCAGTTGTCTCTTATCTGAGCTGCAGTTGCGCCCCAAAAAAACTCTCACTACTGCCACAACCCTTCCATTAATTTCTCTCTCTCTCTCAACTTATTAAATAATCTTTCATTCATTTCAATTTTCAACCCTCACTTTCTCATTTCTCTCTTCTCTAACTTCCACACTTTCTTTCCTTCATGCAACCTTGTAGCAGAGAAATGCAATCTCTTAACTCTCTTTTCAACTCTTCTTCTTCTCCTCCTCCTCAAATTCCCATTCCTCTCCACAACCACCCACAGATCCAAATCAACGACGACACATTCCAACAACAAGACGATTTTCTCAAACAAATGCTCTCCAATCTTCCTCCATCCTCTCCCTGGAACAACCCTAAACCCTTATGGGACCCTAACTCCGACGATAATCTCACTTTCCCTTACGATGAACAAACCAACCTTTCCTCCAAGTTTCGTAACCACCAGATCACTGACAAAACCGCCGCCGCTCTCATGCTTCTCATGCCTTCTGCCGCGGATTCCGGACTCCTCCACATCCCCGCTGACTTTGACTCCTCTCAAAACGACGTCGTGAACGCTTCCTCCGTGAGTATAAAAAATTATTTTCTATTAATTATCGATGTTATTTTTTTACTGAATATTTTATTCTTAGCTTTTACAGGCTGGTGACGGTTCCGTTCAAGCTCTCTATAACGGTTTCTCCGGATCTCTCCATGGTGTCGCCAATCAAGCTCACCATTTTCAACCTCCTCAGGTTCTATTCTTTTCTTTACTTAATTTTTGAAATTTTAGATATTTAAGAAATTTTTGAAATTAACATCTAATGTGATTTTTCTTATGTTTATGTAGTGTATTTGATTTGATTTAATTTGTTTTTTTTGGAATTTTGAATGATAGGTGCAAAGTTTTGGAGGTGGTTCAGTGAGTGCGACGAACCAGGCTCCGATGAGTGGTGCTCCGGCTCAGCCTAGGCAGAAGGTTAGGGCTAGGAGAGGTCAGGCCACTGACCCTCACAGCATCGCCGAAAGGGTATGTTTTTCACTATGGCGTGTTTGGTTGCTCAGAAAATTGTGCAAAAATAGTTTCTGTTGTCATTTTTTTTGTCATTTTTCAGTGAAGCAATTAATATACTTCTGAAAATGTTAAAATGTTAGTACATGTTATTCAGAGAAAATGCTATTGTCAGTGGCTAACTGAATTTCAGCCTTATTTGTTAGGGCCTACTCTCATTCTGTTTTGATTATAAAAATAGCTTTGTTTTGTTTCCATTAGGTTTAACTGATACATCAAATACTTATTAAAAGGTTTTTAAAACAGTCCATTACTAGTGTGTTATTATTACCGAAAAAAAAAAGTAAATTGAAATTAATTCATATCGCGTTGCAACATTTTTAATAACCTAAATCTCGATGGTTGAGTAAATTAAAGATAATCACATGTATCTATACATATTTAGTGTCACACACTTGACATGTTTTTATTTTATCTATACTATATCAAGATTTATTCTAGCTTCAAATTGGAAATAATTCTCAACAAAATCAATTTTTATGGTACAAATGGTAATTTGATAATTTTATGTTGATGTATGGCAGTTAAGGAGGGAAAGAATTGCTGAAAGAATGAAAGCATTGCAGGAACTTGTTCCAAATGCCAATAAGGTAATAGAAGACTCAATTATCATTCTTTTCTTGATTAGTAGTAGTAGGAGTGATATTCAATTTCAATCATCATGTAATATTTTAATTAAACTTTCAATAGTCATGGTTCATTACTCTTAAGCACACCTTTACATTCCCCCTTATTTTTAGTCAATGAAGAATTTATTTTATATTAGTTTAAGAGACAATAATTTTCTAAGAAACGTGTTAACCCAATTAAAAAATATTATAAACATAATGTAATGGGTCTATCCATCCTTGTTGAAATTTTAATACTTTGTCTGGTCTGTGGAGTGACAGACAGATAAGGCCTCCATGCTGGATGAGATAATCGATTATGTCAAGTTCCTACAAGTTCAAGTCAAGGTGAGATGAGATTCCCCTCTTTTTCTTCAATATTTTTTTGCCATGTTTTCTATGTGATTTAAAAAAACTGTTTTTTTTTATTGATTGGGTAATTGGAATATTTACAGGTTTTGAGTATGAGTAGATTAGGCGGAGCAGCAGCAGTCGCTCCCCTTGTTGCTGATATGTCCTCTGAGGTAAGTAATTTCTAAATGTCTTGTTGCCATTGTTGTTTCAAAAAAAGAAAAGAAAAATCTCACTTTTCTTCTGCTTTTTAAAGTGACTAGACTTGTTACTTCCTCTTTCTAAATCTGGTAGATGTTGAAATAAAATAAAATAAATAATCAACCAGCTAATACAAGAAATGATTTATTTTAATCATTCATTCCCTACCCAAAAATTAATAAGGCAAGACATTGAGAGAGAAAGTAACATAGCATGTTAGAATTTCCATAAGAAGAAATACTCAGCATCCATGAAATAATGTCGGAGTGATGAGTCTTCTCACACGATCAAACACACACACACCTACTTTCTTTTTTGTAGGCTTTGGCTCATACTTTAATCAATCAACTCAGAAATTCTCAATCACCACAAAACGACAAAATCAAAAGTATCACGCGTGGCTACTTTCTCAGATTCCACTCTTTCCCTTAACAGTGACACGTACTACTATTTTTTTGCTTACAGGGTGTCAGTGACTGCGTCCAAGCTAACGGCAACGGTGGGGTCCACCCTAGAAACCCTAAAACGTCGTCGTCCAACGAGAGTCTCACAATGACGGAGCATCAGGTGGCGAAGCTGATGGAGGAAGACATGGGATCCGCCATGCAATACTTACAAGGGAAAGGTCTCTGCCTCATGCCTATTTCTCTCGCCACTGCAATCTCCACTGCCACGTGTCACAACAGGAACCCTTTGATTAACGCTCCCAACAATATCAACCCTATCACCGCATCCAACGGTGATGGCCCATCCTCTCCCGGAATGTCCGTGAATAGCACCGTCAAAGATGCTAACTCCGCTTCTAAATCATAGACGCCGTTTGGTTTGGTTGACTTTTGGTAACAAAAACAAAAGAGCATCTGGAGCTAAAAACAAAATCACGAGGAATCAAGTCTAGGAAAAGAATACGTCACTCACACGTCTTGGACCTTTACGACGTCGTATTTGCCTAGATTTAAGCAGAGGCTAACTTTTGTATTCATTTCTGCATATTGATCACAACCTTATCTATTTTCTAGGTTTTTTATTTTTGTTGATGTAATTGTCTTTATTTTTTTGGCAATGGTTTTCCCTTTTTTACACATTGGTCCAATATTAAGTGTTACATTTTTCTTTTGGAGAATGGTAACGGTGCACTAAAATGTATTTGTTGAGAAATAAAAAAAAAAGTTTTATATTATTGGTAATTTGTATTATTAGGTTAAATTTTCTTCTTTTATTAAATCTTATAAAGTTTTTAATTATGAAACTCATTAGGAAGATCATTTACTTATTTGACATTAAATTTGTGTATTTATTTTTAAAAAAATATATTTTTCATATTTAGTATTATATTAAAAAGATTAATTGAAATACACTGTCAGTGTAAAAATGTTTAAACCATCCGTTAATTATAGACGTTGGATATTAAAAGAAATGTGACTTTTATTTTAAAAATCTATAAAGTAATACAAACGGGTGATGGTGATGAACCAACTGTGTAAAACTTTTTACATTAACCGTGTATAATAATTAATCTCTATATTAAATAGTATGCTAACTTGCCCTAAAGATATGTAAAAGGAAACTCAGATAAAAAAATTGTTTTAAAATATAATAAAGTATTAAATTCTAAAGTTTTTTATTAAGTATTTATTAAGTTAATGTACAATTTTAACTCAATTGCTATGTTTAGCTTTTAAATTGTGCTCAAGCACGTTTTTAATTCATAATTTTGAAAAATTAGCTTATTCTCCTAAAATTGTATTTAACCCCTACAAATTTAAAATAAAAATAAAAATCAAATTTATCTTTTTTTAATCATTTAACTATTTTCTCATTATTTTTCACCTTCGCTTTCGATTGTATTTAACCCCCTACCATTTTTCAAAATTTGTAATTAAATAATATTTTTTTCACTTTTTGAAAATGTTAAAGGTTTGGAATAAAATAGAAGAACGAAGAGAAACACAACGGAAACGGAAGTAAAATAGTTAACATAAATTAAAGAAAGAAGAATTTATAGAGAGTGCACTGGAAATTTATACATGTTTGATCTAACCATTTGACCTATTCATGTCCTCAAAAGTTTTCTCTTGTGAATTCCACTAATATTAGATTTAAGCTTTTACATGTTCAATCCACAAACCTTCAACAATCAAACATAATTTTTAACACAGACTGAACTCAAGAACCTTCACCCAATTTTTTTCAAATTTAGCTTTCAAATTTGAAGTCATTTACAAAATACAATCCACAAGAAAATCACACTATTAAATAAAGCAAATAAATCACAACAACGATTATAAAAAAAATCTCACATGGGAGAGTAAAAGAAAGATAGAAGGATTAATATTCTTAATTTTGGTGTTAAATGAAATGAGGAAAAACCTCATTTATATAAGAAATAATTTGGATCAAAATAGAAATGATTCATGGACCATTTAATGACTTAATCGGTTAATCCTAACTAGTAATCGATTAAGGTATTTTAAAATACAACAACCTTAATCTAAAAAAGGAAAGCCTAAAACAAATATATGGTTTAATCGATTAAAATATTTTTTAATCAATTAAGAGTTTATTTACCATGCTCTAATCGATTGGACCAAGTCCTTGATCGATTAGGTAGTGTAAAAACTTTTTCAATTAATTAGAAATACTTTTTAATTGATTCCATACAGATCTTGATATGTTTTGAATAAGTTTTATGAAATAAGAGAGAATTTAAAAACTTCTTTTTTGTATGTGTATGTGATTGCCTCAATACTTCAAGACTTCCTCTTAAACTTCTATATTTTAAATGATTACCCTAAGACGTTAAGTGCAAGATCAGACAAGTTTTCGCAGTTCCACTCTTTCAGACTTCAATTTTCTTTCCTTGATTCAACAATTTGATTAACACTTCAAATGAGTTCTTAAATTGTACGACTGATGAGGCTTGAGATATATTCTTGATCAAGTTCCATCATCGAAGCTTTACTTGATAGTTAAAATCAACTTCCCATGTCCCAAAAAACTTTCAACATCCAAAAGTCATTTGACTTATGGAGTTTCATCTTTAAAATTGCTTCATCAGTTTTCATCATCAAAACCAACCGAGGGTTATACATGCAAGCACATAGATCTACATTCTCTCCCTTTTTTTTATGATGACAACATATTTCAAGGAGGTGGTAAACAAAGACAATGACAAGTAAATATTTGGAGTGATTAGACTCCCTTTCTCAGATAAAGATATCTACTCTACTCTCCTTGAGAGTATACTTCTCCCCCTTTAGCATAACAAAAAAGACGTGAAAAAATACAAGCACATAGATCACATAAAACACATAGAGAAAGGAAATAAGAAGAAGACAAGAACCATTTAGAATAATAATCCATGCATTCTTGATTTAATATTCTTAACTCAGTTCTTATGAAAATAAAATTTTCTTTAGGAAAAGGTTTTATAAAAATATATGTCAGTTGATTAGATAAGGAAACAAACTCAATTAGATAATCCTCTTTTTCAACGTGATCCCTAATAAAATGTTGCCTAACCTCAATGTGTTTAGTCCAAAAGTGAAGTACCATATTTTTCGTGAGATTTATGGAGCCAGTATTATCACATTTTATCAGGAAAAAATCGAAATTAAATCCATAATTACTTAACTTTTGTTTCATTCAAATAACTTGCGCACAACAAATACCCGCAACAACATATTCGACTTCAGTTATGGATAATACAACATTTTCTTATTTCTTGTGATGCCATGAGACAAGTGATTTACCAAGTGAATGACATGTACCGATGGTACTTTTTCTATCCAATTTTCACCCAGAAAAATTGCAAACGGAGCAACCAACTAAAGTATCATTCATCCCTTTGGGGTACCATAAAACCATATATTGTGTGCTAGTGAGATACCTCATAATGTGTTTGACTGTAGTGAGGTGTGATTTTTTTGGGGTTTGCTTGAAAACGTGCAAAAAAAAACAGACATCAAACATGATATTAGGATGAGATGCAGTAAGATAAAAGAGAGATCATATCATACCTTGACATTTTATCTTTGTTAGCCAATGAATTCCAAAAGAGTAAATTCGACAGAGGAACCAACTGGAATTTCCGCAAACACAAGGCAAGGTTAAAATGCCTTTCGACCAAAGATTTTAGAAGAAGAAACAACATCATTCGACATTGAAGAATCTGGTCTGGTACTTAGTGAAATTTTCAAGAGATTTTGTCACTCATCAAATTCGACAAGTAGAAGGGATTCAACTAAAAGCGGATTCAAATTTCAAACTAAAATAAATGTCTTTTGGTCTTATCTAAAACGTCAAGGACACATGGAGTTCAATCAAAGAATCGTCAAGCATACAAAGATGGTGTGTTGGGTGGAAAGGCATTTAAACATTGGAAGACCATTAATTTCATAGTATTATAAATATGAATTCTAGTGTTAGGATTCAGGGTGGAAAAAATCATTGTAAACTTCAATATACACTGAAAGTACTCATACGCAAGCGAGAAACGAGTTTTCTGAAGAAATGCACTTGCCTGCCATTTTTTCACTTATGCAAATAAATTTATTTTCCATTTAAGTTACTTTACTTGTTTTTATTTACTATTCAAGTAACTAATTTTGACCCATTCGAAATCAATTATTGCATTTCAAAACTTAACTATCTTTCTGAAATAATCAACACTTGATGCAAACAATCCGAAATCATTAAATGCACATTTTCTTTCCCAAAAACTTAACACAAACTTGCCCTAGGATTTACTAATTTGTTCCTTCAAGTAATAAATTTAAAACTAAGTGATTGTTTATCAAAAATACCGGTGACCAAATTAGCACGCCCAATAGGACATGTTTGTGCAAGTTTTTGAGTTATTTCTTTAAAAAAAGTGATTCACTTTTGTTTGTTATGTTGTGAATTTTTCTTGCATTGAATAATGTTTTCTACATATGGACTTATATGCGCTTGAGGAGTGGTAAAAATTTAGTCAAAATGGTTCTTCTTAAGAATACGTCACTTCCCCAAAATAACACTCAAGATATTTAACAACATGTTTTCTCGACAGTTGGAACGACAGAGAATACAACTCCCATAGGGACTATTGAACTTATCCTCAACCCAGTAGCGAGTGCAACATCGATGACGAAAGTAGTGGTTTTATTGCCCTGGAAGATAGAATTCCAACGAATCTCAAGCCTACACATGCTCTTTTAGTAGACCCTAGGCCTTCTTATATGTCAAGTTTCATAATGCCACTAGTGTCGAGGGATTTCCTTTATGGTATGCCAACTGCAATGATGATACGATTATAGAGCAATGCTTCAATATATGCAGATAATAACGCAATAATAACATCTCCTTTAAATCCATACATGGCATTGGGTTCTGCCATTAGCAACACTGTTCGAGCCACACAACATGGAGGGGCTGCATTTTCTGCCCCAAACATGCCCCTTATAACGACAACTTCCATGATGTCCATAAGACAGCAAATGGGGAAAGTAACCACGAGATGGTTAATATGATTACTCACCAAATTGGTACAGTGTTCAACCCCCTAATTTAGAACATTAACCAGAGTTACCAATTACTAGCCAATCAAATGGGTCGAGTAACGTATTTTTCGGTGCCCCTTAGGCCCAAATGCAGGCAGTTTCTCGAATTGTGCCAGCCATGCCAATAGGGATACCTGACAACCGGGTTGCACATTTGAATCAAGGGAAATAACAGCAAGAGGGATCTCAAACTGTTGGACTCCTGTAATTGTGGGAGGGGAAGAACGAGTAGGTCAGGCTAACCCAGGGATAGTTATGATGGGTAGGAACCAAGATGCTTAAGAAGTAGTTAGGAATGTTTGACAAGATAACCTAAGGGAAAACAATAATTTGGCCCACATAGTCAAAAATATCCTTGCCCAGAATAGCCTTAACATAGGATTACATAAGCCAAATTTTGTGTCTCCTTTGACCGAATATCTTTTGCAAACAAAACTTCTTAGGCGGTGGAAAGTCCCTAAGTTCACCAAGTTTGCAGGAGACACAAGCGAGTCAACTGTCGAACATATTGCTCGATACCAAATTGAAGCAGGCGATATAGCAAATAATGAGAATTTGTAAATGATTTTTTTTCCAAATTCTCTAACAAAAAACACTTTTACATGGTTTACGACACTCATTCTCATTCCATACATAACTCGAACCAGTTAGAGGGAGTGTTCCAGGAGCAGTTTTATATGGAAAAGTCAAAAATTAGTCTCAAAGAATTGGCTAGCGTAAGGCATAAAGCGCCTGAGTCAATTGATGATTACCTAAATAAATTCAGGTTGTTAAAAGTAAGGTGTTTTACCCAAGTGTCTGACCATGAATTGCTCGAAATGGCTGTGGGGGTCTAGATTACTCTGTTAGAAAGAAAATAGATACCCAATATCTAATAGGTATGGCTCAGTTGGCTGATAGATTTCGACAGGTTGAACGCCTAAAGGGTGAGAAGGCCAGGACAAGCGAATTCCATAAAAAAGGAAGGTTGCTTATATAGAGGAAGATGAAAGAGACCATGAGTATGATATAGGATACGGGGAGGTCGAAGAGAATAATATAAATATGGTGGAACTTAAGATAGGACCCCTTGAGTTTTTAAACTATTGAAACCATCTGACGAAAAGAATTCGATCGAACAAAAAAATGAAAAGTTTGTTGCCAAAACATACACCTTCGACGTAACTAAGTGCGACGAAATTTTTGACCTCCTTAGTTACCGATGGCCAAATTATATTCCCTAAGGGGCTAAAAATGTCACTTTTAGAGCAATGTAAGAAAATAGGGTTTCGTAAGTGTCATAACTTTCGGGGTCATAAAACCCTCATTGTGTCCTTTTTTAGGGATTTGGTGCAATGAGCGCTGAACGAGGGAAGGCTAAAGTTTGCTAATAAGGATAAAGCACAAATGCAAGTGGATTCTGACCCTTATAAAATCAAAGATGAAAACTATGATGATCCAATCGAGTGCTTAATAGTCAAGGCTACTAAGAGCATTGACATGGAGATGGAGGTCTCTGAGCCAAACTATGTTGAGAAGGTCAAGGTGGTTTACCCCACTACCGAGGACAAGATGGTTAAGGATACCAGATTTAGGCAATAAGATGGCTAAAAGGGCAACCAAATAAAGGGTCTTTCCCCTATCTTCACCTAACGAACAGAAGGTGGAAATGGTGTGAAGGCCAATAAAGGAGAGGGTGAACCCATATTCAACTGCCGAACGTAAAGTAGAACTGGCGAAGAGGCCAGTAAAGGAGGGAGTAAACCCATATTTACCTTCTGATAAAGAAGAGAGGAAAGATGAAGATTGGGATATGATAGTATATAATTTATCATAATCAGAGAGCAACTTAGATGTGTAAGAACAAAAATTGTTCTACAACAGATTCCTTGATTTTGATGATAACAAAGGATGAAACCAAAAATGGCACCCTAACGAAAAGTTTCTAAGTGTGCAGGATTCTAAAGAAAGAAGGAAGAAATCTGATGATGTCATCAGATACAGAAGCAGATCAGATACATATTCTCAAATGATCAGAAGCATCTGATGAGGAAACACGCTCAAGAAGTTCTAACTCTAAGCAAAACAGCAAAGTATCAGAAGCATCTGAACAAGAAGTGAACTCTAGATGTTCTGACTCTGAACAACGCTATCTCTAAACTCCAGAAGTTCTCAGCGCTATCTAAAGAAACTATCTGAACTCACAAGAGATCAACATCAGATACAAAACTCCAAGTTTCTCCAGAAACACAAATACTCTGAGCATGGAATTGCTAATCATGAAAGAGTAACGTTTAAGTCAAGAAAAGATTTGCAAATGGATTTCCTAATTGAGAAAGAGACGTTAATCTCCAATTTCAATAAAGAAAATACTACTTGTGGTAAGTAGTCATTTCAAGAAGAAAAAGTCATCCTGCAGAAGCTATTTATGTGATGGCGTAACTTCATCTCAATATCCATCAGTTTCAACTACTACTTCATTGATCTATATAAAGGATTGCAAATCAACATTTCAACTACTACATATACAAGAAAAAAATCATACTGAAACATCAACATTCAAGAAAACACTCTTGCTCTCTAATCTTCACGAAGCTTTTGCTTATAACGTGAAAAACTCTTGTTCTTAATTTTGTAATACTTGCTTTCTTAGAAGCACTCTAGTTTACATAAATCTTTCTTCTATTGTTTGTTGATTTCCTCAAGTGACTCTGTGTAGTCTGTATACTTGAGAGGGCTAAGAGATTTTTATCTTAGACGTTGTTTGTAATCTTTCAAGATTAGTGGATTAAGTCCTTGTTGAAGGCGAAATCACCTTGGCCGGGTGGACTGGAGTAGCTTTGTGTTATAAGCGAACCAGTATAAAATCATTGTGTGGTTTTCATTTTGAAAAGCGCTTATTTTTCCAAACAATTCAAACCCCCCCTTTCTTGTTTTTCTCACCTTCAAGATGTCCTTTATAACATGGTATCAATGTTGCTAGTCGAATATTATAGGGTGACTGAAGTGACAGATTTAGAAGAGGAGTTTTCTACAGAGGAAATGGATAAACACAAGCTAGTATGTTATTATATGATGAACAACGACCATGTCGAAGAGAAAAATTAAGTTTTTGGAAAACCAGATCTAGGCAGAAGTGGACCGTGTTAGCAGGAGAACTTTTGATAAGAACCTAGTGAACATAGCGCCATGCCCACAAAAGGACTAAAGGTTCCAACCTTAGGAGAATGTGTTCCATTATGTAATACTTCACCCCAATCATGGTATCATGTGGGAGAGAGAAGTTTTGGGAGAACAGCCCTCTGAGGGGGGTGAGATAACCCCAACAAGATGGGGTGAAGATGATGCTTACTATGTCTGAGTCGAGTGCTTGGACTAGGGTTACGACCTATGTGGTCGAAAATTAGAAAAAAAATGGCCCAAGAGGCCAAGTTATAAGATGAAATGGCCAAAAGGGCCAAAGATATAACCGAATCGGATGCACGGACTCGAATTACGACTTACCTGGCCGACAAACAGGGAAAATGTTCCAAGAGCCTAAATTGCACTATAATTTGGTTGGTGAAGCCAGTTCACTGAGAGCTGTAGAATGCACGCTCGACCAGAGGCTCCACTGCATCTATGATGATGAGCCTTTAGGCTTTGAAAAAGACCCAATGACTTTGATTGAAAAAATCCAAGCACATGATTCTTTGGAAGAAGTTGACCTAGGGGACAGTTCAATCAAGATGCCTACATATACCAGCGCCAAGATAGATCCATGTTTGAAGAACCAGGTGATACAACTATTGGAAAAAATACAAAGATTGCTTTGCATGGGACTACGACGAAATGCCATGCCTTAGTCGAGAACTACAAAGACAACTTTGATAGTTTTTCAATAATATTTTCTTTTAAAGTAGCCACTTCCTCAAAGATGGTTCGACAAAGGTCACAAGGGTTGTACACAGTCTCAAAGTAGAGTTGGAAGGTGAAAATTTCTTTAATGTGCGTACTCACACCTTTCTTAAACTTTGTATGCAAAGAAACGAAAGGTACAGTTAGATGGCGTGCCTTGGTTATCACATCAAAAAAATTGGTAGTTTGATAATCCTTCAACCAGGTGTCGAACTCGTGAGTGCAGTAGAAGGACCTTTGGAAGTTGAAAAGGGTAAGCTCTACGTTGTTTTCAGCTTGTTCAACAAGGAGTTCGAAATACGTCTCATCGGGATTTTTGACAGCGCTCAAGCATAAGTCTTCATTGTGCTGAAAATAGGAGTTGGGTTTGAATTAACAAAGGCCAAATTGTCGAGCTATAAGGTTGAGTTGATATCCAACAAAACCTACTTGATTTTAATGGATGAAATCCTTATCAATAGTAGCTTTGGGGTTAAAAAAGCTTTCCAAATTTCATTAGATTCAACTTGATATGAAGCATCGTGCATAGGGAATTCTCTTTTGAAGCATGCTGGTCCATGGCGTCTGTGTACAAAGGGGGCTATGGGGGGTGAAGTTGTAACATTTTGCAAACATCATGTAGTATTTGGTGAAAATCTCTGGTGTCGAGAGCCCTTTGTCAACAGGAGTAAGCAAGGTTTATCGATTTCCTTCAATATGTTAGTCCACAAATTCTCCAACAGGGTGATTACGTTTATTAGCCACCAAATATGGCTCAAAAATGATGTTGAGCCAGAGCTAGAGGAGCCAAAAGGAACCAGATAGTAAAAGTTTGCCTTTAGAATTATTGGTAGGGCTAAACATCTTCATGGCACTGGATGCCAGACTTGAAGCTTCATAAAGTGAAGCCAAAATCAATTGGCTTAAGCAGATGTTCCTCCCAACACGTAGTCGGTTAGCAAGGGTGACATAAGATTTTTCCATTTAAAGAGAATTTGAACAGAAAATGAAGTGTGACAACCATAAAGATAAAAAGGTAATGTTCTCTTCGTCGAAAAAGTATGTGGTAGCCTCGTCGAAATGCTCAACAATGAAGTTGGTAAAACTTGCTCATTTTTTAGCTATATCCAATGATGTCGTCAGTTTCGAAAAATGGATCGAACACTTTGCCTGTTGGTCGAAGACCAATAATGGCATCCACAACAATAATGTTGGTGTGAGCATTCCACAACACAATTGGAAGGTGATCGTCGAACCCTTCCAAATTTTGAGTGCAGTTAGCAACATGTTTTCTGGATATATGCAGGGCCTATCCTAGATAACTGGATAAGGTCGAAAATACCTTGATCCTTCCAAATTTTCCCTTTCTTGGACTCTATTTTATTTAACCAACTAAGGTAGTTATATTGGTTGTAAGGATCAGAACAAAAAATGCTAGTAGACATATAAATAAAGTCTAAAGGTTGATATATGGATGCTAAGGATTTTGTTCGATGGTAACAATGAAAAAACCCATTAATTCTAGCTACGTTTGTATTCAGATCGGGGAAAGGGACAAAGAAAGCATGTGTAGTATCAGAAATAGTGAAAGGGATTAATACTAGTGATTTCTAAATGAGTGTTTTCTCTTCCTGAAGATGAGGCTCAGGAACATACACTTGATTTCCAATAAGAGCAGGATTAATAATGGATGCAACCCAAGGAATCTTTTGGTTTGAAGTTGATTTGGATGCCATTTGGTAGATTAGAGTTTGAGTTTTTGCAGAAGAAAACTTGAAAACTTTGTGGAGGATGAAGAAAGTTGATAGAAAATAAAAAAAGAGAAGAAGAAAACTATTTATAGTTTTGGAGGAAAAAATCATTCGTTTTCTTTATTTTTCTTTAAAAGAAAAAAATAAAATCAAACTTTTTGACAAGTGTCCCACTAATAGTGAGAAAGTGGGAAGTTGGATTTTATGTATGACCCACGTCTTTCTTGGGAACTCGGAGCCATGATGGCTCTTCTGAACCTGCATGTCTCGAAGATACGTTATAGGGAGTAGCCATGATGATAGTGACGTCAACACATAACTTTGAGTAGTGCTAGAACTTTAAAATGCCACCTGTCTCTCAAAAAATGAATCGAAATTGGTATTTTGAAGGATAATTCGTTAGCCAAGAAATTTCAAAAGAGGAAATTCGACAGAGGAGCCAGCTGGAATTTCTGCAAACACAAGGAAAGATTAAAATGCCTTTCGACCAAAGACTTTAGAAGAAGAAACAACATCATTTGACATTGAAGACTTTGGTCTAGTACTTAGTGAAATTTTCAAGAGATCTGGTCACTAATCAAATTCGATAAGTTGAAGGGATTCGACTAAAAGCGGATTCAAAGTTTAAACTGAAATAGTTGTCTCTTGGTCTTATCTAAAACACCAAGGACACGTGAAGATCAATCGAAGAATCACCAAGCATGCAAAGATGACGCGCCAGACGAAAATGCATTTGAACGTTGGAAGACTGTTAGTTTCGTAGCATTATAAATAGGAATTCTAATGTTAGGATTCTGGATGGCAAAAACCATTGTAAACTTCAATATACACTCAAAGTACCCACACGCAAGCGAGAAACGAGTTTTCTGAAGAAATGTACTTGCTTTCCATTTTTTCACTTATGCAAATAAATTTCTTTTTCATTTAAGTTACTTTACTTGTTTTTATTTACTATTCAAGTAACTAACTTTGATCCAGTCAAAATCAATTGTTGCATTTACTTTCAAAACTTAACTATTTTTCTGAAATAATCAACATTCAATATAAAACATCTGATAACATTAAATGCACATTTTCTTTCCCTGGAAACTTAGTACAAACTTGCCTCAGGATTAACTAGTTTGGTCCTTCAAATGATAAATTTAAAACTAAGTGATTGTTTACCAAAAATACCTGTGAACAATCTCGTCTACTTCTTTTCCATCTTTGTTCTTGTAAAAAATGCATGATATACTCATCGGGGTTGAGATTGGCTTTGCTATTTCTATGTCGAATCTCTTCCTTTGATTGATGATTCTGAAATCCAAGAAAGTATCACAACTCCTTCATCTTGGACATTTCATTTTGTATCATATTTTAAAATTCCTTGCACAATGATTCATTAGTAGCCCCAAAAATAATATCGTCGACATAGATTTTCACAAGAAAATGGCAAGTTCGATTTTCTTAATAAAGAAAGTTCTATCAACCTCCCCTGTTTGAATTTTTTTCAAGAAAAAATTTGCTCAACCGTTCGTACCAAGGCCGGGGGGCTTGCTTTAAATCGTGGAGAGGCTTTTTATGCATTTTTAGAGCTCATAATATTTTAATAGTTATAACATTGTGAAAAGTTATTAAAATATTTTTAGGTTATGTTTAAAGCTGATTACATTACACCTATATTTTTTTTATCATCTATATATAGTATGTAGTTTAGGGTTTATTTATATATAACGTGCAATCATCTCCATCATAGTACATCAACAATATTTTACAAATATTTAACATGGGCAATGCCAAGTCAAGCACACCCTTGGCAAATCATTTTTGTCTATCTAAAGATCAATCACCTAAGACGAGGGAAGAAAGAGAATTCATGGTTAAGATTTTTATGCTTCAACAATTGGAAGTTTGGTGTACTCAATGATTTTTTTTAGGAGTTGTTAGTAAATTTATGTCAAATTCAAATAAGGCTCACTAATAAGCAGTTAAATGGATTTTGAATTTTCTACGAGACACCACTAAAAAATATTTGTATTTATGGAAAGGAGAAATAAATATACATGACTATGTTGGAGACTTTGTTGGTGATGTTGAACAGCAAAGAAGTACAATCTACTATATATTTATTTTCGGTAATGGAGTTGTTAGTTGGATATCATATATACAAAAGATGATGAGTATCGTTAAGTTGATGTGAGAATTCAAATTTAATTGATCTACTAGAATAAGAGACTAAGAAAGATTGATGTATGATCGAGGTGTGAAGATCGATTGAAATCAGTCTTCAAGTGAAAAATTGTTGACCAACGAATAAAAAGAAAAAAAAGAAAACAAAAGGAAATAATAGTAAATAAAATTAAAAAATGTTACGAGAGTTTTACGGAAAAAATATTAAATTGTAACCATTCATTTGTTTAGTTTTATTGACTATAAAAGTTAATATTGTTTTTCATTTGTAATAACAAATACACTGCATAACCCATCCAATAGAGAAATAAAATTCAATAAAGAAAATTGTGAGAAATATTTCTTTTGAGTATTATTAATTTGTGAGTTTTCTATAAGAGAATATTTTCCCTTATTATTAATTTTATTAATTTAGCCTCATATAAATATGACCATGCATATTTTCCTAACAACTCATATGTTTAGATGAGTAAATTTTGTTGTTGATTCGGATGGTATAAGGATCTTGAAAAAAGGGTATAAGGATCTTTTACTAGATACACATACACTTACTAAGTTAAGGATTTGAGAAAGAAAAAGCAATAGCCAACCGATGCAATGTAAACATGTTAGTACTTAACTGCGATAGTGGGAAGCAACTAAAAAAACCCGGTCGTGCGGAAACACTAATTAATAAGATGGCATATCATTGTTTAAGAATCTGTCATAACATTCATCTCTCTCCCACGTTACTCATTCCCAAGTCTATGAACAGCAAGATCAGAACACTATTTATTTTGATTCATTTAATTTGATAGTGTGGTTTTAAATTATTAAAACCGATGTTGAATATATTTTCACTTGTTAAAAAATATAAATGAACTAGGATAACAGGTTTGAGAGAGCATCTATAATACTAAATGGTTCATTGCTTCAAACTAGGAAAAAGGAGATGAGGGATTTTAATGGAGAGAATGGAAGGGGAGAGGTGCGAGATTATTTTTAATCACATAAGTGTTTTATTCAAAAGAGGGGAAAAAATAATTTTTAATTACAAATATGTTTGGTTCAATAGCGGAGGGGAAATTTTTTATTAATAATTTATTAATTGACTTAAATAATCATTTGGCCTATGCAAGTTGACGTATTTTTTAATTTGGTCCCTAGATTTTTTTTTTTGGAAAATAGTCTCTGAATGCTTAAATCATTTTGATTTTAATTCCTAAAGTGAAAATCCGCAAAAAAAAACCTACAAATTTTAAATCCACAAGAAATTTCAAAGGAAAATCTGCAGATTTTGATTTTAGGGGTTAAAACCAAAAAAAATTAACATCAAAAGATTATTTTCAAACAAAAAAGAAAGATTCAGAGACCAAATTGAAATACACGTCAATTTGCAGAGACTAAATGACTATTTAAGTCTTTACATTTTATCTTTATGATCTTATATATGATATTCAAATGTGTTGGAACACAAGGTTGAAGGAGAGAGAGAGAGAGGGAGAGAGAGAGAGAGAGAGAGAGAGAGAGAGAGAGAGAGAGAGAGAGAGAGAGAGAGAGAGAAGAAACTGTAACTAACTTTCAAAATAGAAAATTGTTTTTTTTCCAGAATTGGTTACAACTGAACTTATATACTATCAGAGTCTCTAAATAAAATTCAAATTCAGACTCTAAATACAAATGAAATAAATTACAACTAACATCATCCCTTAATTCATATTCAGCTAAATAAAATCAACAACACTAATTTCATTCATCAAATGGATAAAGTGTTCAGTCTTGATTGCTTTGGTCAACACATCTGCAAGTTACTTCTGAGTGTTACAGTGAATAACTTCAATCACTTCACTTTGAACTTGATTTCTCAGAAAGTGGAACTTTGTGTCAATGTGTTTGCTCCTTTCATGCAACACTGGATTCTTGTCAAGGCTTATAGTTGATTTGTTGTCAATCATCAACTTTATATGCTTTCTCACCTTGATCTTCAGATCCTGCAAAAAATTCAGAATCCAAATAGTTTGATAAGCAGACAAAGCACCTACAATGTACTCAACTTCATAGGTTGACAATGCAACCATAGGTCGACAACACTAGACCTCCCAGATATTTGAAAAAATATCTAGAAGTACTTCTTCTATCAACTTTGTCTCCATACCAATCAGAGTCTAAATAGCATATCAGCTTTTATTCAAATTCAACACCAGAATGGAACAAAACTCCATACCTTATAGTCCCATCAATATACCTCAATATCCTGATAGTGGCTTGGTAATGTGACCACTTTGGTTTATTCATAAACCTACTCAGCATTCCAACTGTATAGTAGATGTCATGTCTGGGATTGCAGAGATATCTCAATGATCCCACCATCTGTTTAAAAATTGTAGCATCTACATCATCATCCTCAACATCATAATCCAACTTGTGATTTGTTTCAGCGAGTGTGATTGCAGACTTGTAATTTATTAGCTCAAATGTCTTCAAAAGCTCAAGTTCATACTTTGGCTGATGCAAAACTATACCCTTATCAGAATACAAAATCTCCACCCCTAAAAAATATATCATATTTCCTATATCAGTCATCTCAAACTCATTTACCAACACTTTCTTGAACTTATCTATCTCATCTGAACAACTCCCTGTTAGCAATATGTCATCAACATAGAGACACACCAAAATCATATTGTTATTAGATGTATGCTAAACATAAACACCATACTCCATCTCACATTTTTTGAATCTTTGAAGCTTGAAAAATGAATCAATTTTTAGATCTAAGCTCTATGAGCTTGTTTTAGTCGATACAAGTCTTTATGCAATTTGTACATTATCCATTTGTGATTATTTTTCACAAATCCAGAAGGTTGTGATACATAAACTTAGTCTTATAAAGGATCATTCATAAATGCAGATTTCACATCTAAATGCATCAGGGGCCAATTTCTATTAGCAACTATAGCAATCACTAGTCTGATTGTTTCATGTCTAACTACAGGAGTCAACACCTTAAAGTAATCTAATCCAGATTTCTATAGAAATCATCTAGCTCTTAACCTTGCTTTGTTTTTGCTAATTGATCCAGTTGTCTCCAGTTTCAACTTGTAAATCCATCTCACACTGATGTCTTTCTTGTTCTTTGGAAGCTGATGTCAACTCCCAACTCTTGTTTCTTTCTATAACCTCGAGTTCTTCTTTCATGGCCTTCAGCAACACTTTTTTCTTGAGAGCTTCTTTAGTATTAACTGGTTCAGAGTCTACCAACATGGTATACTGAATGACTTCTCCTTCAGAGTCTATCTTAGTATCTTACAACACGTCAAACTCTGCAAACTTTCTTGGTATTTCTCTAATTCTTTGTGGCCTCTGAACTTGTTCAGAATCTTCTTCAGATGCGAGAACAATATCAGATGTTGGACTACCTTCAGAGGCTGGACTACCTTCAGAGGCATGACCACCTTCAGAGGCATGATTACCACCAGAGCTGGGATCATCATCAGAATCTAGATTAGAATCACATTCACCTTCAGAGTCAGACTCGCCTTCAGACTCTCCTTAATCATCAGAGTCACCTTTAGACTTTGACGCATCTTCAGAGGCAGATTCTCTTTCCGAGTTTTAAATATCTTCAAAAGTTAACTCAGGTGTTAACACTACACCAAAGTTAGATTGAGACTTGTTCTAATCCCACGCTTCTGCTTATTTCACAATGACATCTCTGTTGAATTCAACTTTATTGGTGACAAGATAGTAAAGCTTATAAGCACATGTATTATGGTACCCTACAAGCAACATCTTCTTCTGTCATCCAACTTCCTTCTCTTAGCATCTAATACACGTTTATAACAAACATAACCAAACACCTTCAAATGTCTCACGCTTTGCTTATCTCTAGTCTACTTCTCAAAAGGAACAATTTCCTTCAGCTTCTTGGTTAGGCACCTGTTTAGCACATATGATGCAGTGGCAACAACTTCTCCCCACATGGTGCGAGGGAGTTTCTTCTCCTTCAGCATGCTCCTTGTCATATCAAGCAAAGTTATGTTTCTTCTTTCAGCAATACTATTGTGTTGAGGAGTGTATGGAGCAGTAACCTCATGCTCAATTCCATTCTCCTCGTCGTATTTCTTGAACTCTGTAGAGTTGTACTCACCTCCACCATCAATTCTGAGAATTTTCAACTTCTTACCACTTTGTTTTTTAGTCTTCATCTTGAACTTCTAAAACTCATTAAATACCTCATGCTTAAACTTGATGAGTGTTACCCTATTATTCTTGTGAAGTCATCCACAAACGACACAAAGTAATTTTTTCTCCAAGTGAGAGTACTTCAAATGGTCCACATACATCAGAATGCACTACTCTCAAAGCATGTTTTTCTCTTGGAGCCACTTCTGATGCAAATGGAAATCTAGGTTTCTTACCTCTCATGCATATCTCACATGACTTCTCAGGCTTCACAATCTTAGGAATGCCATGTATCAGCTTCTTAGAACTCATATGCCTTTAGCTTTTGAAAATTCAGATGCCCCAATCTCTTGTGCCATAGCTCACTGTCACCTTCTCCACTAACGCATTTAGTTTCAGTTGTTTCCATATTCACTTTGAATGTTCTGTTGCTTCCTTGTTCAGACTGCATAATCATCTTTTGATCAGAATTATACAACTTTAAGAGATTGTCCTTCATAGTAAGTGAGAAACCATTCTTAATTAGCTGACCTACATTTATTAGATTGCTCTTCATGCCAGGAATATATCAAACATCCTTGATCAGAACATTTTTTCCACTATTCACTCTGACTTTGATATTTCTTATTCCTTTATCATTCAGATACTTATCATCAGCACATCTGATCTTTATCCACTTTCTAGAGTCAATGTTAATCAACCATTGTTTGTTTCCAGTTAGGTGATTTGAGTAGCCAGTGTCCATGTACCACTAGCCTACCAAATATCTACCATCAAATTCAAAAGCCATCAATAATAGCACATGTTCATCACCAGACTCTCCTCTGACTATGTTTATTTCTTCTGATTTCCTTTCCTTGTTTGACCAACAGTCAGTAGCAAAGTGGTTAAACTTCTTATAACAGTAGCGTTGAACTTTCTTCTTGTCAAACTTCTCCTTTCCCTTCTGATGTTTCTTCTCATCAGAGTTGCATACTTTTGACTTATGATAACTGTCACACCCCAATTTTGACCCTGAATCCCTGATTCAATACATTCACAATAGCTATTGCATCTCTACATAGCATACCATGCATTTCATACCGCATAGTGCCTAAAATATCAGTCGAAATAATTTTTTCAGATCTACACGCAAACCGGTTGAATTAATCGACGGATGTGCGTCAAATCAATGGACGATTTCTTTATTATTTAAAAAGTCAAGCTTCCAGACATTAGCTTTATTAATCTACGTTTCGCGTAGTTTAATTTGGTGTGCTCGATTTATTTTTCAGCTAATTTTTCGGCCACTTTTGATCAACTCGAGCCTGTTTAATCGGTCAAAATTTATTTCAAAATTAAAAGAAACACTGTATTTCTCCAATAAGTTTATTTCGCACTGATCATTTTGGTGCATTCATTTTAATTTTTCAGGAATTTTCACGCTCAAATTTTATTCATTTTTGAGTCAATTTATTTCACTTTTTATCAAAATGTTTAGAAAAATAAATAGGGTTAATTCTCTTTTTGTTTTAATTTAATTTGTTTAAATTTATTTAATTTTATTGCATTTAATTGTTTTAAACCCTTTCTAAATCACAAATCATCTTAAGGGCATTTGTGCCATTGTAAAAATTTGAAAACCCTCGTAATATAATATGTGTACTATGTGTTGTGTAAAGAGAGGGAGGAGACACACAAACACACTACCCGCTGCGCCTTGTGTAACACCCCGATAATAATATGATAATTATTTACATTAAGTTAATAATATATTTATTAATTTAATTAGATAATTGGATTATTATTATTATTATGTTGGAATTATTGAATTATTATTATTATTGGAATAATAATATAATTTGGAAAATATATAAGTGGGAATTAAGGAAAAAGAGTTCATTTCGGAAAATAAGGTTTTTACGTGAAAAGCAGAGAAGCGATCGTGAAAGAGGAAAAGGGGCAAAGAGGAAGAACCAGAGAGCAAAGGTTGGAGAAGAGCTTGGAGCTTAGAGATTTTGCCGGATTAACTCAGGTAAGGGGGGTTTATCGTCGATTAATGGGTATTATGGGATAATATGTGATGGGTAGTGATAAGCCGTTAATTTGACCCTAATTGGGATTATTGATGCTGAAGAATTATGTTGGATAAATTGTATTTAGACTGTAATTGAATCTGTGTTTGGGTTAGTTGTGAAATTCCGAACGTATAGCTTTTTACGGAATCGGAATCGGAGGTCCGGAAGTCCTCCAACGGCGGAAAATGCGGAGAATTCTGCATTCTGCCTTGTGTTAGCGCAGGAACTGCTGTTTTGTCTGCGTTAACCGGTTAACCCAGGGCGTTAACCGGTTAACACTGTTGCGAACTGTGAAATTGGTGCTGTTTTGCCTGCGTTAACCGGTTAACCCAGGGCGTTAACCGGTTAACACTGTTAAGTTTTGGGCAGTGAGCGTGTTTTGCCTGCGTTAACCGGTTAACCCAGGGCGTTAACCGGTTAACACTGTTGCAGAGTGGAAAAACGGGCTTTTTAATGTTGTGTACATAATTGAGAGTCGGCCTATGTTGGCGTATGATGTAATAGGGATTATTTCCCGCTGTTTTGAGCAGTATAGGTATTAGTAGAGTGTGCTAATACTGTGTTTAATTGATTTACATGATAATGAGGTGTTGATACATGTGTTGATGATGTATGATGGTATGCATAATGATGTGAATGTATGTATTATGCATGTATGTGTGAATGGACTGTTGTATGGCTTAGAGTGTGAGCATATGTCCGTTGTGAATTGTTGTTGATGCTGCATTGCTAGATGATTAGCGTGCATAGCATAGCCTTGGGGCTGTAGCTAATTCCCATGGTGAGGAATTAGTGAGTGAATCATTGTGGACTTGTTGTTGATGTCTGCATGCTAGATGATTAGTGTGCATAGCATAGCCTTCGGGGCTGTAGCTAATTCCCATGGTGAGGAATTAGTGAGTGAGTCACTAGGTCTCAAATGAGTGGGACTAGTGAGCTTAGTAGCCGTATCTGGAGGGATCGGTGAGCTTGAACTATATGTTCAAGAATAGTCGGTACCGCATGTGTGGAGTCTCATTGCATAACGTATGTATGGCGTATAATATGAATGGATGTATTCCAATATTATACGTGTGTTTGTGTTGTTATGGAGTATGATTTAAGATTATACTTGTGTTTTATGTTGGTGTTGAGTATGATGTTGAGCTGATGTGCTGTTACTGATAGTATGTTGTGATTAGGGTGATTAATGTGTTAAATTACGTAACATGACATTATATTCTATAATGCTTATTATATCGATTGAGGAACTCACCCTTACAACTATTTTTCAGGTAACGAGAAATGAGTTGAGTAGAAGCGAATGCTTGGAGTCTAGTGTAGTCTCCTTAGTGGGTCATGCTCTGATAGATGTAACATCGGGAGGGAACATTTTAAATGTGTTATTGATGATTGTTGAACCAGTTTACATGTAGTATGTTACATGTTTTGATTAATTTGATTTATATCCGCTGCGATTCATGCAAATGTTTAATTGATTAAATAAAGAGCATGACAGTTATTTTGGAACATGGTGTGAATGATTGTGTGACACCCTTAACTGCATAATTACTCTGATATATGTTTATTATTTTAATTAAATATTTGGGGTATTTTAGAAGGGTGTTACATTAGTGGTATCAGAGCATAGTCGGTCGAGTCGAGTCGTAATTATTCTGTTTCCCCTGTACGGGATAGGCGTTGTGTAACCCTATCAGTACTCATTGTTTTAGTTTGTTGGGTTTTCAGAATAGAGATGGCTGGAAGAGGTAGAGATGATGTTGCGATTGCTGAGGCTCTGGGTATGCTAGCTGGAGTACTTGGAGGGAACCCGAATGTTGTGGGAATGGGAGCTGCTCGTCAACTGAGTGAGTTCCAGAAGAACAATCGTCCAATGTTCAAGGGAGCATACGATCCAGATGGCGCTCAGAAGTGGTTGAAGGAGATCGAGAGAATCTTCCGAGTGACTGAGTGTGCCGATAACCAGAAGGTCAGGTTCGGTACGCATATGCTGTCAGAGGAAGCTGATGATTGGTGGGTTGCTACCCGCACTGAGTTGGAAACTGCTGGGAATGCTGAAATCACTTGGGCTGTGTTCAGAGAGAGATTCCTGAGGAAGTACTTTCCAGAAGATGTCAGAGGAAAGAAAGAGATAGAGTTTTTGGAATTGAAGCAGGGTAACAGGTCTGTTACTGAGTATGCTGCTAAGTTCACAGAACTGTCGAAGTATTACACTCCCTATAATGAGGCTGCTGGAGAATTTTCGAAATGTGTGAAGTTTGAGAACGGGTTGCGTCCTGAGATCAAACAGGCTATTGGATATCAGCGGATCAGAGTGTTTTCTGACTTGGTTGACTGTTGCAGGATTTTTGAACAGGATTCCAAAGCCAAAGCAGAGAGCTATCAGCAACGGGTTGATAGGAAAGGCAAGAATCAGAATGATCGTGGGAAACCGTATGCAGCTGGCAAAGGTTTCCAGAGACAGAGTGGGATGAAGAGGCCTAGTGGGGGAGACTCTAGTGCCCCTGCTAAGTGTTATAGATGTGGCCGGGCTGGACATCGGGTCCATGAGTGTACCAGTGCTGAGATGAAGTGTTTCAAGTGTGGCAAAGGTGGTCATTTGGCTGCAGAGTGTCGGTTGAAGACTGTAACTTGTTTCAACTGTGGAGAGTTGGGTCATATCAGTCCACAGTGTCCTAAGCCGAAGAAAGAGAATCAGTCAGGAGGCAAGGTCTTTGCTTTATCGGGTTCTGAGACTTCTGCAGATGATCGTTTGATCCGAGGTACGTGTTATATTAATGGCTTTCCTCTTGTAGTTATTATTGACACCGGTGCTACTCATTCCTTTATATCCTTGGATTGTGCTGTGAAACTTAAGTTAGAGATATCTGAGATGCATGGTTGTATGGTGATTGATACTCCTGCAAAGGGTTCAGTGACTACTACTTCAGTTTGTTTGAATTGTCCTTTGAGTATTTTTGGTAGAGACTTTGGGATAGACCTTGTGTGTCTTCCCCTAGTGCAGATTGATGTTATCTTGGGTATGAACGGGTTGGTGTTTAACCGAGTTTCTATCAACTGTTTTGATAAGACTGTGATATTTCCTGAGAGTGAGGAAGGAAAGAGTTTGTTTCTATCAGCAAGGCAGGTGAATGAGGAAGTAGCAGATGGGGCAGAGTTGTTTATGCTGTTAGCGACTTTAGAGGCTAAAGATAAACTGGTGATTGGCGATCTAGCCGTGGTGTGTGATTTTCCTGATGTGTTTCCCGAAGAAGTGAATGAATTACCGCCAGAGCGTGAAGTTGAGTTCTCGATTGATTTGGTACCTGGTACTAGACCGATATCGATGGCTCCGTATCGTATGTCTGCTGTTGAGTTAGCTGAATTGAAGAGTCAGCTGGAAGATCTGTTGGATAAGAAGTTTATTCGTCCGAGTGTGTCACCGTGGGGTGCGCCAGTGTTATTGGTTAAGAAGAAAGAAGGTACTATGAGGTTGTGTGTGGATTACAGGCAACTGAATAAAGTGACGATCAAGAATCGGTATCCTTTGCCGAGGATTGATGATTTGATGGATCAGTTGGTTGGTGCGAGTGTGTTCAGCAAGATAGATTTGAGATCGGGATATCATCAGATACGTGTGAAAACTGAGGATATTCAGAAGACTGCTTTCAGAACAAGGTATGGACATTATGAGTATTCTGTAATGCCTTTTGGTGTGACTAATGCGCCTGGAGTATTCATGGAGTATATGAATAGAATTTTCCATCCGTACCTAGACCAGTTTGTTGTGGTGTTTATTGATGACATTTTGGTGTATTCGAAATCTGAAGAAGAGCATGCTGAGCATTTGAGAGTGGTTTTAGAAGTTCTACGAGAAAAGAAGTTATTTGCTAAACTCTCTAAATGTGAATTTTGGTTAGAAGAGGTTAGTTTTCTTGGTCATGTGATTTCAAGAGGTGGTGTTGCTGTTGATCCTTCTAAGATAGAAGCGGTATCTAAGTGGGAAGCTCCGAAGTCAGTTTCCGAGATAAGGAGTTTTCTTGGACTTGCAGGGTATTATAGGAAGTTCATTGAGGGATTTTCTAAGTTGGCGTTACCGTTGACGATGTTGACTAGAAAGGGACAAGCGTTTGTTTGGGACTCGAAATGTGAAGAAGGTTTCCAAGAGTTAAAGAGAAGGTTAACTACTGCTCCTATTCTGATATTACCGAGTTCGTCGGAATCATTTGAGGTTTACTGTGATGCTTCATTGTTGGGTTTGGGTGGTGTGTTGATGCAGAATAAGCAGGTTATAGCTTATGCTTCGAGACAACTGAGGGTTCATGAGAGGAACTATCCGACACACGATTTAGAGTTGGCAGCTGTAGTGTTTGTTCTGAAGTTATGGAGGCATTACTTGTATGGATCAAGATTTGAGGTTTTCAGTGACCATAAAAGTTTAAAGTATTTGTTTGATCAGAAAGAGCTGAATATGAGACAGAGGAGATGGTTAGAATTTCTGAAGGATTATGACTTTGGTTTGAATTACCATCCGGGTAAAGCAAATGTAGTGGCTGATGCATTGAGTCGGAAATCATTACATGTGTCTATGTTAATGGTTAAGGAATTGGATTTGATTGAGCAGTTTAGAGACTTGAGTTTGGTGTGTGAGAGTACTCACAATAGTGTTAAATTGGGAATGTTGAAATTAACAAGTGGTATTCTGGATGAGATCAGAGAGGGTCAGAAATCCGATGTGTTTTTGGTTGATAAGTTGACTTTAGTGAATCAAGGCCAAGGTGATGAATTCAGAGTTGATGAGAATGGTGTTTTGAAATTTGGTAATCGGGTGTGTATTCCGGATGTTACCGAACTTAAGAAGAGTATTCTTGAAGAAGGACATCGTAGTGGTTTGAGTATTCATCCTGGAGCTACGAAGATGTATCATGATTTGAAAAAGTTATTTTGGTGGCCGGGAATGAAAAGAGAAATTGCAAGTTTTGTTTATTCCTGTTTGACTTGTCAGAAGTCAAAGATTGAGCATCAGAAGCCGTCTGGGCTAATGCAACCGTTGGCTATTCCAGAGTGGAAGTGGGATAGTATCAGTATGGATTTTGTTTCTGGTTTGCCGAGGACAAATAAGAATTTTGAAGCCATTTGGGTGATTGTGGACAGGTTGACAAAATCGGCTCATTTCATTCCGATCAGAATGGATTATCCGTTAGAGGGATTAGCCGAGTTGTATATTGAGAAGATTGTAAGTTTGCATGGTATTCCGTCTAGTATTGTTTCGGACAGAGATCCTAGATTTACATCGAAGTTCTGGGAAGGTTTGCAGAGAGCTTTGGGAACTAAGCTGAGATTGAGTTCCGCATATCATCCGCAGACTGATGGTCAGACTGAGAGGACCATTCAGTCATTAGAGGATCTTTTGAGAGCTTGTGTTTTGGAAAAGGGAGGCGCTTGGGATTGTTATTTGCCTTTGATTGAGTTTACCTACAACAATAGTTTTCATTCGAGCATTGGTATGGCATCGTTTGAAGCTTTGTATGGTAGGAGATGTCGGACGCCTTTATGTTGGTATGAGTCCGGTGAGAGTGTTGTGGTTGGACCGGAGATTGTTCAACAGACTACAGAAAAGATTAAGATGATTCAGGAGAAGATGAGAATTGCTCAGAGTCGTCAGAAGAGTTATCATGATAAGAGGAGGAAGTCACTTGAGTTCCAAGAGGGAGATCATGTGTTTCTTCGCGTTACTCCGATGACTGGTGTTGGTCGAGCTTTGAAGTCGAAAAAGTTGACACCTCGATTTATTGGTCCTTATCAGATTTTGGAGAGGATAGGGGAAGTAGCCTATCGTGTCGCTTTACCGCCGTCGCTTGCGAATTTGCATGAGGTTTTTCATGTGTCTCAGTTGAGGAGGTACATTCATGATCCGTCGCATGTAGTCCAAGTAGATGATGTACAGGTGAGAGATAACCTGACTGTTGAAACATCACCTATGAGGATCGAGGATCGGGAGTTGAAGCAGTTGTGGGGTACAGAGATTGCCTTGGTGAAGGTAGCTTGGGGAGGACCAGCAGGTGGCAATGTGACTTGGGAACTTGAGAGTCAGATGAAGGAGTCTTATCCGGAGTTATTCGCTTGAGGTATGTTTTCGAGGACGAAAACTCTTTTAGTGGGGGAGAGTTGTAACACCCCGATAATAATATGATAATTATTTACATTAAGTTAATAATATATTTATTAATTTAATTAGATAATTGGATTATTATTATTATTATTATGTTGGAATTATTGAATTATTATTATTATTGGAATAATAATATAATTTGGAAAATATATAAGTGGGAATTAAGGAAAAAGAGTTCATTTTGGAAAATAAGGTTTTTACGTGAAAAGCAGAGAAGCGATCGTGAAAGAGGAAAAGGGGCAAAGAGGAAGAACCAGAGAGCAAAGGTTGGAGAAGAGCTTGGAGCTTAGAGATTTTGCCGGATTAACTCAGGTAAGGGGGGTTTATCGTCGATTAATGGGTATTATGGGATAATATGTGATGGGTAGTGATAAGCCGTTAATTTGACCCTAATTGGGATTATTGATGCTGAAGAATTATGTTGGATAAATTGTATTTAGACTGTAATTGAATCTGTGTTTGGGTTAGTTGTGAAATTCCGAACGTATAGCTTTTTACGGAATCGGAATCGGAGGTCCGGAAGTCCTCCAACGGCGGAAAATGCGGAGAATTCTGCATTCTGCCTTGTGTTAGCGCAGGAACTGCTGTTTTGTCTGCGTTAACCGGTTAACCCAGGGCGTTAACCGGTTAACACTGTTGCGAACTGTGAAATTGGTGTTGTTTTGCCTGCGTTAACCGGTTAACCCAGGGCGTTAACCGGTTAACACTGTTAAGTTTTGGGCAGTGAGCGTGTTTTGCCTGCGTTAACCGGTTAACCCAGGGCGTTAACCGGTTAACACTGTTGCAGAGTGGAAAAACGGGCTTTTTAATGTTGTGTACATAATTGAGAGTCGGCCTATGTTGGCGTATGATGTAATAGGGATTATTTCCCGCTGTTTTGAGCAGTATAGGTATTAGTAGAGTGTGCTAATACTGTGTTTAATTGATTTACATGATAATGAGGTGTTGATACATGTGTTGATGATGTATGATGGTATGCATAATGATGTGAATGTATGTATTATGCATGTATGTGTGAATGGACTGTTGTATGGCTTAGAGTGTGAGCATATGTCCGTTGTGAATTGTTGTTGATGCTGCATTGCTAGATGATTAGCGTGCATAGCATAGCCTTGGGGCTGTAGCTAATTCCCATGGTGAGGAATTAGTGAGTGAATCATTGTGGACTTGTTGTTGATGTCTGCATGCTAGATGATTAGTGTGCATAGCATAGCCTTCGGGGCTGTAGCTAATTCCCATGGTGAGGAATTAGTGAGTGAGTCACTAGGTCTCAAATGAGTGGGACTAGTGAGCTTAGTAGCCGTATCTGGAGGGATCGGTGAGCTTGAACTATATGTTCAAGAATAGTCGGTACCGCATGTGTGGAGTCTCATTGCATAACGTATGTATGACGTATAATATGAATGGATGTATTCCAATATTATACGTGTGTTTGTGTTGTTATGGAGTATGATTTAAGATTATACTTGTGTTTTATGTTGGTGTTGAGTATGATGTTGAGCTGATGTGCTGTTACTGATAGTATGTTGTGATTAGGGTGATTAATGTGTTAAATCACGTAACATGACATTATATTCTATAATGCTTATTATATCGATTGAGGAACTCACCCTTACAACTATTTTTCAGGTAACGAGAAATGAGTTGAGTAGAAGCGAATGCTTGGAGTCTAGTGTAGTCTCCTTAGTGGGTCATGCTCTGATAGATGTAACATCGGGAGGGAACATTTTAAATGTGTTATTGATGATTGTTGAACCAGTTTACATGTAGTATGTTACATGTTTTGATTAATTTGATTTATATCCGCTGCGATTTATGCAAATGTTTAATTGATTAAATAAAGAGCATGACAGTTATTTTGGAACATGGTGTGAATGATTGTGTGACACCCTTAACTGCATAATTACTCTGATATATGTTTATTATTTTAATTAAATATTTGGGGTATTTTAGAAGGGTGTTACACCTTGCTTTTGGGAGATAGAGAAAATCAGTCCACAAAATTAGAAATCTATGTGACCTAAGAATGGATAAGGGACCTTGTGATCAGAAAAGAAAAAAAAGTGTTGTTGACTTGTTTTCAAAATAAGACTCGAAATTGAATTTTAAAAGATGACTCTTCCGATTCATAAAAGAGGAACTCACTACAACACAAAAAAGAACTCCATTCCAGACATTAATTTTTGCTGCTCGGCGCACACTTTTTCCAGACAACACCACAGCTATTCTAAACTCCTCCACTTGCATCATAAAGAGGCGTGAACCTCCATCCAACATAAGGACCGCCTGCTACCTTCATCTCCCTCCATGCGTGCAAATTCACAGCCATAACTCCCTCTTGTTATGCATTAGCGCCACTTACTACCACACAAACACTACACCTGACGAAACTGAAACTATCTCATTCCGGAGACAAACATTCAACAACAAACACATAGCTCCAACAACCATTAACCCGCATCATTTCTCACACTTTATAACCATTTTCACTGGTTTGTTGTTTTTAGACCCCAACTTCGGCATTAAGCTAAGTGTGCCACCAAATCCTCAAAATTGAAGAGTGTACAAGTTCGAAATGTAAACATTGTAGGTGGTCTTGAAAGTGAGATTCCCGATAGCAAATATCTTCAGAAGTGGTGCAAATCAGTCAACCAATGTAAGTCATACTTATACGGCTACTCATTCTTCTCCATTAAACTCCGACCGAAAATACCGCCACCGCTGCATCAGTTTTAACCAGTCTTATAAAAGGGTTCTTCCCAAGAGACGTTATAAGATACATTTGGTATAGTAAGATATTTTGAAGCTTACTTGTGGGATAATGTGAAAATGTTGCACTGTGAAGACACTTAAACAACAACTCTTCAACGCCATAACCCATTTCCTTTCCTTCCTTCCATCCGCCCTTACTTCACCACTGCACAACATCACAATCTCTTACACGTTATTCACTGCAATTTCAAACAAAGAAAAAAGGCGCAATGGCTTCTGGCACACCGGCAACAACCAAAAAAGGCGGAAGAGGCAAACCTAAAACCAAATCTGTTTCAAGATCAAGCAAAGTCGGTCTTCAGTTCCCCGTCGGCCGTGTCGCTCGTTTCCTTAAAGCAGGTCGTTACGCTCAACGTGTTGGATCTGGTTCACCGGTTTACCTCTCCGCTGTTCTTGAATACCTTTGTGCTGAGGTTTTGGAACTTGCGGGTAACGTTGCGAGGGATAACAAGAAGACACGGATTGTATCGAGACACATTCAACTTGCTGTGAGGAACGATGAGGAGTTGAGCAAGTTGATGGGATCTGTTACTATTGCTAATGGAGGTGTTTTGCCTAACATTCATCAGAATTTGTTGCCGAAGAAAGTTGCTGGAAAGGGGAAGACCGAGATTGGATATGTTATAGGCTTTCGTGTGTAGTTCCCAATTACACGGTACTTCTTGGAGAGGATGCAAGTTTTGAAGAAGAAACTATGTTTTGTTGCTTTCACGTGAGGTAGTGGAAGAAAAAGGTTGGTTTTGTTTTGTTTTTATCCCCTGGCCACGTGTCTCAATACGAGTGGAGGCTTTTGAAATTTGAAATCTCATCCCTCCTCTTCAAAGAAGTATCGTTATCCCTACCTCTTTCTATTTCTATTTTTTATTTAATTTTTATATTAGGTTTTTTCTAGGATGTGGGCCTTGGGCCTTTTCAAGCCCTTTTGCTAATTTACATCCACATTTCATTTTTTTACATTTAAATTAGTAACTAATTATTTGTTCATTATTTTGATTTGTTTGATTATAACTTAATTGATTAATAGATTTTTAATTGCTAAGTAGATTATTAAGTTAATTGTTGCATCGATCTCATTGCATTGCGATTTAGGAAGTTTAAATACAATTTGGCTTTCGAAAATCGCTCGAGGTGTATATATTCGATTGCTCGGCTTCTTATAGGGTGATTCTTACATGAATCCACTCTAAGATAGCTTAAAGCTAAATTTAGTTTGCTCCCGATTTCGGTTGGCATCCAGTTCCATGGCTTACTCTTGGGCATACTCTCAATGAGCTCTTAAGCAATATCAACTTAATTTTCAAACATCTCAAACCTTCACATTAGTCATTTTTTTTATTCAAACGTATTTCTCTCAATAAAATCTGAAGAAAAAGATTACCCTGGATGGAATATCCAATCGTAATCTCGAATATTAGACCCAAGTTGTAAGAGCTTGCAAGCCATAAGTATTCGTCTTTTCTTCAAAATATTTGTAAATATTCAAACATATTTTTCTCAGTAAAATTGGAAGAAAAAGATTAGCTGGATGGAATATCCAGTCGTAATTTCGAATGCTAGGCCCAAGTTGTAAGAGCTTGTAAGCCCTATGTATTCGTCTTCTCTTCAAAACATTTGAAAATATTCGAACCATTTCCTTAATAAAATTGGAAGAGAAAGATTACCTGGGTGAAATATCCAGACGTAGTCCCGAGTATTAGACCCAAGTTGTAAGAGCTTGCAGGTCATAGGTACTCGTCTTTCAAACTCAAAATATTTAATTCCTATTTCAACACTTTTTCCAATAAGGATGGAAATGGAACATGGTGGATACCGTGCACTCTTGAAATTAAGATTCGAGGTGGATGCCTCGCCTATCTTAGCTCTCGCCGTCATTATCAATGCAGTTTCTTCAAACCTTTTCTCAATCAAATTCAAAACACTTAATCTTTATTAAACATTTTTGTCAGCAAGATGGAAGTGGAACATGGTGGATACCACGCACTCCTGAGACTAGGATTCGAGATGGATATCTCGCTCGTCCAAGTTCTCGCCATTACTCAAAATACATTCAACCTATCAAACTCTTTTTTTGTCATGTGCAATTGATCTTTAAAGCCTTTTCATAAATGAAAGACATCTTGTCTTAAGATGATGTAAAACAATGCTTCGTCCATAATTGTTGAGTTGAGATAAATGACATTTTTCCGAATGTTGATTTGTAAATCCATTCGATGTGTGGTATACGTCCGCTCCTCATTTGTTTTGGGTAAAACAATGTTTTTCGTCGATTAATACAATATAGCTTTCGCTAAAATCGACCAACAAACAAACATTTTCTACCCAGAACAACGTAAGCCTTGAGTTCTCTATTGCACCCAGAGATACGTAGGAGCAGGATTTGTAAATCTTGTCAGGCCCATTAATAAAAAACTTAGGTTTAGTCCTTCGTTAAAAATCCAAAAATATTCTCCTCTCACCCTTTCTTTCTTTCCCACCTAATAACTTGAGAAGCCTAACATTTCTAAGCTAACAATAACGCACACAATTAACCTAATGGTTGCCGTTGAGTACAACGGACGTAAGAGGTGCTAATACCTTCCCCTTACGTAATCGACTCCCGAACCCTAATTTGGTTGCGACGACCATAATCATTGTCGTTCTTTCTTGGGTTTTATCGATATTTCCCCTTTCCTTTTTAGGAATAAATAAAGTTCGGTGGGGACTCTGTTTAGTCCATATGCGAGCGTGCGATTGCGCTTCGCTTAAGTCGTGTTCTCATTTTTCGAGATGCGACAATAACCACCACTGTAACACCCCTTTTTATACCCCAAAATACTTAACATATAATCAAAGTGAATAAGCACGCATATAAACAAAAGGGCGTTACATCGAAGTTTTCAAAAACTAAAAGCTTTCAAAAACCAACATCGTTCATCATTAATATACAATACAACTGGTCATTTAAAATAACACATTTCAAATATCATGAATATACAAGAATATGCGTTCGCAGCGGAAAATAAGGTATACTCATGTATTTCATAAAATGATCCATGTCCCATACTGTAGCGGTGTATTCGTTACCATTGGAGATATTGACTAAATCCAAGGTAAATCATACAAAGTTGAGTCGCCACCGCACTTCTATTTATCCAAAGGAATGGTTAGAAAGCGAACAAAAACCTAAAAAGGTTTACAAACAAAACTAGTAAAAGAAACAGAGATCTGGGTAAGGGGGTTGGTTATGCAATGGGAAGGTGTTAGGCACCCAAAACATCCTAGGTACTCCTAGGGAGCCCTTTTCACGCTTGTTGCAAAGGTTATTGTTTATGAAATTATTTGTGCAAACATGATTGAAGAGATGAGAAAAGAATATACAAGTTTATTTACATTTTGTGTTTGGATGGATGAACCCATTGCCTACGTACCCTCTTATGAAAAGATTAGGATCAAAACCTCATAGTTCAGGTAAAAAATTTCAAAACAAATGAGTGGATTGATTGATCCAAAAGCCTTAAGGTCTTTTGTTATCAAAGGGAGAAAACTCGACCTGAAAAACCACAAGTCCACCATGTGAGGATAGCTTCAACATGCTAGTGAGGGGTTAACCCTATAATAAGCACGTAAGGCTCATTGTCCATCACTAAGGACATAGGTGAGTATTACATCTACCACAAGGATAACTCAAACCTAATAGCAAAAGGTTACGAAAAATTTGATTAAGAAGTGATCATTGAACCACAAAAGAACCTTTGAATGGGTTACATTTACCAATTAGAAGTATATACAAAATGGTCAAAGTTGACTTAAAGATTCAATTCAAAATGAGTATTATGGAAAGAAAGTTTGAAAATCAAAAGCATAAGGCTTAGGTTTCTAATGTTGAAAACAAGTTAAATGTTTGCACAAAAATTGTTTTTTTTTGTTTGGGTTAGGAGGAGAGAAAGGTTAAGTCCTAAAGAGAACAAAAAGGTGAGAGGTAAGGGATAAAACCACATTAGGAGTTCCTCTCTTGAGATCATATGTAGATGATCCAAGTAGATCACATCCTTTGGAATAAGCAAGCACAAGGCAAAAACAATCACACAAGTCTCATAAGAGATCACTCAAATGAAAGGAAACAGAATGCCAATATATGGACTTAGATCCGACTCCCCACAACAAAACGGAAACAGAATGCCAATATATGGACTTACACCCGACTCCTAACAACAAACAAACATCAAAAGCAAACACATCAAAGATTCACAAGGAAACAATCAAGCACACACTATATACATACAAGAGGCTCAAACAAATGGGGTGGGCTTTAGTCAAGAGGGGTCATATCAACCTCGACAAACAAGCCAAACTATACAAGGGTAGTTTGTAGCTCTTAACCACTAACATTGAGAGTTAGGATGAAGCTGATCAAAGATGGAAATGAGGATGAGACCTCATGCTCTTAACCCTGGCCTGGGTGAGCTCATGATAAAGAAAGCATGGGGATCCAGAAAGTGGGATCCTATTCCACTTGACAGACACTGGACAAAGATCTTGGGTACATGTTCAGAAGCATCAGCACGTAGTGCGAGCATAAAGAACGACTCACTGAATAACGGGGGATTGATTGCTAATCCCTTTTATCCGTCAATTGCCTCTTCACTTAGGAGGACTTATCAAGTAGCACATGCCTCAACTTGGAGGTCTTTGGCACAATCTGTTAACAAACACAAATAGAGCCTCTTAAGGAGGACTTGCCAGCAAAATGCCTGCCAAAAAGGTGACAGGACTTCCAGACTACATGGAGTAAGAAGGTAACTACCTAAGTGGTGTATCAACCACAATCCAAGGCTCAAGAAAGAGCTAAAAGCAAGCAACTAATGTACCTGTACAAAGGCTAACCAGTTAGTATCTCAGACAAACAATCAGAAAACAAACAGACAAACAGTGGAACCATTCACAGTTACACAACTCAATGTACAATGGTCAAGCAATCAAATGAAGCAATGAGCTCAACGCACCAACTTAAATCCCTACAAAACACAAAGGAGTCAGAACATAATCCAATTTGCATCTCAAAAGGTGAGCAATTCAACCATTAATGCTAAATGTCTAAACCTGAAACACAAGTCAAGGTTAGTTCATGTACAAAACACTAGTACAAAGACCAAGTTCAAAACCAAACCAAATGATCAAAACAGAACTCAATCTTCCACATAATGCATATTCAAACATTCAATAAAATGTCCTCAAAAGGACCAACATCAATTCAATAAGCAAGTAGCTCAAATGATCAGTGTAAAGCAAAGGCAAGCAAAGGTGCACAAAATGGACATCCAAATTAGAAAATCCAAATCAAAACAGAAATGCATCCAAAGGCTTTGAGATTTTTTACGCAAGCTACTCATGTTATGAACAAACAATGTGCAAAATATCAAATCCAGAAAAGTTCAAATGATAGGTGAACAAAAATGCACAAATGCAATGCCAAAAATGTGACACAAATTGTCACATACATCTTCATGTGTCAAAAACAATGATAGCATATGAGAAAAAGTTCAAACCAGTGCTCAAAAATCATATCATGAGTGAAGATTAAGCATGCAAAAATTCAGATCAAATGGATCAACACATAGCATTTCACAAAGCATTGAACACCACATATCAAAATAGCATGGCTTCAAAACAAAAAATCACAAATAAAAATCCAGTAGACAACAATTCATGAAAATAATATCAAAAAAAACTAGACATTAAAACAGAACTATGAAAAAAAATTGGAGTTAATTTGGATCATTTTCCTATTTTTTATGATTTTTCAAAGATGAGCAAAATAATTGAATAACCAAAGAAATATGGAGGGAAAACAAATATTTAAATAAACTCAGAATTAATCATGGCCACACGATGAGGCGCGAAATCAAATCAACGGATCACATTCAAACCAGCAAAATGCACAACTTCATTAATCTACTCAGCGTGCATGGTCAGCAGTCAAACGCACACGCAGCAAGGTCAAAGCAACGAGAGCCAATCATACAGACACGCAATAGGCCACATGGAAACACGCAAGCATCAATTGAAACGATGCGTTTCATTAATGTGTCATCAGCACACATCACCGGTCAAATGCACACGCAAGCGAGTCAAACAAAATACTACCAATCAAAAGGCCACGCAAGGAGCCACATGGACAGACACGCAAGCAGGCAAACCCTAAAAACCAGATGCCGGAGCTACAGTCTCTGGCCACATCCACGGCGGAGCTAACAGAAAATTTTCCAGAATTTGACAAATCGCACATCAATCGAAAGCTCCTGCAACACAGAATCCAAATATCACATCATCTAATCCTAAATCATCATGTATTTTCCAGATCGAGCGAAAACATTTTCATAATCAAAACTTGAAGTTCATCATACAGCTTCAATATTCATCAATTTTCGAATCTAAACATATCTACGTGCTCTACACAGTGAGATCTACACATTTATGGTCACAAAACATCAAAAGGAGAGATCGAATTTTTCACTTACTTGAAATGCAGTTCTCTATTCACGCGTGTTCAAGCTCTCTACAGCTCCAGATCTACTCCAATATCCTTGACTTGAAGCTTTGTGCAAAGAGAATCCACTGGAAACACTTGGATCTAGCTCAATTTCCAAGATCCATTTCCATGAAGATGCACTTGAACAACTTGAATATGGACTGAATTGCTTCAATTGGATGATGAATCTTGCTCAGAATTGCACCAGGATCAACAATATGCAAAGAGATTTGGTGTTTGTGTGAAGAAAATTGAATTTCGAAGAGAGAGAAAAATGGAGGGAAATTGAAAATTCTAGATCTGAAAATTCTGTTCTTATCTGAATTATGGTTAGGGTTTTGTATTTATATGGTTCACTAATCTCACTGAAATCCAAATTAGGCATTGGTTAAACATGATTAGGGAAATATAAGGCAAATTGAAAAATTCCAAATGAAGCTAGCATGGCCATGTGCACGTGCCAAATCTCATGTGTCATACCCCAAAAATTACCCATCATTTTTCCTAAAAAAAAAAAAAAAAAAAAAAAAAACGAAAAAAAAACGGAAAAAAAAAAGATTTTTTTTTTAAATTAATTAATTAATTAATTAATTAATTAATTAATTAATTAATTAAATAATTAAAATAAATAAATAAATAAAATATAACAAATTATTTTGGACTTGGGTCTCCCTCATTCCAAGCCCATTACCCACGAAATTAGTCTATAAATACTGAAGTTTCAGTAGGGGGAGAGACTTGGAGTTTACACTGGGAGATTCACTGGAGAAAGAAGGAAGAGAAGCAAAACACTCTGAGGTTTCCTTGGAACAAAACCTTGAGGAAAAAGAAAGAGAGAGAACAGAGAAGGACGGATAGAAACTTTGGCATAGGAACCCTGCCTACCCGGAGAATTCAGAGTAAAGAAACCCTGAAGGCAGCCCATCTGCACCGAAGCCATCGCCGTCCAATTCCCGCTGCCTAACTTATTCCGATACTACAAGTGGTCAATCCCTTCAACCTTGAATTGGCAAACAGGTTTGCGTATCTCTATTGTTTATACTTTCAATTGGCCATATCTACATATATAATGCATCATGATTAAATGTTGATATATAATTTGCTTTCGTATGAGAATTTAAATATGCCTGAATACCCTGAATGTTTGACCATGTTATTCCTGTGATAAAATGCCATAAAATTCAAAGTTCCTAACATGGGGCTGTTTTCAAATTCAAAATCCGTGGCCTTCGCTAGGCAAGGCAGAGGCGAACGAGACAGTAGCTGACTTTTCTATTCTGTTTTTTTTATCATAGTCATGCATTATTCATCCTATCCTATTTATTGTTGTGATATTTCTCCGGTGTAATCTTCGATTGCACCCTGATTTGGTGTTCTGACATTCTTCTTTTTTTGAGTTTCGTAAAGGTTCACATATCCCAGGAAAAGGTTATTGGCTAGGTATTCCACTTTATTTGTGGGATACCCTTGTGGAGTTTCCCCTAAATTAATTTTTTTAATGTATTAATTTTTTAATATATTATTTTTAATAATTTTAATGTGGAGTTTCATCCTAATTATATAATTAATTGTAAAACTTTGCCTTTGAATAAGTGATCTTGGACCTCTCTTTGTTGCCTTACGATTACGATATTACGGTCATGTCCCGCGAACGTGGGGATACCCTTAGCAAAGACCCTTCGGTTAAATCATCATAAAATAAATTATAGTCCCTCGGATGTTGCCTTCGAATATACAACTTTGTCCCTCGATGACCCTCCGATGTTGCCTACGGTTAAAAGATGATAGTCCCTTCGAATGCTAAGGTATCCTCGTAACTGTTGCCTTCAATGACCAATCGATGACCCTACGATGACCCTTTTACATCCAAAGGATAAAACTACTTATTTCTCAATAATAAGGACAGTTTTACCCTCATAAGGATAGGAAATACTCATAAAGACCTTGGGTCGGTATAACTCTTAATTGCTGGCTCACAACCTAAAACATTTTTTCACACCTCACACCTTTCAAAATACCTTCAGAAAATCACCACTTGGTATACATTCATACTAGAATCATTACCGAGTTATATTTTTCTAAACAATTTTCAAAACTAAACGAGATAATCACTTTGTATACATTCATACAAGAATCATTACAAAGTTAAATTCTCTTTTCAAAACAATTTTTCTAAACAATTCACAAACACTTTTTTTTAGACAAAAATAATATAAGTGATCGAGCAATTAAGAGCCCATGGATAACCATGGATACAAAGGGTGCTAACACCTTCCCTTTGTATAATGTACCTCCCGAACCCAAAATCTAAATTAAGGTTTTTCCTGTTCTTTTCCACCTTTCCTTATTGGATAAAAGAAAAGTCGGTGGCGACTCTTGCTAACCGCGACATTGCGATTAAAACCACAAAAAAGTCCAGTTCACCGTATGACAGAACTGGCGACTCTGCTGGGGAACTTAAAAAGAGAGGTTACCTTAAAAACAAGATCACTTATTCAATTTGTCTGATTTATTTTTAAGGGATTGCTTGGGTATGTTATGCTTGAGTGAAAGATCCTACACCCGGATCTAGTGTACCTTAGGTAAGTAGCAAGAGATCATCGCGACTGTCCGGCGTATACTGGAATGGTCAAAATGATGGCTACGGTTAATGTGGCACTTTGGATGTCCTGATGTTCCTCATGTTAGTTGAGGAAATATTTGGCATTCGCGTGGTGTCATAAAAGCATTAACCAGACCTTTAGAACCCTAATTGACTCATCCTGGCCATTAGAAAGTAGTGAGATAACTGGCTTCGGTTCCGACTGGAGTTGGTTGAGACTCGATACTACACTCTTTGAGATTGGACTTTAGGGAAGCTTCGGTCAACCACTTGGTGTTGCACTGAAGTGGACTTAAGGAAAGGTCAATGATTTGAGATCCTTCTAGAACCCGGTTACTATTCTAAGACAGGTTGAACCAACCAAACTTCAGTGGGGAGGGTATTTACCTATGGAACTCACGCAAGCCTTAAAACCTAGGAATGATTGTTGTGTGACTTGCTTGTGCTTGTTATTTATCTAACAACATGACATCATAACAACATAACATCATAACATCATGGCATTGTACTAACCATTTCAAGGATTTAGGGATTTAACTCTGCTAAAAAAAAAAACAGAAAAAACAAAAACAAAAGCAAAAACAAAAGAGAAAAGAAAAAAAAAGCTCTTTTTGTTAGTTTATGCAAAGTTAAATCCCGAAAGTCCTTGAAAACATTTCATACATTGCATTGCATCGCATAACAGGTATTCTAAAGGATCAGTGTTCTCACGATTTTCCTATCAAACAGATTCCAGCAGATTCAAACAGATTGAACAATGGCTCTCGAACAAACTGTCAAAGATCTCCAGGCCCAGAATGCTCAATTCCAGGAAATGATGCTGAGCTTATCTAAGGGGCAGGAAGAACTGAAAGCTCTTTTGATGGAGAAGAAGAAGGACCAGAAACCTGTGGGTTACATCAACCCGGGGAGAAGGCTTAAGGGACAGGTTACAGGAGTCAAGATTAGAATTCCGAAGGATTCAGAAGAAGAGACCGAGAATGATTCGGAAGATGAGAATCCTAATCTCGTCAATTCTGAGGACGACGATGAAGATTATGAACATGAACAGTACTCTCCGAAGGATGATAAGTACAAGTTGCTGGAAGAACGTATGCTAGCTATGGAGGGGCAGAAAGTGCCCGGTCTGGATTTCGAAAACTTGGGTCTGGTCTCTGATGTGGTCATTCCCCGCAAATTCAAGGTTCCCATTTTCACTAAGTATGATGGTGCCTCTTGTCCTCAGATGCATCTAAGGGCTTATGTGAGAAAGATTCAGCCGCACACTACTGATAAGAAACTGTGGATCCATTTCTTCCAAGAGAGTCTGTCTGGCACACAGTTAGAGTGGTATTATCAGCTTGAGAGCTCTAACATCCGCACATGGACTGATTTAGCAACAGCTTTCTACAAGCACTACCAGTATAATTCTGAGTTAGCGCCTACTCGGCTACAGCTACAAAATATGACTATGGGCTCTAAAGAAAGTTTCAAAGAATATGCTCAAAAGTGGAGAGATTTGGCTGGCAGAGTCAAACCCCCTATGACTGATCGAGAGTTAGTGGACATGTTCATGGGTACACTGACTGGCCCATTCTACAGCCATCTACTGGGAAGTTCCTCGTCAGGTTTCACTGAACTTATCTTGACAGGTGAACGGGTTGAAAGCGGCATTCGAAGTGGAAAGATACAGGCAGCTACTTCTGCAAGCACCAAAAAGTCCTATCAGGGAAAGAATGAATCAAATGCTGTGTACAGTGAGAGGAAGCATAACAAGAAGAATCGTGACCATACTGTTGGGGCAGTTACAATTGCCGCACCGCCATCTCAGAACTTCCAACACAGACAAGACAGGTCGAGAAGACAGTTTACCAAGATCAATATGACTTTAACCCAAGCACTGCAGAGTATGTTAAAGGCCAATTTGATTACCCTCAGAGGCCCTCCTGCAAATCCCAACACTACTTCTCCTCGTTATAATCCCAACGCCAGGTGTGCCTATCACTCCGATAGCCCCGGGCATGATACGAATGATTGCTGGTTGTTGAAGAACAAGATTCAGGATATGATCGACGCTGGAGAAATTGAATTTGATCCTCCGGCGACCCCCAATGTCATCACAGCACCTATGCCTAATCATGACCAGAATGTTAATGTTGTGGACGACAATTCTCACGTTACTGACGTTGCTGATTTAGCATCTCCTCTCCTGATCGTTAAGAAGAATTTATTGCAAGCTGGTTTATTTCCAGGTTGTGCTGAAGATTGCGATCTCTGTGTACTCCGACCCAATGATTGTTTGAAGTTGAAGAACGGCATTCAACGGCTGATGGATGATCGTACAATTCTATTTGAAAGGGTTCCTAAGGTGGACAACTCTATTGAAGAGGTATCTGTGATTGCTAGGTCCAAAGCTCCAGTGAAGATTACCTAGAGTGCCTGTGAAGATTACCGCTGAGCCCAAAGTGGCTCCCCTGATTATTACCGCACCTGGCCCCGTGCCATATTCCTCCAGCAAAGCTATTCCGTGGAACTATGGAGGCGACGTTTACATCCATGGCATAAAGCAAGTTGGTAGTTCTGCTAATCCTAATGATATTGTGGGGACTAGTAAAGTTACTCGAAGTGGAAGGATCTACTCCCCAGAAATCTCACCTCCCGCTCCCGAAATTCGAGGAAAAAGACCAGTCAATCCTCCTCAGTCAGAGACATCGGTCGAAGTTACTTCTGAAGATGTTGCCAAACAGGAAATGGAAGAGATGCTGAAAATCATCCGTAAGAGCGATTTTGATGTAGTGGAACAATTGGGGCATACTCCGTCTAAAATCTCAATGTTGTCCTTGTTATTATCCTCTGAATCCCATGCCAATGCATTGATGAAATTCTTGAAGACCGCTCATGTGCCTCAAGAAACATCCGTCGATCAATTCGAACATTATGTTGCTAATTTGACTGTTGACAATGGCCTAGGCTTTTCCGATGCTGACCTGACGCCAGCAGGAAAGAATCACAATAAAGCTCTGCATATCTCCATCGAGTGTGAGGGGATCACCCTGGCTCACGTGTTGATCGACAACGGCTCTTCCTTGAATGTGCTCCCGAAAGCTGTACTCGATAAATTTGACTACAAAGGCATTGAACTGAAACCTAGTGATGTTGTGGTGCGTGCTTACGATGGTGCGAAGAGTGTTGTCTATGGTGAAGTGGTTCTCCCTATCAAGATAGGACCTCAAGTCTTCAACACTACCTTTCACGTGATGGACATTCGTCCCGCCTACTCCTGCTTGTTGGGGCGCCCTTGGATCCATGGGGCAGGTGCGGTAGCTTCGTCGCTTCATCAAAAGCTGAAGTATCCAATAGCAGGCATGGTTGTCACTGTATGTGGAGAAGAAGAGTATATTGTCAGTAGTGTGCAAGCCTTCAAATACGTCGAGATGGATGGTGAATTCTTTGAGACTCCTTCTCAGTCATTTGAAGTGGTTCCTCCACCCAGTCCTGTCCTTAAGCCAACTCCCCTTGTGCCCAAGGTTGTTCGTGCTCCCCCTGTCATGATCTCTCTGAAAGATGCTCAAGCCGCGATTGAAAATGGTGATCGTGCTGGTTGGGGTCAACTGATCAATGTACCGTACAAGTCTGATAAAGCTGGCCTGGGGTTTAACTCTGGAAAGATAGTCAAAAATCAGATTAATGCTATGGAAGATGCTGATAGTGATTGCGACTTGGATAGCTGGATTTTCCCAACAATTGGTGACGGACTCAACAATTGGAAGACTGAAGACATTATCCCGATTTCCTTTAGTCAGGAGTAATTGTTATTGTTTATTCTAGAATTGCAAATTTTAATTTTCTTTTACAATCAAACTTCTTAAAGCATTGTGTCTATGCCCGAGGCACAATGGCTAATTTGTTAGGGGTTTGTCATTTTCATAAGCATATTCATATTCAATAGATCAATGGACTTTTTGCATTCAAATATTGCGCTCTTTATCTTTCCTGTCATTTTTCAAACAAGCTATGTTTCTTGCACACACTCACGTAACAATTTGCCGATCCATATCCACTCTGGATCCTGTTGGTAATGACTCTGCTACTGTTCATTATGACTTTGAAAATCCGATCTACCAAGCCGAGGATGGAAGCGAGGAAGATTGTGAAGTCCCTGGAGAACTTGCCCGACTACTGCAAGAAGAAAAGACTATACAGCCGCATGAGGAATCAATTGAAATTGTAAATCTGGGTACTGAAATAAACAAGAAAGAAGTCAGAGGTTTCTTGGGGCACTCGAATTACATTGCCCGATTCATTCCACACTTGACTGCTACCTGCAAACCCATCTTCAAATTACTGAGACAAAATCAAGAGATGGTATGGAATGATGAATGCCAAGAAGCTTATGACAAAATCAGGAAATATCGCCAAGAACCTCCAGTTCCGATGCCACCAGTTGAAGGAAGACCTTTAATTACGTATTTGACCGTGTTAGAAAATTCAATGAGGTGTGTTGGGGCAACATGACGAGTCTGGTCGAAAAGAGCATGCCATATACTGCCTTAGCAAAAGGTACCGACTGTGAAACAAGATACTCACAGCCCGAGAAAGCTTGCTGTGCTTTGGCCTGGGCTGCTCGCCGACTAAGACAGTATATGTTGAATCATACCACCTTATTGACTTCTAAGATGGATTCTATCAAATACCTATTTGAGAAACCTGCTGTCTCCTGAAAGAGTTATCACTGACAATGGTACTAATTTGAACAACAAGATGATTACTGAACTCTGCACGCAGTTCAAAATAAAACACCATAACTCTTCTCCGTACCGGCCAAAGATGAACGGCGCCGTGGGGACTGCTAACAATATCAAGAAGGTCATGCAAGAAATGACAGTAACATACAAAGACTGGCATGAGATGTTACCCTTTACTCTTTACGGTTATCGCACTTCAGTGCGCACTACGACAGGGGCAACTCCGTTCTCTTTAGTCTATGGAATGGAAGCCATCTTACTAGTGGAAGTTCAGATTCCCTCTCTAAGAATCATGAAAGAGGCGGGCTTAGATGAAGATGAATGGATTCAGACTCGACTCGATCAGATAAATTTGATGGATGAGAAGAGACTTGCGGCTGTATGTCACGGGCAGATATATCAGAAGCGCATGACCAGGGCATTCAACAAAAAGGTAAGAGACAAGTGTATCAAATTGGCGACTTGGTAATCAAACGCATCATCCTACCACAAACTGACCCCAGAGGCAAATGGACTCCCACATACGAAGGGCCATTTGTAGTTAAGAAGGTATTCTCAGGTGGAGCCATGATACTCGCTACAATGGATGGTGAAGACTTCCCACATCCCGTGAACGCGGACATAGTTAAAAAATACTACGCATAAAAGAGACCCGCTAGATCGACGTATCTAGGCAAAAGTAAGGGCATCCCGGCGAACCAAAAGGGTTCGGGCAAAAATTAGGGATATATAAAAAAAAATGTACACCCGGCAAGTCGAAAACCTGAAAAGGCGGCTTGGGCAAAAAAGGGTATCCTGGTGGACTGAAAACCTGAAAAGGCGGTCCAGGCAAAAATTAGGGATTAAAGCGTATGACTATGTCCCGTTCTCAGTCAACTTTCATCCAAGTTCGAGGGACTGACCAAGCCAATCACTTCTATCCGACAGCAAGGGATGAGATGCTCGAAGACATAATGACAGTAGTAGGCTTAAAATCAATAGGACTTCTTCCACATAGCTTTCTCTTTGTTTTCGACAATTTCCTCTTACTAGGATTTCTGTCTCCTTGTACACAAATTGCCTGTTTATAGGCCTCCTTTCAAAATCAATACAACCCTCTTTCAAAAAAAAAGATGCTTTTGTTTTTACTTTTCTGTTTTGGTTGCGTAAATGTCCATTGATTTAATTTGAATTAATATGTGCATTTGAATATGACTGATGTTTACAAAAATACATGCATAGAATAGCAATAGCAATTACTACCCGACTTCAGGATCAAGGAAAAGGTCTAATCATGCTTCCAATGAATCCGCTACCAATTCTCTTCCCCAGCAAGCCTGTTTTTTTCAGAAAATGGCAGTATCCCCAGGCACAGCCAGTTACTCCCCAACAGAGGTCGGCGTCACCAGACAGATTGATCATCTCATCCATCCCCAGCCAGGCTCTGTTGAATATTTCCACCATCAGACAGAAATCAAGCATCCCCAGCCGAGAAAGGGTCATCGACACAAATGTCTCAAATCAGTAGATGGGGATTTATTTTCCCCCAGTAGAGTCCCCAAGCAGAACTTCTCATACGCATAACTCATTCATTACATCCTTTCACAGCATACGCATGCATACAACATTCACATTTATTTTAGCATAACACGAAACATCTCATGCATCATGACATAGCATGAAGCTAACTTTTCTTTGCAGGTTAATTATCCTCCTGATATAGTCAAAGTAGAAGGTTCATTCAGACAGACACCTTTATCAATCACATTCAAGATTCAGATACATATTTCAAATACAGTTCATGGGAACATTCATTCTGACAACACTTCGATATCCTCCTAACGATGGCATCTCTAAGCCCATCCCAGACATTTATTGCAAGTACAACATATACAGGTTATCAGATACAGCCTAACGTACGGTTCATTCTGATTCAGCCCAACATATGACTTCTTCAGCAACTCCAATGCGGTCTAACGTACGACCCATTTGGACCTTCAAATCCTCAGATGCTGCCTAGCGTACGGTACATTCAGGGGTGTAGTCTAGCGTACGACTACTTTCTTTTTCAGATGCAGCCTAACGGACGGCTCATTCTACAACTCGGATACGATCTAACGTACGATCCATTCTGAACTTCAACAACCCCAACGCGGTCTAACGTACGACCCGTTTGGATCTTACAACCCTCAGATGCTACCTAACATACGGTACATTTCTGAAGTGTAGTCTAACGTACGACCCACCCCTTTCATCATCAGATCCTACCTAACATACGGTACATTTCTGAAGTGTAGTCTAACGTACGACTACCCCTTTCGTCATCAGATTCAGCCTAACGTACGGCTCATTCTGCAACTCAGATACGATCTAGCGTATGGTCCATTCTGATCCTTTATCCCCAACAGCATATGACACACTCCGACTCCCCAGCGAAGTCGGCAGCCTAATGGATGACTCATTATACGGTCTAACGTACGACCCAGTGTGGCACCCATGTCTTCAAATTGGCCTAATATACGGCGCGATCTGAAGCTTTCGTCATCAAACCTCCCGGATGGCATCTTTAAGCCCATCTCCATCAAGACCAACTGTCGATTCTCAAGTGCAAATTTTTGGGGCATTCTAGTGTTCAATAATCTTCCACCTCCAGACCACGAATGGCATACACGCCATCCTAACTCTCTCGGTTCAAGAATATTGAACAGGGGCAGCTGTCATACCCCAAAAATTACCCATCATTTTTCCTAAAAAAAAAAAAAAAAAAAAAAAAAAAACGAAAAAAAAAAACGGAAAAAAAAAAAGAATTTTTTTTTAATTAATTAATTAATTAATTAATTAATTAATTAATTAAATAATTAAAATAAATAAATAAATAAAATATAACAAATTATTTTGGACTTGGGTCTCCCTCATTCCAAGCCCATTACCCACGAAATTAGTCTATAAATACTGAAGTTTCAGTAGAGGGAGAGACTTGGAGTTTACACTGGGAGATTCACTGGAGAAAGAAGGAAGAGAAGCAAAACACTCTGAGGTTTCCTTGGAACAAAACCTTGAGGAAAAAGAAAGAGAGAGAACAGAGAAGGACGGATAGAAACTTTGGCATAGGAACCCTGCCTACCCGGAGAATTCAGAGTAAAGAAACCCTGAAGGCAGCCCATCTGCACCGAAGCCATCGCCGTCCAATTCCCGCTGCCTAACTTATTCCGATACTACAAGTGGTCAATCCCTTCAACCTTGAATTGGCAAACAGGTTTGCGTATCTCTATTGTTTATACTTTCAATTGGCCATATCTACATATATAATGCATCATGATTAAATGTTGATATATAATTTGCTTTCGTATGGGAATTTAAATATGCCTGAATACCCTGAATGTTTGACCATGTTATTCCTGTGATAAAATGCCATAAAATTCAAAGTTCCTAACATGGGGCTGTTTTCAAATTCAAAATCCGTGGCCTTCGCTAGGCGAGGCAGAGGCGAACGAGACAGTAGCTGACTTTTCTATTCTTTTTTTTTTTATCATAGCCATGCATTATTCATCCTATCCTATTTATTGTTGTGATATTTCTCCGGTGTAATCTTCGATTGCACCCTGATTTGGTGTTCTGACATTCTTCTTTTTTTGAGTTTCGTAAAGGTTCACATATCCCAGGAAAAGGTTATTGGCTAGGTATTCCACTTTATTTGTGGGATACCCTTGTGGAGTTTCCCCTAAATTATTTTTTTAATGTATTAATTTTTTAATATATTATTTTAATAATTTTAATGTGGAGTTTCATCCTAATTATATAATTAATTGTAAAACTTTGCCTTTGAATAAGTGATCTTGGACCTCTCTTTGTTGCCTTACGATTACGATATTACGGTCATGTCCCGCGAACGTGGGGATACCCTTAGCAAAGACCCTTCGGTTAAATCATCATAAAATAAATTATAGTCCCTCGGATGTTGCCTTCGAATATACAACTTTGTCCCTCGATGACCCTCCGATGTTGCCTACGGTTAAAAGATGATAGTCCCTTCGAATGCTAAGGTATCCTCGTAACTGTTGCCTTCAATGACCAATCGATGACCCTACGATGACCCTTTTACATCCAAAGGATAAAACTACTTATTTCTCAATAATAAGGACAGTTTTACCCTCATAAGGATAGGAAATACTCATAAAGACCTTGGGTCGGTATAACTCTTAATTGCTGGCTCACAACCTAAAACATTTTTTCACACCTCACACCTTTCAAAATACCTTCAGAAAATCACCACTTGGTATACATTCATACTAGAATCATTACCGAGTTATATTTTTCTAAACAATTTTCAAAACTAAACGAGATAATCACTTTGTATACATTCATACAAGAATCATTACAAAGTTAAATTCTCTTTTCAAAACAATTTTTCTAAACAATTCACAAACACTTTTTTTTAGACAAAAATAATATAAGTGATCGAGCAATTAAGAGCCCATGGATAACCATGGATACAAAGGGTGCTAACACCTTCCCTTTGTATAATGTACCTCCCGAACCCAAAATCTAAATTAAGGTTTTTCCTGTTCTTTTCCACCTTTCCTTATTGGATAAAAGAAAAGTCGGTGGCGACTCTTGCTAACCGCGACATTGCGATTAAAACCACAAAAAAGTCCAGTTCACCGTATGACATCATGCAATGCTTGGAATCCACTTAAAATCAACCAATAATCATGATGGAAATGGTATCTTGCTTGTATCATAAGCCAAATTTAAATTGTGGAAATTCCCTCCAAAATGATCATGGGTGAAATAATGAGCATACACACTTCTCCCATGCATGGAAAGGCTTTTTTTGAGAAGTATTGGTCATGAGGAGTATTTTGCAAAAAGAATGGACCAAATTGGAGTTTTGTATCAAAAGTTATGTCACTTTGAACTTCCATGCACACCTTGTGATCATTTGGCCATAACTTCTCAACCAATCATCATATGGACATGAAATAGGACTTTTTGGAAAGGGGAGACAAAGATCTACAACTTTCATGTTCACCAAAAATCCATTTGAAACTTATTTGATGTTTATAAGTCAAGTTGAATGTGGACCAGAAACTTGCCATTTTTGGAAACTTGAAATTAGAGGTCATTTTCCATTTTTGGAAACTTTTGCCATGACTTCAAAATCTTCAAGATAGAAGTTTAGAATGACAAATGGACTTTGTTTGAACATGATTGAGGTGTTTGAATTCATCTCCCCATCCTCAAAATCCTCAGTTGACTGCACAGTTGACTATTTGGTCCCCAGATGACCTTGAAATGTCTGGATGAACTTGAGCCTCTACCACTTGGGGAAATTGCTTCAAAATGAAACCCTAGCTCATGTAGGCTCCTTGTAATGATCATGTGGTCCTCATCTTAAGAAAAATACCTCAGTTTTTTGCACAAAGGATGCTCTTGAAGTGCTTGACCTGTGATTGCTTCAGCTGCAAACAAAAAAGTAAATGACATATTTTTGTGCTTTTGGTTAGTGGGTAAAACAAGAAAAGAAATGATATACAATACAAGCATGCCTGGTGATCTCAAACCACTCACATGGAGGTCCCACCCAAAGGGAAAGGAAGCCAAGATGCTCAATGATCCTTGAGGCTATGCAATGCAATGCTATGATGCCATGAGGGATCTTAGGGACAAAATTGGGGTCTTACACATACCATGATCATCTCTCAATAATCTCCTCAAGATAAAATAAAACCATATCCAGAATATTTGGCACTATGGCCTCTCAAACAACAATTGCAAATAAACATGTTCACAAGTAATAACATAATACATATTCAAATAAGATATGAGTTTAATACTACTAATCTACCCCGTGTTACACGACCAGAGCATTGACTCACTACCTAGTCTCTAAAACAAAACACGGAAACTCTCCGGCTAAATCTCGAGTGAGCTACCGTCCACTTACTTCAGCAATACTACGCTTGAATATCTGCACGATGCCCATGTAAAGGCAACATTCAAATAGAATGGTGAGAATTCAAATCATTATGAAGAAGTATAATAAAGCACAATGATTAAATCAACAATTACAGGAATTCATCACACTTCGTATAACCATGTAACTAATACTAACCAACATTTATTTCACATGTTTCAAACATCCATCAAAACTCAAGGGGTATAATATTAAAATCCAATACTATATTCCCAAATATACACATAACTACAATTATTAGATAATCACATATTTTGCCAAGTTATGTATCCAAACATCACCAAGTTCAATTACCATATCTCATACACACATCACAATCACATCAATGCATACATTCAATTATCACATAATTCTAATGTGACTCAATGTAAGACATGTGACTCAATGCAAGACATGTGACTCTATGCATGTGGTACCGCAATGTGAACCCAACGTTTCACCTCTTTCCGATTCAATATCTAGAATCCAAGCCACACTTCCGATCCGAACAAGATCAAAGCCACTACGTCTATTTCCAATTAAGGATCAACGTCTGCTACGCCTATTTCCAATTAAGGATCAACGTCTATGTGAACCCACAGTTTCACCGCTTTCCGATTCAATATCTAGAATCCAAGCCACTATGTCTATTTCCAATTAAGGATCAACGTCTGCTACGCCTATTTCCAATTAAGGATCAACGTCTATGTGAACCCACAGTTTCACCGCTTTCCGATTCAATATCTATAATCCAAGCCACTACGTCTATTTCCAATTAAGGATCAACGTCTTCTACGCCTATTTCCAATTAAGGATCAACGTCTATGTGAACCCACAGTTTCACCGCTTTCCGATTCAATATCTAGAATCCAAGCCACTACGTCTATTTCCAATTAAGGATCAACGTCTGCTACGCCTATTTCCAATTAAGGATCAACATCTATGTGAACCCACAGTTTCACCGCTTCCACCATGAAGCCGACCATGCCATGAATGAATGTACGAATACCAACAACATATGCAATTAAGATCATCTCTACCATCTTAACATTCCACATATCACCATAATCCAACTCTATGAATTATCCACCAATGGTACATGTACACATTCATAACAAACATACTATTCACATATATAAACTAATTATCAAATATGCACACTTAGATTTCATTTCAAAATGATTACAGCATTTAAAACCCTCAATTTTCCCTTTTTCACAGCAAGTAACCGATTAACGTATTTTGGGTAACCCGTTACCCTGAAAACAGAATTCAATTCCTAGGCAGATTTTTTAACTAAGTAACCGGTTAACGTATTTTGGGTAACCCGTTACCCTGAAAACAGAATTCAATTCCTAGGTAGATTTTTTAACTAAGTAACCGGTTAACGTATTTTGGGTAACCGGTTACTCTGAAAACAAAATACAATTCTGGGCAGATTTTGAACTAAGTAACCCGTTAACGCTTTTAGAGTAACCCGTTACTCTGAAAAACAGAATTCAATATTGGGCATATTTTTAACTAAGTAACCGGTTAACACATTTAGGGTAACCGGTTAACACCTAAACAGATTCAATTTCTAGGAAAAGTTTGTGAGCACGTAACCGGTTAACACTATTATAGTAACCGGTTAACACGGTTAAAATCTGAATTTTTCTTAACGAGAGCAGTGGTGCTACAATAGAAATTATCAAATTGGATTCTCAATCTATCCCTCAATTCCACCCATTTATCAGTTCCAAACATAATTGCTCATCACAAATCAAAGATTACTCATCAAAACCTAACAATTCCCAAAACCGTAAAAATTAGGGATTTCAACCTAAACATATTTCTACCCATTGCCCCAATTATACTAACCCATAATAATAAGGATTCTCCCCCTTACCTCTTCAATTTTCTGGAAACCTTAGCTTCTCTCTTGCTCTTCCCCTCTTCTCCTTACTTTTCCTCTTTTCTTTCTCTGTTGTCGTCAAATGACCAAATGAATCCTATTTCTCACTCTCCTCACCTCTTACTATTATAGTATTATATTTGGGCTTAAAGAATGATACCTCTAATTTAATTATTAGGCCTAATAAGACCTAATATTAAAATATCTCTATTTAGTTCAAATAAATTGAACCAACACAGTATACACACCAAGTTAATTAATATAATCAATTATTATACTACCTAACAACCAATTAATTAATTAACACTCCAAATGAATAAAATAAAATATAATAATAATAATATAAGAAATAAATACTAAAAATTGGGTTGTTACAACCACCATGTCTCTTCTTGGCCTCTGACTAAGACTGCTTCTGATTCTTCTTAGTAGAAGATGCTTTCATAGCCTGCTCTACCTCTCTTTCAAGGTTTCTCTCAGTTAGACGCAACTCTTGTGCCTCTAGAATACTATGTTGCTCTTTAATTCTCATGGTGCTAAGGTCCTTATAGTGTTTAATTGATACAACAATGTAATCAAATTGAGGAGTAAGTGATCTCAGTACCTTTTCAATGATTACTTATTCAGGGAGAGTCTCTCCACAAGATTTCATCTCATTTATGATCAGAATCACTCTGGAGATGTAATCAGGTACCTCCTTATTGTTCTTCATGTTGAGTTTCACATATTGCTGTCATAGATACTGAATCTTTTCCTTTTTCAATGATGCATCACCACCATAGTATCGTACCAATGTGTCCCAAGGAGCCTTCGTCGTTGTTGAATCAACGATCTTCTCAAACACATTCATATCCACACACTGATGATATAGAATAAAGCCTTATGATCCTTCTTCCTCGTTTCTCTATGCATGACTCTTTGAGCTGCAAATAACACACGAATCTGAATCATCCATAGATTCCAATTATTTCCATCAAAGACTGAAAACTTTGTGTTCAAGCTACCGTTCATCTTTGTTCTTGTGAAAACTCACTCAAATCTCACTAACACTCATGTTTTCAATCCCTTAGTATCAAGAAATTTGATTTTTTCGATTTCAAACTTCAATTCACTGTGAATTTCAGAAACGAAATGAATTACATACGTCTCACTTACACTCGTGTTTCTTGATCTGAATCGGAGCTTTAGATACCAATTATTTGAGCACAAGGTTGAAGATAAAGAACACGAGAGAGAGAGAGAGAGAGAGAGAGAGAGAGAGAGAGAGAGAAACTATTACGAACTTTCAAAACATAAAATAGTTTTTTTTTCAAAATTGGTTACAACTGAACTTATATACTATCAGAGTCTCTAAATGAAATTCAATTTCAGACTCTAAATGCAAATGAAATGAATTACAACTAACAAAATATGAAAAATTCATGCATATTTTTTTGGTAATAAAATTTCTAATATTGAGTGACTAGAAAAAATAATTTACCACATAATATTAAAAAATTGAGTACACTTGATTCAGATTATGACTCTCCAACTCAAATCAAACTATATGTTAATAACAACTTTTAAATCGTGATTAATCATCTAACAAAACAAATATATAAAATAACTTATTATTAAATATTAATGGTTCAAAATGTTTAATAAAATGAATAAACAAAAATAAATAAAATGAATGGTTCAAAATTTGATATAAAAGAAAATATGATAGGATACATAACATAATTAGAAGAAGAAAAACAAATATAAATAAACATAAAAAATATTTTAAAAGTGCAATGATTATGATTTATATTAAGTATAAAAATTCGAAATTAATTTGAAGGTGGAGAAAAATTATAATAAGTTGATGGAAGCAATCGAGAAAAATCACACAGAAGAGAAGCAATAATATAAAAGAAAATAAATAATTTTGAAATACTAAAAAAATTTAAATCTCAAAACTTATATTTTATCCCCTCCACTCCAAATCTCCCCAATTCAGAGGGACGCAAAAAGTGTGTTTTTGAGGTATTTTACTATCCTCTCTTCCCCTCCCCTCTTAAAATTTGAACCAAACATATTTAATCAAAAATTTCTCCTCACCTCCTGTACCCCGAACCAAACACACCCTAAGATTTTGTTTGAGAGTTTGGAGGGAAGGAAGGAAGGAAATACTTTGAAAAAAATAAAGGAATGAGTGAAGAAAATAGAGGGATTTAGATGAGAAGGGTTTTGGAGGGTTTGGTTTTGAAGGGTTTTGGAGGAATTCAAAATTTCTATTGAAGGAGAGTTTAAGAGGGTTTTTATAAATTCTTCATATATCTTATGTTGTTATAGGATTATGAAAATTAAAAATATAGTAATGATAAACACTCTTTCATCATTCAATACAAAATTATTTTTTCAAAAAATAAATATTTCTCTATATTTAAAAAAAATCGTTTTGCAAGTCTTCCCTTCCAAACTCTCAAACAAAACCTAAGTTTTGGAAAGTTTTTCCTCCTTAACACAGTGCTTGGTTTATAAAGGAAAATGTGAGGAAGAAAATTAAGAGTAATGAAAGTGAGATGAAAGGAAGCTAATTGAAAATTAAGGGTGTGTTGAGTTTTATTTTCAAGAAACTATTTTGATGAAAAGTGATGGATCATGAGAAGAACATTCATATTAGGATAAGAGTAATCACACAAGCGATAAAGACAATAAATATTCACCCAAAATCTCACATAAATTTGTATCGTCGTTGACACTCTTACGATATCACACACACTTCAACAAGACATGTCAGCTAAACACCATTTTATTAGGAAGGAAGACTTTCGACTTAACTGGTGGCTTTACTGAGTACCCTGAGCTATCCCTCCACCACACAAAATTATTTTCCTTCTCGCTATTCAATTGCACAGCCTGTAGAATTTTAACATATCTAGAAGTTGGATTATACCATCTTTTGATAGCCTTTCTACTACCACTTGAATATCCCATCTCCATGAATTATCACACCAAAATACCATGTCTACAACCTTTGCATCCACAAACTTTGCACAATCGAATAGCTATGTATATAAGTTACCAAAAGCTTCATTCCTTAACCACTTAGTCTTCCAAAAATTAAGGGATTTGTCATTTCTTAGTTTTCCTCTTATGCTACTTGAAAACCAGTTTGAGTCTACCAATTGTAATGGCTCAACATATATAAGATCCTTCCATCACATTGAGTCTTTCCTTCCCGTCATAGGAATTGACTCAGTAATGACCTTAGATTTTATATCACCATATTTATATACCAATAGGTCCCTCCAAATAGCTTTCTCCTCATTGAGAATGTGTCGTACCCTACGGTGTTCTTTATTTACTCTATCTCTAATATCACCAATATCTTGGATTAAACTCTTTGGGGCCTTGTAAAATGAGAAGTAATATATAGGTAAACTATTTAGGACAAAATTTAATAAAAACTACCCTACCACCAATGCACAACTGCGTCCCTTTCGACACAAATGGTTTTCTTTTAATCTTGAACATTATATGACTCCAAATGGACTTTCTCCTTGGATTGGCTCTCACATAAACTCCAAGGAAAGAAAGAGTAAGTGAGCCAATCCCACATGACCAAAATCTTGAGGTAGCCTGCATAAAAGGTTCCTTCACATTGATTTCATCCAGATTACTTTTATGAAAATTGACTCCCAAACCTGGCACTAATTCAAAGACACGTATGATTGCTTTGATGGAATACAAATTTATCCCAGTCCCCTCCCGTATAATCAGTATGTCATCAGTAAATTGCAGTAGGTCAAATTGTAAATCCTCTTTGATTTTGAATGGTTGAAATTATTCCATTTGTGTTTCCTTGTGTACCATCCCTGTCATGTCTTCTTCAAATAACAAGAACAAAAATGGAGACAAGGGATTCCCTTGACACAAACCTCTATGAGTTGGGAAATCCAACGTTATACTATCATTGACTATTATTGAAAATATTGTGAAGAGGCAAGCTTGCGTCCATTTCATCCACCTTGCTCCAAATTTCATCCTTTGTATGATGTACTAAAGGTATTCCCAACTCACACTATCAAATGCTTTTTCAAACTCTATCTTAAGCAAGACACACTATCTCATTTGCCTCTTTTCTAAATCCACTACCTAATTGAGCATTAATACCATATCCAACATTTGTTTATTTTTTTTTATAAATGTGGATTGACAAGTAGAAATTAACATATGCACTACATTCTTCAATATAGCTGCTAGAATCTTGGATAGGATTCTATATAAATTTCCAATTAGATAAATAGGATGAAGCTCACCTATCACCTAGGGATTCTCATGTTTCGTAATTAGGATTAAAAAACTTGTAGTGATAGCCTTTGGCAATGTAGCACTGCCATAAAATTCATTCATAAAATTAATTATATCTTCCTTTAGTGTATCCCAAAATTTCTTGTAGAAGCCCATATTGAAGCCATTTGGTCCAGGATTTATTTCTCCTTCACTTAATCGGATCACCTCCTTTATTTCCTACGAGCAAAAAGGTTCTTCATTAAGTTGATTGAAGTTTATACCCTTAATGATTGGTCTATTTGAGCATGGTTCTTGAAATCTACCTTGATAATGACTCTTGATTTCATCTTTAATTTATTCAACAACTTCAATTCTACTTATAACTGTGTTTATAGTGAAAATCCCATTCCCTCTAAGCCTCTTATTCACAACTGAGTGGAAATACCTTGAGTTACAATCCCATTCTCTGATCCATTTATATCTTGATTTCTGTCTTAGGATATTATTCTTGCAATGCAACTTTTCCCAAACCAAATTAGTAGATTCCCTATGCAAGTTTTCCAAAATCGCTTGACCAAGTTGCACACCTTCAGCAGCCACATCATCTAACTCATTGATTTCATCAACAAATTTATCAACCTCCAATTTCACCTTCCCGAAAACTTTTTTATTCCATATTTTAAGCCTTTCTTTCACCATCTTAAGTTTCTCCTTAATTCCAAACGTACATATACCATGCATCTTACTTGACTGCCACACTTCTTCTATAATAGGCACAAACTATTGGTGATAAAACCAACAATTGAATACTTTGAATGGCTTTTGACTTAAATTAGGATTTTTAGGCTGAATCTAAGTGGGGAATTGATCAGATATATCCCTTTTCCCTACCAATTGTCCTTCAATCCTCCATTTATATATAAAACCTTATGAAAGAAGAAACTTATCAAGCTTGCACATTGCACTCCCATCCAGCTTGAACTAGGTGTACCTACTTTCAATTGAAGGAAAATCCACTAAATCAAGATTTTCTATGAGTTCTTTAAATTGATAATTTTATCCAGATTCACTTGAATGCTTACATATTTCTCCCCCCTCCTTCTAAATTTTATTAAAGTCTCCAACTAGACACCAATCACCAAAGGGATATTTATCCCTAACATCTCTAAGATCATGCCAAATTTTCTCTTTTTATTCAAACAGTAAGAAGAGTATACATTTATGATAAAAATAAGTATTTCTCTACTGCTCTACACTAATGCCAACAAACCCCTCACTTGTAAAAATGAAGTTCAACACAAATAACCCTAGTTTCCACATGATTAATATACCTCATAATATTCATATGGCCTATTTTTCCATCAATTCAACTGCATTATCACCCTACAACGAAGATATCCCAAAGTCTTCAAAAGGTTATGTAGTTTTGTTTCCTAAAGAAGATAAATATCAATTATACATGCTTTGATCAAATTCTGAAGGAATTTCCTTTTGATTGGATTGCCACATCCTCTAATATTACAAGACATAATATTCATTCAGATTTCTTGGATTTTACTTCCCATAATCTACTACTTTCTTTAACTTTATCCTCCATGACCCTGATTTTTTTAATATAGACCATATCCCGCTTTACTCCTCCGACTCTTAGTGCTTTTTCCTTGTTCAACATCCTTGTTTCCACATCTTCATCATTTGATGCCCAAAATATTTTATTCCCTTGCAGGATATTTGAGTCTGTTAATGACTCACAACACAAATCTGATCCACCTGAGAAATTTTCCTTCGATGAGTCTGATTGGGTAAAGGATACCGCACCAATTTGAGATTTTTGTTTGATATGCTTATTGGGAATGAGGGATGAAAATTAAGATGGTCTGATGATTTCTCAATCTCTAATCTTTTCCTCAAATTGAGATGAGTGACTCTTGTCTCTACTTTCTTTCCGACTGGATCTCTTCCTTTGGGCCACCAAATTAGGTGAGAGTTGGATTTGTGATTCTAATGGTCCCGACCCACTAATAATCCCTTAAAGCCCCATTTTTATTTTATAGGTCTTATGTTTTCCTATACTACAATTGTATGATGTGGCCCACTTACCCTCAATTATTTTAAGATTCGTTGATTTAGTTTGTATTTCTCGCACCAAAACCTTCCCCACTCCAAATCCCAACTTTTTTTATTCAACTTTTCCTTGTCCTATCAAGTCCCTCTTTGACCTGCCACTCTTTGAAACACCGCCATATGATTTCCATTTCTTCCATAGTCCCCATCACATTTGACAATTCATGTTCCCTACTATTATAATTTTGCATTGCTACCTATTTAAACACGACAAATGTCGGGTTTGACTTTGTTTTATTTTCCACACACTGCTTTCCATTCATAATTTCAATAATTCCACCATTTCATTCTTTCTCTGAACTTGCATCGTTTTCTTCACCACACTAATCACTTGCATCTTCATCAGACTCTGACTAGTCCTCCATTGGTTCTGGTCACATGGGAATGGAAATTCTCAGTGGTCCATGGCCATCTTCAACCACTTTAATTCTGAAGCCATCTTAATTAACCTGAAATTTGAATGTCTCATTCAACACCATAAAGTATCTTGCACTATAGAAAAAACACATTTAACCTCAGATACAAAATGCATTTAACCTCAGCTACATATGCGAGGTAACAAAGAGCGTCATGAAAAGTGGAAACTTTACCCCCTCGGTTTTATAATAACCAAGGGGCAAAGTTATCTGCATTGGGTTCGTTCCCTAATATTTGTCTTATTATTTTCAGAACTGGATGGCATTCTGAATATTAAATCTAAGTTTTTGAGTAAATTTGAGGTACTAGCGTAATATTTTTACCTCGGTTATATATAAAAACCAAGGGGATAACTTTATATTTTTTTATACTTTGGTTTATACATGTATTACAAAACCATATCATATAATATTGAACCATATTTTGCAGATTTCTGAAACAAAAACTTGTACATTTTTCCAATATCTCAAACATAAATATTGTACCACAAATATTAATTGTTTACACCAAATGCAAAGTTAAAATGGCACACAACTTATAATTTTACAACAAAACTAAAACAACTGATTAACCAACAAAAGCAATAACAAAAATGGAGACTCTTGTAGGTTGTCCAAAGTTCTATGCTAAGATTTGTCACTGGTAGTTAAACACTTATAATTTGAACAACATTTGAAACCAATTAGGATAATCATCAACAACATCAAATATTTAGGAAAAGGAATAAAAATGAGCAAAATAAATCATTATAAATTACTAAGTGATATAAAACATTTGCTTAGTAGTTTTCCCATAACCCCTCTTCATGATCAAGACGAATAACATGCACATCATCTAAATCATTTTATTTAGATGAATGATGTACATGTGTTGTGAAACAAGAGGGCTCATAGTTAAAATATTGATTTTCTTCAGTACTATTAGGAATATGTTTTCCGTGAATAATAATTGACCATCTAGTGTTAGAATGATCAATGACATAAAAAACTTGTTTTGATTGAGTTGCCATGATAAATTATTCATTCTTATAAGTTGTCTTTCAAAGATCGACCTGTATGAATCCTAATTCATCGATATCTACACCAGTGTCATTGTCAATCCACTTGCAGTTAAATAAAGGCACTTTAAAAACAACATAATCAATCTCCAAAATATCATCAATGACCCCAAAGTAAACTCTAGAGGCTAGTACAAGATTTTTATCTTTGGAACTAGAGAAGTACATGGATTCAACTTCAACCATAACCCCACTATTTTGCATGGTACTATGATCATCCTTTGATTTTGTATAGAATGAAAATTTAGTAATGTCGTATGCATTCCAAGTAATTCCATTAAACTTAGGCATACGTGACAATCATTTAATTGTCTTTGATGCAGTAGTCTCTTTAGAAACACGTTCATTAAACCAAGTTATGAAAGTTTTGTTATGCTCTATCAACAAACATCTTTCATTCATCCGGTGGAATTTTTCCTTTATAAGACTTTTGTGAGCAGTCAATTAAGGTTGAATTTCATCCATGTTATTCAATATATACAAATGTGCTTGAAGAACTAAATCTCATACAAAAGTATTCACATTTAAACCTTGAATACCTCTACCATCATATCCTTCATCATAAAGAGACTCAAGAATTCCTGTAGAGTTCGCTTCTAAAAAATAGTTTATACAAAACTCAATAGCTTCTTTTGTGATGTACCATTCAATAATAAAAGCCTATGGACGTTGATGATTCTTTGTATACCCTTTAAAGATCTTCATGTATCTCTCTACCGGGTACATCCACCATAAATAAACTAGATCACAAATTCTAGTCTCCCTTACTAGATGAACAACTAATTGAACCATAATGTCAAAGAATGATGGAGGGAAAAATATCTCTAATTGACACAAGATAATTGTAGCCTCGTGTTCCAACTCTTCTAAATTTCCAGGATCAATGACTTTACTACATATATCTTTGAAGAATAAGCGTAATCTGGTTATAGTTACCCTTGCAGTGTTTTTGGTAGAATGCCACGGATAGCCACTAGTAGAAGTTGTTGCATCAAGACACGAAAATCATGAGATTTTAAGCCAACTAATTTGAGATCTTTCATTGAAACAAGTCTCTTCACATTTGATTAGTACCCTTGTAGAACTTTGATACCCTCGAAACATTTGAGAAAACTTTTTATTTCTTTTTTAGATAGAGTGTGACAAGTTGGGGGCAAATATGTTCTATTTTCTATTTATTTTTTGGGATAACTCTTGTCGTATACCCATCACAACCATATCTTCACGGGATTTATTAGTATCTTTTATCTTGCCTTTGATATTGAGAAGTGTTTCAATCAAACTATCACATATATTTTTCTCCATATGCATCACATCAAGATAGTGTCTTACATCAAGGCTAGACCAATATGGAAGATCAAAGAACATGTACCTCTTTTTCCAAATATTTTTCTCCACTTGCCCTTTTTGTTTCTTTCCAAAGAAAAAATTAATGTTTTGTTGGCTTTTATAAATTTCCTTACTAGTTAAGGGCTTCAGAGTGATAACAAACTACTGTTCCCCATTAAAAGCCTTTTGTAATCTACGGTATGGATGATTCGGTCTTAAAAAATTTCGATGCCCGAGATAAACAGGCTTTTTTAATTTTTGTAATTGGTGGTGGCATGTACCAAATTCACATATAGGATACACTTTATGTCCCTTTGCGTTGTACCTAGACAAATTACCATATTCAGGAAATTCATTGATTGTACAAAATAACATGGCACACAGCTTAAAGTTATCACATGTATATGCATCATCAACATCAATGCCTTCCTCCCACAAAAGTCTTAAATCTTCAATCAATGACATTAAATAAACATTTATGTCGTTTCCTGGTTGTTTTGGACCCAAAATCACCATCAATAACATCATATATTTGCGTTTCATGCCCAACTATGGAGATAGGTTGTAAATTACGAGAAAAGCATGCCATGGCGTATGGTTAGTACTCAAATTACCAAAAGGGTTCATTCTATCGGTGGCAAGTTCAAGCCTAAGGTTCCTCGGTTGAAAGGCAAAATCTAGAAAGAAGGAATCAATTTTCTTCCATTGCAATGAATCAGCTATATGGCAAATTTTTCCATCACACACTTTTTCATTGAACCTTTTAATTATTGGTAGGTACCACTGAAGGAGAATTTGCGGTCCAAAACGCAGCGGAAATTAAAATTTTCTCCCTTAGAGATCCTTACGAATGGTCATGATCAGTGATAGAATATTTACCTCTTGTGACGGTTGAAACCTTTGGTGCAGATCTCTTGTGACGATCAAAACCTTTGATGCAGATCCACGAAGCGATCACGAACGTTGAACGATGACAACGTCTCTACTCAGTCCACACGAACGGGTTCCTTCAATCTCAGTGCTAGCTGGTACGAATGAAGTCTTTGAGTGAGAGAGAGAGTGATAGAAAACGAAAATAATGCAACCGCAAATTTTTGCTTCTGCACAAGGGTTCTATTTATAGAACCACTTGTGTGGGCTTCAAGCTAAAAGCCCACTTAAGTGTATTTTGGCCCATATCTTATAATATGCCCAAAATCACTTAAGCTCATGGTACCTTACCATATTTCGTATTCTACTCAAGTACATCGTACCTTACGATGCTCTATAACTCACTTAAGGGCACCGTACCTTACGGTATTCCTTAGTTACTCTATCTCTCATCAATCCGTCCTTTGTGTGTGACCCTGTAGGTTTTCGTGACGTTGGCAATTATATTAAATCACGCATTTAACATAATAAACAGTGAGCGGTATCTAGCAACACATCACTGCTACCCAAGACACGAAAATGTCAAGTGATCTGACACAACCTTCTGTGATAATAATTATGTGTATAATTACCCTTTTGCCCTTATGTCTATATTGAACACAAGGCATAGACCGTGTCATCCTTGTTCAGTTCAATATTGGGCCCATAGACATTTATCCTGTTACGCAGGATGGGCAAATTCCATCTAGGACACTCATGTCCCTCAGCATGCTTTGTGGAGTACCCATTAACTGTCTTTATGGTTATCCAATTACGGACAACGTTGGATCAGCAATAAAGCACTCGACTCTACATCTAGGATCCATAGTGGTTTCAGGTCGAAGAGTGGAATACACTATTATCACCATGAGAATAACTTATGACACTTTGGATAACTTTCTATATAGTATTCTCATAGCGGGTCAATCCGGTACAAATATTACTCTTAATATTCATACATATGTTTAAGACTTGATAACTCTTTATCCATGATCCATGAGATGTGATCATCAGTCTACAAACATAATAGTCTTAATGCTTTAATGTTATCCCACTTCACACTAAAGCTCGACTACGGATACTTTAAGAATAGTGTCCTTATGTTTAATGTGATCTCATGATTAAGTCATACTTGATACATTAAACAGACTAGCTATTCTAGGGACTTTATTAAACAAACGTAATAAAGAAAAAGCCTTTTATTATTAATAAATAATTCGATACAAGTACCAAAAGTATTGGCCTCTAGGGCTTACACCAACAACCACATCACCTTGGGAGGAACACCCTTTCTAGTTACACTGTCATCATCTTCAAGTTTTCATACTCTTTCTTATATAATATGAAATCAGTATGACATGCATATATTTTGACATAGTCCAAACCCATTGGACATAATATCTTCTTGGCCTCATAACTACGCTTCGACAACTTATTACCTTCTAGAATCATTTTGTAAGACCCCAATTTTGACCCTAAGATCCCTCATGCTATTCTCATCATATGCATTAGCATTGGGATCACACTTTGGCATCCTCGTTACCCTCATTCATTGGGTTTGCATTGGGAGAGATCACCAAGCACATTTTATTGTATCATACTCCATTTTTTCTTTATTTACTAACCAAAATACCAAAAATATGTCACTGTATAGTTTAACACTTTTGTAGGTAATGTGTATGCTCATATTTGATCTATCAAGCTCATATCTAGGGTTTAAGACCCTCATTGCAATGAGCTCAATCAAGATTGGTCTATATTTGCTCTAAGTATCATATATGGATCCCCATGATCTTCACATAGTTTTATCAAGAAATCATCAAGAGTTTGTAGTTGGTTTACCTTGGAAACCCTAGTTCATCTGGGTATCTTATGTGACTTTTTCAACAAGTTTCTTCACCAATTGATCAAATATTTCAAGGGATACTTAACATTTCATCATATTATACATATATGATCCTCCATGAGTCACAAAAGTCAAGAGAATGTCAAGCTAGAAAGATGGTTCATGGTGGTTGATCAGAGGAAATCAACTGGTCAAAACTAGGGTTCCCTAGACCCTATCTCCTACAATTTTTGTCATATGAAAATGATTCCAAGAGAAACGTTACTCTAAATGACATTCTAAACAACTTTCATGTTTAAATCAAGAGCTTGTTTTTCTTGGAAAATCATTTTTTATGGTAGAGGATTATAGGTCATTTTGTCTAAACCCTAATTTGGAGGTCAACTTCCCAAAACCATAAATTGCTCATTTTTCATGAGATGAAATACATTCAAGTTGAATGATAAAATTCAAGATGTTTACTTCAACTTTGATGTTTGGAGTAAGTTCAAATTCAACTTGCAAATACATGTGATAAGAGGAAACATTATAGGTCATTTTGGGCCAATACCATTGAACAAGTGATTTTCCTCAACTTCTAAAATGTATAACTCCTTCATGCTAAATCCAAATGAGGACAAATTTGTGACCAATATGAAGTAATTTGAGAGAGATACAACTTTGATGAAGGCACGTTTTTCATTTGAAGTCCATATAAAAAGTTATCCAAGGTGGAAGAAGTGAACATATGGCTTGGTACTTAGAAATATTTTTGATATATTTGACTTTCCAAACTTACACCTCAAAGTTCATCATGATCCAAGCTTCAAATGAAAATGTGTTCAACATGAAAGTTGTTCCTCTTGAGAAGAAGACCGGAGCTCTTGCTCCGGTGATGTGTCGACATCCTTCTTAACCACATGATCCGTTTAAATTGTTTTAATCCTGAGCGTCCAAAGTGATTACCACGTGTGTGGGACATTTGACTAGGGAACACATGGATAACGCGCTCTGATCCACTTTATCTGCCACCTCAATTAATGAGGGAGATCAAGTGGTCCATGTTTTTTTTGTAATTTCTTATTTTCATTTTAATTGCCTTATTTTCATTAATTCATATTAATTTTAATATTGATCCAAAAAATATGGGACTTTCACCAAAAATTTCAAATATTTTCTTCTTTCATTTTCCGATTAAAATTATTTTTTGGATCAATATTAATATTTTTCATGATTTAATTGTTTTTGTGCATATTTTTAATTGTTTAAAATACTTTTAAGTCTCCAAAAATAATGAAATTTTTTCTCCAAGGTCCTTTGACCTTGTTTGACCTATGATAAATCTCTTAGCCATTTATTTGGTGTTTTGTAGAGGTTTTAGATTTTTGATCAACCATAATTTAATTTAATGCATTTTTAATTGGTTTAATTGTGAATAAATTATGTTGAGCTATTTCCATTGACTTGTTGAGTTTGACTATTGTTGTTGGGCGTTGGCCAATGTTGATTTGGCTTTGTTGGATTAAAATCATAGGATTTAGGGGATTGATGAAATCTACATTTCATCTCCCAAAATAAATGAATGATTTTAATTTGATAAAAGTCCTCCCATGACCAATTTGTATTTGTCTCATTTCCCTTCCCTTTTCATCTTTAATCCCATTCTATCTCATCCATTTCATTGACCTATCATATCTCTATATCCTAAGGCTAATTAATTCATAAATCAATACAAGTATGGATGAGATTATGTCCACTCTTTTGCCATTTTCTTTTAAGTGTGGTATGTTTTAGGAATATTGTTCATTATACCATATCTCTAACATGCATTAACACTAAGATTTCCATTTCCCGACCTCAGATAGTTGTGACTTCTACATAAGTCCAATTATGATTGCTTAACATAGCGCTAAATTTTGACCCAAAAGCATAGCATTCTAGTAATGAGATTGTAAGTTTCCCCCATTTCATGGTATTATGTGGAAACTGGGCCTTTTTTCCTTCCTTTGGATGATGTCTTGGTTCAAGGATCCATGCTTGTGAAAAACGGGTTGAGTGTTCTCCAAAGAATGACTTAAAACAATAAAAAGCAAAAACAATACTAACTTCTAATCAACTAACATTTGACTAACTTTTAATTTCAAGCCATTTACTTTTATGCACTTTAAATTCAAGTCTTTTATCATTTTCCATTATTCATACCATTTAACTTGTTTATTTTAATGCCATTTTTACTTTGCTCACTTGAGCCATATATTGTGATTGTATATACTTGTTTATGTATTTTGTTTGTGTTTGTGGTCTTTTGACCTTAATGTATATAATAACAACAAAAACTCTAAAAAAGATTTGTATGGACTGTTGGATTTGATCTGAGACTTGGACTTAGAATTAGGCAACATTCCCTATGCAAAAGGACTTGACCAATGCCAACTTTTCTGAAACCAAGTGCTTGTGAATTGAACTTCCATCTTATGCAAGTGTTGAGATCCATTTGAGTTCATCTGCTACATGGTCTTGATGAAGATGTTACTTTGAACCTGTGTTTAATGCCTTATTCTAAGCCAATCAAGGAGTATGTCATCTGATACATGGGGAAGATTATGAAGAAGATCATGAAGTTGCTAGCTTGGATGTGGCTATCTTTATTTGATGCCTTTGCTCTTCATCTTGCTATTTGTGTATTGATATTGCTTGATTCTAAAGTCCAAAGGGAAAATTGGGTTTCTATATGACATTTTTGTCTATTGGATTGCATCCCATTGGTCAGATCTTTTCAACTCTTAACTTTTAATTTTTTCTTAGGATTAGTCTCTTCACCTCCTCCCACTTCTTTAATTTCAAATCTCTCCCTCTTTTCAAAACTTTCTTTTGCTTGTGATTTCTAAACTTAAGACTTTATTACAAATTAGAAACTTTGGCCTTATGCCATTGCATTTTTAAACTCTTTTTTTTTAATCAAATTTGTTAATGAATCTAATCATATTGACTTAAAATTTCAAAAGACAAAAAGAACTAACACTCATTCAAACTCCTTTAGGCCTTTTGTGCCTCTTTCAAACTTAAATTTTTGTTAAAAAGCAATTCACTCACTTTGAAATTGATACCACGAACTACAAGGTTTTGATCCGTCATTTTTATGTTGGTACGTAGGCACAAGTCCGAAGGTCTTGTCAAACACAAAAATATAATTAATGAATTCTTTTCTCATCCCCACACTCTATTCATTGCAAATATCTTTTCATACCAAAACACACGTACACACAAAAAAGGGCTCCCTAGGAATACCTAGGACACTTTGGGTGCTAACACCTTCCCTCTGTGTAACCAACCCCCTTACCTGTAATCTCTGGCATTTTATTAGTTTTGATTTGAAAACTTCTTATCTTTGGGTTTTGTTTGTACTTTTCCCTTTTCCCTTGGAAACAATAAAAGCACGGCGGCGACTCTGGTTTTATTGACGTTTAGTTTATCCATAACTTAATGGTTATGAATTTACCACTATAGAAATTAAGTGGCGACTCTTCTGGGGAGTAGTCCTCAGTGGGTTTAGCATACTCTTTTATGTGTATATATTTGTATATTTGATGTTTGTATATTTGTTAGTATGATATAATCTGCTTGTTGTGCTTGGTGACTCTAAGTGGTGAGATAAGTTCTAACCCGAACTTGAGTGCAATTAAGATAGGAGGATGGTATAGTCTTGTTCGGCTTGTGTGGAGTAGTCCTTAACAAGTTGGCTTGAGACCCATCTACTCAGTGGAGACCCTTTTAGAGTTATGAATGTCACACAAGTTATTTGTGGTAGGCATTACTTTCTCTGATTTGGGGTCCGAGAAGCTGAGGACCATAGAACATTTAACCCAACTTGGCCTATTTAGGACGTAGTGGGCAGATTGTTCAAGTGTAGACTTGATAACAGTTGTTACGTGATACTACACTCAGACGAGTTTCTCTTGAGAATATTATGGGTTGATGAGTCAGTCATCCTAACCTATAATATTCGATAGATGGAATTAAGACTCTGGGAACTTTTTAGAACATGATCTACAGGTTTTTATCCTTAGTACACTCCTTTGGGATGGTCCTTAACCTAACTCCATGCTCGTGACTCACAACAAACCCTTAATTCGTGGTTGATCCAATCAAGTCTTATCAATATCAATGGAACTTGGGTGTTGATAAGGTGAAAACCATAAATCCACCAAAATGGATGATTTATCTTAACAATGACTTGATTCATCCCTTGACCTTTGTTTGTTTTCCTGTGTTATCCCTTATTTTTTATTGTTGCATTCACGCATTCATGCGCATCATAACATTCATCACACCAAAAATAGCTTCAAGGAACTGGGTTTTTATTTGCAAACATTTTCAGACCATGGATTGTGCACGAAGGAACACTAAGAAGTACAGTTTCAGATGTCCTGATTTGAAAGAGTTAAGGAAGATATCATCTTTTGTATTAGATCCCTTGGACTTCAAACAACGTCATGGGAAGCTTATATATGTGTTATCTGCTGATGTAATTGAAGGACTCTTGAGTGTGTTGGTTCAGTTTTATGACCCTCTCTACCGGTGCTTCATTTTTCCCGATTATTAGCTTGTACCTACATTAGAGGAGTATGCCCATCTCTTGGGAATACTCGTATCTGACAAGGTACCTTTTAGTGGATTGGAGGAGATTCCCAGATCTCATCTTATAGATGAAGCTCTTCATCTGAAGAAGTCTGAGATTGAGGCTCATTGGGTGAAGAAAGGAGGAATGTTTTGACTGACTTCTGAGTTCCTTATTAGGGAAGCTACTGCCTTTGCTCAAGCCGATAGTATGGAGGCTTTTGAAGCCATCTTTGTGTTGCTCATCTATGGTTTGGCTTTGCTCCCTAACATTGATGGTTTTGTTGATGTTAACACAATTAGAATCTTCTTGATTAGGAATCTTGTACCTACTATGTTGGGTGATGTGTATTTCTCTTTGCATTTAAGGAATTCTAAAGGTGGTGGAACTATTGTGTGATGTGTTCCTCTTGTGTACAAGTGGTTTATTTCACACTTGCCTCGGACGCCTGCTTTTGTGGAGAACAAACAATGTCTAAGGTAGTCTCAGAGAGTTATGTCTCTCACTAATGATGATATAGTTTGGTGTGATTATTCATTACGTAGCTTGGCGATTATTGATTATTATGGTGAATTCTCTAATGTGCCTCTTATTGGTACACAAGTAGGAATCAACTACAACCGTGCTTTGGCTCGTCATCAATTTGGGTTGCCCTTGAGAGACAAACCTAATAACACTCAGTTAGAAGGTCTTTTCTATCAAGAGGGTAAAGATCCCCAACATTTGAAGCAGAAGATGGTACATGCTTAGCATAATGTACATAGGAAAGGAAGATCCGAGCTTGGTCCGTGCAACTGTGTAGCTTTGAAAGCTTACACTTCTTGGGTGAAGAAGAGAGCTTTGGAGTTAAAGATAGCGTATGCTTGTGAGATACCTATGTTTATGGTTATGGTTGAGCCATTAACTCTCCCTAACCAAGTTGTAGAGGAGTTGGAAGATGCACTCTCCAAGATGAAGCAAGAGAAGGATATGTGGGAAGAGCAGTTCCATGCTTTGAGCCGAAAGCATGAGGAGTTGCAGCTTGAGTTTAAGGACAAAGATGCACTTATTGAGCTTCTTGAAGACCGAGTAGTAAAGAGACAGAGAGAGACAGAAGGTCCATCTTCCTCTAGTATGCCTCAGCTTTCCGGTGCTTGGAAGAAGATTATTGACCAGCTTGTCCTTGAGAAAGCTCAGATAAAGACATCTTTTGAGTCTGAGATGTAACACCCTTCTAAAATACCCCAATAATTAATTAAAACAAAATATAAATCAGAGTAGATATGCAATTTCAGGGTGTCACACTTGACACTTCACACCATTCACCAAAATAACTGGTCATGCTCATTTATTAATCAAAACAAGGCATTGCACAATCCGCAGCGGATAGAAATCTAACAACATGCAAACCAGGTAATCACATTACATGTAAAACTGTTCAACAACCAAAATGAAAACAAAGTAAAACATCCCGTCCCGATGTTACATAGACCAGAGCATGACCCACTAAGGAACTACACTAGACTCCAAGCACTAGCTTCTACTCAATCACTGCTCGTTACCTGAAACATAGTTGTAAGGGTGAGTTCCTCAATCGATATAATAAGCATTATAAAATATCATGTAATGCTAAGTAAATTAACACATTCATCACCCTAATCAGATCACGCATTCAACAACGACAACATCAACTCAAAATCATACTCAACACAAACACAAAACACACGTATAATATTGGAATACATCCATTCATATTATACGCCATACATACATTATGCAATGAGACTCCATGCATGCGGTACCGACTATTCGTGAACACATAGTTCAACCTCACCGATCAAACCCAGATACGGCTACCAAGCTCACTAGTCTCACTCATTTGAGACCTAGTGACTCACTCACTAATTCCTCACCATGGGAATTAGCTACCACCATAAAGGCCATGCTATGCACGCTAAATCACCTAGCATGCAAACATCAACAAAAATCCACAATAACTCACTCACTAATTCCTCACCATGGGAATTAGCTACCACCATAAAGGCTACGCTATGCACGTTAAATCACCTAGCATGCAACCATCAACAACCATCCACAATGGACATATGCTCACACTCTAAGCCATAAACAGTCCATCATACATCATACATACATCACACTCCAATCCACAATAGATATATTCACAGCATTATGCACACCATCATACATCATCAGCATATTTATCACAGAATCATATCATGTCATGTCAAATAATAAATCACCGTATTAGCACACTCTACTAATACCTATACTGTTCAAAACAACGGGAAAAGGTCCCTACTATATCATACACCAATATAGGTCAATCATCAATTTTTCACTTTTCAAACAGTGTTAACCGGTTAACGCCCTGGGTTAACCGGTTAACGCAAAACAGAACGCGCTTCCTGGCAAATTTTAACAGTGTTAACCGGTTAACGCCCTGGGTTAACCGGTTAACGCAGACAAACATCAATTCTTTTAATTATCATAACAGTGTTAACCGGTTAACGCCCTGGGTTAACCGGTTAACGCAAGACAGAAAGCTGTTCCTGCGCTAACACGAACAGAATGCAGGATTACCCGCATTTTTCGCCATTGGAGGCCTTCCGGACCTCCGATTTCGATTCCGTAAAAAGCTACACGTCCAGAAAATCACAACTCATCCAAATATAGGTTCATTCACAGTTTTAACTTAACTTATTCATCCCAATTCAAAGGTATTTCTCAAAACCTAATTAGAGTCAATCAATGGCTTATTACTACCCATCACATGTTAATCCATAATACCCATTAAACGACGATAAACCCCCCTTACCTGAGTTAATCCGGCAAATCTTCTTTGACCTTCAACAATCGTGAATTCTCCTCTTGAGCCCTAGTCTCTTCTTCTCCCTTTCTCAGTTTCTTCTCTTTTCTCCCAATCCTTACGTATTCTTTGTTTTCACGTATAAAACCCGTTTTACCAAATGGGACTCTTTACTGATTCCAACTTTATTATTCCAATAATAATAATCCAATAATATTCCAATTATTTAATTAAATTAATAAATATACTATTAACTTAAATTAAATAATTATCATATTTTATCGGGGTGTTACAACTCTCCCCCACTAAAAGAGTTTTCGTCCTCGAAAACATACCTCAAGCGAATAACTCTGGATAAGACTCCTTCATCTGACTCTCAAGTTCCCAAGTCACATTGCCACCTGCTGGTCCTCCCCAAGCTACCTTTTCCAAGGCAATCTCTTTACCCCGCAACTGCTTCAACTCTCGATCCTCGATCCTCATAGGTGGTGTTTCAACAGTCAGGTTATCTCTCACCTATACATCATCTACTTGGACCACATGCGACGGATCAGGAATGTACCTCCTCAATTGAGACACATGAAAAACCTCATGCAAATTCGCAAGTGACGGCGGTAAAGCGATACGATAGGCTACCTCCCCTATCCTCTCCAAAATCTGATAAGGACCAATAAATCGAGGCGTCAACTTCTTCGACTTCAAAGCTCGACCAACCCCAGTTATCGGAGTAACACGAAGAAACACATGATCTCCCTCTTGAAACTCAAGTGACTTCCTCCTCTTGTCGTGATAACTCTTCTGACGACTCTGAGCAATCCTCATCTTCTCCTGAATCATCTTAATCTTTTCCGTAGTTTGTTGAACCATCTCCGGTCCAACCACAGCACTCTCACCGGACTCATACCAACATAAAGGTGTCCGACATCTCCTACCATACAAAGCTTCAAACGGTGCCATACCAATGCTCGAATGAAAACTATTGTTGTAGGTAAACTCAATCAAAGGTAAATAACAATCCCAGGCACCTCCCTTTTCCAAAACACAAGCCCTCAAAAGATCCTCCAGTGACTGAATCGTCCTCTCAGTCTGACCATCAGTCTGCGGATGATATGCAGAACTCAATCTCAGCTTAGTTCCCAAAGCCCTCTCACCTTCCCAGAACTTCGATGTAAATCTAGGATCTCTGTCCGAAACAATACTCGACGGAATACCATGCAAACTTACAATTTTCTCAATCTACAACTCAGCTAATCTCTCTAACGGATAATCCATTCTGATCGGAATGAAATGAGCCGATTTTGTCAATCTGTCAACAATCACCCAAATAGCTTCAAAATTCTTAATTGTCCTCGGTAAACCAAAAACAAAATCCATACTGATACTATCCCACTTCCACTCTGGAATAGCCAACGGTTGCATTAGCCCAAACGGCTTCTGATGCTCAATCTTTGACTTCTGACAAGTCAAACAAGAATAAACAAAACTCGCAATTTCTCTTTTCATTCTCGGCCACCAAAATAACTTTTTCAAATCATGATACATCTTCGTAGCCCCAGGATGAATACTCAGGCCACTACGATGTCCTTCCTCAAGAATACTCTTCTTAAGTTCGGTAACATCCGGAATACACACCCGATTACCAAATTTCAAAACACCATTCTCATCAACTCTGAATTCACCACCTTGACCTTGATTTACTAGAGTCAACTTATCAACCAAAAGCACATCGGATTTCTGACCCTCTCTAATCTCATCCAGAATACCACTCGTTAACTTCAACATTCCCAATTTAACACTATTGTGAGTACTCTCACACACCAAACTCAAGTCTCTAAACTGCTCAATTAAATCCAATTCCTTAACCATTAACATAGACATATGCAATGATTTCCGACTCAATGCATCAGCCACTACGTTTGCTTTACCCGGATGGTAATTCAAACCAAAGTCATAATCTTTCAGAAACTCTAACCATCTCCTCTGTCTCATATTCAGCTCTTTCTGATCAAACAAATACTTTAAACTTTTATGGTCACTGAAAACCTCAAATCTTGACCCGTACAAGTAATGCCTCCATAACTTCAGAACAAATACCACAGCTGCCAACTCTAAATCGTGTGTCGGATAGTTCCTCTCATGAACCTTCAGTTGTCTCGAAGCATAAGCTACAGCCTGCTTATTCTGCATCAAAACACCACCCAAACCCAACAATGAAGCATCACAGTAAACCTCAAATGGTTCCGACGGACTTGGTAATATCAGAATAGGAGCAGTAGTTAACCTTCTCTTTAACTCTTGGAAACCTTCTTCACATTTTGAGTCCCAAACAAACGCTTGCCCCTTTCTAGTCAACATCGTCAACGGTAACGCCAACTTAGAAAATCCCTCAATGAATTTCCTATAATAACCTGCAAGTCCAATAAAACTCCTTATCTCAGAAACTGACTTCGGAGCTTCCCACCTAGATACCGCTTCTATCTTAGAAGGATCAACAGCAACACCACCTCTTGAAATCACATGACCAAGAAAACTAACCTCTTCTAACCAAAATTCACACTTGGACAGTTTAGCAAATAACTTCTTTTCTCGTAGAACTCCTAAAACCACTCTCAAATGTTCAGCACGCTCTTCTTCAGATTTCGAATACACCAAAATATCGTCAATAAACACCACAACAAACTTGTCTAGGTACGGATGGAAAATCCTAATCATATACTCCATAAATACCCCAGGCGCATTAGTCACACCAAAAGGCATTACAGAATACTCATAATGTCCATACCTTGTTCTGAAAGCAGTCTTCTGAATATCCTCAGTTTTCACACGTATCTGATGATACCCCGATCTCAAATCTATTTTGCTGAACACACTCGCACCAACCAACTGATCCATCAAATCATCAATCCTCGGCAAAGGATACCGATTCTTGATCGTCACTTTATTCAGTTGCCTGTAGTCCACACACAACCTCATAGTACCTTCTTTCTTCTTAACCAATAACACTGGTGCGCCCCACGGTGACACACTCGGACGAATAAATTTCTTATCCAATAGATCTTCCAACTGACTCTTCAATTCAGTTAACTCAACAGCAGACATATGGTACGGAGCCATCGATATCGGCCTAGTACCAGGTACCAAATCAATCGAGAACTCAACTTCACGCTCTGGCGGTAATTCATTCACTTCTTCAGGAAACACATCAGGAAAATCACACACCACGGCTAGATCGCAAATCACCAGTTTATCTTTAGCCTCCAAAGTCGCTAACAGCATAAACAACTCTGCCCCATCTGCTACTGCCTCATTCACCTGCCTTGCTGATAGAAACAAACTCTTTCCTTCCTCAATCTCAGGAAAGATCACAGCCTTATCAAAACAGTTGATATAAACTCGGTTAAACACCAACCAGTTCATACCCATGATAACATCAATCTGCACTAGGGGAAGGCACACGAGGTCCATCCCAAAGTCTCTACCAAAAATACTCAAAGGGCAATTTAAACAAACTGAAGTAGTAGTCACTGAACCCTTCGCAGGAGTATCAATTGTAACACCCTTCTAAAATACCCCAAATATTTAATAACAACAACAAATATTTATCAGAGTAAATACACAAACAAGGGTGTCACATCTTCGAATCACATCATTCATCATAACAACTGTCATGCTCTTTTATTATATCATCCATGAAACATTTCAAAAATACGCAGCGGATAGAAATCATGTCAACCAATTAAAACGTATAACATATTACATGTAAAAAGGTTCAACAACCAACAAAAAAACAATTAAAACATCCCGTCCCGATGTTACATCTATCAGAGCATGACCCACTAAGAAGACCACACTAGACTCCAAGCACTAGCTTCTACTCACTCACTGCTCGTTACCTGAAAAATAGTTGTAAGGGTGAGTTCCTCAATCGATATAACAAACATTATAAATTATCATGTTATGTTAAGTAAATTTACACGTTAATCACCCTAATCATATCATGCATTCAGTAACGGCACATCAACTCAAATATCATACTCAATAACCACGTAAAATGCAACTCAATAACGACATAAAATGCAACTCAGCAACAACATAAAATGCAACTCAAATGAGACTCGACTCGTCATGCATGTGGTACCATTCGGAGTAAAACTCCCAACTTAAAATCATTGCCAGTTTAGTGGGCATCAAGGCATAAGCCTTCAACTTTCAACTTAAAATTTTGCCAATCCAGGCCAACGTGGTGTGAGCAAAGCTCCATATTTTTGCCAATCCAGGCCAACGTGGTGTGAGCAAAGCTCCATATTTTTGCCAATCCAGGCCAACGTGGTGTGAGCAAAGCTCCGACTTAATGCATATGAATGTATATGGCATGTACGACTTGAATTTTCAACAACATAATAATAACAGCAACACAACAACGTTTTCAACAAAAATCAACTTATAATCAACTTTGGCTCATCAGCCTACAACTCATTATTTTCAACAAAACAACTTATAATCAACTTTGGCTCATCAGCCTACAACTCAGTATTTTCAACAAAAATAACTTATAATCAACTTTTCAACATATTTGTATCAACATTTCACAACATAAACCCAACAAATTTACTCATCACAATTTCCTACAATAGGCCAATCACCAATTGTGTTCACAACATAAAATTAACAATTTTTCCACACTGCAACAGTGTTAACCGGTTAACGCCCTGGGTTAACCGGTTAACGCAGGACAAAAATACATTTTCTGGCAAAACGCAACAGTGTTAACCGGTTAACGCCCTGGGTTAACCGGTTAACGCAGGCAAAACAGCACATTTTCACAAAATATAACAGTGTTAACCGGTTAACGCCCTGGGTTAACCGGTTAACGCAGGCAAAACAGCAGTTCCTGCGCTAACACAAGGCAGAATGCAGAGTTCTCCGCATTTTCCGCCGTTGGAGGACTTCCGGACCTCCGATTCAACTTCCATAAAAAGCTATACGTTCGGAAATTCACAATTAACCCAAACACATATTCAATTACAGCCTAAACACAGTTTCATCCAACGTAATTTTCCAGCATTCCTAATCCCAATTAGGGTCAATTCAACGGCTATTACTACCCATGACATGTTAATCTATAATACCCATTAAACGACGATAAACCCCCCTTACCTGAGATAATCCGGCAATCTCTAAACTTCAAGCTTTTCCGTTCTTCAACCTTTGCTCTCTAGCTCTTCCTCTTTGCCCTTTCTCCACTTTTCACTTTTCAGCCGCTTCTCTGTTTCACGTGAAAACTCTTTACCAACAATTGAAACCCTTTTTCCTTATTCCAACTTATATATTTTCCAAATAATTATTATTCCAAATAATAATAATAATAATAATCCAATAATTCAATTTATTTAATTAAATTATTAAATATATTATTAACTTAATTTAAATAATCCTCTTATTTAATTCGGGGTGTTACAACTCTCCCCTACTAAAAGAGTTTTCGTCCTCGAAAACATACCTCAAGCAAATAACTCTGGATAAGACTCTTTCATCTGACTCTCCAGTTCCCAAGTCACATTGCCACCTGCTGGTCCTCCCCAAGCTACCTTCACCAAGGCAATCTCTTTACCCCGCAACTGCTTCAACCCTCGATCCTCAATCCTCATAGGCGATATTTCAACAGTCAGGTTATCTCTCACCTGTACATCATCTACTTGGATCACATGCGACGGATCATGAATGTACCTCCTCAACTGAGACACATGAAAAACCTCATGCAAATTCGCAAGTGACGGCGGTAAAGCGATACGATAGGCTACCTCTCCTATCCTCTCCAAAATCTGAGAAGGACCAATAAATCGAGGTGTCAACTTCTTTGACTTCAAAGCTCGACCAACCCCAGTTATCGGAGTAACACGAAGAAACACATGATCCCCCTCTTGAAACTCAAGTGACTTCCTCCTCTTGTCATGATAACTCTTCTGACGACTCTGAGCAATTCTCATCTTCTCCTGAATCATCTTAATCTTTTCTGTAGTCTGTTGAACAATCTCCGGTCCAACCACAACACTCTCACCGGACTCATACCAACATAAAGGTGTCCGACATCTCCTACCATACAAAGCTTCAAACGGTGCCATACCAATACTCGAATGAAAACTATTGTTGTAGGTAAACTCAATCAAAGGTAAATAACAATCCCAAGCACCTCCCTTTTCCAAAACACAAGCTCTCAAAAGATCCTCTAGTGACTGAATCGTCCTCTCAGTCTGACCATCAGTCTGCGGATGATATGCAGAACTCAATCTCAGTTTAGTTCCCAAAGCCTTCTGCAAACCTTCCCAGAATTTCGATGTAAATCTAGGATCTCTGTCCGAAACAATACTCGCCGGAATACCATGCAAACTTACAATTTTCTCAATATACAACTCGGCTAATCTCTCTAACGGATAATCCATTCTAATCGGAATGAAATGAGCCGATTTTGTCAATCTGTCAACAATCACCCAAATAGCTTCAAAATCCTTAATTGTCCTTGGTAAACCAGAAACAAAATCCATACTGATACTATCCCACTTCCACTCTGGAATAGCCAACGGTTGCATTAGCCCAAACGGCTTCTGATGCTCAATCTTTGACTTCTGACAAGTCAAACAAGAATAAACAAAACTTGCGATTTCTCTTTTCATTCCCGACCACCAAAATAACTTCTTCAAATCATGATACATCTTCGTAGCTCCAGGATGAATACTCAACCCACTACGATGCCCTTCTTCAAGAATACTCTTCTTAAGTTCGGTAACATTCGGAATGCACACCCGATTACCAAATTTCAAAACACCATTCTCATCAACTCTGAATTCGCCACCTTGACCTTGATTCACTAGAGTCAACTTATCAACCAAAAGCATATCGAATTTCTGACCCTCTCTGATCTCATCCAGAATACCACTTGTTAACTTCAACATTCCCAATTTAACACTATTGTGAGTACTCTCACACACCAAACTCAAGTCTCTAAACTGCTCAATTAAATCCAATTCCTTAACCATTAACATAGACATATGTAATGATTTCCGACTCAATGCATCAGCCACTACGTTTGCTTTACCCGGATGGTAATTCAAACCAAAGTCATAATCCTTCAGAAACTCTAACCATCTTCTCTGTCTCATATTCAGTTCTTTCTGATCAAACAAATACTTCAAACTTTTATGGTCACTGAAAACCTCAAATCTTGATCCATACAAGTAATGCCTCTATAACTTCAGAACAAATACCACAGCTGCCAACTCTAAATCATGCGTCGGATAGTTCCTCTCATGAACCCTCAACTGTCTCGAAGCATAAGCTATAACCTGCTTATTCTGCATCAACACGCCACCCAAACCCAACAATGAAGCATCACAGTAAACCTCAAATGGTTCCGACGAACTCGGTAATATCAGAATAGGAGCAGTAGTTAACCTTCTCTTTAACTCTTGGAAACCTCCTTCACATTTTGAGTCCCAAACAAACGCTTGCCCCTTCCTAGTCAACATCGTCAATGGTAACGCCAACTTAGAAAATCCCTCAATGAACTTCCTATAATAACCAGCCAAACCAAGGAAACTTCGAATCTCAGCAACAGACTTCGGAGCTTCCCACTTAGACACCGCTTCTATCTTAGAAGGATCAACAGCAACACCACCTCTTGAAATCACATGACCAAGAAAACTCACCTCTCCTAACCAAAATTCACACTTGGACAATTTAGCAAATAACTTCTTTTCTCGTAGAACTCCCAAAACCACTCTCAAATGTTCAGCATGCTCTTTTTCAGATTTCGAATACACCAAAATATCATCAATAAACACCACAACAAACTTGTCTAGGTACGGATGGAAAATCCTATTCATGTACTCCATAAATACTCCAGGCGCATTAGTCACACCAAAAGGCATTACCGAATACTCATAATGTCCATACCTTGTTCTGAAAGCAGTCTTCTGAATATCCTCGGTTTTCACACGGATCTGATGATACCCAGATCTCAAATCTATTTTGCTGAACACACTTGCACCAACCAACTGATCCATCAAATCATCAATCCTCGGCAAAGGATACCGATTCTTGATCGTCACTTTATTCAGTTGCCTGTAGTCCACACACAACCTCATAGTACCTTCTTTCTTCTTAACCAATAGCACTGGTGCACCCCACGGTGACACACTCGGACGAATAAATTTCTTATCCAACAGGTCTTCCAACTGACTCTTCAATTCAGTTAACTCAACAGCAGACATACGGTACGGAGCCATCGATATCGGCCTAGTACCAGGTACCAAATCAATCGAGAACTCCACTTCTCGTTCTGGCGGTAATTCATTCACCTCTTCCGGAAACACATCAGGAAAATCACACACCACGGCTAGATTGCCAATCACCAGTTTATCTTTAGCCTTCAGAGTCGCTAACAGCATAAACAACTCTGCCCCATCAGCTACTTCTTCATTCACTTGCCTTGCTGATAGAAACAAACTCTTTCCTTCCTCACTCTCAGGAAAGACCACAGTCTTATCAAAACAATTGATAGAAACTCGGTTAAACACCAACCAGTTCATACCCAGAATAACATCAATCTGCACTAGTGGAAGGCACACTAGGTCCATCCCAAATTCTCTACCAAAAATACTCAAAGGACAATTTAAACAAACCGAAGTAGTAGTCACTGAACCCTTCGCAGGAGTATCAATTACCATACTACCAAACATCTCAGATATCTCTAACTTAAGTTTCACAGCACAATCCAAAGATATAAAGGAATGAGTCGCACCTGTGTCAATAATAGCTACAAGAGGAAAGCCATTAATATAACACGTACCTCGGATAAGTCTGTCCTCACTGGAGGTTTGAGTTCCGGTCAATGCGAACACCCTCCCCGTCTGAGATTTCTTTGGCTTCTGACACTGACTTCCAATATGCCCTTCTTCGCCACAATTAAAACAAATCACTTCCTTGTGCTTGCAATCAGCTATTGCATGACCAGTCTTACCACAGCGAAAACACCTCTTTACTTCAGCAGTGCATACATTACTCTTATGACCAGCCTGACCACATTTGAAGCAAACTATACCAGCAGGAGCACCTCCCCCACTAGCCCTCTGAGTCGGAGCAGCTCTTTGCTTCCCTTTTCCAGCTGGAGCATCATACGGCTTGCCACGGTTTTGATGTTGCTTGCCCTTGCGGTCACTGACAATCTTGTAATGAGCATTATCGTCTTCTTCAAATATCCTGCAGCTATCAACCAATTCAGTAAAAATGCGTATCTTCTGATACCCAACAGCCTTCTTAATTTCAGAGCGCAGTCCGTTTTCAAACTTGATGCACTTTGAAAATTCAGCACTAGCACCAGTGTAATGAGGATAAAATTTGGACAGCTCCACAAATTTCGCAGCATAATCAGTGACAGACATGCTTCCTTGCTTCAGCTCAAGGAACTCAATTTCCTTCTTACCACGGACATCTTCCGGATAATACTTTCTCATGAATTCCCTACGGAATACATCCCAAGTAATGGCTTCACCTGCCACGGTCAACCTCTCGTGAGTCTCTAGCCACCAGTCATCAGCTTCGACTGCTAGCATGTGAGTACCATACCGAACCTTCTGAGCTGGAGTGCAATCCATAACACGGAAGATTCTCTCAATCTCTTTCAACCATCCCAAGGCTACATCTGGATCATGCTTCCCTTTAAACACCGGCGGATTCTCTCTCTGAAAAGTCGCCAAGCTACGTGATCCAGCATCACCACCAGCATTTGGCAAGTTCTGCACAGCTTGTGCCATCGCTTGCATTGCGGCAGCCATTGCAGCGTCATTCCTTCCAGCCATTTCAACTTATCACTACAACACAACTTAAAAGCTATACTAGTAACAATTACACAATTGTTAGACAGTAACGACACGACAACTGGATACCACTAATGTAACACCCTTCTAAAATACCCCAAATATTTAATAACAACAACAAATATTTATCAGAGTAAATACACAAACAAGGGTGTCACATCTTCGAATCACATCATTCATCATAACAACTGTCATGCTCTTTTATTATATCATCCATGAAACATTTCAAAAATACGCAGCGGATAGAAATCATGTCAACCAATTAAAACGTATAACATATTACATGTAAAAAGGTTCAACAACCAACAAAAAAACAATTAAAACATCCCGTCCCGATGTTACATCTATCAGAGCATGACCCACTAAGAAGACCACACTAGACTCCAAGCACTAGCTTCTACTCACTCACTGCTCATTACCTGAAAAATAGTTGTAAGGGTGAGTTCCTCAATCGATATAACAAACATTATAAATTATCATGTTATGTTAAGTAAATTTACACGTTAATCACCCTAATCATATCATGCATTCAGTAACGGCACATCAACTCAAATATCATACTCAATAACCACGTAAAATGCAACTCAATAACGACATAAAATGCAACTCAGCAACAACATAAAATGCAACTCAAATGAGACTCGACTCGTCATGCATGTGGTACCATTCGGAGTAAAACTCCCAACTTAAAATCATTGCCAGTTTAGTGGGCATCAAGGCATAAGCCTTCAACTTTCAACTTAAAATTTTGCCAATCCAGGCCAACGTGGTGTGAGCAAAGCTCCATATTTTTGCCAATCCAGGCCAACGTGGTGTGAGCAAAGCTCCATATTTTTGCCAATCCAGGCCAACGTGGTGTGAGCAAAGCTCCGACTTAATGCATATGAATGTATATGGCATGTACGACTTGAATTTTCAACAACATAATAATAACAGCAACACAACAACGTTTTCAACAAAAATCAACTTATAATCAACTTTGGCTCATCAGCCTACAACTCATTATTTTCAACAAAACAACTTATAATCAACTTTGGCTCATCAGCCTACAACTCAGTATTTTCAACAAAAATAACTTATAATCAACTTTTCAACATATTTGTATCAACATTTCACAACATAAACCCAACAAATTTACTCATCACAATTTCCTACAATAGGCCAATCACCAATTGTGTTCACAACATAAAAATTAACAATTTTTCCACACTGCAACAGTGTTAACCGGTTAACGCCCTGGGTTAACCGGTTAACGCAGGACAAAAATACATTTTCTGGCAAAACGCAACAGTGTTAACCGGTTAACGCCCTGGGTTAACCGGTTAACGCAGGCAAAACAGCACATTTTCACAAAATATAACAGTGTTAACCGGTTAACGCCCTGGGTTAACCGGTTAACGCAGGCAAAACAGCAGTTCCTGCGCTAACACAAGGCAGAATGCAGAGTTCTCCGCATTTTCCGCCGTTGGAGGACTTCCGGACCTCCGATTCAACTTCCGTAAAAAGCTATACGTTCGGAAATTCACAATTAACCCAAACACATATTCAATTACAGCCTAAACACAGTTTCATCCAACGTAATTTTCCAGCATTCCTAATCCCAATTAGGGTCAATTCAACGGCTATTACTACCCATGACATGTTAATCTATAATACCCATTAAACGACGATAAACCCCCCTTACCTGAGATAATCCGGCAATCTCTAAACTTCAAGCTTTTCCGTTCTTCAACCTTTGCTCTCTAGCTCTTCCTCTTTGCCCTTTCTCCACTTTTCACTTTTCAGCCGCTTCTCTGTTTCACGTGAAAACTCTTTACCAACAATTGAAACCCTTTTCCTTATTCCAACTTATATATATTTTCCAAATAATTATTATTCCCAAATAATAATAATAATAATAATCCAATAATTCAATTTATTTAATTAAATTATTAAATATATTATTAACTTAATTTAAATAATCCTCTTATTTAATTCGGGGTGTTACATCAATCACCATACTCCCATGCATCTCAGATATCTCTAATTTAAGTTTCACAGCACAATCCAAAGATATAAAGGAATGAGTCGCACCTGTGTCAATAATAGCTACAAGAGGAAAGCCATTAATATAACACGTACCTCGGATCAAACGATCATCTGCAGAAGTCTCAGAACCCGATAAAGCAAAGACCTTGCCTCCCGACTGGTTCTCTTTCTTCGGCTTAGGACACTGTGGGCTAATATGACCTACCTCTCCACAGGTTAAACAAGTCATAGTCTTCAACCGGCACTCTGCAGCCAAGTGACCGCCTTTTCCACACTTGAAACACTTCTTCTCAGTACTGGTACACTCATGGATACGATGTCCAGCCTGACCACATCTGTAACACTTAGCAGGGGCACTGGAGTCTCCCCCACTAGTTCTCCTCATCCCACTCTGTCTCTGGAAACCTTTGCCAGCTGCATACGGTTTCCCACGATCATTCTGATTCTTGCCTTTCCTATCAACCCTCTGCTGATAGCTCTCCGCTCTGGCCTTGGTATCCTGTTCAAAAATCCTGCAACAGTCAACCAAGTCAGAAAACACCCTAATCCGCTGATACCCAATAGCCTGCTTGATCTCGGGACGTAACCCGTTCTCGAACTTCACACATTTTGAAAATTCCCCAGTAGCCTCATTATAGGGAGTGTAATACTTCGACAGCTCTGAGAACTTAGCAGCATACTCAGTAACAGACCGATTGCCCTGCTTCAATTCTAAGAACTCTATCTCTTTCTTTCCTCTGACATCCTCTGGAAAGTACTTCCTCAGGAATCTCTCTCTGAACACCTCCCAAGTGATCTCAACACTCCCAGCAGCTTCCAACTCAGTGCGGGCAGCAACCCACCAATCATCTGCTTCCTCTGACAGCATATGCGTACCGAACCTGACCTTCTGGTTATCGGCACACTCAGTCACTCGGAAGATCCTCTCGATCTCCTTCAACCACTTCTGAGCACCATCTGGATCGTATGCTCCCTTGAACATTGGAGGATTGTTCTTCTGGAACTCACTCAGTTGACGAGCAGTTCCCAATCCCACAACATTCGGATTCCCTCCAAGTACTCCAGCTAGCATACCCAGAGCCTCAGCAATCGCAGCATCGTCTCTACCTCTTCCAGCCATCTCTATTCTGAGAACCCAACAAGCTAAAACAATAAGTACTGATAGGGTTACACAACACCTAGCACATACAGGGAAACAGAATAATTACGACTCGACTCGACCGACTATGCTCTGATACCACTAATGTAACACCCTTCTAAAATACCCCAATAATTAATTAAAACAAAATATAAATCAGAGTAGATATGCAATTTCAGGGTGTCACACTTGACACTTCACACCATTCACCAAAATAACTGGTCATGCTCATTTATTAATCAAAACAAGGCATTGCACAATCCGCAGCGGATAGAAATCTAACAACATGCAAACCAGGTAATCACATTACATGTAAAACTGTTCAACAACCAAAATGAAAACAAAGTAAAACATCCCGTCCCGATGTTACATAGACCAGAGCATGACCCACTAAGGAACTACACTAGACTCCAAGCACTAGCTTCTACTCAATCACTGCTCGTTACCTGAAACATAGTTGTAAGGGTGAGTTCCTCAATCGATATAATAAGCATTATAAAATATCATGTAATGCTAAGTAAATTAACACATTCATCACCCTAATCAGATCACACATTCAGCAACGGCAACATCAACTCAAAATCATACTCAACACAAACACAAAACACACGTATAATATTGGAATACATCCATTCATATTATACGCCATACATACATTATGCAATGAGACTCCATGCATGCGGTACCGACTATTCGTGAACACATAGTTCAACCTCACCGATCAAACCCAGATACGGCTACCAAGCTCACTAGTCCCACTCATTTGAGACCTAGTGACTCACTCACTAATTCCTCACCATGGGAATTAGCTACCACCATAAAGGCCATGCTATGCACGCTAAATCACCTAGCATGCAAACATCAACAAAAATCCACAATAACTCACTCACTAATTCCTCAATCGATATCATGTCATGTCAAATAATAAATCACCGTATTAGCACACTCTACTAATACCTATACTGTTCAAAACAACCGGAAAAGGTCCCTACTATATCATACACCAATATAGGTCAATCATCAATTTTTCACTTTTCAAACAGTGTTAACCGGTTAACGCCCTGGGTTAACCGGTTAACGCAAAACAGAACGCGCTTCCTGGCAAATTTTAACAGTGTTAACCGGTTAACGCCCTGGGTTAACCGGTTAACGCAGACAAACATCAATTCTTTTAATTATCATAACAGTGTTAACCGGTTAACGCCCTGGGTTAACCGGTTAACGCAAGACAGAAAGCTATTCCTGCGCTAACACGAACAGAATGCAGGATTACCCGCATTTTTCGCCATTGGAGGCCTTCCGGACCTCCGATTTCGATTCCGTAAAAAGCTACACGTCCAGAAAATCACAATTCATCCAAATATAGGTTCATTCACAGTTTTAACTTAACTTATTCATCCCAATTCAAAGGTATTTCTCAAAACCTAATTAGAGTCAATCAATGGCTTATTACTACCCATCACATGTTAATCCATAATACCCATTAAACGACGATAAACCCCCTTACCTGAGTTAATCCGGCAAATCTTCTTTGACCTTCAACAATCGTGAATTCTCCTCTTGAGCCCTAGTCTCTTCTTCTCCCTTTCTCAGTTTCTTCTCTTTTCTCCCAATCCTTACGTGTTCTCTATTTTCACGTATAAAACCCTTTTTACCAAATGGGACTCTTTACTGATTCCAACTTTATTATTCCAATAATAATAATCCAATAATATTCCAATTATTTAATTAAATTAATAAATATACTATTAACTTAAATTAAATAATTATCATATTTTATCGGGGTGTTACATGAGACGCATCTGAAGGAAGTACGCGTCCGCAGCTAGATCATCTGACATTGTTGTTAGAGGATCCTTAGGATGATTAGTTTCCTTTTCTCTTGTATTTTGTATTTTTGGTTTCTGAAATTGTATTCAGTGTAATCCTTCTAATTATATAAATAAAAGAGATTTTTATGGTCAATCAAATTGTTATAATTGTTATTATATATATTTGCAAATAAAATGGTATGTTCCTTGAAAATAAAAAAACAATCAAAGCATTGCATTTCATGCATCATTTGCATAGCAGGTTTTTATTCCGTCAGATGTCTTATTGGTTATTCTTTTGTTCTTCATCCAAGCTGACTCATCGATACAATACTCACGCCAATCATCCGAGAATCATGGAACACTTGGAACAAGAGTGATAAGCGAAAATGTATCGTATATTTGACTTAATATGCATTGCTTTTTACTTGATTTTCCATAATATTACGTCGTATTTTATGTTTATTTCAGGTATTTATCGAATAAGAGATGTTTAGGCAAGAAAAAGGGAAAATAGTAAAAAGGAAAGAAAAACGGAAGAAAATGGAGCAAAAATGAAGAAATGTGTGGCGCCCACTATATTTGAAGAAGGTGGCGCCTGCCACATGGCCTTAGGAAGTGGTGGCGCCCACCACACACAATGTGACGCTCGCCACGAAGCTTGGACGTGTGTGGCGCCAATTCCTTAAAAGGTGGCGCCCGCCACGAAGACCACACTAGAGTTGTGGCAGCCGCCACCAACCCAATCTTCCTTCCTTGTTTCTCTCCACAATCCTCTCCATGTTTGATTCTTACTTTTTCAACCAACTACTCCCCGCTAGGAGAAATGGAATGCCACTTTTAAGGAGAGTGGGGAGTATATATGGTAAAGTTAGTTTTTACTAATGGGGGGTCAGTGCTCTTTTCAATTGTACGCTTAATTTTTAGTCAGATTCTTTTTGGTCAGTTTTGCTAGGCAGTTTTTCTTACTTTGTAAAAGTGATAGTTTCTCCACATCGGGGACTATTGCAATTTATTTTACGCATTTGAATTCAATTGTAACAGTTACTCCTTGGCAAAGCCTGCCGATATTATTTTAATTGAAGAATAAAGATTCAGTTCCAGTTCTCAATTCGTAATCCAGGTTTTATTTTGATTGTTATTTTATTTATTTATGCCTTATTGTATGTTTGATTTTCCAAATACCATGTCTGTTACCGGATCCATATCCGACTAAACCCTTAGGTATCGGTATGTAATGACCGTCGAAACGACGGGATTCGTAAATAATTGGTGTTAGTTTTTATAAAACTTATTTTTCCGGTTTTTAGTTTCTTATTTTAATCAAGCTTTTTTCGTATGAGAGTACAAAAGAAACTAAGGTTACGGTCAACAAGAATGAGAGTTTGAGATTTTAACCAGATAGCTGAAACTAGGCATTAATCCTAAACACAACGAGAGCGCTTTAGGATTAATTAGACTTTATTCATATTCAAAAATTACTTTTAAATTCAAAATGAGACCGCGAGAGCCAAGAATTTTGGTTTAGGAGTATGGTCAGAGTCAATAAAAATGAGAGTGTGAGACTAAGTCCTTTCTATAAATAATTTCTACTGAAAAATATTTTGACCAATAAGATTACACCAACTATCTATCGAATCCCCGAAGTTTGATGCGTTACATACCGATATCCCTTTATCATATATCTTTATTAATATTCTATTTACGTTATAGCTATTCCTCTTCATCCCTCCAATCTTAGAACGATCATCAGCCTTAGATTTACATAGTAATATTAGATAACGATACGTTCGATTATTAGTCCTTGTGGGTTCGATAATCTTTAAAACTATGCGATAGGACTGTGCACTTTCAGTCACGATTCCCATAGACTTACTAAGTCGCGATCAAGTTTTTGGCACCGTTGTCGCGGACTAATTTAGTAGATATCGAAACTCAAGTGTTGCCCAATATAGACTAAGGCACTCTTTTCTCTATTACTATGTATCACCCAAATTTTATCTATGAATATCACTCCCAGTATTTTGAGGAATAAGATTCCTATAAATATGACCTGGAAATATTAATGGAGGATTTCATTGTGACGCAAACTCACTCTAGGATAGAATCTATGATGGAACGCTTTATGGCTACACAAACTATTCAGAATGAAGAATTTAGAGAACAAAGTCTTCATACCAATGAAACCCTTAGGCAACTGAACATTGTGGTCGAGTCCCTCGTCACTCACAACGAGGCATTGGAGACTCAAATCTCCCTGCTTGCGCAGACACCTCTAGGACCATTCCCTGAGAAACATGCGGATGTTGTAACAATCACCAGTGAAAAATCTACCGAAAATCCTAAGGAGAGTGATAATGAGGAGGGTTCGGGTGAGAAAAGAGTAGAGATTGGGAAAGAACCACCGACACCACCCGAGAGGGAGGTTGTCAAAGAGGTAGAGAAGGAAGAACTATGTGTTATTCCTCCTCCCTATAAATCACCAATTCCTTTCCTGCGAAGGTCTGTGGAAGTTAAGGTAGACCCCAAATCCCAAAGATATGAAGAGCTATCGGAAAATATCCACACCAATGCACCTTTATTTGAGACCTTGAACAAGAAGAAAAAATTAGAAGACCATGAAACTAGGGAACTCATTAGTATTAAAAGGGGAAAACCAGACTTTGAGGTGATGGATGCAAAAATTGAACCTAAACCTGAAAAGCTAGATCTCAGGATAGAGCAAGAACCACCACCACAAGTTCAGAAGGATAAACTACCTCACAGAAGAAAGAGAAGAAAAGGTGACGGATATGAGAGATGGATTGATAAGTGGCCATGGAAATTGAGGATAATTAAAAGTTTGACTGAGGATTCATCCTCGAAATAACCACCATGAGTACTTACACTCCTGAGTCGTTGCTCTATCGACGTAAAACATAGTAAATATTTCCTGTTTTATTAATGTCATTTTTTATCTATCCATTTTTTTCTTTCTTCCCTTTCATAAAGTCAATTGGTATTTTTATTTATTAACCATTACTAACTTAATGCCATGATCTACTTAAATTTAGCTAGCTATTAACCATCACAATGCAACAAGTAGATTACATGGACATAGTCTTCAGAGGAAGAGGTCAAAGGAGACGTTTTGAGGCTCTAGCTCAGAGAGAAATGGCACTAACCTTATACCCAGATGGACACACTATGACCAAATTAGGTACAAGAGATAGTGTTATGTTCCTAATTAACCAACTAGGCTGGGACACCTTTGCTATCAAAAGAAAATTTAGTTCCTACAATAGGTTGACTTTAGAATTCCTAAGCTCCCTAGTTTACCTGCCAAACCATGGTATGGGTTTTAACAAAGGCCTCATCACCTTTAGGTTGTTCGATAATGACTACCGCTACACCCATAAAGAAATAGTTGAACTCCTAGGATACCCTAATGATCCTGATACCTTTACCCATAGAGAAATAGAGAAATAGTTGAACTCCTAGGATACCCTAATGATCCTGATACCTTATGCATTCCGAGAACATCAATAACCCTGCCATTCGTTACTTTCATAAGATCCTAGATTACACCTTATTTGGAAAGGAACAGAACAGAACCTTCGTGTCCAAGGACGAACTCTTTATAATGCATTGTGCATCACAAGTCCGGCCTGTTAACGCCGCTACATTCATGATAGCTAATTTGGACCGCATAGCACAAGATAACCATGGACCTATCTTAGTGGGAGACTTAATGACCATGATAGCAAATGCCATCGGACTGAGACAACCACTTATCAGGCTTAACCCTTTAGGTGGGATACAACCAATGAATATCGAATTTTATTTCAACACTGGTATCATTAGGAACCTAGGCCCGGATGTGTTTGAATTTCTAATTAACCGCCAAGTAGTACACCTGTTTACCCTGCCAGACCATAGGACGAGTGTAAATGATAGGAACAACTGGCTCTATGATTTGGATGGACCACTAGATGCACCACCTTCTCCTCCAGAGACACCCCAAATCTACGACCACTATGACACTTATCTCTCTAACGCTGAATCACACGCCCCAGTTATACCTGCTGCACCTCTCATCGGTCATGTTGTTGCCATCAAAGCTGTTCAGACAGACGTCGCTAATCTGAGAGGCGAGTCGAGCACCTTGCGTGTGGAATTCCACGACTTTATGGATGTAGTGACAGAGAACCTGGATCACATTTACCAGCACTTCTACTCGTTTTCTCCTCCTACCAGCAGCCGTCATAAGAGCTAATTTATTTGAATATTACCGGTTTACTGACATTTATTTTATTTTTGTTTGGAATTTTATTGTTGTTTTTACACATTGGGAATTTTTATTTATTTCATTTCTTTTTAATTCCACCAGATGAATTATATCATCTTCTCCTGTCTACCTCATTCTTTTATTTTTCAATTTTGTGTTTTAATTTCATTTTACCATATCTTGTTTCTCATTCCTACCTATATATTATGTTGGTTTTATTCTACCTAATTATTAAACCACTATTTAATGTCAGTCAATTAAAATTCAAATGGAAAAATTATGGTCAAAACCATAAAAAGGTTCACACATGGGAACACACAACACTGTATATGGCGCCTGCCACACACAGGCTGTGGCGCCCATGTGAAGATTGTGGCGCCCGCCACAAGTCCCTAGTGGCGCCCGCCACAAGTCCCTAGTGGCGCCCGCCACAAGTCCCTAGTGGCGCCCGCCACACACATAAAAGGTGGCTCCAGCCACTAGGCTAACGTTCACATGTATTCTGCTACACTAATGACACATGATCCCTTTTCAATGCCATGTCCCTTGCATGCTGGGAACTCCATAAAAGCTCTTCAACCACTCTCAATTTCCTTTGACCACGACATTGAAGACCGTAAATGAAATTTATTTCACTCATCAATTCCCAACCACAACCATCTCTATATAAACCACCAACATAATCTCACAAAACCACACCTCTCATAAGCATAATTCTCCTCTCTCTTGCTATATTCTTACTACATTACACGAGGTCTGTGAAATTCAGTCATGAGACAGATGAGGGAATACAAAATAGTGTTCAGAAACGGTGAACCAGGTGAATTGCAGGAAGAGACGTACATGGCTCTAAGCGCAAGAAAAATCGAATCAATAAGGTATGTCGTTGAACCCTGCTTATTTGCCTTAGGAATTTTAGATATTGTTAACTATATGCTAGGCACTTTAAATTTAAATTATTTCCTATCTTTTAAGGACCCTGTCTATGCTCAATTAACGCTAGAATTTCTAAGTTCGTTAACTTTTAGTCCCACACCAAACACAAACTATTCTAGTAGGACTATCCAATTTCGGTTGTTCAACATTGAATATCCTCTTACATTTTCCCAACTTGCGGACCTGCTACAAATTCCCCATGGGGACGGAGTAGTAAGTGAGGTCCCAGATACTAAGGGTTGGCAACGCGCCTTTCAAAGGATAAGCTTGAAGATTTTCTTTGAAAATTGAGTTTGAAACTCTCACTGTTTTTGAGATTGAAACTCCAAGAGTCCTTCCTTCTCTTTAATCCATTTCCACTCCATCAAGCATCTGAAGTAATGCCAAGCACAATTGAGAGCAAGATCGTGCAAATCTGAAGCAACATTGAAGGTGATTTTCAGAATTTTTCATCTCTTCAATTCTCACTCAATTCTCCACTATTCTTGTTGATTTTTGATTGTCTGAAGTCATACCAATGTAGGCAAGAAGATTGAGTTACTTTGAGGTCAAATCGAAGCAACTCAGATCATGATCCTCAAATTTCAACTCCCTGTATCTTTCTATATACTTGGAGTTAGGCAAAATTGAGGCCAGATTCGAGCTCCTGAGCATTTTTTCTTTAAATTCATGTCCTCCCTTTTCATTTTGGTAATGGTTGAGGATGGACCAGTTCGGTGAGGTTCACTGGAGAAGAAGACTGGAGCTCTGGCTCCGACGGTATGTTGGCATCCTTCTGAACCACATGATTCGTTTAAATTGTTTTAATCCTGAGCATCCAAAGTGATTATCAGGCTTGTGGGACATTTGACTAGGGAACACATGGATAGCACGCTCTGATCCACTTGATCTGCCACCCCAATTAATGAGGGAGATCAAGTGGTCCACGTTTTTTTTTGTAATTTCTAATTTTCATTTTAATTGCCTTATTTTCATTAATTCATATTAATTTTAATATTGATCCAAAAAATATGGGCCTTTCACCAAAAAAATTCAAATTTTTTCCTCTTCATTTTCAGAATTAAAATTATTTTTTGGATCAATATTAATATTTTACATTATTTAATTGTTTTTGTGCATATTTTTAATTGTTTAAAATACTTCTAAGTCTCCAAAAATAAGGAAATTTTTTCTCCAAGGTCCTTTGACCTTGTTTGACCTATGATAAATCTCTTGGCCATCTATATTTGGTGTTTTGAGAGGTTTTAGGTATTTGATCAACCATAATTTAATTTAATGCATTTTAATTGATTTTTAATTGGTTTAATTGTGAATAAATTATGTTGAGCTATTTCCATTGACTTGTTGAGTTTGACTATTGCTGTTGGGCATTGGCCAAGGTTGATTTGGCTTTGTTGGATTAAAATCATTGGATTTAGGGGATTGATGAAATGTACATTTCATCTCCCAAAATGAATGAATGATTTTAATTTGATAAAAGTTCTCTCATGACCAATTTGTGTTTGTCTCATTTCTCTTCCATCTTCATCTTCAATCTCAATTTATCCCATCCATTTCATTGATCTATGATATTTCTATATCCTAAGGCTAATTGGTTCATAAACCAATACAAGTATGGATGAGATTAGGTTCACTCTTTTGCCATTTTCTTTTAAGTGTGGTATGTTTTAGGAGTACAGTTTATTATACCATATCTCTAACATGCATTAGCACTAAGATTTCTATTGCCCGACCTCAGATAGTTGTGACTTCTACATAAGTCCAATTACAATTGCTTAACATAGCGCTAAATTTTGACCCAAAAGCATAGCATTCTAGTAAGTGAGATTGTAAGTCTCCCCCCTTTCATGGTATTGTGTGGAAATTTGGCCTTTTTTCCTTCCTTTGGAAGATGTCTTGGTTCAAGGATCCATGCTTGTGAATAGAGGGTTGAGTGTTCTCCAAAGAATGACTTAAAATAATAAAAAGCAAAAACAATACTAACTTCTAATCAACTAACATTTGACTAACTTTTAATTTCAAGCCATTTACTTTTATGCACTTTAAATTCAAGTCTTTTATCATTTGTCATTATTCATACCATTTAACTTGTTTATTTTAATGTCATTTTTACTTTGCTCACTTGAGCCATATATTGTGATTGCATATACTTGTTTATGTATTTTGTTTGTGTCTGTGGTCTTTTGACCTTACTGTATATAATAACAACAAAAACTCTAAAAAAGATTTGTGTGGACTATTGGATTTGATCTGAGACTTGGACTTAGAATTAGGCAACATTCCCTATGCAAAAGGACTTGACCAATGTCAACTTTTCTGAAACCAAGTGCTTGTGAACTGAACTTCCATCTGATGCTTGTGTTGAGATCCATTTGAGTTCATCTGCTACATAGTCTTGATGAAGATGTTACTTTGAACCTATGTTTAACGCCTTATTCTGAGCCATTCAAGGAGTATGTCATCTGATACATGGGGAAGATTATGAAGAAGATCATGAAGTTGATATCTTGGATGTGGCTATCTTTATTTGATGCCTTTTCTCTTCAAATTTCTATTTGTGTATTGATATTGCTTGATTCTAAAGTCCAAAGGAAAAATTGGGTTTCTATATGACATTCTGGTCTATTAGGTTGCATCTCATTGGTCAGATATTTTCAACTCTTAACTTTTAATTTTTGCTAAGGATTAGTCTCTTCATCTTCTCCCACTTCTTTAATTTCAAATCTCTCCCTCTTTTCAAAACTTTCTTTTACTTGTGATTTCTAAACTTAAGACTTTATTGCAAATTAGAAACTTTGGCCTTATGTCATTGCATTTTTAAACTCTTTTTCTTAATCAAGTTTGTAAATGAATCTAATCATATTGACTTAAAATTTCAAAAGACAAAAAGAACTAAAACTCATTCAAACTCCTTTAGGCCTTTTATGCCTCTTTCAAACTTAAATTTTTATTAAAAAGCAATTCACTCACTTTGAAATTGATACCACGAACTACGAGGTTTTGATCCCTCATTTTTATGTTGGTACGTAGGCACAAGTCTGAAGGTCTTGTCAAACACAAAAATATAATTAATGAATTCTTTTCTCATATCCACACTCTATTCATTGCCAACATCTTTTCATACCAAAACACATGTACACACAAAAAAGGGCTCCCTAGGCGTACCTAGGACACTTTGGGTACTATCACCTTCCCTCTGTGTAACCAACCCCCTTACCTGTAATCTCTGGCATTTTATTAGTTTTGATTTGAAAACTTCTTATCTTTGGGTTTTTTTCGTACTTTTCCCCTTTCCCTTGGAATAAAATAAAAGCGCGGTGACGACTCTGGTTTTATTGACGTTAAGTTTATCCATATCTTAATGGTCATGAATTTACCACTACACATTTCTTTTAACAATTCAAGCAATTCAATGAGACTTTTATCCATCCACTCACCTTTTGCCTTAAGATTAAATAGTCTTAACACAACTGACAATCTTGTAAAACTTTTGCATCCCGGATACAACGACTTTTCTATGTCTTTTTGCAAAGTATCTACTCCAATATCATGAATCATGTCTTCTAGAGTATCATTCAGAAATTCATCATCATCTTCAACTGTATATGACATAGGTCTTTTTTGTCACTTTACCATGGCATACTCATTTTGTGTAATTTTGAATAATTTCATCATAACCTAAATGATTGAATATAACAACAGTTGGATATTTTTGCGTATTTCAGAAAATTTTACAAGGAAACAAAAAAATCTCATTATTGTTACGAAGGTTTTTTATCTGAATTTAAGAAATTGAATCACTACATTCTTATACTCTTTACTTAATCTATTGGCTTTCATTCAACTATGATACATAATCATATATAGCTTTTGAAAATAAAATAAAAATAGTACACAACCAACAAAAATGAATCGTATAAGTCTCAAAAACCATAATAACAACAACAATTATTAGGCAACAACATCAACGACAACCACAATACCACTAACAACAAAATAATGGAAACAACAATAACAACAACTACAACAAACAACAACAATGATAATGGAGAATTTGTAGATACGGGAAATATGATGAGAGACTCTAAGAAAAGTTTGGTTTGAGGGTCGAGCTTCCTTCCTCCTTCGAGAATAATGGTGTTTCAGTTCCATTTGCTAGAGAAGAATAATTTTTTAGTATCATTCGCTAGCTAGGGATCAAAAAGTGAATGACACTTAAAATTAAATCTAATGGAATAAAAAATTTAAAGAGAGTTTTTATCTCGATTTTATTAAAAAACCAAGGGAAAATATCCGACATGAAAACTATTAAAAATAAAGGTGCCTTTTTAGTTCTGAATAAAACATAAAATTTCAGGCACTGAGAATCAAAGCTCAAACCCATCTAACTTTTTATGTCGTTTTTTAATAAAGGTAAAAGATTAAGTTTTTTACAAAAAAATAAAATAAATGACAAACTTCAGGTCTTTTGACCTCGGTTTTTCAATAGCTGAGATGAAAGTTTCATCATGAAATGTATTATTTACAGTAGTGTTATTATGATTAGAATGTGTGTTACATCCATTTTGGCATGTTCATTGGTATTATCGTCGGAACACGTATAGACTCTCATCAGACTTATTATGATATCAAAGAACTCCAAACAAAAAACATAGCAAGGAACTTTGTAGAAACAAAGTCATGCCACTCTCTCATTATCCATATTTGATGATCTCCACTTCCTAATTTTTGACAATAATAACTTCAACCAGTCAATTCCTTCTACCACTAACACATTAAGTTCTCCTACCTCTCTTTCCTTAAATAGAAACAAGTTTGTTCCCAAGGGAGTTGCTTTGATCCTAAAGTACCCCTTTCTGTTGAAAATTTCTTGGATGTTATAAGTCACACTAGAATTATCAACCATCCCAGTATAAGTTTTTCTAAATCTTTTCAGATTATTACTTTGAACATTGAACTTAAAATTCACAAATAAATGATTTGCTCCTTTTTTGGTACTTCTATTATTTATCTGCTTGTCTTTGAACTAATGCTTTTGGTTGTAATTGTTGGTGTAAGCCCTAGAGGCCAATACTTTTGGTACTTATATCGAATTATTTATTAATAATAAAATGTTTTTTCTTTATTATGTTTGTTTAATAAATTCCCTAGAATAGATAGTCTGTTTAATGTATCAAGTGTGACTTAATCATGAGATCCCATTAAACATAAGGACATTGTTCTTAAAGTATCCGTAGTCGAGCTTTATTGTAAAGTGGGATAACATTAAATCATTAAGACTATTATGTATATAGACTGATGATCACATCTCATGGATCGTGGATAAAGAGTTATCAAGTCTTAAACATAGGTATGAGTATTAGGAGTAATATTTATACTGGATTGACCCGCTATGAGAATACCATATAGAATATTATACAAAGTATCATAAGTTATTCTCATGGTGATATTGGTGTATACCATCCTTCAACCTGAAACTATTATGGACCCTAGATGTAGAGTCGAGTATTTTATTGTTGGTCAAACATTGTCCGTAACTGGATGACCATAAAGACAGTTGATGGGTACTCCACGAAGCATGCTGAGGAACATGAGTGACCTAGATGGAATTTTTCCATCCTGCATAACAGGATAAATGTCTACTGACCCAATATTGAACTGGACAAGGATGACACGGTTTATGCCTTGTGTTCAATATAGACATAGGGGCAAAAGGATAATTATAGACATAAGTATTATCACAATAGTATTTGTCAGATCACATGACACTTTCGTGTCTTGGGTAGTAGTGATGTGTTGCTAGATACCGCTCACTGTTTATTATGTTAAATACATGATTTAATATAATTGCTAATGTCGCAAAAATCTATAGGATCACACACAAAAGGACGGATTGATGAGAGATAGAGTAAATAAAGAACACCGTAGGGTACGATGCACTTAAGTGAATTGTAGAACATCGTAAGGTACGATGTACTTAAGTAGAATACGAAATATGGTAAGGTATCACGCACTTAAGTGATTTTGGCATATCATAAGATATGGGCCACATACACTTAAGTGGGATTTTTAGCTTGCAGCCCACACAAGTGGTTCTATAAATAGAACCCTTGTGCAAAAGCATTTGTGCATTTGAAATTTCGTTTCTCTCTCTCTCACTCAAAGCCTTCATTCGTAGCAGCTAGCACTGAGATTGAATGAATTTGTTCGTGTGGACTGAGTAGAGGCGTTGTCACCATTCAACGTTCGTGATCACTCCTTAGATCTGCATCAAAGGTTTCAATTGCCACAAGAGGTAACGATTCTATCACTGATCATGCACATTCGTAAGGATCACTAAAGGATAAAAATTTCAATTTCCGCTGTGTTTTAAATCACTATTCTCCTTCAGTAATGATATATTACTATTAAAAGTAATGATGAGAGCGAGAACTAAAGAATAAAAGTATAATCATTTCAACAAATTCAATTTGAATGTTAAATGCTAAAAATGATAGAATTAGGTTGTCCTTAAATGAGGAAGTACATCAATGTGTAATCTTGGTTCATATCAACAAATAAAGTAGTTGTTATATTGTGGAAAATAAAAAAACTAGAAAAACCAAGGCAAGAAAATATTTTAATAAAGTATAGTTTAATTAATCCAAAACGTTTTTTCTCACACAAAATATTTATAATAATTTGATAATAAAAAAAATATTTATAACCTTATATTTGTAAGTTTTTTAGTGCACAACATAAGAAGGGGTGAATTAGGTTTAAAGATGTTCTTAGAGATTTATGATACTTTTCTAATTTTTTAAAAAATTTCGGAATTATGAACGGTGAATGAATGATAAATAAAATAGTAAAGTAAATAAACACAATGATGTATACTAGTTTTCCTTATCGATCAAGGGTACATTTAATTCCCTCACATCATGTGAGAGAGTTTCACTATTGTTAGATATTTGTACAAGCCTCACATCAAGACTTCTCCTACAATCTTCTAACAACAATAAAGAAGCCCACCACATTCTTGAATTCCAAAAACACCAACGACGATGGTGGACTTTGAATCAAACCAATTCAAAGGACTTTTTACAACAAATAGAAAATATATCACTTTCTATTTGCAAATACTTTTAGAAAGTACACATTTTAAAAAAAAAATTAAGTCACGATACACTTGGTGATCAATTATAATACTTGAACAAATTTGAATATATGAAGTTGTTCTTGAATTAATTTAGATAGACAAATGATGTTCTCTTTCAATGTACAATTCAATAATATATGAAGCTTAAGTGCTCAAAAAATATTATTAAACTTTTATGAATGATTTGAATGTTATGCACAAAGCTTCAACATTTTTAAAATGAATGAACACTTGGAAAATTAATTTGAATTGTATTAAAATTTAATGAAAAAGATTATTTTAAAACTAATGTGTTTTTCCTTAAATACATCCTAAGAAATCCATATAAATTGATGCAAAATATTAAGACATTTTCATGAAGATTTGCAATAGTTTAGAATGACAATAGTTCATGAAAATACATAATTTTGAATTTTGTTCAAGACTTGTTTAAGTTGTTTAAATGAACACCTGAATTAATAAGTGCATGGCGAATTTTAAATTTCAAACAATTTTTTAAATTTCAAACGACAACAGGTTTTGTTAAGTCAGTTAACCATATCTGAATTAAAAAATGCAGATAGTTTTTTTTAATTCAAATTTTGTATGCATTTGCTTCAAATGTTTTTATGCATGATAATTTGAGAATTTTTGATTTGAAGATGATGATTATTTTTTTAGCATCTAAAGTTTATACATAATGAATTGCAATTGAGTACATTAGCATTAAGATCAATTTACTTTACTTCCAAATTATCCATAAGCTTATGCATTCTTGATTCTTGATTCCAAATTTTTTCTTCTTTGATAAGATTTTCTCTTCATCAAAACTAAATTAAGATAGATATGAACATCTTCTTCACAATCTCCCCCATTTTGATGATGACAAAACAAATTGATGTGAAGTTTTTACTTGACACTTTGATCTCTCCCCCTATCTTGTATATCACCCCTTTCTTTTGCAATATATGATATGATATCTTTGGTATCTTAAAAAATAAAAACAAAAAATAACCATCTCTTCTCCCCCTTTTAACATTATAAAAAAAGGAGTAAAATCTAAAGGAGTATAATAATATAAGGGAAAATGATATAAAGACATAAAAATGCTTATCTTCTTCACAATACTAGCATATGAAGTCAAAGATGAAATCAATGTTGATCTTCTTCAAAACATTTTTCATTCAATTAAACTTTTAGAATTATCATGTCAAATGGTCTTGTATCTTGAAAGATCAACCTTAATTTGACAATTCTAGTATATGATCTTCAAGCACCTAGAAAACAATTAATAGTTCTTTGCTATCCAATATTCTTTGGATCCTCTCGGGTTAGATCCTTTTCTCATACATACATACTCACCATAAGGAATACCATAATTTCTTATGTAGCAAGTATTAGAAGTATGACCTTTTGCATTACAATAAAAAATGTAGGCTTAAAAACATGGTTTCTTGTATTGACATAAATTTTTTTTCTAACATAAGGTCTTTTATAATGATCTACAACATGTAATTTCATTGATTCTTTATTGTTGAATTTTCTAGTAGCATTTACAAAGATAGTTTAACTTGTACTAGGTTTATCAAAATTAGAAAATCCAAGTCCACATTTATTACTTGAATACACTTGACTACTTAACACATTTTCTAAACCAATTTGACATTTTTCATATTTCTTGATCACTTGGTTTAGTTCAACAATTTTAGATTCATGATTTTGATATTTATTGCATGTAGAATTTTTGACTTCTTCTAATTACAAATTTTTTTCATTAGCCATACTTTCTAGTTTTAAAATAGTTTTCTTTTGATTTGAGCATTTTATAGAAAGTTTCAAAAATTCATCATATAATTCATTAAAAGCACTTTGTAATTCATCATATAAAGATCTATCATCAATTTCATAATCACTAACCTCATGTTCTTCATCACTTGAATGATGTGGTACCATTAATGTCTTACTTGGATGATCTTCATCGGAAGATAAAATTATTTCATTTTCATTCCATGCTACATAAACTTTCTTTGATCTTTTGTTCTTCTTACTCTTGACTTTATTCTTTTTTTGAAGTGTAGGACATTCACTTTTAACATGTCCTCTTTCTCCGTATTCAAAGCAGTAACCTTCCTTCTTGTTGCTTCTTTTTTACTCATTTATTTTGTCCATTCCTTTCTCAATAACTTTTGAATTTCTTGATTAGAGCACCATCTCTAAAAAAATGATTTGTAGAAGTCATCTTCTGGATCTAAGGAGCTAGTTACCAATAACCCGCTCCGATATCAATTGTAAGTTTTTGAGTGCACAACCTAAGAAGGGAATGTATTAGGTTTAAATATGTTCTTAGAGATTTATGATACTTTTCTAGTTTCTTGAAAATTTCCGGAATTATGAACGATAAATGAATTATAAACAAAAAAGTAAAATGGATTAAAGTAAATAAACACAATGATATATACTAGTTTCTCTTATAAACTAAACGTACATCTAGTCCCCTCATACCCTATGAGAGATTTTAACTATTGTTAGATCTTTGTACAAGCCTCACACCAAGACTTCTTCTACAATATTCTAACAACAACAAAGAAGCACACCACTTCCTTTAATTCCAAAAACACCAACAACTATGGTGAACTTTTAATTAAACCAATTCAAAAGACCTTTTCCAACAAATAGAAAATATACCACTTTCTATTTACAAATACTTTTAGAAGTACACACGCTTTCGTTACAAATTAAGTCACGATACAGTTGGTGATCAATTATTATACTTAAACAAATTTGAATATATGAAGTTGTTCTTGAATCAATTTATATAGACAATTGATGTTCTCTTTCAATTGACAATTCAATAATAAATGAACCTTAAGTGCTCAAAAAATATTATGAAACTTCTATGAATGATTTGAATGTTAAGCACAAAGTTTAAACATTTTTAAAATGAATGAACACTAGGAAAATTAATTTGAATTGTATTAAAATTTTATGAAAGAGGTTATTTGAAACCTAATGTATTTTGTCTTAAATACATCCTAAGAAACTTCTATGAATTGATGCAAAAGATTGAGACATTTTCATGAAGGTTTGCTATAATTTAGAATGACAATAGTTCTTGAAAATACATAATTTTGAATTCTATTCAGGACTTCTTAATTTGTTTAAACGGACACCTGACTTAATAAGTGCATGACAAATTTTAAATTTCAAACAATTTTTCAATTTTCAAATGACAACAGGTTTTGTTAAGCCAGTTAACTATCTCTGAATTAAAAAGTGCAGACAACTTTTTTTAAAATTTAGATTTTGTAGGCATTTGCTTCAAATATTTCTATGCATGATAATTTGAGAACTTTAGATATGAAGATGATTATTGTTTTTGGAGCATCTAAAGTTTATACATAATGAATTGCAATTGATTAGCTTAGCATTAAGATCAATTTCCTTTACTTCCAAAATATCCATAAGCTTATGGATTCTTGATTCTTAATTCCAAACTTTTTCTTCTTTGATATTTCTTCTTTGATAAGCTTTTCTCTTCATTAAAAATAAACTAAGATAGATGATGAAAATATTCTTCATAATCTCCCCCTTTTGATGATGACAAAACAAATTGATGTGAAGTTTTTGCTTGACACTTTGATCTCTCCCCCTATCTTGTATATTTCCCTTTTTCTCTTACAATATATGTTATTATGTCTTGGTATCCTAAAAACAGCAAAAATAACCATCTTTTCTCCCCCTTTTTGACATTATCAAAAAGAAAAAGAGTAAAACCCAAAGGAGTATAAAAATACTTATCTTCTTCATAATACTAGCATATGAAGTCAAAGTTGAAATCAATGTTGAAGTCAATATTTGAAGTCAAAGACTAGAGATGAAATCCAAAGAAACCAGATAGGCAAGTTGGCCATGTAATGCACCCCTATACGCCTAAGCACAAGACAAAATTATGCTCCCGGTCTCTTAGAGAAAAAGATATAAAATGTGGCTGAACCCACTTTCAAGATAGGCAAATGATTATGCTCACCCCTTGATTAATAATCATGTTAATCTTACAAAAAATACCATTATTACAATTTTTCAAAAAATCCAAATCACCTCATGCCAAACTGAAGTTAAGTCAAACACCATAATCTTTCTCCAAATGAACCCCTCAATACCCTTAAACAAGCCAATTTCGAGTAAGGAATAACCATTTCTTTGCTGTGTGAGAGTATGAATACAAAAAGGTCTAAAAATGGGGGATGAATAAACCCTTTTATCATTAAGAAAAATTTTAAAAAAAATTAGGGCCCATAAATGAAATCAGAGATTTTAAGAAGTGTGGAAGCAAAATACAAAAATACGAGAGCTTGGAAGCATCTCAATGAATCAAGACACATGAGATGATATATGAGGTTACCATGAGGTTGATTGTTTCCGGTGCAAGTCACTTACAAGACAATCAAAGCCGCTTTATACAAAGAAATTTAAAAACACTTTACTTAGATGTTCTTAATAAGGCATAATTGGTTCCATGATGATTCCACAAGATTGATGCACCACAGACCTAAGCTTATACATTAAATCACTATAAGTACGACCTAACATATATGGCATACAATCAATGCAATTATGCAATAATGAAATAACAAATATGAATGAATGCTTTCTAAATGAAAGATAAAGGGGAAAGGGAAAAGATACACAAAGATATATAGTATTTTGGTGTTCGTCCTCTGTTTTCCTATTGCACTCTTCGATGAAAAGATACCATCTAAAAAACACTTAAGTTTTTATGATAACAATGTTGTATTTGTGTGAGAACAATTTTGGCACTTTAATAGTTTGTTATTGTGTAACTTTAATAAACAATTTTGATTCTGATCATATGATGTGTAACATCATCAGTTTCTGAACTTTGTATTCCAAATTCGCTTCTGCGTTGCAATTAGAATTTCTGAAAGACGTCTATATTGATGTTGCAATGTTCTTTCTGCTTCTGCGTTATCTCACCCATCAGAAGCTTCTAAGGAGACACTATGTTGTTGTTGCAATGTTAACTCAATTGTTTTTCTTCTGGATGGGACTCTGATCAACAAGCTTTTGAAGAATGGCAAGCTTCTGACTGAGGTTTCTGAAGACTCTGAAGATTCTAGTGATACTGAAGAACTCAAGCCAGACTACTGACGATGTCAAGGTTCTGAAGCTTCTGAATCCAACTCTCTATTTCTTTACTCCATGCTTCAATCATCTTTTAACAGAAGCCAATGAATATGAAGATAAGATTAAATGGGAATATGGTCAAATAGTACATAGTACAAATCGAACAACTTTTCCACTACCTGATTTCATGGGCAAGGAATGTACTATTCATCACACCTGTCACTGGATATGTGGGTGAAAGGACGTATGTGGTATCATTCCTTTCTCATCCAACAATAGGCAGTCGCTCGAGGAGCTTTCCCCATTTTTCCCTCCAACGGTCACATGCTTACACTATATAAGCATGTATTGGAGACTTGAATAACTCTCGCTTGCTCTCTTGCTACTGAACTACACAAGTTATTTGACAAGCTATTTTTCTTTGTGAAAAGCTATCATCTTTTGTATTCAATGTTCTTTAAGCATTTATTATTCATTTGTGTAAAATCTGCTTTTCAAGAGGCATCTTGTTACACATAAATTTGTATTCAAACTATTTGTTTAATTCCTTAAGGAGGTTATCCTTGAAAAGACAAAGAAAGCTTTTCTTTGTGAATCCTTGAGGAGACTAAGGTTTAGTTGGATCCTTGAGAAGACAAAGAAGGGTATTCTTTGTGTTTATTGTAATCTATTGATTATAGTGGATTAAGTCATTGTGTATAAGGCAAATCACCTTGGCGGGTGAACTGGATTAGCTTTGAGTTTCAAGCGAACCAGGATAAAAATCATTGTGTTTTTATCTCTTCATTGTTTAACTTGCTAGTAGAGTTTTTATTTTGGAAAAAGCTTTTTGTTTTAAAACCCAATTCGAACCCCCAATTTCTTGTGTTTTTCACACCTTCAAAACTATCACACAATAATTCCCTTTATTGATGTATACACTAAACTGCTAACAAAAATAAGATCTCTCAAGATCCTAATCCAATAACCTCGCTATCCATAATAACTTGCTCCAAGTATTTGTGTGTCGCTATCCCCCTAATCCCATGGATTTCTTGTCTGAGCGATTTCCATTAATCGGGCATATATTGGATAACTCCCAACTTTGTCTTTTAGCAATCTTTATCCAACGCCACCCAAGAAGAACAACATCTAACTCTGCCTTACGGACCATTGATATTTGGTTTCCCCAAAGTCTTCCTTGGAGTATATTGGAAACTCTCTTCTTGGTAGATAACGAATCAATAGAAAATTGCATTCAAGAAATGATACTCGCACTTGTTACACAACAACCAGCTTCATACAAAAACATTAGATACCCTAATGTACCATTAGTCTCCCTCAACACTCAATTTTTATAAGAAGGTCCACAGTCAAAGGGAAAAATACTAAGGATGAAGATGATGAACAATGCCAGATAATCTAAACCAACCATTAAAATTACAAGGTGTTAGTAAAGTAATTTAGTTTTGGTGAATGAAGAACACACACAAGGTTCTCTCAAGTTTCTATATTAATAGGTCTTGGTTCTTGATCGATATCAAAAGATTGATCAATCACAATAAGATTAATTCACTCACTCTCTAATTTACACATACAACAACGAAATTGCATAAGAACAAGGTACAACAAAAAGAGATAATGAAGTGACATGGACTCAAAATCAAGAAGTTGGTTTTTGGAGAAGAATATAAAGATTCATGGTGTAAGGATCAACTGATCGGTCACCATTTTCACCATGTTTTCATTGCTTATCCGACAAGAAATCAAGGATTTTGGAACACTGTGTACGCATTATGGTACCTTTAAAGTTAATTCTCATTCCCGTAAGTTATTTAAGCAATTTTATTAATTGTCAGTTTTATTTTGTGTTTTCGTGATTTTACACTTTGGTTGTCGTGTTTATGCCCTCCAGGTCCACGAAGAAGATCTAACAGACTCAATGCAAGAAAGTGGAAAGTTTTGGCGGTCGAAAAAAGAAGAGTTCACAGTTCATGAGGTATGACACGGCCACCCGTGTCACCTGACATAGGCCATGCCAGGAGCAAGGCAAAGAAAGAAGAAGTAATTCCCAAGGCAGTGGCCTAACACGGTGTAAGACCCCGATTTTGACCCTAAGATCCCTCATGTTATTCTCATCATATGCATTAGCATTGGGATCACACCTTGGCATCCTCCTTACCCCCCATTCATTGGGTTTGCATTGGGAGAGATCACCAAGCACCATGTTATTATATCATACTTCATTTTTCTTTATTTACTAACCAAAATACCAAAAATATGTCATTGTATAACTTAACTCTTTTGTAGGTAGTGCACATGCTCACATATGCTCTATCGAGCTCATATCTAGGGTTTAAGACCCTCATTGCAAGGAGATCAATCTATAATTGGTTTACTATGGCTCTAAGTATCCTATATGAACCCTCATGATCTTAACATGTTATTTTTATCAAGTAATCTTCAAGAGTTTGGAATTGGTTTGCCTTGGAAACCCTAATTCATCTGGGTATCTGATAACATGAAATAGTATCACATTCTAGGACTCAATTTAATTAAATTATATTATTATTTACTTCAATTTATTTCATTTTATTCGATATTACGCGGTATTTTCTTTTTATTTATCTCAGGTAGTTTATTTGAAGCACAAGTAAAAAAGGAAGAAAAGGAGGTGCAAAAAGGAATGAAAAGAAGCAAATATCAAAGGCCAAAGCCCAGCCCAAAAAGCACAGGCGTTGTGCCTGTGACAAGCGTCACAAAGGCGTGACGAGCGTCACGCTTTACACACTTCTGTGACGAGCGTCACACATGGCGTGACGAACGTCACACCATTCTCCTATATTTTTGGCTTCAGAGACGTTGAGTCCTATTAGCACGCCTGACCATTCGCCACATGAAGACCTTTGACGCGGAATACCTTTGGAAACAGTTACAACAAGTGACCAATATAAATAGTAACCTTACGGAGAACCCTAGAGGTTCCACGCTGCTTCGCCGCTTTCTCTTTTTCGCAATTTTTCTCTTCTAGCAGTACAAGCACATTTTTTTACAGCATTACTTTTACGATTTTTATATTGTTTCCTTTGCAATTTCTATTTTCTTTTTCAGCACTTAGTTAATTCTTTTTCGCACAATAGTTTCTACACCGGAAACTATTGTGTACCTTTTACCGGATCTAACCTTACGTTAGAATCTAGTTTTTTATTCCTTCGCTTTTATTTTTCTGTTTGATTGAAGAATTCAAGAACAAATCCAACCGGCCTGTGGTGGAGTGTTCAAGACTGCTATTTAATTTCTCAGGTTCTTTAATTATTGTTTGAATTTATATATGCCCTGCTTTACTGTTTATTTATATTATTTGCCTGAGATGAATCTGTTTATGCATGATAATTATTTAAGTCTGTTTAGCATGTCTGGCTAATTTATTTAGGTATCGGTATGTAGAGTATGCGGAATGAAGGAATCAAAACCAAGTTGGTTTAATTAAGTTTAAAATTAAAATCACTCTTTTTACGGTCTCAATTTATAGGTTTAATAACAAGGTTTTTGTACGAAAGTAAAAGACATAAAGAAGTTAAAAGCAATAGAACGAGAGTTTGAGTTTTTGACTGGACAGTGTTAATTGGACATTAATTCTAGATCAGGGCGAGAGCAATTTTTAGAGTTAATTAAATTCTAATCTTTTTCAAAAAGTATTTTTAAAGATTGAATGTGAGGACGAAAGTTAAGCATTTGAATTTAATTATATAACCTAAGTCAACAGAGCGAGAGTTTGAGATAAGGGTGTTTAAACGATTAGTGTTTTCTTAAAAAGAGTTTCTACGGATTCTATTGTTTTCAAAAAGTGGTTTTTGACTTAACTATAAGTGACAGCTACGTTAATATAAAATCATAGTTTATTCAACAGAGCGAGAGTTTGAGATAAGACTTTTAATCAATAGTGTCAACGGAAAAGATTTATTTTAAAAAACCAAGAAACCAACGAAGAATTGATTCCCTAATTACGACGAACTACATACCGATATCCGCTTATTAGATATTTATTTTAGATCTTATTTTAGTTTTAGCTTTTCCCCCAAACAATCAAAGTATTACCTGCCTTAGCTTTACGAAGTAACCTTAGATAACGGTATATCGATTCATAAGTCCCTGTGGGATCGATATCTTTTAAAACTACGCGATAGAACTGTGCACTTGCAGTTTGTACACCAAATTCGACTCATAAAGTCGCGATCAAGTTTTTGGCGCCGTTGCCGGGGACTTTTATTTAGTCGATATCGTAACTCTTCTGTTACGCTGTAGAGACTAAGGCTTTTCTTTTTCTTTTCTTTCTTTCGTTGATTTGTATGCCACACACTCGCTCACAAGGCGAGCCGTTCTACTTACGAATCAACGATATCGAACTATATCTCCGAGTCTTACGACGAATTCGGGAATACCGTGCTGCAAACAATCTCCCTCCTGTTGAACTCCCCGATTTCAAAAATATTTTCCCTTCGATACCCGAGATGGCAGAACCAGCTCGTGCTCTTCGAGATTACGCCGCTCCATCGCAAGATGAGCCGCATTCGAGTATTGCTCCACCCGCAATCGAAGCAAACAACTTTGAACTTAAACCTTCACTGTTGCAGGCAGTGCAACATAACCAATTCTCTGGAAATCCTACCGAGGATCCAAACCTTCATTTATCCGTATTTGTTCAATACGCCGATACTGTTAAAGCTAATGGTGTCACTTCAGAGGCAATTCGACTTCGTCTTTTTCCTTTCTCGTTAAGAGATAGCGCTAGAAGATGGCTTCAATCTCTTCCTTCCAACTCAGTCACCACATGGAACGAGTTGAAGAAAGTTTTTCTTGCTCGATATTTTCCGCCAAGCAAAACAGCTATGTTAAGAGCCCAGGTAAATGGATTTAAACAGAAAGATAACGAGTCTCTCTTCGAAGCATGGGAAAGATACAAAGACATGATGAGACTTTGTCCACACCATGGTTTAGAGGACTGGTTAGTAATTCATACCTTCTATAATGGTCTCCTGTACAACACGAGGTTAACAATAGATGCCGCCGCAGGTGGTGCACTAATGAACAAACCTTATGCTGACGCTTACCAACTTATCGAAAGCATGGCTCAAAACCACTATCAGTGGGGAAGCGAACGAACAATGGTAGAAAAACCTCAAACGAAAACTAGCATGTACGAGATAAGTAACCTTGATCATGTTAATGCAAAAGTGGATGCTCTGGTCCAGAAAATTGAAAGTTTAAATGTATCACCTCCAGCCACCGTGGTTGCCATAACTCAGAATTGCGAAGTCTGTGGAATCCAAGGTCACACTCTTGCAGATTGTCAACTCCTAACAGGAATCCAAGCGGAGCAAGTAAACTATGCTCAAGGAAGCCCCTACTCGCACACCTATAACTCAAATTGGAAGAATCATCCCAATTTTTCATATAAGAGTAATAATGCTTTATACGCACCTGGATAATCTCCAAATCAAGCCCCAGCTATACCTCCGGGATATCAGAAGCCGATCCCATCTACACCTAACAATAACGCCCCTAGGAAATCCAACTTGGAAATCATGATGGAAAATTTTATAGCTTCTCAACAGCAAACCAATAAAGATTTCTTAAACCAGAATATACGCACTGGCGAACAAATTAAACAACTAGCAAGTAAAGTAGATGCCCTGGCTACTCATAACAAAATGCTGGAAACGCAAATATCACAAGTAGCTCAACAACAAGCGCCTACTGCTGCCCCAACTGGTACATTTCCTGGCCAACCCCAACCTAACCCGAGAAGCCACGCTCATGCAATTATACTGAGAAGTGGAACGGAAGTGGAAGGACCGTCTGACCCAAGGATAGAAAACCAAAACTCTAAAAAGTCAACTGAGGAAAGTAAACCTAAGGAAAAGGAAGAGAGTAATAAGGAAACCATAGAAAAGAAGGAACCTTATGTACCTCCACCACCTTATAAACCACTGATCCCTTACCCTCAAAGGCTTATTAAAACCAAAGATGCGGGCCAATTCAAAAAAATTGTTGACCTACTAAAACAATTAAACGTCACAATTCCGTTTACAGAAGCTATTACGCAGATGCCCTCATATGCTAAGTTCTTAAAAGAAATTCTTTCTAATAAAAGGAAACTTGAAGAAGGCGAAACCGTTACACTCACCGCTAAATGTAGCGCTATAATCCAGAAAATGCCTACTAAACTTAAAGACCCAGGTAGTTTCTCTATACCCTGTCACATAGGAAAATTTGTCATTGACAAAGCCTTATGCGATTTAGGAGCCGGTATTAGTGTTATGCCTTTATCCATATGCAAGAGACTTGAAATGGGAGAATTAAGACCAACTAAAATGTCTGTGCAACTAGCAGATCGTTCCGTCAAATATCCTGTAGGAATTCTTGAAAACGTTCCAGTGCGCATAGGTCAATTCTACATTCCAACTGATTTTATAATTATGGATATTAGAGAAGATGAAGTTACACCCATTATACTGGGAAGACCGTTCTTAGCAACTGCCGGTGCGATCATAGACGTAAAACGAGGACGACTCACTTTTGAAGTAGGAGAAGAGAAAATTGAGTTCATTCTTTCCCAATTTTTGAAAGCACCTGCAATAGAAGATACATGTTACTTCATGGATATCATCGATGAATGCATAAAAGAAACGGAGTTAGAAAAAGATAAATCATCTGACTATCTTGTAGAAGACAAACTTAACCAATGTTTAGCAATAACACCGGATCCTACGCAATGCCTTAAGAAACCAACCCTAGACCTGAAAACACTTCCCAAAAATCTGAGATATGAATTCCTAGACTTAGAACTTGAACGACCAGTGATAGTTAATGCTGACCTAGGAAGACTCGAAACAGAAAAACTCCTGCATATCTTGAGAAAATATCCAACCGCACTAGGATACAACATTACCGATCTTAAAGGAATAAGTCCTTCTATTTGTATGCACCGCATCATGCTAGAAGAAGACTGTAAAACTTCTAGGGAACACCAGAGAAGACTAAACCCGATCCTGAGTGAGGTAGTGAAGAAGGAAATAACCAAGTTATTAAAGGCAGGTATCATATATCCTATATCTGATAGCAAATGGGTTAGTCCTGTACACGTAGTACCAAAGAAAGGAGGTGTAACAGTCATTGAAAATGAAAAAGGAGAAACTATAACCAAACGAATCGAATCGGGATGGAGAATGTGCATTGACTATAGGAAACTAAACAAAGCAACCCGAAAAGATCATTTCCCTTTACCATTCATTGACCAGATGTTAGAACGATTAGTAAAACATTCTCATTTCTGCTATCTAGACGGTTACTCAGGTTTCTTTCAAATACCAATTCACCCTGATGACCAAGAAAAGACAACGTTCACGTGCCCTTTTGGTACCTTCGCTTATAGACGAATGCCGTTTGGCTTGTGTAATGCTCCTGCAACCTTCCAAAGGTGCATGATGGCAATATTCGCCGATTTTCTAGAAAACATCATGGAAGTATTTATGGATGACTTTTCCGTATGCGGACAAAGTTTTGAAGAATGCCTTGAAAACCTAGAAAGAGTTCTAGAGCGATGTGTGAAAGTAAACCTAGTACTTAATTGGGAAAAATGCCACTTTATGGTACAAGAAGGAATTGTTTTAGGACACATCATCTCGAACAGAGGAATTGAAGTAGACAAAGCCAAAATAGAGGTAATCGAAAATCTTCAACCCCCGAAAACTGTGAGAGAAGTACGAAGCTTCTTAGGACATGCCGGTTTCTACCGACGATTCATTAAAGACTTCTCTAAAATAACTAAACCTTTAACCGGGCTATTGATGAAAGATGCTGAATTCATATTCGAAAATAAATGTTTAGAAGCATTCCAAACGCTTAAACAAGCACTGATCTCCGCGACCATAATGCAGACACCAGATTGGAATGAACCATTCGAAATAATGTGTGATGCCAGTGATTACGCTGTAGGTGCTGTTTTAGGACAACGAAAGGATAAAAAGCTTCACGTTATATATTACGCAAGTAGAACTCTAGATGTAGCACAAATGAATTACGCCACAACCGAGAAAGAACTTCTAGCAGTAGTGTTTGCGCTAGATAAATTTCGTTCTTACTTGGTCAGAGCCAAAATAATCATCTACACTGACCACGCTGCTATCAAATACCTCTTAACAAAAAAGGATGCTAAACCTAGACTCCTAAGGTGGATCCTGTTGCTACAAGAGTTCGATTTGGAAATCAAAGACAAGAAAGGAACTGAAAACGTAGTAGCAGATCACCTCTCTAGACTTGAGAACCTTGAACCGGAAAGAACATCAATTAACGATGATTTCTCGTACGATAAGCTTATAGCTACTTTGGAAGAAAATAAAGCTGATAAACAGGTAGAAACCACCTTAGCTATATGTGTTACACCGTGGTACGCTGACCTCGTCAATTATTTAGCTGCCGGAATAGTTCCACCTACTTTATCCTACCAGCAGAAGAAACGATTCTTCTATGACATAAAACACTATTACTGGGATGACCCCTTACTTTTTAAAAGAGGCCCCGATGGTATTTTCCGTCGGTGTATACCCGAAGAAGAGGTAGAAAATATAATCCAACACTGTCACTCCGCTCCTTATGATGGACATGCAAGTACATCCAAGACCTGCTCTAAAATCCTACAAGCCGGTTTTTATTGGCCAAATATATGGAAGGATGTACATGCAGTTATTAAGAAATGTGACAGATGTCAACGCACAGGAAACATATCTAGACGTGACGAGATGCCACAAAAGGGCGTTTTGGAAGTAGAGATTTTCGACGTGTGGGGAATAGACTTCATGGGACCTTTTCCATCCTCTTTCGGTAACAAATACATACTCGTGGCAGTTGACTACGTATCGAAATGGATTGAAGCTATAGCTTCTCCAACAAACGACACACGAGTAGTAACTAGACTCTTTAAGAATATAATATTTCCAAGGTTTGGTGTCCCAAGAATAGTAGTCAGTGATGGTGGGTCATATTTCATATCCAAGGTACTCGAAAAACTACTGCTTAAGTATGGCGTAAGACATAGAGTAGCGACACCTTACCACCCTCAAACCAGTGGGCAAGTAGAAGTGTCTAACAGAGAAATAAAACAGATACTAGAGAAAACAGTCGCCACTTCAAGGAAATACTGGTCATTGAAATTACCAGAAGCTTTATGGGCTTACTGAACTGCTTACAAAACTCCCATAGGGACAACCCCATTTAAGCTCATTTATGGAAAATCCTGTCACCTCCCGGTAGAATTAGAACATAAAGCCTATTGGGCTATTAAAAATCTAAATTTAAACTATAAAGTCGCCGGCGAAAAGAGAATCCTTGATATAAGCGAATTAGAGGAACTCAGAAGAGACGCTTACGAAAATGCCAGAATCTACAAAGAAAGAACAAAACAATGGCATGACAAGCGCATATCAAGGAAAATCTTCAAACAAGGCGATACAGTCCTTTTATTTAACTCTAGGCTAAAGTTATTTCCGGGAAAACTACGATCTAGATGGTCAGGTCCTTTCCAAATCACCAATGTTTTTCCCAGTGGAGCAGTAGAAATTAAAGGCAAATCTATGGAACCATTTACCGTA